>NC_063059.1:0-706657 GCF_018812025.1 Megalobrama amblycephala | reverse complement strand
TTTCTGAAATTGAGATTAATCCCACCTAACATTGTTTTTAAACATTATTTTTATATCAATATTCAAAAATGCACAAATAACTTAGTATATTTTTAATATTTGTTTAATGCTGTCTTTTATTGATACCAATACTACTGATGTCTTTACCCCCCCCCTTTTAATATTTTACAATTGACTATAGCCATTTAACTATACAGTATAATTGAGAACTATCATTTTTAACATTTATTAGACTTTAAAAAATAACCCATTATAATAAATTACATATTTAGCTACCTGAGCCCTTAAAGGTGCTCTAAGCGATGTCACATGTTTTTAGGCCAAAACATTTTTTGTCACATACAGCAAACATCTCCTCATTATCCGCTAGCTGCCTGTCCCCTGAACACACGTTAAAAAAATGTGGTCTCTGTAGTCGCCACAAGCTCCAAAAATGGCAACAAAAACAAACTGGTGCAGCCTGGACCACGAAACATAATAAACGCGCTCCAGCCAATAACCGATCAGAATGATTTTAAATGCGCCTTCATGACTGTTTCAGGAAGCACGGATGGGAGGGGAGGAGGAGGAGGAGGGAGGGTCTAGCTAGCCTCTGTTTTGTTTGACAACACTAAGAACGTCAACAGGAAGTTACTCCACCCAGGATCGCTTAGAGAACCTTTAAGCAGAAATATACAGAAATTGAATAAAGTTATCAAACACTAAATTCTAAATTAAATACAGCTCAATCCTTAAAGCTACAAAGGTTAAGTTAAACAAAGTTAATGATTTCCTCTTGGTAAATGGTTTCTTCTTCTTTTCCGATGAAGTTTAACAGTGGTTAAAATGCAGTGGTTAAAATTAAAACGACTATAATGCTGTGTACCAAACTGAAAGTGTCACAGGCACGCCAGGCTCTACCTTCACACAGACACAGCTCACGTCATCACCGGCGTTTTAATCACGCACACCTGCAGCCCATCACCACCCTCATCAGCAGCAGCACAAAAGACTCACGCACTCACTCAGTCACTGTCCAGTCTCGTTTGCACATGGTCTTACCTGCTTGCTTACCTCAAGGACTCCACTGAAGATACTTACCCTCGTTTCCTCATTGTCTCCTCTTCCTTCGTGAGTTCATCTATTTCTGCTCCAGCTCAAAGTCTGTCATCCATCTGCCATTACTGCAACACAAAGACAAGTATCAGTTCTACATCCATATCTGCCATCGTATTTACCTGCTATCACTTACCTGCACTCTGTCACTCAACTGGTTGTTCAATAAACATTATTACCTGCTTTCCTGTGTCGCTGTCCCCTTCTGTGTTGTAACGGAAGACCGGCCCAACACCGCTGAACACCAGTATGAGTACCGCGGATCCATTCCAAGAGGTCATAGACGCATTGCGCCGAGCACTCACAGCCACTCCACCCGCATCTTCACCAGCAAGCACTTCCGCATCCACCGCCGCCTCTTCCTCACCACCTGCCGTCGCTAGTCCCCATGGCCAAACCGGCACCCTTCTCTGGTTCGGAGGAGGATTGCAATGGATTCCTCCTGCAATGTTCGCTGGTCCTGGAGATGCAACTGCACCTGTATTCCAACGACAATGCTAAGGTAGCTTTTATAATCTCTCAACTAGCAAGGCGCTTCGCTGGGCTGAACCGCTCTGGTCCCAGAAAAATTCCATTACCCAGTCTCATTGCTCACTTCAAAGTCGTCTTTGGAAGACCCGCGTGGGATTCATCCATCGGTGAGCAGTTATACCAATTGAAACGAGGTTCAATGACTGTTAACGACTATGCTCTCCAATTCAGAACCCTTGCTGCAGCTAGCAGATGGAACGAGCAGGCCCTTATCACCACATATTGTCAAGGGCTGCATACGAGGATTCCATCGGGCTTGAACACTTCATTCAACTATCCATCAGATTTGCCACTCGAATGCAGTCTTGTCTCAGAGCACCAGGGCCAGCCGCTTTTCCATCTTCACTCCGCCGACCAGAATCCGTCAGCTCCCCAGAACCAGCCAATGAACCCATACAAATTGAAAACACTCGTCTGTCTGCGGCAGAGACGGTTGACCCAGAACTTATGTTTATATTGTGGATTATCTGGGCATTACATCTCTGAATGCCCCACTCGCCCAGTTCATCCCATGGTGAGTGTGATTATTCCCTCTATTAATAAGATGAAACCACTCACCACTATTGTAAAACCTTACTGCTGCCGGTTTGTCTCTTCCAGTCAGTGCCCTCCTCGATTCTGGGTCAGCTGGTAATTTCTTATCCGGCGCCCTCTGCCGACAGCTCGATCTCAAGACAACAGCCACGCCGTCGACTTACCAGATCCACTTGGTAACTGGAAGGCTCGTCAGCCGAAGTCAAGTGCGCTTCAGCGCAGGCCCGATCCAACTTCAAGTCGGCATCCTCCACGTTGAGCAACCCCATCTGCTGGTTCTGGAGGAATCCACCGATCTTCAGGGCGCCCGTGGTTGGAGCAGCATAACCCAGTCATTTCATGGAATACTGGGGAAATCCTGAAGTGGGGTGACAACTGCTTCCTGGACTGCTTTCCTGAGTTTCCTGTTCCAAGCTCTCCTTGTTTTGAAGAATTACCAGTCTGTGCTACGTCTTTAAGAAAGCCCCCTAGACAACCGTTCAGTGGACATTCCCCAGTGTTACTCCCACTTCAGTGATGTCTTCTGCCCAAGAAAGCCTCCACACCGGCCATGGGACTGCGCTATTGATCTGCTTCTGGGTGAGCCAGTGCTCCAAGGGAAGATCTATTCCCTATTCCCCTAGTAATGTCACAGACTAGCCAGGCTCTACCTTCACACAGACACAGCTCACGTCATCACCGCCGTTTTAATCACGCACACCTGCAGCCCATCACCACCCTCATCAGCAGCAGCACAAAAGACTCACGCACTCACTCAGTCACTGTCCAGTCTCGTTTGCACATGGTCTTACCTGCTTGCTTACCTTAAGGACTCCACTGAAGATACTTACCTGTGTGTTCCCTCGTTTCCTCATTGTCTCCTCTTCCTTCGTGAGTTCATCTGAGTCTGCTCCAGCTCAAAGTCTGTCATCCGTCTGCCATTACTGCAACACAAAGACAAGTATCAGTTCTACATCCATATCTGCCATCGTATTTACCTGCTATCACTTACCTGCACTCTGTCAACTGGTTGTTCAGTAAACATCATTACCTGCATTCCTGTGTCGCTGTCCCCTTCTGTGTTGTAACGGAAAGACTCGTACCAAAAAATTGCTGATCTGTATAACACCCCATAGGTGCATCTCAAAAAATTAGAAAAGCAAACATTCTTATATTCTAGATTCATTGCAGACAAACTGAAATATTTCAAGAGTTTTTGTTGTAATTCCGATGGTTACAACTTGTAGCTTAGGAAAATTAAATCAGTATCTTAAAAAATAGAATATTTTCTCAAAGATCAATTAAAAAAACAATATCCAAAGGTTTAATTATGTACTCAATACTTGGTAGGGGCTCCTTTTGGAAAAAAAATCCTGCAATGCAGCGTGGCATGGAGGCGATTAGTCTGTGGCACTGCTGAGGTATTATTAAAGCCCAGGTTGCTTTGATAGCGACCTTTAGCTTGTCTGTATTGTTGGGTCGGATGCTACTTATCTTCCTCTTGACAATATCCCATAGATTCTCTATGGGGTTCAGGTCCAGCGAATTGGCTGACCAGTCAAGCACAGTAATATTATGGTCAGCAAACCACTTAAAAGTAGTTCTGGCACTGTGGGTAGGTGCTAAGACCTGCTGCAAAATGAAATCCGCATCTCCAAAAGCTTGTCAGCAGAAGGAAGCATAAAGTACTCTAAAATCTCCTGGTAGATGGCTGCATTGATTTTGTACTTGATAAAACACAGTGGACCAACACAGATGACATTGCACCCCAAATCATTACTGACTGTGGAAACTTCACACTGGACTTCAAGCAACTTTGATTCTGTGCCTCTCCACTCTTCCTCCAGACTCTGGGACCATAATTTCCAAATAAAATTCAAAACTTGCTTTCATCTGAAAAGAGGACTTTGGACCAATGAGCAACAATCCAGTTCTTTTTCTCCTTAGCCCAGGTGAGATGCTTCTTGCTTTGTTTCTGATTCAGAAGTGACTTGGTTCTAGGAATGTGACAGTTGTAATGTGACAGTTGAAGATGTCTGTGTGCTGTGGCTCTTGATGCACCGATTCCGGCTTCGGTCCACTCCTTGTGAAGCTCTCCCAAGTTCTTGAATCTGCTTTTCCTGATAATCTTCCCAAGGCTGCAGTCATCCCTGTTGCTTATGCACCTTTTCCTACCATGCTTTTTCCTTCCAGTCAACTTCCTATGTGTATATTTCGATACAGCTCTCTGTGAACAGCTAGCTCTTTCAGCGATGACCTTCTGTGGTTTACCCTCCTTGTGTAGGTTGTTGATGTTCATCTTCTGGACGACTGTCATATCAGTAGTCTTCCCCATAATTGAGGTTGCATGTTCTAAACTAGTTTAGGAGGTACCCAATATTTATACTCAAAACTAATCAAGCTCAGTGGAATATTTTCATTTTTTGAGATGCTCTTTTTTTTTTTTTTTTTTTGGTTTTTTTTTTTTTCATTTTCCCAAGCTGTAAGTTGTAGTGCTGCAACAACGTGTCGACGTAATCAATTACGTCGACTACGAAAATACATCGACGTGCGTGAAATGCGTCAACGCGTCACATTGTTTACATTCATCTTGCGTAATGGCGGCTTCTGCTCCTGGGAATGGAGAAAGTTCTATTCTATCACAAAAACCTAGACCACGATTATCAAAAGTATGGGAATACTTTAAACAGAGGCCAAATAAAATGGTCCTTTGTTCCCTTTGCAAAAACGAGATGGCGTACCGCGGCAGCACAACTGCGATGCACGAGCACTAGGGGTGTGACATGAGATTAAAATGTGACTAGATTAAAATGTGACGAGATTTCTTGTCGAGGTGAAAAGTAGTCTTGTGATATTGTCATGACAGAGTGTTAGGATGATTAGGAAAGAATATGCCACCGCAACGTTTACATTATGCCTCCACTGTCGTTTTGCTTTGTATTTAAATAAAAAAACATTTAATTCAGCTGGATAACGGTCGCCGCCGCTCCATATTTACAGAGTTACATGCCATCGTGAATGTGAAAGTAGACGCGTGGGCGCATTCAAACGAGATTTCTGATGAATATATCTCTCAATATGAAAGCTATTTTAGGATGGGCAGTGTAGTTGTAACAATCTCTTAGCTCTGTATCAAAGAAAAAAATTGGTCTTAATTGCACTTTGAATATTGAGAGAGTGTGATTATGGTTGCACTTATTGTAAAGTGTTACCATAAAAATGAATAACAGATTTCTCTTAATCTTATTAAGCACAAACAGTAAGGTTTCATTTGTTAGCATTAGTTAATGCACTGTGAACTATCATTAACTAACAATGACTATTTTTATTAACTAGCATAAACAAAGATTAATAAATACTGTAGCAAATATATTGCTCATTGTTAGTTGATGTTGGTTAATACATTAATGTTAATAAATGAGACCTTATTGTAAAGTGTTACCATTTTTATTCTGTTTTTTATTTCTACGATCAGTTTGTGGAAAGGAGTTCAATTAGGAGGTCAAAAGTTGTAGAAGCTCATAAATCACATGAGAAGTCAGTCAGTTGAAAAAAAAAAATTAATAAAAGTTGAAATATTATATTAGAAGTTGTACTTATAATTTTTTGTAAAGTTATCCAAAGGATTCAGTAGCTAATCCCCGTATCCGCTTACATATATTTATATATAATCTATTTTTAATCTCTATAATAAAATGTATAATTTAGATTTTGATATATATATATTGATATATATATTATATATATCTTCCAAGGGGTTTTTTCCCTCCTAGGACTTTTTTCCCAGTGTTAGCACGCTGGGTTTTTCTCCTAGGGGTTTTTTTCCACCCCTGGGAGTCAGCCGACATTGGCTTAATGTAGCACCATCTTGTATATGTTACATATTACCACGCTTGTTTGTACAGCTTATTTTTAACCACTTCCCTTTTTTCTGTGCTTCTAATATGTAAAGCTGCTTTGAAACAATTACCAATTGTAAAAGCGCTATATAAATAAATTTGACTTGACTTGACTTGACTAATCAAAAAAAAGAACACTAAATTAATAAAAAATATTTAATAAAAATAATCGTTAGATTAGTCAACAGAAAAAATAATCGTTAGTTGCAGCTCTAGTAAGCTGTAACCATCAGAATTAAAACAAAAAAACTCTTGAAATATTTCAGTTACTGTGCAATGAATCTAAAATATAAGAAAGTTTGCTTGTTTTAATTAAATAACAAAAATAAAGAACTTTTTTTTCATGTGTTTTCCATATGTTCCTTTTAATATAAGCCTTTACTTTAAACATAGACTGTGAATCATAGACCCCCCCCCCCCCACACACACAAAAAACCCAAAACAAAACGAACAAAAAAAACAGATGACACATCTCCACTTCATTCCACTATAGAAAAGGTAAAACTAAAACATTGTTGATGACAACACCCAGTATTGGCTGCTGTCATCTTGACCGGTTACGTCATTTGCCTTTGTCTGCACAGTAGTGATTTGGAGCCTGAGTCTGTACAGTAGTGAGCATTGGAGTGACACCGGATGCGAGCGACGCAACATGTCAAAAGACAATAGATCCCATTATAATCCGTGATATTGTCTACACTGGATGCGGCACGGAGCGATTCCCCATTCTATTTGTGACGTAGTCCAATGGTCATCGTGTCACGTTCAGTGTAGACAGCTTTTAGCTGTTGCGGCGCAACGCGATAAATCACGTCTGGTGTAGACACGGTGTGAGCCTTATCTGTGCTATCAAAGTCCTGTCCAAACTACTACAGACCAAATAGAAAGTTCAGTCATGATGCTTCACCCCATTTTTATAACATCATATGGCTAAATAAACTTAAAAAAAAAAAAAAAAACTCGAACATTTGAGCATTGACTTTTAAAGTTTCTGTATGATAGGTCATAATCTTGTCAGTGTTGCTTGCAGTTAATTTAGATTTTGATTTGTCTTTTTAAATAGATTGATTTTTCTTTTTAAATACTTTTTTTTTTTTTTTCTTGCACTCAGATGAATTTATTCCGGAAGCTGTAGACAGCGTGAAGTCCATTGAGGAACCAACTTCAACAGTATATTTGCAACCAAAAGCAAAGACGGCCAAAAAGAGAGGTGAGCTTAAAGTAAAGCAGATTGATGGTTCAGCTGATCTTTAATCCTTTGGGGTCTGAGGGTGTTTTTGGGCCCTGGAAAAGTTGACATATTAGAATTCTACTGACTATAAGTAACTACATAAGTAACTCAACTAAACCTAACCCTACCAGTCTACTAACACTCAGAGTTATGAGATCGACTATTCACTTTATTTTGATGGTTATTCATACCCTTAGTGAATATGACCAAAGAAGGCTGTGAAAATAAATCTGCATCGTTAATACTTTTGATCTTTTATTTAAAAAATCTACAAAAATCCCAACTTTCATTGGAGAATAATAATTTTAAATGGGGGGGAAATCTCATTATGAGAGAAATGTTTTTCTCTAATACACATTGCTCACAATTAATCATACCCTTTTATTCAATACTTTTTGCAACTTCCTTTTTCCCAAGATAACAGCTCGGAGTCATCTTCTATAATGCCTGATGAGTTTGGAGAACACCTGACCAGAGATCAGAGATCATTCCTCCATGCAGAATCTCTCCAGATCCTTCAGATTCCAGCTCCATGTTGGTGCTTCTTCTCTTCCCTTCACTCCACTCATTTTCTTTAGGGTTCAGGTCAGGGGACTGGGACGACCTTGGCAGAAGCTTCATTTTGTGCTCAGTGACACATTTTTGTGTTGGTTTTGATGTTTGATTTGGATCATTGTCCTGATGAGTCAGGTTTTGATTTTCATCTGTTGTTATTTGATAGAATCCATGATGCCATGTATCTGAACAAGATGTTCCGGACCTCCAGCAGAAAAATAAGCCCACAACATTAAAGATCCAGTAGTATATTTCATTGTACACATGGGCTATTTTTTTACCCCTGTGTGCACGAAACCAATTTTAAGTGTTTGTGTGTGTGTTTGTTTTTTGTATATATGTGTATAATATATAATTTTAATCAAAACCAGTAGTGTTTCAGATGGGTTTTTTTTTTTTTTTTTTTTTCAAATTAAGTTCATAAACATAACTTTTTTTTTTTTTTTTTTTAATGTATACTTAGGCAAACAAACTGCAGCCAGAAGATGCTGGTCCGCCGATGAATGTGCTGCAGTGGAAAAGCACCTCAAGAAGTTCATTACGAGGAACCAAGTCCCTGGAAAAATGGACTGTGAGCATTGCATTGAGGCAGAACCAGAAGTTTTAGGAACCCGAGACTGGAAGGCAGTCAAGTATTTCATAAAAAACCGCATTACTGCTTTACGAAGAAAAGTAGAGTAAAATAGTGTCCACTAGTGTTCAGCTTGGGACATGAGTTCAAAGTGTTTTCAGGTAAAGGTCACACTCTAAAAAATGCTGGGTTAAAAACAACCCAAGTTGGGTTGAAAATGGACAAACTGGGTAGTTTTATTTAAACCAAAAATTGTTTAAAAATTACTATATTTCTTGCTTAAAATGAACCCATAATATGTTGGAAATTAATATTTATTCAAGTTTAATAAACAAACATTTGAATAATACTTAAACAATAAACATTTATTAAATTGCTTATTAATAAATGCTCCTCTTTTATTATTGTTGCCTCTAGTAATTATGTGTCTGATTTTTAATTTAATTTGGGTTCATTTTAAGCCAGCCGTACAGTAACTTTTAAACAATATTTGGTTTAAATAAAACTACCCAGCACGTTGGGCAAACATTTAACCCAACCACTGGGTTTGTCCATTTTCAACCCAACTTGGGTTGTTTTTAACCCAGCATTTTTTAGAGTGAAGTCTTTTTTTCCATTGTTTTTATTTTATTATTCTCTTAAAGCATTCGTTCACCCCCCAAAAAAAGTTTATTTTTTAAATAAACTGTTATTCTAAACCCATAAGAAATGTTGAGTCTTCATTTTGAAGGAGCTAATGTTGAAGGCCCCATTAAATAAGACAAAGGTTACTGGTTAGGAACACAAAACTGCATTAGAAATGGATAAAAAATAACCAGGGAGAAACCAGATCTTTCCACCAACACTTCATTAGAGAAGTCCATTTCATGATCAATACAATGCAGACAAAGTTCAGTTGGTGTCTTGTAGGCTGAAGTAATTCAGACCAAAATTTGAGGACTCATTGGTTTTATAGGAGACTAGGATTTGAGATATGTTGAGCCGGAGGTCATTTTTCTAAATGTCATTTTACTGCTATGTTTTCTGCCTCATTATATTTTGCTCAGATCCAACCAATCATAGGAGTGACTAAGCTAATGGGTTTATGAGCTGATTAATTTAAAGGATATAAACTATAATCTATACAATTTTCTATGATAATCAAGGCCAAACTAATGGAAATGGTTGTTTCCAGATAGTAACCTTTGGTCCTTGCTAGGATATAAAAACTGGAAATGTTTGTGTCTGTGAAAGTGGACCCCATAAGTTCTAAATGTTGAAACCAGAACCCCACAAGTGACCAAAAAACACACATGGGAGAAAATTTTGTCTGAATTGTCACATTGAAGTTATATTTGTTATTAGGAACTGTTTATTATCTTGCATGATTTTTTATATGTGCATAGATACACTGGAAAGGGTGGACCCCACAACTCGCCAAAAAACGGTGGGCCCCCTTATGTGAGGAAAACAAGAGTGTGTGTGTGTGTGTGTGTGTGTGTGTGGCGACTCTTCAATCAAAGACAAGCCCTTTAAACAAATATCACAGCAAGAGCCCACCGACTGAACTGGGAAAAACCTGTTCAAGTCCTCTTCAGCAAGAATTACATATGTCCCACGTCCATGGCTTGTCATTTAGGATGTGTGTGAAGTTGTTGTGTCTTTCTAAATGACTGCAGGTGTTTGTGTGCAATTTTTCTTCTCTTTGTAATCTGTATGCAAAAGATTTTAAAGTCTAAGTGCAAACAAGCACACACACACAATCTAGCCCCGTTCCACACTGCAGTGAGATATTAGTATGGATGAGAGGAAAGCTGCACGTGCAGCCCTAACTACATTGAATACCAGAGCACTCTCTCGCTCTCTCTTTCTCCTCAGCAATTCACCCAGTCCTTTATCTGCCCTTTAAGAGTTATATAAAAATGAGAAACCCCTAATTTCTCCATGGATCCTCAAGTGTTTGTGTGTCACTGTGTGCGGTGGGGGAGAAGAAAATGCAATCAATTGTCTCCTGCTTCTCACATCTCATTTGGGCTCTGATGCTCCAAAAGTCCATTACCGAAACAAGAGAATAATTAAACCGAAGCACAAGTCGCTCTGATAAGAACAGATCCATCCTGTCATACGCTCACCCAATAAAGAAACAGATCCGCCCTGTCATCCGTTCCCCAGCGCTCGGTTTCCCCGCGGGGGACCGACTTAAACAACGGGCTGTGTTGTAGAAGTGACTCTCGTGAGCGTGGAAACGCAAGCTCAGCGTTTAATTAAGAAAAACACAGTCTTACATGCTCTATAAATGAGGAAGCGAGGGTGGAAAAAAGAGAAAAGAGTAGAGAAAGTACAGGCCAGATTGATTAGGAGAGCTGAGAGTGGCTGGGAGGGAGAACCACAGAGCGATGGCTAGAGGAACAAGGAGAGAACAAGCGGCTGGAAGGGGGGAGGTGAGGTAGAGGAGAAGAGAGATGAGAAAGGAGTGAAAAATGGATGGAATGCAGATTTATGGAGTGATATTTTTCTCTCAGGCGGTAGGGATGTCAGCTCGCCGCGCTCTCACCTCATACAAGTAAGCGGGGCTGAACCAATCACAAGGATTTAGCTGAAGTACTGTGCTGACATTATAACCTCAATTTGACCTCTGACCTCACACTGTGTTCTCTCAACTTGCTTCATTGAACACGGAGGTATATCGCTGAAATATTATGGCACCATTAAGCGTCCATATGTGCTTCTATGGCTAATGACTACAGTTTTGGATCAAAAGATCAATCTGTGTGGGACAATCAAAGGACGTTCTTGACATTTAGCATGTTGGTCGTCATGAATGTCCTTTGATTGACATAGAGATGATGTGATTTGTGAAAAATGAATGAACGAAAGCATGAAATATTAATCAATGAGATCCAATTCAAAGCCTTTTAAAAAGGAAAACACTTGACGAGAAACAAATGGTCGCACTTCTCTCTCGCTTTCTGGGGACTCCACCGACTAATGAATTCATTTGTGGGGTTCAAGTTTCAATCTAATCAGAAGAAATGGGATAATTAAGACAAAGCATTGTGGGGGGACCCTGGAACAACCCCCTAACTTGTTTACTCGACTTGAGGTAATTAATATCACACAAGTGGGAGTTAAAGGCAATTGAGTCCAGGGCCCACCCACAGCATTAGCGTAATCAGTCTCGAGTGATTGGCTACGAAATGAGTGACAGCTTATTCAGCCAAGCATATGTTGTATGCTCAACCCAACTGAAGGCCATGTCATAGTGACAGAGAACAAATTATATTCAAAATAAATTAAAATTATTTTATCCAACACATTTTCTGACAAAAAGCTTTACTAACAAAAAGAGACTTGTTGAGCTAAAACCACCTGCTGAGATGGAGGCACAATGAAGCCTATTTATATCTGTAATGGTGAACGGTGAGTCTTTATAACAAAGAATGAGCTGTGGGAAATGTGATATTGAATAAAGTCCAGACCTTTCTCTACTGAACAGACATAAAATACTGACTCACATATTGCTAAAACTACGGCAAAAAAACTACTTTAAACTTAAATAATTATATATATATATATATATATATATATATATATATATATATATATATATATATATATATATATATATATATATGTGAATACACACACATACTGAGGACTAAATAGTCCTTAGTATTCACACAGAGATATTTATATATGCAATATTGGTCAGTGAGTCTTTATAAAAAGAGTAAGCTATGGGAATTGCCCGAACTACTGAACAAAGAGCAGATTTTTCATTACTGCATGAACACTCACATATTTAAAGCAGGGGGTTTTATAGCCTGATGAGGTCAAAGGGCACTGGTTGCCATTTCCTGTCAATTAAGAGCTAAGAGCCAGTCATCAATCAGGGTTTTCTCTCTAAAACACACACACACGCTCAAAAAAACAAAAACAAAAAACACTAAGGATTTCGGTTTTTGCAAAAATATTTGGCTGATTTTCATTCCCAAGACCGTAACAAGCTATTATTACAATCAGGCACAGGCAATTTCATTTAGCGAAAGCTGATAATATACACTCCTATCTTAAAGTTCAAGTACCAGAATACTTGAACTGAAATTCGCACAAGCAAAGCCATGTTGACATTCAGTGTATTCAGCATTCTCACAGTTCCCAGTGTGAAAACGGAGACATGTCACAGATCAAGTTATAGAGATCACTAGCTGTATAGTATTAGCATTTCCACTTCAGCATGTCCACAGGGTCAGGCATGATACCTTACAACTCCACCACAATCAACACATTCAGTAGCGCAACTTTCAGAAACATCACCAAGACCGTCAAACAAAGGCCCTGTCTATCTCTCACCAACTAGCCTTTGCTAAACAGACACTAGAGTGAAAACAGAAGGCTTCTGCAGACTGATGGACGGATGGGGAGACGGATGGATGGAGGGATGGATGGATGAAGAGATGGATAGTCGGATGGATGGCCACCCAGGGTTGTCAATATCCACGGGATGCATGTGGGAGGGGGGAAAGAAGCTGTTTACGTTCACTCTAAGGCTCTGTCAGTCCTAATCAATCAATCACTGAGCAGGCAATAAATCACCATTCTCTTCAAAGCGCTGATGTGGGAGCAGATTCGCAGAGTCTGGTGATACACACGGAGATGTCATAGGGACACATACTAGCTTGCAGAAAGAGAGAGAAGTCCAGATGGAGGGGTGAATAGAGGAATAAACAAGGAAGGACAGATGATTGGTTGAGACTTTGACAATTTGTCAATCTGGCATATGTAATGGTGTACTGCCATATAAATGTACTGTATATACATTTCAGAGAATGTACTGAATATGGCTGCAGGTATACAGTACCTGTCAAAAGTTTGAAATTTTTTTTTTTTTTTTATGTTTTATGAAAGAAGTCTCTTAGGCTGTGTGTCCACCAAAGTGTTTTTTTTCAGCGGCTAGTGTACTTTTCCAATTGTTTTCAATGGAAGTGCTGTGTTTTTTAAACGCCAGGAGCATAAAGAGGCGCTGAGCGCTTTTTTTACCGGTCGCCTCGAGTTGAAGAATGTTTAACTTTCAGCAGTTCAATGTTCAACCAAGTAAAACCAAAGTCCCTTTAAGACAAGTCATTTCACTCCGCGGCCATCGTTGAAATGCCTCTCAGGCATGCAAGTGGAGCTCCTTTCACTTTGAATGGAGAAACAGCAAATTCTCCAAAGCTGTTTGCCAAGATTTCAATTAAATTTCATATTTGAAATCACCAATGAAATCTGACAACTGTCATAAATTTTGCTTTTAAACACTCAAATCATGACAAAAAACATTATTTTTCAGGCTAGACCAAGCTAATGTGCATCTGCAGTCCTAATAGCGCGTCTGACTATGACTACCAATTGGCGATTGGCTCTCATTTAAAAGGCGGGACTTATTCCGCCATATTGCGTGTTGTACTTTCTCCAATTAAAAACAATATGAGTGACGCATCTTGTGTTATTCTATAGTCTTTAGTAAAATGCTGTGCTCATCACTGTCACTTTTTAGCCAATTAGAGTGGAGGAGGGGCGGAGCAAATATAACACCGACCAACTGTCATGACATTCTTGCTGTACAATGACATCAACAAGCAGAGAACGGAACAAAATATGAAATAATTTATAAGTAACAATGCCGCGGATATTCCATATCATCGCACAAAGTGCCTCAACTGAAAAAAAAAAAAAAGGCTGCGAAAAATGTTCCCTCTAATTTTTTTTTCTCGCTGAGCAAAACTTTTCTCTGTTGAGCGCACATTTTGGCCACCTGAGCAAAAACATACTTTATATCAGACCTGTACAATGAACGTAAACACACACAAAAAAAAATGGTTTTATCACACAACTGTAACATTTAACTTTAATGTGCCGTTTCTATTTTATTTTACCCTTGATCTAACTTAGTGATTTATTAAATAATATGTTTGAAAACAAGCAGTTCAGTCACTAAATTAAGCACATTTTAGGTTACCTGAGATTTTTTCACATTGCTGTATTAACTGTACCAGTCTTTACCAAGAAATTCTATTAAAAAATAATTTCTGTCCTCCTAATGTGTTTTTGTACAGTCAATTATTAGCAACAGACAGTGTTAAACCATCAAAATTACATGTTTATTGCTTATGAATTTCCCAGATTTTATATACCAGGACCAGGAGGTTAAGATTTTTCGTGGCAAGGAGCCCTAAACAATCCCCTTGTGAGATAATTTTTTTATTAGGCTTACATTATAATATAATAAAATATAATATTTAAATATTTAAACTGATATACAGTATTATATCAGTTTAAATGATTCCATTTGTTTTAATATATTATATAGTGAAAACAAACTGAAGCACTTAAACAGATTTGATAGCTAAATATTTTTAAGAAAAGTGAACGTTAACTCTTTTATAGTTATCTAAACATCCCTGAAACCCAAACCACCACCACACACACAAATCTATTTAAACTGAGGTATATCACTGATGTATTTTGAGTTTGGCTGTCTGTGTAATAACTAAAATAATGTTTATATATCATATTTTCTGGCTAGTTTAGTTTAGTTTTCTATAATATACCATACTTTAACCCAAACTGAATAATTAAAAACAAGTTTAAATGAGTAAATCTTCTATAAATATTTTTTAATATTAATTGTCTCTCCTGACATACTTCAATTCTTGTTAAAACACACTAGATATGCTTATTCTGTGCATTTTGAGCACTTTTTGTGTGAAATCATATTTATTTTGTCCATCAAAGGTGTACTTTCACTTTAATTGAGCGTTAGCAGCACAGCAAAAATAGACCCAGCGCCGAAACGATCGCGGCACTGCTGCTTCTGCTCCTGCTCCGCGCTGCCGCGCAGCTTCTGCGTGCGGTGTGAACGCTCTCATCTGTTAACATGGGTGCCGAAAAAAATACGCGCTGCTTCCGCTCTGCTGCTGCTTGCGGTGTGAACCCGGCCTCAGAGTTTTGTTAGCATTCTGTGCCCATCATCCGTTATTTCCACCACTTTTCATTAAAACATGACGTTTTATTTCACATTTCTTTTCGTTTCGCGTTGCCTCTCGTATTGATGTATTTAGTCCACAAACATTACAGTATTCTTACCGCGACTGATTTGGCTCAGGGCCAGCCAACTCACACGCGCTCAATCGTTCTCTTTTTATGAAACCTGTAAACCGCATTCACCGGTTCCAACTCTATAGCGACAATAACTATATAGTATATACTATTTTTTTTTGAGTTTATCTTGAATTCTTAAATAATTTTAATCACTATAAGATGTATTGGGTGTTGATGATGTTTGTAATGAAAACTATTGATTAAGAGCTTGATTTGCTGCAGTGTACCATGAGGGTGGTGGTGCAGAGGTTGCTCTTGAAGAACCTTAGAGGTACTCTCGTTATCTCTAGGGCAGTGACTGTAACCTAGATATGTGGACAGGTTGAGCTCAGATATTACCCTAAAGACCTCCACACAGAATAAGGTTATCACAATGCAGTGTGTGTATGTGTGTAAGAAAGAGAGATGGTCATGGCTGGGGAAAAACGGAGGATTACGCATTTGTCACTGTCAGCTGAGCTTGCCTCTTGCATGTAAGTACAGTGCTTCCTTCTCCTCTGTCTCCTTTACAGTCCTTCTCCAAGTCTGTTTATAAAAAAAAAAAAAAAATCACCTATACCTTCAGCAAAAATACCTGAGACTTGCTTGACAAGTCTCAAAGGCATGCACACATATGGAAGGCATCTTTCTAAAGAACAAAAATACCTCTTAACCTGGATCTGTGATCATACAATGATCAAATGTTTGTGTGTGGGTGTATCCATTACAAATAATAGATTTCCCTCAATGTGCCCAACAAGAAACATCACTGAATTATACACAACCTTTGTAGGTCATTGATACTGACCCAAAACACACTCATTCCTATATGCAAAAGAGAAACACATATGCATAAACCCATCTGCCTGTGAATGTCTTTGCCAACGGCATTATGCTATTCTTTTGGTCTAGGTGAGATTGTCTCTTCATCCATCCCCCCATGAATCTCTTTGACACAAACCCCTTTCCTTTCATTCTCTTTTTCTCTCCTTTCTTTGGTCATTTTGAAAGCAGAAAATGTGTCTAGCTACATATACATATCTGTGGCAGTACAAAGATTGAATTGCTGCTGATGTCGTTGTTTATGTGCACATGATGTCTGCCTGGTTGTACCACTAAAATTCACTAAATAAGTTACGCAAATCATGTTCAAACCAAACGCAGCAATAAAATCTGTTCTGAATGCAATTTCACAACAATTTCCAATCTTGCAGGTCAGTTCTAAGAGCTTAATTTAGACTATACCGCACTTTGGCATACTATACTAGTATTGTCCACGATTTCTCAAACCAAAAGCATGCAAGTCGCTCTTTAAACTGCAGAAAGTACACTCAACTACACCGTATAGAGCTTGTCTCCATCATTTCATTGACATTTTTTCGAAGAAAATTCTGTTTACCTTCTGATTTGTTACAGGTGATAATAGCACAATGCTAATTACTAGTTTTGTAAGTCAGGTACATTCTACAACAAGCTTTTAATTTGCAAACTAAGGAGATGTGTTTGCATTTAAAAATATGACACAATCAATTTAAGCACTGTGCAGTGATATTTCAGCACATTTAGTGCCTGGTTACACAGGAGTTTGCACTGTGCTAAAGTGGTGCAACCTTGTGTGCATTTTCACCTCCTAATTTTCTGCACCATCTTTCCCTCAGAAGAGCTTTAAGCACTTCTGATACAATAACAAGCAATATAATTACTCCAAATGCTCTGTGACATAGTTAATTTCAAACAAATTATCTGTTATATTTACAGAGCGCACCAACGAAATTAGATTTTGAGATTCTGAGTTTAAGAGAAATAAAATGGGAAATTGAACGTGGGCGTCCGTA
This sequence comes from Megalobrama amblycephala, assembly GCF_018812025.1. Taxonomy (NCBI): domain Eukaryota; kingdom Metazoa; phylum Chordata; class Actinopteri; order Cypriniformes; family Xenocyprididae; genus Megalobrama; species Megalobrama amblycephala. The sequence goes on along the minus strand of NC_063059.1, from coordinate 689,329 downwards.
GATCTCTTCTCCTTAGCCTCAATGATAGTGAGGTTCGTCACAGCAGTTAGCATGTGCGATAAAGCCCATCATTAAATAATACAAATGACAACACAAAGCAACGCTCTGTGTATACAAAACGGATGCTGTAATCTTTATTACTGTTATTCTGTTATTATCATCATAATATTAATTCAAACACAGGGGATAATGAATAAGCTATTCTCTCTCTCTCTTTCTCTCTCCCTATCCTCCTCTTCTTTTTCTTGCTCGTTAAAGATGAAGAGAAAGACAGAGATTTGGCAGGCAGCCATGGTTCAATAAACTCCACTTGGTAGCACAGCCGTGCGGCAGTCTGTTCTGTTTGGCTTAGGAAAGTGTGCTACGCTATTCAAATTAAATATGACTGTCCTAAACATATACACTAATAGGACAGGTGCTTAGACACACGTGCACATGAAAACCTATCCTCCTCAACCCACACCCACAATAATGGTCTCCTCTGCCTATATAGGCCTTGCAGTGTTTACACAAGTGCTCCAATGAGCCTATTTACATTTTTATTTCTTACACCCCAGACTCACAAAATCCAGACAGATTCACACTGCGTGATATCTGCCTCAGGGCACCAAACAAAATCAATTTCACCATCAAAAGAGCACAGAAAACATATTCGAAGGGTGAAACTTATAGTAAATTTAGACATAATGCAGAGATTTGTGATAGTTAACAGCTAATAGTTTTCGTACACTGAACGTACGCAGGTCTGAATCTGTTTGTGTCAGACTAAGTCAATTTTGTTTTCAGTTCAGGTTGGAGGGTGGGCTCTATCATATTTTATTGATACGTCTAGCAGATTTCTTGGCAGACACCATATTGTGAGGGCAGAAGTCATACAGGTGGAATCTGCCTGGGATACCTACAGGTAGTTTGTGAAGGGCTGAAGTAGCCTCTGGGTTACCCTCAGGAACTGAAGACATGAAACGGCACACACAGAGACACAAATAAGTAACTAAATAAATAAATAAACAAAATCAAAACAACTCTCCAGGAGCAAAGTGCAAGAAAAGGATGAAAAACTACCACAAGTCCTCACAAAAAAACACATAGTATGTCATTTTTCGAGGTTGGGCACAAAAAAATACTGTGTGTACAAATGGAGGGAGCAGGTGTATTGAGGCTTTTAAGGACACTGACAATAAGTTATCATGCCTAAACGCATACGAAACAACTCGCAAACCCCTAATGTGTACAAAAGAATACTAAAAAAGCATATGTACATCACAGTGTGACACAAACGCGGCTTTCGCTCTGCCTCCTTTCATGCAGCACTCATTTCCTTCGTAACGGTTGTGATTTGACTCCCTCCCCTGCCGTCACAAAAAGCTCCCTTCCTCCCTGAGCACTCCGACCACAGCCACGATACAGTCTTCCCTCCTTCCTTCAGTTATTCTCTTTCTTTTTCTTTCTGTTCTGCGTGGCCCGGCATATGAAGCGCGGCACCGTGTATCTCTCTTTGGGGAAAGGCAAAGTTATTGGATTGTGAAATTACAAAATAATGAGGCAAAAATGAAAGCGCCACACTCTTTGTTTTCTTTCGCGTGCACACATCTGATAAGAAGAGCGGCGGAGGGCTGGGAGGGATTGGGGGGATTGGGGGGGTGCACAGAAGACGGAGAATGATGAACTGACGGGGGAGATGACAGGAGTTGTGTTTGGATAAAGATTCTCTTTCCTCTGTATTCACAGGCATGGCATGGCTGTAAGAGAATAGAACAGGTTATCGCACAGAAGGATCAATGCTCCGCTCTGTACACACAGCTATTCAGGTGGAAGCATATGTGTGTGTGTGCCTGAGGCATGTGAGCATGCATACCAATAACACTGCCCACAAAGAGCACATAAACACATGACAACAACCCAACAGCGTAAACACGCTTACCACCCGGCACTAGGTTCACACAAAAAGCTCATTAATAATCGCACCACCAATGAACGGACCACCGTTCTCACCTGCTCTGCTCTAACATCTAGTACACTGCCTAGCTATCTACATAGGGAGACACCTTCTTAGCCTAAATGAATCCTACCTGAAGTTAAATCTCATAAGAAACTGGTTTGAAACACTCTACAAATAACTCCAGAGACAATATGAGAAAGAGATGGACCACTTGTATAAAAAAGTATGGTAGAAAACCTAATTCTCAATATGGCAGCTATAAGAATTAAAGTCCCACCACTCAGTTAAAATAAAACCACTTTAGTTTGTTTACTCTAGTTTCCCACCTGAAATTACAGCTGTTCAGTGTGTTTTGAATTGCTGATGCTATTGAAATGTAATCATGAGAAACAGTATTGGAGATTTTGGCCGTTTTACATTAAGATAGATAGCTGCCGGAATCATTACCAAGATGGCCGCAGAACGAACTGACTAAATATGCTTAGGCTGCATCGGAATACACCCTACTATATTGTAGGCAAAAAAGTATGTCAAAAGCGTACCCAGATGACCTACCATTTCCATAAGATTCTGAAGTGTGCATTACTATCCCATGAGCCTACAGGAGAAGATTTATGAATGGCAGTTAAGAGACAGGTCACATGACAAATGTAGTACGTTCCTGTATACCACACACATTCATACTACATAGAACATACATTTTAATGGTTGTGATGAAATATTGGTAACACTTTAGAATACTGTTCTGTCATTAATGAATAACTACACAGGAACAACTGAGTAACCGTAATGTAAAGATCATGGTAATGTAATGTCAAGACCACTAGTAATGACTCAAATATTACCAAATCCTTAAGAAGGAATTACTAATTATTTGGAATAGTATTAAAGTGAAAAGTACGATAACTCCCTAGTAATGACTGAAGTCACTGCAAGCTTTTAGAAAGCAACGACTCAAGCGTTACAACATCCGTCTAATGGAATTACTAATTATTTGGAACAGTATTCTAAAGTGAAGATCATGGAAGCTCAAAAGTAAGGACTCAAGTGTTACCAAATCCATCAGAAGAAATATTTATCCAAAAACCTTACAAAGACATCAAATTCTAGGACTTCAGTCTGGGTGTTATCATGCTTTTCACTTTAGAATACTGTTCCAAATAATTAGCAGTTCCTTCTGAAGGATTTGGTAACACCCATTAATGCATTACTCTCATTAATTATGAACCTGTATAATTCGTTAAGTAGAGTTTATTGTTTGTTATTTAATAGTAGTTACTAGAATGTTAATATTGTGTTACTCATTTGTTCATGCGTAGTTATTCATTAATGACGGAACAGTATTCTAAAATGCTATCGAAATATCTACTCTGAGAGTATGGGATTTCGGATGCAGCATTAGATTGCACTTCGCAAAGTATACAGGATACTTCATTCCATTACAGCTTGCATGTTGACACATAAGCATGTTGCTAAACTAATCCACAATACTGTTACAAGCATAAAATACATAGGAATATTGCATAAAATAGTCAAGTGTTTAACAATACTTTTCAATATTGAATGAAATGACTCACCGGCAAAAGCTTACAATGACACCACCACTTTTTACCTGGATGAAGTTTTCACTGTGTTTGCACTGTGGTTCATTCTGGGATTACCTGCTTGTGAAGGACACATGCAATGCTGTTGTATTTGGCCGAAATGTGATATCTTAGGAGGAGGCAACTTCATGTTGGAGCAGACTTCACTTAAGGAACCTGCCTTAAAATGCTCTCTAGAGTGGCTTTCGCACCGAATAGCTCTAGGTTTAGTTCAACTCAGTTATAGGAACTAGACACTAAGATAGTTCCCCGAGAACTAATTTCTCCCCCGGGCCATGTTCCTGGTTGCAGCCATTCCGCACCAGTAATATGAACTGTGAAGCAGCGTCTTTATGCGTGATCAGAGCTGTGTTTGTTGTGACATGGGTTTCATGATAACAGAGATGGAATTTTAACACATAATTTACACAACTGAAAGAGCAAAAAGTGGGGCTAAGAGACGAAATCTCCTATGACAACTTTCAGTATTACATATCATCGAGGCGGAGAAAAGAACACAACCCTGCAGACAACAGGGAAATACCGTTATTGATGTTTTTCATGTTCGTGAAGTAAATATGTTTTCACAGCTTTTTAAAAATGCCGGGTGCCAGTGCTTGACATGTGTTTGACCAATCAACGTACACTTACGTCACTGACCGTTCTTATAGTGCTGGTTTAGACTCTATTTTAAAGTAGGAGCTAATTTTTTCCCCCCAAAAGGAGTTCATAGAACTAAAATCGTTCCTAGTTTCTGCGGTGCAAATACGGCAAAATCCGGGTACTTCAATCTAGGTACTTCCAGGAACTATGAAAAGGTTCCTCCGGTGAGAAAGGTTCCTCTTTCTTACCTCATCTGTGACAGCGTGGTTTGGTGCAGATTTGTTGCTGATGTGTTATCAAGCAAAACATGTTGCTCACCCATTTTGCATTAGTAAAAAAAAGTCTGTTGTTCCTTTCAACAGGGTGTGTTGTACCCTGAAGCCCTCTAGCTCTGTCTCTCTCAGGTCTGTCCACTCAGACACATTCATTCCTCTAACAAAAGTAGGCACTGATTGATAATTTTTGCATGCGCTTCCATTGATCGTGTGCGGAGACGGCTGGCGTGTTACCCGAAGTGTTCTCCTCCATAAACATCGTCTAATCATGCGCAGCTACGGCCAAAAGAAAGTAATTACAGCCCAAGAACAAAGGGATCGATGAGGAATACAAGCACAGACGCAGGAGATTATTGGGAAATGGATTGGCTCAGATCAGAAGCTAAAGGAAACTTAATGAAGAGCAATCATACATTAAAACAGCTGAGCGTCCGCATTATCTATTGTTTCATCCAGGAAGATGCTAGAGGAAGTCCAAAAATAGGAGAGTGTAGAGGANTTGTACAGCGTCACAGCAGCGGCTCGAAGCTACATATAAAGTGAGCATTTCTTTACAAAGACAGCTATAAATTTGTTTTTATAATTGGTCATTGTTAAACTTGATAGGCTTGAAAGTTTGTTAACATGCAAGGTGTACAACACTCACATATATAAACGTAAAATAAAAATAAATAAATAAATAAAAGCCTCGTGTCATCCATTGCTGCACACAAATGAGTAAGTAAGCTTTGTGTTTTACATCATCTGACGCATGAACATGTTTACAAGACTGCAAACCCGGTGAAAAAGACAGCAAACTCGGGTTTGATTTGGGTATGCAAGAGCCTTTATTGCTGTCTGTGTAATAACTAAAATAATGTTTATATATCATATTTTCTGGCTAGTTTAGTTTAGTTTTCTATAATATAGCATACTTTAGCCCAAACTGAATAATTAAAAACAAGTTTAAATGAGTAAATCTTTTATAAATATTTTTTAATATTGATTTTCTTTCATGACATACTTCAATTCTTGTTAAAACACACTAGATATGCTTATTCTGTGCATTTTGAGCACTTTTTGTTTTAAATCATATTTATTTTGTCCATCAAAGGTGTACTTTCAATTTAATTGAGCGTTAGCAGCGCAGCAAAAATAGACCCAGCGCCGAAAAGATCGCGGCACTGCTGCTTCTGCTCTGCTCCTGCTCCGTGCTGCCGCGCAGCCTCTGCGTGCGGTGTGAACGCTCTCATCTGTTAACATGGACGGCGAAAAAATACGCACTGCTTCTGCTCTGCTGCCGCTTGCGGTGTGAACCCGGCCTCAGAGTTTTCCGGTTTTGCGCCAACGCACACTGTCCGGCACGCAAAGACTTTCATATGGGAATATATATTAAAATGATCACTCCCATATCCTGTGGCCTAGGCACTGCTGGGATTCGAACCCAGGATCTCCTGTTTACTAGACAGGCGCTTTGACCAACTAAGCCACAGCGCCGGGTGCTGAGCCTGGTTCAAAATTTTTGTAGCCAAAGTCTAAAAGAGGCAGCACATCATGGAGTAGGTCGTTTTGAGGTTATCTCCCTTTGTTTAAAACAGGTGAACTGAGCAAAGTAGAATATCTTACAAGGACATCTGAGCAAAAGAGGATAACCACGACTCTGGTGGGACTCGAACCCACAACCTTTGAATACCTCCATTCTCAACCTAGAAGTCCAATGCGCTATCCATTGCGCCACAGAGCCACGCTTCGAGAGCCCTCTTCGAGTTCCAGTTTGGTGCAGATATGCTGGGCATCCAAAGGTCTTCCAATGTGAAAAGTTTAAAAGAGCACATTCAGGCCTCTGTTGAAGGATGAGGGAATATCTGATATAGTTTCCTTTTGGATCTAAACCCGAGTTTTCCGGTTTTGCGCCGACGCACACTGTCCGGCACGCAAAGACTTTCATATGGGAATACATATTAAAACAAGCACTCACATATCCTGTGGCCTAGGCACTGCTGGGATTTGAACCCAGGATCTCCTGTTTACGAGACAGGCGCTTTGACCAACTAAGCCACAGCGCCTCTTGCTAAGCTAGAGGCAGTTTCTTTGCATAAAAAGCCTACAAGCGGTAGGAGATAGCTGATTACATCATGAAAGAGGTCCCCTAGAGGTAGGAGGATTATTTCCAAAACATAACGGGCCGCTCAGGCCTCAAGGGAATGTCGGAACTCATTTGATTTTGGCTCTACACTCTCAATACTTGCATCTCAAATGTTTCTTGAGCTTTCTTCTGATTTTGGCCTAAGCCAGGGGCAATCCAACCATTCTTCAAGCCTGTCTGCACCACGTTTTTTGTTATCTTTCTCATTTGAAACAGGCGAATTAACTAATTGACTGACTAGTAACGTACTCTCTGATCTGACTGGGCTGTGTCCAATAAGGAAAACAAGAATAAATGTGCTGGGTAGGCTTCTGAAAAAAGTTTGAAATTGTGATTGTTTTATTTCTTTGATAATAGTATCATTTTATCTCTCTGTGCAGCACTTTGGTCGACTCTGTCGCTATTAAATGTGCTATATAAATAAATTAAACTGAAACTGAAGTTGAAGCAAACGTCTGTCTTGCAAAGAGACAACATTCGTGACTCTGGTGGGAGTCAGCAACAAGCTTTATAAAGCCTTCGTTTACCACCTAGAAGTCCAGGCTGTCTGTCCTGCAGAGACTTCTATATCTGAAAAGATCAAACGTCTACCCCAACAACCCACCGGATAGGCACTGCTGGGATTTGAACCCAGGATCTCCTGTTTACTAGACAGGCGCTTTAACCAACTAAGCCACAGCGCCGGGTGCTGAGTCTGCTTCAAAACTTTTGTAGCCAAAGTGTAAAAGAGGCAGCACATCATGGAATAGGTCGTTTTGAGGTTCGAGGATTATTTTCCAAAACCTGAAATGTGTGCAGGCTTCTGTTCAGGGATAAGGGAATACCTCAGATCATTTCATTTTGGATCTAAACTCTCAATACCCGGGTCTCAAATGTTTTGTGAACCTTCAGTTACAGTACATCTAAACGCTGTCTCAGCTAGGAGAAACGGAAGGCAATTTTTGCCAGGTAGGTAGCCAACAATAGGTAGTAGCAGATTTTGACCTATGCTAGTGGTTTTCAAACCATTCTTGTTATCTCCCTTTGTTTAAAACAGGTGAACTGAGCAAATGAGAATGTCTTACAAAGACACCTGAGCAAAAGAGAATAACCACGACTCTGGTGGGACTCGAACCCACAACCTTTGAATACCTCCATTCGCAACCTAGAAGTCCAATGCGCTATCCATTGCGCCACAGAGCCACGCTTCGCGGGCCCACTTTGAGTTCCAGTTTGGTGCAGATATGCTGGGCATCCAAAGGTTTTCCTATGTGAAAAGTTTAAAAGGGCACCCTCACATCCTGTGGCATAGGCACTGCTGGGATTTGAACCCAGGATCTCCTGTTTACAAGACAGGCGCTTTGACCAACTAAGCCACAGCGCCGGGTGTAAAGCCGGGTGCAAGTTGGTTGGTATAAAAAGTCTAAAATAGGCAGCCTGTCAGAGAAATAGCTGATTACATCAAAGTCTTCGGTTACCACCTAGAAGTCAAGGCTGTCTGTCCAGCCGAGAATTTTATATCTGAAAAGATCAAATGACTACACCGACACCCCACAGGTTAGGCACTGCTGGGATTCGAACCCAGGATCTCCTGTTTACTAGACAGGCGCTTTAACCAACTAAGCCACAGCGCCGGGTATTGAACCTGGTTCAAACTTATTGTAGCCAAAGTCTAAAAGAGGCAGCACATCATGGAGTAGGTCGTTTTGAGGTTATCTCCCTTTGTTTAAAACAGGTAAACCGAGCAAAGTAGAATATCTTACAAGGACAACTGAGCAAAAGAGGCTAACCACGACTCTGGTGGGACTGCTCTTAGAGTTTCAGTTTGGTGCAGATATGCATTGCTGGGCATCCAAAGGTTTTCCTATGTGAAAAGTTTAAAAGAGCACCCTCACATCCTGTGGTATAGGCACTGCTGGGATTTGAACCCAGGATCTCCTGTTTACAAGACAGGCGCTTTAACCAACTAAGCCACAGCGCCGGGTGCTGAACCTGATCCAAAATGTTTGTAGCCAAATTCTAAAAGAGGCAGCACATCACGGAGTAGGTCGTTTTGAGGTTATCTGCCTTTGTTTAAAACAGGTAAACCGAGCAAAGTAGAATATCTTACAAGGACAACTGAGCAAAAAAAGCTAACCACGACTCTGGTGGGACTCGAACCCACAACCTTTGAATACCTCCATTCTTAACCTAGAAGTCCATTGCGCCACAGAGCCACGTATCTAGGCTGCTCTTAGAGTTTCGGTTCGGTGCAGATATGCATTGCTGGGCATCCAAAGGTTTTCCTATGTGAAAAAGTTTAAATGAGCACCCTCACATCCTGTGGCATAGGCACTGCTGGGATTTGAACCCAGGATCTCCTGTTTACAAGACAGGCGCTTTGACCAACTAAGCTACAGCGCCGGGCGCAACGCCGGGTGCAAATTGGTTGGTTTAAAAAGTCTAAAAGAGGTAGCCCGTCAGGAAAATAGCTGGTTACATCATGAAAGAGGTCCCTTAGGCCGGGTTCACACCGCAAGCGGCAGCAGCGCGTGACCTTGAACTGCCGCTGCAGAGACGCGCGAGTATTCACACTGGAAGCGGTTGTACAGCGTCACAGCGGCGGCTCGAAGCTACATATAAAGTGAGCATTTCTTTACAAAGACAGCTATAAATTTGTTTTTATAATTGGTCATTGTTAAACTTGATAGGCTTGAAAGTTTGTTAACATGCAAGGTGTACAACACTCACATATATAAACGTAAAATAAAAATAAATAAATAAATAAAAGCCTCGTGTCATCCATTGCTGCACACAAATGAGTAAGTAAGCTTTGTGTTTTACATCATCTGACGCATGAACATGTTTACAAGACTGCAAACCCGGCGAAAAAGACAGCAAACTCGGGTTTGATTTGGGTATGCAAGAGCCTTATATTGCTGTCTGTGTAATAACTAAAATAATGTTTATATATCATATTTTCTGGCTAGTTTAGTTTAGTTTTCTATAATATACCACACTTTAGCCCAAACTGAATAATTAAAAACAAGTTTAAATGAGTAAATCTTCTATAAATATTTTTTAATATTGATTTTCTTTCATGACATACTTCAATTCTTGTTAAAACACACTAGATATGCTTATTCTGTGCATTTTGAGCACTTTTTGTGTGAAATCATATTTATTTTGTCCATCAAAGGTGTACTTTCAACTTTAATTGAGCGTTAAGCAGCGCAGCAAAAATAGACCCAGCGCCGAAAAGATCGCGGCACTGCTGCTTCTGCTCTGCTCCTGCTCCGTGCTGCCGCGCAGCCTCTGCGTGCGGTGTGAACGCTCTCATCTGTTAACATGGACGGCGAAAAAATACGCACTGCTTCTGCTCTGCTGCCGCTTGCGGTGTGAACCCGGCCTCAGAGTTTTCCGGTTTTGCGCCAACGCACACTGTCCGGCACGCAAAGACTTTCATATGGGAATATATATTAAAATGATCACTCCCATATCCTGTGGCCTAGGCACTGCTGGGATTCGAACCCAGGATCTCCTGTTTACTAGACAGGCGCTTTAACCAACTAAGCCACAGCGCCGGGTGCTGAGCCTGGTTCAAAATTTTTGTAGCCAAAGTCTAAAAGAGGCAGCACATCATGGAGTAGGTTGTTTTGAGGTTATCTCCCTTTGTTTAAAACAGGTGAACTGAGCAAAGTAGAATATCTTACAAGGACATCTGAGCAAAAGAGGATAACCACGACTCTGGTGGGACTCAAACCCACAACCTTTGAATACCTCCATTCTCAACCTAGAAGTCCAATGCGCTATCCATTGCGCCACAGAGCCACGCTTCGAGAGCGCTCTTTGAGTTCCAGTTTGGTGCAGATATGCTGGGCATCCAAAGGTTTTCCAATGTGAAAAGTTTAAAAGAGCACATTCAGGCCTCTGTTGAAGGATGAGGGAATATCTGATATAGTTTCCTTTTGGATCTAAACCCGAGTTTTCCGGTTTTGCGCCGACGCACACTGTCCGGCACGCAAAGACTTTCATATGGGAATATATATTAAAATAATCACTCCCAAATCCTGCGGCCTAGGCACTGCTGGGATTCGAACCCAGGATCTCCTGTTTACGAGACAGGCGCTTTGACCAACTAAGCCACAGCGCCTCTTGCTAGGTGAGGTGCAATTTCTTTGCATAAAAAGCCTAAAAGCGGTAGGAGATAGCTGATTACATCATGAAAGAGGTCCCCTAGAGGTAGGAGGATTATTTCCAAAACATAACGGGCCGCTCAGGCCTCAAGGGAATGTCGGAACTCATTTGATTTTGGCTCTACACTCTCAATACTTGCATCTCAAATGTTTCTTGAGCTTTCTTCTGATTTTGGCCTAAGCCAGGGGCAATCCAACCATTCTTCAAGCCTGTCTGCACCACGTTTTTTGTTATCTTTCTCATTTGAAACAGGCGAATTAACTAATTGACTGACTAGTAACGTACTCTCTGATCTGACTGGGCTGTGTCCAATAAGGAAAACAAGAATAAATGTGCTGGGTAGGCTTCTGAAAAAAGTTTGAAATTGTGATTGTTTTATTTCTTTGATAATAGTATCATTTTATCTCTCTGTGCAGCACTTTGGTCGACTCTGTCGCTATTAAATGTGCTATATAAATAAATTAAACTGAAACTGAAGTTGAAGCAAACGTCTGTCTTGCAAAGAGACAACATTCGTGACTCTGGTGGGAGTCAGCAACAAGCTTTATAAAGCCTTCGTTTACCACCTAGAAGTCCAGGCTGTCTGTCCTGCAGAGACTTCTATATCTGAAAAGATCAAACGTCTACCCCAACAACCCACCGGATAGGCACTGCTGGGATTCGAACCCAGGATCTCCTGTTTACTAGACAGGCGCTTTAACCAACTAAGCCACAGCGCCGGGTGCTGAGTCTGCTTCAAAACTTTTGTAGCCAAAGTGTAAAAGAGGCAGCACATCATGGAATAGGTCGTTTTGAGGTTCGAGGATTATTTTCCAAAACCTGAAATGTGTGCAGGCTTCTGTTCAGGGATAAGGGAATACCTCAGATCATTTCATTTTGGATCTAAACTCTCAATACCCGGGTCTCAAATGTTTTGTGAACCTTCAGTTACAGTACATCTAAACGCTGTCTCAGCTAGGAGAAACGGAAGGCAATTTTTGCCAGGTAGGTAGCCAACAATAGGTAGTAGCAGATTTTGACCTATGCTAGTGGTTTTCAAACCATTCTTGTTATCTCCCTTTGTTTAAAACAGGTGAACTGAGCAAATGAGAATGTCTTACAAAGACACCTGAGCAAAAGAGGATAACCACGACTCTGGTGGGACTCGAACCCACAACCTTTGAATACCTCCATTCGCAACCTAGAAGTCCAATGCGCTATCCATTGCGCCACAGAGCCACGCTTCGCGGGCCCTCTTTGAGTTCCAGTTTGGTGCAGATATGCTGGGCATCCAAAGGTTTTCCTATGTGAAAAGTTTAAAAGGGCACCCTCACATCCTGTGGCATAGGCACTGCTGGGATTTGAACCCAGGATCTCCTGTTTACAAGACAGGCGCTTTGACCAACTAAGCCACAGCGCCGGGTGTAAAGCCGGGTGCAAGTTGGTTGGTATAAAAAGTCTAAAATAGGCAGCCTGTCAGAGAAATAGCTGATTACATCAAAGTCTTCGGTTACCACCTAGAAGTCAAGGCTGTCTGTCCAGCCGAGAATTTTATATCTGAAAAGATCAAATGACTACACCGACACCCCACAGGTTAGGCACTGCTGGGATTCGAACCCAGGATCTCCTGTTTACTAGACAGGCGCTTTAACCAACTAAGCCACAGCGCCGGGTATTGAACCTGGTTCAAACTTATTGTAGCCAAAGTCTAAAAGAGGCAGCACATCATGGAGTAGGTCGTTTTGAGGTTATCTCCCTTTGTTTAAAACAGGTGAACTGAGCAAATGAGAATGTCTTACAAAGACACCTGAGCAAAAGAGGCTAACCACGACTCTGGTGGGACTGCTCTTAGAGTTTCAGTTTGGTGCAAATATGCATTGCTGGGCATCCAAAGGTTTTCCTATGTGAAAAGTTTAAATGAACACCCTCACATCCTGTGGCATAGGCACTGCTGGGATTTGAACCCAGGATCTCCTGTTTACAAGACAGGCGCTTTGACCAACTAAGCCACAGCGCCGGGTGTAAAGCCGGGTGCAAGTTGGTTGGTATAAAAAGTCTAAAATAGGCAGCCTGTCAGAGAAATAGCTGATTACATCAAAGTCTTCGGTTACCACCTAGAAGTCAAGGCTGTCTGTCCAGCCGAGAATTTTATATCTGAAAAGATCAAATGACTACACCGACACCCCACAGGTTAGGCACTGCTGGGATTCGAACCCAGGATCTCCTGTTTACAAGACAGGCGCTTTAACCAACTAAGCCACAGCGCCGGGCGCTGAACCTGATCCAAAATTTCTGTAGCCAAATTCTAAAAGAGGCAGCACATCATGGAGTAGGTCGTTTTGAGGTTATCTGCCTTTGTTTAAAACAGGTAAACCGAGCAAAGTAGAATATCTTACAAGGACAACTGAGCAAAAAAAGTTAACCACGACTCTGGTGGGACTCGAACCCACAACCTTTGAATACCTCCATTCTTAACCTAGAAGTCCAATGCGCTATCCATTGCGCCACAGAGCCACGCATCTAGGCTGCTCTTAGAGTTTCGGTTCGGTGCAGATATGCATTGCTGGGCATCCAAAGGTTTTCCTATGTGAAAAGTTTAAATGAACACCCTCACATCCTGTGGCATAGGCACTGCTGGGATTTGAACCCAGGATCTCCTGTTTACAAGACAGGCGCTTTGACCAACTAAGCTACAGCGCCGGGCGCAATGCCGGGTGCAAATTGGTTGGTTTAAAAAGTCTAAAAGAGGTAGCCCGTCAGGAAAATAGCTGATTACATCATGAAAGAGGTCCCTTAGGCCGGGTTCACACCGCAAGTGGCAGCAGCGCGTGAGCGTGAACTGCAGCTGCAGAGACGCGCGAGTATTCACACTGGAAGCGTTTGTACAGCGTCACAGCAGTGGCTCGAAGCTACATATAAAGTGAGCATTTCTTTACAAAGACAGCTATAAATTTGTTTTTATAATTGGTCATTGTTAAACTTGATAGGCTTGAAAGTTTGTTAACATGCAAGGTGTACAACACTCACATATATAAACATAAAATAAAAATAAATAAATAAATAAAAGCCTCCTGTCATCCATTGCTGCACACAAATGAGGTAAGCTTTGTGTTTTACATCATCTGACGCATGAACATGTTTACAAGACTGCAAACCCGGCGAAAAAGACAGCAAACTCGGGTTTGATTTGGGTATGCAAGAGCCTTTATTGCTGTCTGTGTAATAACTAAAATAATGTTTATATATCATATTTTCTGGCTAGTTTAGTTTAGTTTTCTATAATATAGCATACTTTAGCCCAAACTGAATAATTAAAAACAAGTTTAAATGAGTAAATCTTCTTTAAATATTTTTTTAATATTGATTTTCTTTCATGACATACTTCAATTCTTGTTAAAACACACTAGATATGCTTATTCTGTGCATTTTGAGCGCTTTTTGTGTGGAATCATATTTATTTTGTCCATCAAAAGTGTACTTTCACTTTAATTGAGCGTTAGCAGCGCAGCAAAAATAGACCCAGCGCCGAAAAGATCGCGGCACTGCTGCTTCTGCTCTGCTCCTGCTCCGTGCTGCCGCGCAGCCTCTGCGTGCGGTGTGAACCCGGCCTCAGAGTTTTCCGGTTTTGCGCCAACGCACACTGTCCGGCGCGCAAAGACTTTCATATGGGAATATATATTAAAATGATCACTCCCATATCCTGTGGCCTAGGCACTGCTGGGATTTGAACCCAGGATCTCCTGTTTACGAGACAGGCGCTTTAACCAACTAAGCCACAGCGCCGGGTGCTGAACCTGGTTTAAAATTTCTGTAGCCAAAGTCTAAAAGAGGCAGCACATCATGGAGTAGGTTGTTTTGAGGTTATCTCCCTTTGTTTAAAACAGGTAAACCGAGCAAAGTAGAATATCTTACAAGGACAACTGAGCAAAAAAAGCTAACCACGACTCTGGTGGGACTCGAACCCACAACCTTTGAATACCTCCATTCTCAACCTAGAAGTCCAATGCGCTATCCATTGCGCCACAGAGCCACGCATCTAGGCTGCTCTTAGAGTTTCAGTTTGGTGCAGATATGCATTGCTGGGCATCCAAAGGTTTTCCTATGTGAAAAGTTTAAATGAGCACCCTCACATCCTGTGGCATAGGCACTGCTGGGATTTGAACCCAGGATCTCCTGTTTTACGCTTTGACCAACTAAGCCACAGCGCCGGCCGCAAAGCTGGGTGCAAATTGATTGGTATCAAAAGTCTTAAAGAGGTAGCCCGTCAGGAAAATAGCTGATTACATCATGAAAGAGGTCCCTTAGAGGTTACTGGATTATTTCCAAAACCTGAGGGACATTCAGGCCTCTGTTGAAGGATGAGGGAATATCTGATATTGTTTCCTTTTGGATCTAAACTCAAGTTTTCCGGTTTTGCGTCAACGCACACTGTCCAGCACGCAAAGATTTTCATATGGGAATATATATTAAAATAAGCACTCCCATATCCTGTGGCATAGGCACTGCTGGGATTTGAACCCAGGATTTCCTGTTTACAAGACAGGCGCTTTGACCAACTGAGTCACAGCACCAGGTGTAAAACCTGATGCAAATTGGTTGGTATAAAAAGTCTAAAAGAGGTAGCCTTTCTGTTATTATTCACAGATCCACATACTCAAGTAGCAGAACACCTCAATTATTTTGCAAAAAGAAACACTTCATTCAAAACTTTACATTAACTTAACAAAACCCAACTTTAACACCGTATGGAACACACATGATGTTCCATACTCATGACCTACTCCGTCATGTGTTTTCTACACATGTCCATGGGCTTTAGCTCAGCAATAGGTAGTAGCAGATTTTGGCCTAAGCCAGTGGTTTTCAAACCATTCTTGAAACCTCCATTTACATTTTCGTTATCCTCCTTATTTCAAAAAGGTGAATTGAGCTAATTGAGCTAATATGGTCTGAGCTGGGTGTATCCATTAAAGGAAACAAGCAGAAAGCCTGTTGCCTGTTAAAGTCTATTATTTAGGTGCTGTAATAAAATATAATTTGTCATTTACCTTAAAATCCATTTTTTGACACGGCAAGTGTTCATTTAGGCATTTTGCATACTGTTGTTACAATTCAACATACAGTACACTGTTTGGTATACTCAGCTCAAAGACAAACTTGTCTAAGTGGTACCCTAGAGAAAACAGCCATGGGAATAACATGATGTGCTTTATCTGAAAAACAATACTTGTCCCATATTCAGCACTGTATTGCATGGAAAACACATACACACAAAAGGCCCTGCCCATTGCTATTGAAAGACTGGAGGTGTAGCCTTTATAACCAGAACTATTCAAGTTGATGTTAACACATCTTCCTGTAAGACCACAGTCAAGAGACATCAGCAGAAATGAAAGGTGAGACTGACTTTAAAATAAATTAAATTACATTTTAAATCCTTCACCTGTTTATAGAATTGCATATAATTATGTACAGTATTTCCTGGATGTATATAACTTTCTTTTATATGTTTTAGCCCTTGTAATCTTAAGCCTTTTGGGATGTGCACTTGCACAAGACAGAATTTTTTCATGGAATGGTCCGGGAGAACCCAGTGATGTTGACCCCAATGAGAATGGTGACTTAAAAAAAAAAAAAATGTCATATAAAAACCTTAAACAACAATTCAGGCATAGGGGTAGTGAGCTATGATGATGCTTGTCTCTTTGCCTCTGAAGTGTGTCTGACTGATGTGGCATCCTGTGGATGCTGCCTGATGCAGAAGCAGATGTGGAAGATGGAGATGTTTTTCAACATGAGCTTAAATGAGCTAGAAAGGGGACTGGAGAGAGCCCATGCAGTGTTAAACAATATCCGTGGTAAGACAGCCATTTGTAGTAATCTTGCTAATTTTAGCATTCAAACTTCAAATCAGCTTGAACTGTTGGATGCACTTCATTCAAACATCTTTAAACATTTTTAAAAAAAGTTAAGTTTGAAAATCGCCTGCTAACATTTATTATTAGAAGGTTCAGAATTCTTAATGAAGCTATGGAATCATAATTTTATATACTACATAGCAATTATTCTTATTTCTTCCATGTATTTGTATATTGAATTGTGGTTGCTATTTTATTTGGTTTAACAATTTATTAAACACATATTAATTGTCATGACAATAGCAAAATGGCTCTAATGTAGATTAAGGGTGTGTTCACACACTTGTTGTTCGGTTCTCTTGGTTTTTTTGGTCAGGACTAAAAAAGAAGATGATACATTTAGTCCTATTTCACTTAGCATTCACACTGTCATTTTTAACACCAAACCTGAAGATAAAAAACCAGGGTTCAGATGGCAGCTTTCATACTTATTCAAATGAACTGCACTAACAGAGTATGTGTACCAGAGTTCATTTTAATCAAACCAAACCTGCCAAGTGTGAACACACCCTTAATTACCTCTAGGCCAAAGCCTAAAACATGAACCTACCTAAAATTACAACACTGTTCTACTCTCTTCTTAGCACTGCTATATCCTTCTGAAAGTGCCATAGTGACAATTTTTCTAAGTTAATAATGGCTGAGTCACTTTGCCTTTTCTTATGTTTGTACAGCCAGTCGGAGTGCCTTCTCTGTGGCTCTTACTGACACACGCCTATGTGTCGGCCCAAATCGAGAAGACACTGTTGTGAAGTATGGCAGTGTATTTATTAACTTGGGAGATGGCTACAGCACTAACACTGGTGTCTTTGTAGCACCACGTTCTGGTGTCTACAGCCTGGCACTAACTGTTTATAGTGATGCTGGTGCTGCTGGAGCCGCATTAGCTGCTTGTGCTCGACTCCGGCTGAATGGGCGCACACTTGCATCACCGAGTGAGAAGAACAATCAAGACCAGGAGGACAGTGTTAGCGCTCTGCTGGCAGTGCAGCTGCGTGCAGGGGACAGGGTGGATGTTGCTCTTCCAGCCGGTTGCGTTCTGTGTGATGACAACAACCACTACAACACTTTCACCGGGTTCCTGCTCTATGCAACTGATTAATATAGAGAGAACTAATGCTGTTTTCAATATTACATACTACACAGTTTATACTGAATGTTACATTAAAAAAAAATTTGTATAAAATACAATACTAAGTTTGCAACAACTACTTAAAGTTGATCTTGTTGTATGCTACTTTGTGATTTCAATAGTGCAAGAATGGTATATTGTGACTTCAAACACATTAACAAATTCTATGTTTCTCTCTCTGTAGCACCCTGTACTGTATGTTTACAAATAATAAAACAAGACTTCTTTCAAACTACACTAAGAGCTGAAATCAAAATATGAGGACGGAGTAATATTCTCTTACTCCAAAAGCAACATTTATTGATTCATCTCACACTGAAACAGTTGAATTTGCCCACTACATGAGGAACTCAGAGCTTTCTCTTGCTGTGAACTTTAGATCGTCTGTCAAAAGATTAAGCAACTACTTGTATGTATCTTGAGACAAAACAATGGCACTGAAATATTTCAAGTTACTTTCAGTTAAGACAGCTCAAACATGCAATTTAGTCTGGGGCTGGTGCTGCCTTTATTACTATAAGCATTTAAAAGAGGGTTTTGATGGGAAAGGATTGGGGTCCTTGCATGTTTGTTTCAGGGTTTTTATTCTTTATTGAGCCCATTTTACCTGCCATCTAGATATTATTGTGTATTGTAAATGTTAAATGTTATCGAGAAGACAAATTTTGACTTAATTGGCAGGAGGCTATTTTATAATAATAATAATAACAATAATAATAATAATAATAATTATTATTATTATTATTATTATTATTATGGGGGGGGGGGGGGGCTCTGGTTATCTTACATTACTTAAGCACAATTTTAAAAACAAGGCTCATTTTGTCAAAACACTACACACAATTCACAGATACACATACACGAGTAGCAGAACACCTCAATTATTTTGCAAAAAGAAACACTTCATTCAAAACTTTACATTAACTTAACAAAACTTAACTTTGACCGTAAGGAACACACATGATTCATATATTCTGATTATGTTTGATTCATTTACACACTGCTGTGCTCAATCTTAAACAGTTGTAACTTTTATACTTTTCTAATGATATAGTCTGGGTTTGATTTTTTTTTCAGAGATACTGTTAAAGTAAAGTACATGAATATATTACAGTTTTTATTGATTGTTTACACACATTTTCTGAAAGCATGCCTCATACTCTCAGAACTCTACACACAAATCAAAAAACACACACACAATGGGCAAAACCCCTCAATTCTCTTCTTTCTTCTCAAAATGGTATTTTGTTTTCAAATGACACGCACAAACCATCATGTGAACAGACATTTATAAGAACCAGTTGAACACTGATGTGCTCTATGTAAAACACTATGATGAACGTAAAACACTTCTCCATTCATCATAATGACTTTGGTCTTTATTTGGTTCAGTGTTACACTTACTGCAGACAGTACATACATACATAAGTGTGTTGTAAAATATTTGTAGTATTATATATATATATATATATATATATATATATATATATATATATATATATGTGTGTATAATAGTACACAGTAACAAATATATTTTATTTTTCCAACAAAAACAATGTACAGTGCACATCCCAACCAACGCAAAGTTGCACATACAGTGGTATACAGTACAAAACAACAGAAGAATTTACTGTATACAGTTACAGTAAAAAAAAAAAAAAAAAAAAAAAAAAAAAACTATGCTGCTCTGCCTCTGTTTCCATTGTTGGCATCCATTGTTCCAAAACAGAAGAGCTCACCTGTTGCCATTTTATGCTAAAGCTCTGTTTGCTAATTGTAAAAATGTGTGACAGGTGTTTGCCCATGTGATGAGTCAGTGTGCATATTTGAATGGCAGTGTGTTCCTTGTGAAAACAAGAGATTTTTCTGTCCGAAAATTGTGCCAAATGCAGAGAATTGTGTGTAGTGTTTTGGAAAAAGTGTGTTTTAGAACTGCAATGTGAGTGTAAAGCAGGAATTGTGCTTGTAGTTTAGCAGAATTGGTTCAGGGGGTTGGTGCATGAGTTACATGTTGTGGTCATTGTGTCTCAAGTACCAATATTTGTGTGTAAACAATTGAGAAAAACTGTAAAAAAAAAAAACACAAGATCAGTACTGCACATTGATGAAAATATTTATCTCTCACCATATTGTAAAACCATTCAATACATCCATGCCTTTCCAAAGGTTACATTTTGCACTAAAAATCAGAACACATTCTAAATACAATATATTACATTAACAAAAACATTTGTGGAGACAAAACAAAAGCATGATTTTAAATGAAACAAATGAGAAAAAACACCTAAGCATCATCTCTGGCCTAGCTGGATCTGGCCATAGCACTTCATCCACATCACAAACGATGTCCTCTCATGCAAGACAGCGAGGGAAGAATCTTCTTGAATGGCAAATCCATCCTTGCACAGACCCTGCGTCAATTAGGTCAGGCCTTCTCCATGGCTTGAATGAGGCATATCTGGAGATTGTAAAGTGATATTGACAGTATATCCATGTGGTCTTCTGCTGTTATGATTTTGTGTAGTCTATTTAAAATGTGAATATGTGGCCGTGTTGTAAGGGCCTAAGTTGGCATGCTGGTGGAGGACCCCATTCTGCGTGATTGCAACATACATTGTGATGTTACCACCACGTTGTCCCAAGATATTCAAAATAGCTCTGTGGCCAATGATGTTTCACCCTCTTCCTCTTAATGCAACATTGCCTTCCATTTTGTTGAAGACACATAAGCTCACCTTTTGCCTTTTTATAGTACTTGCACCTGATTGTTTAGTTTACAGTTAAGCACCTAAGTGTCTGCAGACCTGACGGCTATGTTTAATCAATTGGATTATAGGGGTGGTATTTTGGAAAGCAGTGTCTTGAAATGGCAAAGAAGTGACATTATGTTAGATTTCTGTGTCTAATGTAGAGAAGTGTGTTTGGTGTTGTGCAAAACAATGTGTGTAGTGTTTTGCAAAAAGTGTGAGACTGAGAGTAGTATAAAGAAGCAAGATTGAAACCAAACTATTAATTTTTTTACTGTAAGCATTTGTGGTTGTGAATACAGTATTACACAGTACAAAAGAAAAGAAATACATCAACCATGTGTAGTTGGACAGAAACAGTGGTTGTGTTTGAAAAAGGAAATCAAGATACTTCATGTTAGATTTTTTTTGTGTGTTACATAGAGAATTGTGTGTTGCGTTTTGCAAAAAGTGTTTTATGAAATTGAAAACTGAGTCGAAGGCTGAGAATTTGTGTATGGTTTTGCAGATTTGGTGTGTGGTTCTGGTGTTTCAGAAATTGTGTGACAAGTAAGGATTTTGTGTGTAAGCAATCCCCCACTAAGAGTTACCTGTGCACAGTACAGTTTTTTTAATTGCTTACACAATAAAAGTGGTACTTGAGGCCCACTCACATGTACAAGATGGCTGCCATGTCATGTCTCTGAGCATTTTGCTCATGGAAATCTTATCAGAATCCAACAAATATCTATGGAATCCTGTTGGAAATCTTAGCAGTGACTTATTTGTCGAAGCAAGTTCTACTTACGCTTCAGTTTTTTGTGTTTAGTGGAGTATAAAAACTCTACATAAGGAGTGGGGTTGTTAGACTAAGTCAAGAGGCTTCTTGGCCTAGTAGGCCTCTGCTGGAGGAGGGCCTGGACATCAGCATTTTTGCCAACATTCAACTACAATAATCACCTTTTGTACATCTTGGTAAGATCATGCCTCCTAAGCAAATTAAAGCCGCAGTGTGTGAGGATGAGTCTGTTGTCACCATGAGTGTACTCTCCCAAATGCTGGAGCAGCAGAGAGAGTTTTATAAAGACATGCTAACTCAGCAACGAGAAAACTTTAAAAGTTTCATACGAGTGATTATGGAGGGAACAAATAAGAGACTGGATGGTGTTATACGGGATGTACAGGAGTTAAAGACAAGTCTGGAATTTACACAACATATGATGGAGGAGATGAAATCAGGACATAAAGAAATTGAAGCCAAAATAAAATCTTTTGAAAACGATATAATGAATTCAAAACGTGACATTGATGAAATGTTCACTAAGCTCGACTACATTGAAAATCAACATAAAAGGAAAAATTTAGTTATTGACGGTATAATGGATGATAAGGAAGAAAGTTGGAGTGGTTTGGAGCAGAAGGTCCAAAACATGTTCTCCACTAATCTTGGACTGGATGGGAAAATCGAAACAGAGCGTGTGTCCAGAGGATGGGTCAGTACCAGGAGGTTGGAAGGCCCAGGAGAATTATGTGCCTCAAAGACAAACAACGAAAAACTAGTAAAGGTTTGGTTTTGGCACATCTAAACATTTGTAGTATAAAGAACAAAATACAAGACATTAATAATTTAGTGCACAAGTATTCAATCAATATATTAGCTCTATCTGAGACACATCTCGACAGCTCTATTCAAAACTCTGAATTACCAGTTAAAGGTTTTAATGTTTTTAGAAAGGATAGAAATAAATTTGGTGGTGGTGTGGCCATCTTTGTGCAAAGCAACATTCCCTGTAAGTTAAAACAAAATTTAATATGCTATGACATTGAAGCTATACGGGTGGAAGTCGATGTACCTTATATGAAACCAGTGCTTGTGGGATGCTGTTATAGACCTCCTGATGCACATGTGGACTATCTGACATGCTTAGGTGAAATGCTTGATAATGCCTCTGATGTTAATTGTGAAATTTACTTGTTTGGAGATATGAACATTGATTGGAATGATGACAGATGCTGATTACTTTCCTATGTAAGTGTCTGCAATCTGCATCAAATTGTTAATGTGCCAACAAGAATCTCTAGCAACAAGGCGGGAATTACAACAGCAACATGTATTGACCACATTTACACTAATGTACCAGAACTGTGTACTGACGTTGTGTCAACACCAGTAGGGTTTAGTGACCATAATCTCATTGCTGTCAACAAGAAAGCTAAAGTCCCTAAAGCTAAAGCTATTTTTGGTACATATAAAAGGTTTTATAAAGTATCTTCTATTGAAAAGATTGTGGGAGAAGTAAAAAATGTTAATTGGAAAGATGTGTACAGTGGCCACAACCCAGGAGCTTCCTTGGATGCTTTCATGAGCATGCTTTTGAGCATTGTTGATAAATATGCACCGATGAGAAATATAGTAATAAAAACACATACTGCAAGGTGGATTGATTCAACACTGAAAAATATGATGAAGCAAAGAGATGAAGCTAAACAAGTGGCTGTGAAAACGGGATTATTAGAGGACAGATTAAAATATTGTAAATTAAGGAACCAAGTTACTAAAATGAATAAAAGGAAAAAGAAAGAGTACTATAAAATAGAATTGACAGTGTTAAACATGATGGCAAAAAGCTTTGGAATATCCTAAATGAAATTATGGGTAGAAATAGAAATGCATCCCCTTCTTTTGTAGAGTCTGATGGAGGTTTTATAACAGAATCCAAAGATATTGCAGACTATTTTGATAATTATTTTACAAATAAAGTTAGTAATTTAAGAAAAGGTTTTGGAACACAAGACTTTAATTACTGTGAACTGATCAAAAATGAAATCATGGCTGATAAAATGTGTAACTTTAACTTTAATTGTGTGCAAACTGCAGAAGTGATGGCCCTATTAAAGTCTCTTCCAACACATGGTAGTCCAGGCACAGACAACTTGGACAGCCTAGTATTGAATAAAACAGCCGAATATATTGCTGTTCCGTTGTGTCATATATTCAATCAGTATATAGTAAGTGGGATTTATCCCACTCTGTGGAAGGAAGGGAAAATTATTCCATTGATAAAAGACAATCGATTATCTTATAATGGGCATAACTGCAGACCTATAAGTATTCTGCCTGCACTCAGTAAAGTTATGGAAAAGATTATTCATACACAAATTTGTAACTATTTCCAGAAAAATAATTTGATGACTATGTTTCAGCATGCATATAGAAAGGCACATTCGTACAGCTCTCACACAGATGACCCATGGATG
The DNA here is from genome assembly GCF_018812025.1 of Megalobrama amblycephala. Taxonomy (NCBI): domain Eukaryota; kingdom Metazoa; phylum Chordata; class Actinopteri; order Cypriniformes; family Xenocyprididae; genus Megalobrama; species Megalobrama amblycephala. Next base: position 665,636 of record NC_063059.1, on the reverse strand, counting down.
GCTTAGAAGTATGGATAATTCTGAATTAGTTGGAGTGGTCATGTTGGACTTCAGCGCCGCTTTTGATGTAATAGACCATCATATTTTAACTGAGAAATTGAAGAGCTACGGCTTACACTCCTTCTGCTGTTGCACTGATTAAAAGTTATCTTTCCCACAGAACTCTGCAGGGTTTTTTTTACAATGGTTCTTTATCTAATTATAAAGGTTTAGTATGTGGTTTACCTCAAGGAATTTGTTTGGGTCCTCTTTTGTTTTCTGTTTTTATTAATGATTTGCCCTTAACTGTCAAAAAAGCATCAATGACAATGTTCGCAGATGACTCAACTGTGTACTATGCTGCAGACTCATGTGACAAACTTCATCATGTTCTGTCTAGAGAATTGGATTCGGTGTATGAGTGGGTTAGAGGAAACAAATTAGTCTTAAATATATCCAAAACTGAAAGTATGATTATTGGATCAAAACAAAAATTGATGCTTGGATCGGAATTAAAGTTACATATAGCCAGGCAAAGAATACAACAAGTAGAAAAGGCTAAACTGTTGGGTTTGGTTATTGATAGTAGTCTTTCTTGGACAGAACACATAAATACTATTGTTAACAGAATGGGACGCGGCATTGCAGTAACTAAAAAATGTTGTCATTATTTGAATCAGGACACTTTAAAAATAGTTACAGAGTCATTAATATTATGTCACATGTCATACTGCACCGAGGTGTGGTCTTCTGCATCTAAAAAGGACTTGACAAAAATACAAGGTGTGCAAAATAAAGCAGCGAGACTTGTTCTGGGCTGCTCAATTAAAACAAGCAGAGATCAGATGTATTCTACTCTTTCATGGCTCACTTTAAACCAGAGAATAATAGTTACTTTAAGCACCATGATATATAACACATTGACAGTGAAAATGCCTATTTTTCTGTTTAATCAAATAGTGTACTGTAACTCTGTGCATAATCATAACACCAGAAAGGCAAACAATGGTCATAATGACACCCTATCCAGAAACTAATTTTATGAAGAAAACCGTCCTGTATAGAGCTATTGTCATCTGGAATAATATTCCCATTGAAGTTCGTCAGCTTTGTAATAAGCTGTCATTTAAAAGTAGTCTAAGGTGTAATGTGTTGATGTAGGTTTTTATATGTCTTGATTTATGTAATTATAAATCATATTTTATTTATGCCTCGTCTTATGGACCGAAACCAGATTGTATGTATGTATATACATATATATGTAATGTGTATATTTTATCTACTGTGATGATTGACATGTTGTTGTTGTTGTTGTTGTTGTAATGTAACATTTTAGAATGGACCTCAGGATGACTAGCTGATTGCACAGACTTTCAGCTAATGGGATCCATATAAATAAACAAATAAACAAATAAAAAAAATAAATAAAAAAAATAAAAAAGAACAGTGAAACCATTCACTGTACATAATCTTGAGACCAAGTCTGCAAAACTGCAGTCTGCTTTACATTCAGTTTGCAATTGTAAAACAAACTTTTTGCAAAACTCTATACACATTTCTTTACATTAGACACATCACTCAAAATGAACAGCTCTTGCATTTCATTTGGGAAACACTGGGATTTAAATGCCACAATCATTTACCCATTACCTACACCCAACGATCATGTGTGAAAACACTTGCACATAATTTGTTCACTTAGAAATCAAAACTCATTGTTTTGAGAAACAAATCTTTTTTTTTTACCTCCTTGCAGTAAAAAAAAAACAAAAAAACTTTTTACCCCCTTATAGTGTAAATATACTGTACCTAATTTGATGACTTAGAAATCAAAACTCAGTGTTTTGAGAAACAAGTACATTTTTCACCCTTGCATTTCTGTTTTTCTGTAAATATATACTGAATATGCATGCAAGACAAGTCACCTCTATTTCTATATTACTTTATACAATACAGATTATTTCAAAGCAGCTTCACAATATAGTAATAAATTCAAATTTGGTTATAAAGCAGCTCTAGCAAGCCAATAGTGTCAATATTCCATCAGTTCAGTGTAAAATTCATCAATTGTGCAACAATTGTGCATACATACTGTATAAACAGTGTATTTGTGCACATACATGACATACATGTGTGCGTGACAAGCTCCTGTACACTCCACTGCACACTGAACAAGCAAAAGGCACAAGATTGTAGGATTTTTGATGAATAAATGTGATTTGGAGATTTCTGATTTGGTTAGCTGATGCTTTCACTCATTTTGCCTTAAAGAGGTTAATAACCCTTTACAGTTTCTTTTCTTTTCTTTCTTTTCTTTTTTTTCCATACCCACAAATACCTACACAGCTTTTTATCCAAGTAATTTTTCAACACAGTCTCCCTCAAAACATTTCAGGACATCCAGGCAAATTTACTCACAACACAATTAAGTTTTCCTTTATTTTAACACTAATTACTATTTTCTCTTTCATTTAATTTCTCTGCCATCGCAAACATATTCTGCCAGAGTCTATGCAGACATACCTTACAGTTTTTCACAATTCCTAAGACAAATTTCTTGAAACCTTTACCCATTTTCTCACAGCTTCAAACAAAACCAAATCTTCAAAATACATTCATAAAACATCTTGGTTACTATTATAACCTTTGTTCCCTGATGAAGGGAACAAGACAATGTGTCAATGTAGTGAAAGTAGGAATCGCACTTGGGAGCCCCAAACACCTCTGATACTTCAGAAAAGGCCAATGTTGGAGCCATTTCCATTTCTACTTTCATTTCATATTTGGACTTAATGGACTGATTTAGTTATCTGAATATAATTAACTTTAAGTTTGATCATTATTATTTGTATATTACAGTTGTTGTTTTTTTTTTTTTTTGAAATTGCTGACACAGATTTTGAAACTATGGCTCCATTTCTCAAAACTCTACACACAAAACCCCAAAACATGCAAAACGTCGCACATATCTTTCATAAGGAAACATTTAATTCAAAACTATTTTAACTAATTTGATCTAAAATGGATTTTTGTGTAGTAACTCTACACAGAAACATCAAATGATTATCCACATACATGCCAAACTACACATATATGTGAAAAATGCAAAACATTGCTATCTTGGGTCTTTTGCTTGTTCAGAGTGCAGTGGAATGTACAGGAGTTCGCTGTTAGTTTTGAGTGATGTGTCTAATGTAGAGAACTGTGTTTAAAGTTTTGCAAAAAAGTTTGTTTTACAATTGCAAACTGAGTGTAAAGCGGATAATGTGCTTGTAGTATGGCAGACCTGGTCTAAAGATTAGGTATATGAGTGAATGGTTTCACTGAGTGGGCCTCAAGTGCCACTTTTAGTGTGTAAGCAATTTAAAAAAAACACATTAAAACATTTTCCAAATAAAACACAAGAGCTGTTAGTTTTGAGTGATGTGTCTAATGTAGAGAACTGTGCAAAATGTTTTGCAGAAAGTTGAACAGCTATGTGAAACTGAACAGTGCAGAATACATTGTATGGCATAACCATCAGGAAGTCAGCACATATGGAGCACTTAACCCAAGTATTAAGGGCGAACCTAAAAAGTGGCTTACCACAAGTAATGGGCCTAGCAGTGATTTCCTCCACCGAATTCTGCTACCAATGATTGCTGGAGAATAGAAGGGTGTCCAGGGTTCGCTGGATACAGGGAATTCACATGGGGTAAAAAGCACACATTATTACCTCAGGGAGGACAAAGGAACAAAGTGTGCTTGCATTCCCAAAGGGCAAGGCACATCCTGGACTTGATATGCCAAGAAATGGCATCCACAATCCAGTGGGCGATCCTCTGTTTGGAGACAGCCTTCCCATTCTGCTATCTGCCAAAACAAAGAGCAATTCCTGAGCATCTAAACGCTCTGTCCAGTCCAAATAAATGCACTTAGCGTGCAATGGTAACAGCCAGGATAAGGCTGGGTCTGCGTCGACATGAGGGAGCACTTGCTAGTTCACCACTTGATCCTTAAAAGGAGTAGTAGGAACATTGGGCACATAGCAAGGCTGGGGTTTCAGGACAACATGAGAGTATGCGGGACCGGACCCAAAAGCATGCTTCACTACCAGAGAGCACTTGTAGAGGTGAGCGTGGTCAGGAGTGCCTTCTTCAAAGAGAGGCCGCTTAGCTTGACTGATTCTCAAACATAGCTCTCTGCAGGGCCAGCAGCAATGAGTAGAGGTCTCAAGAGCGAGGAAGACTACCAACTACTGAAAAGATGCCATGGCCATCTCGAGGGGGGTGGGGGGAGTGCTGAAGTCTAAGTGATAGCCTACTTAGGCCTACTTATCCCACCCAGGGGCCAGAGCTCTGGGTGCAGTTGCCAGATTGTGACCTGCCCTTGAGAGAGGAAGTCCTTCCTCAGAAGAATTCGCCAGGGAGGGGTGAGTAAGTCTATATGGGCCAGTAAGGTTCAACCACCAAGATTTGCTCTCCATTCAACCCGATCGTGCACATCACCTGTGCAGTCAGGCTCACTGAGAGGAATGCATATTTGTGCAGTCCCCGGGGTCAGCTGTCAGGGTGTACTCACACTAGGCATGGTTGAACCGGGCCAGGGGACCAGGGACGGCTAAACGAACCACGGCATGGTACGGCATGGTACGTTCACACTAGTCAAACAAACCTGTCTTTTAGGGTCAAACATGCTCGGGCACGGTACAGAGAGCCTAGTGTGAGTACACCCTCAGAGCATCTGTGCTGAGCTACAGTTCAGGAATACCATAGAGGGCTGCCTGAATTCAGGCAGTTCAGCACAGACTCAAGTCAAGTCAAGATAAGTCATTTTTTTTTTTTTATAGTGCTTTTTACAATGCAGATTACAATGCAGATGTAACAAAGTTTGTTTGGGCTGTACAGCAACTCTAGAAGAAAAAAGTGTCATTGTCCAGCTTAAGTAAGTTCAGAATTGATTCATTTCCATTGTAAAAATCATTAGTTATTAATTTGGTTCAGGGGTCTCCAAACTCGTCCCTGGAGGGCTACTGTCCTGCAGAGTTTGGCTCCAACACCAGTTAAGCACACCTGAACCAGCTAATAAAGACCCCTGATTTAGTTCATTTATCTTTACAGCAGCTCTGGAGAAACAGTGATGTCATCTTTCAGCTCAGTTCAGTTCTCATACAATGGTTTCAATGCAGGCAGATCAGTAATATTGTTGAATATTAAGTGTTAAGTGTCCCCGACTAAGAAAGCCAGAGGCAAGTAACCCAAACAACAAACAAACAAACAAACGAACAGTGCATGATTTATGACTCAGGCAGCTTTACAGGTCAGAAGTCAGATTGGGCTCAGAACAATCTAAATATTTAAACCAGTTCTATCTGGTAGATCGGATTCATCATAGGTATAGAGACGGGGTTTGTTGAGGATCTGTGCTACTGGCTTTAGTGTCGATGAGGCCCTCAGTGCTTGCCGCCATGGCTTTGTGCATAGTAGCAGAAGGACCAGGACAGGGAGCAACTGACGTGACTTTCTGCTTAATAAAGCAGAAAAGTCATGATGCAATGTTTTCATGGCCATATCACAATGGGCCCTATTTTAACGATTTTAACGACGCAGGGTCTAAAAGTGCACAGTGCAAATGCGCTTAGGGCATGTCCGAATCCACTTTCGCTAGTTTAAGGATGGGAAAAATGGTCAACACCCAGCGGATTTGTCTAAAAGGGTTGTCCCTATTCTCTTAATGAGCCATGAGTGTGTTTTGGGCATAATGTGCAATAAACCAATCAGAGTCTCATCTCCCATTCCCTTTAAAAAACAGCTGCACTCATGCTGTGGCGGATTCGCTATTTACAAGGCAAGTAGAAAAACTGAACGCTTCTCTAGTAAGGAAACGGATCTGCTCGTGTACGAGGTTTAAAGCGCGCGAGCAGACCATCTACGGGAAAAGCTGGATTCCACCAAAGCATTTTTATCTTTATGCACACAATAATAATATTTTACATTGTAATCCTTTTATTTAGAATATTTGCCATGTTTGTGTGCTGCTGCGCATCCCTGTGTGTGTAATAATCAGAGTGTATGTGCGTTGTGCACCCGCATATAGGCGCATATTTCTAACGCGCTCCTTAAATAACAAAACAAATATTGCGGCATTGACCTTGTCAGTGGCGTAGTCTATTTCAGTTGCCTCAAAATAGTAATGCGCCAACAATACGCCTGAACACGCCTCGTTTTCAGACCAGCACGCCCATAGGCGAACAAATGGGCTCAAATGCATTTGCTACGTAAACAACGTGGAGCAGGACGTGAAAATGATAACTGCGTCGAGCTGAAACTAGCAAAAAACACTTGTGTTGCGCCTGGCGTTTGATCGCATTGCACCGGGTGTATGATAGGGCCCAATGAGTGCATGTACCATCCACAAAAGATGCCTGAGCATGGGAATGGCACAATCAACTACTGCAGTGATTGTGGCGTCTGATGAAGACAGCTGTCGACCAAATATCCAGAAATACATGGGTGTAAAGACATCTTTAAAATGTGTTTTATGTGTTTACAGAACTCTCCAAATGCGTAAGGAAAGAGCGCAACTCATTTGAACCGTGCCGCATTTATCCGCTCAGCCCATGCAGCGCGATCTCAGACCTCGGTCACATGACACCACAACAGCACTGTGAAATCCACTGACAAAGCTTTTGAATTGAGTTGTAAAATGAAAGAATGCAGATATTCCCAACAGCATTGACCCAGAAAACAGGAGAAACATTGTGCTACCAATGAATCATTAGTTCATGATTAGTTAAGAACAGCTGTTAACAACATAATGTTTTTCAATCCACAAATGACCTAGATTTACTGTTTATTAGATTTACTGTAACACAAACTACAACTATAGTATTTTGGCAGAAATGTGGTATATTCATAATGAATGTTGTTTTATGAATCTAATCATGCATGTAACTGTATTAAATGTATTGCAGGAGTAGCTGAAGCAATAATTTTTCTTATGAAAGTATGGCAGTTTTTGCATTTATTTAAAATGTGTTTTACTAAATGTGTTATATTTATGTTTTAGACAAATGGATTAATTTGTTAAGCAAACACTACAACAATTGAACCTCTGCCATTTAAATGAAACATTTCAAGCTGGGTAAGCTATTGAAATAAGTGTTATTGTTGTTGTTGTTTCAACTGTCTTACCTCGTTTTAATACAGTATGTTATTATTTTCAATAGAGTCTGAGTTGTCTGATGACTGACAATGATTGAGTGGCAAAAGAACGTAAGAAGCCTTCACAGCCAAGTTGAGGAATTCATGAGACCTACAATACAAAAACTATTGCAGAAATCAGTAGAGAACATTCCAGACTTCACAACATTCCTGGAATGATGAGTTTAATGATGCTCAGTATAAGGAATGGTTGTCTTATATTGTAACAATGGTTTTGGCTGTGTCTAAGTGCAAATGAAATTAGGTCCACACACGCAGACATGTAGTATAGATTTTTTTTTTTTTTTAACCTCGTCTTTCAAAGATGATCTTAGAGAAATTGCCTTTAAAACACTTCCTGCTATTGTGCCATCATCATCATGTTCACAAATGGAAAAATGCTGTGTCCAAATGCTGTGTGCTAAAATGAAGCGCAGCTTAAATGAGTTTTGATAAAGTACACTGCCTTTGTACATATGGATCCATTTCTCCTTCAGTGATTCTGCTTGTTGAAGGGTTAGTTCACTGAAAAAATTAAAATTCTGTCATTAATTACTCAACCTCACTGTTCTAAACCCGTAAGAAATTTCCCTAATACTCCTGTCTTACCCATAAGACAACTCCCTAAACTTGTTAAGGTTTGGCCAAAAGAATGATTTATTTGTCAAATATGTTTAGGCCACTAAGCTTAAGACAGCAATAACAATGGATGCTGTTTATTCTTGCCTTTTTGAGTTTCTCTTTAAAATTCAATTCCAATACTAACCTTTCTATCATGGCCCTGCACATGATTGAGACTGATACTATTTTTTTATTTTTTTTTTTTTTTTTTTTTTATCAAAGCTGATCAGACCAAACATTGACACCTTTTCTTTCCTGTATATGCTTTAGACATGTAAAACATCCACATTTGCACATCATTGCCTGTTTTGATTGCATTAGTTGTAAAACTACAATTTAGGAAACTTTTCCAAGACGGGAGCCATGGGAGCGGAGCATGGCCAGTGGAATGAAACCTAACGTGAGACACCTATGCGACACACCTGTCTAAAGTGCCACGGGGGACAGTGGAAGGTGAGAGAGGACCAGGCATGGGACATTTTTTTAAGTTTGTGTGCATGGCAGTTTGCCAGAGAGGTGGCTGCAGCTTCCTTTTTGATTTCCTTTGTCTGTCACATGGAAGAATCGCTTTTAGCCTTTTATCTCTTCGGGATAATTTTACACATCTTCAGTGGCCCTCCCATGGTTTAAAGAAGTGATTATTTGCAAATATATCACTTTAATCTTACATAACAATTGCAGGAAAATTGTACTCAAGCTTTGGGACAACATTCAAATACAGGCATATATAAGACCACACTGTAAACAATGATCTTAGATCCACATCTTTCTCTAGTCGACACCCTTTTCTGAGAATCAGGGAACAAAATCCTCCACCCATCTCTAGATTGGGACTTCAGATTTTGCCACATTCTTCATTTACTGCAATAATAGACAAATGACTGTTGAACAGCAACTGGAATGATATCATTATCTGTAGTCCATGAGGAGTTCAAAGAGACAAAAAGTGTCCTGGTAAGAAATATTATTGTGGGTATCAGTAACAAAATAACCTTTTCATCTATTCATGCAAGTGGAACAAATGAAAGATGTTGTGGTGTCCCATATTCTTTCTTTACTTTTTGGTCTTATCAGATGCTTCAGAGGCTGGGCAACTCTGTGACCAACTCCACCCACTGCATAAAGCTGCAATGAAAGGTCCACTTACAACTGCTCTGTAACTGACTCAATTCTTCTGCACCTGATCTGTTGTCTTCATCGCAGTGAGTATTAAAATAAATGATATCTTTAAAGATGTTAAAAGTGGGCAGAATACTCATTTGTATGTACATTTTTTTTATATATACAACTTTACAGTATACATAAACCTGATTAAATGTAAAATCAACAGAATATACAACAATTACATGTTGTAAAAAGCTGACAAGAACAGCACTGAGCCAGTTACAGGCTCACTTGTTTCTAGTTAGACACATTAGTAACTAATTACTACTGTTAGACACACTATTAATAGTTTTATATTAATAATTCACAAACGTCTGGTTCATGTTTGGGTGTATTTAGCCTGCTTTTTGTTGTCATGGTTACCCTTAGCTGGCACTGTAGTATTTTAATGACGTATTTTAGCTTCTTTGAGTTTCTGTTGTTGTTACATTGTAAAATTAAACCAAGAGCAATCAGACATCACCGTGTTACTTAATTTCTTCAATATTCTCATACACTGTCTTATGTGTACACTGTATATAAGGGCTCACGTATTTATCAAATAATTAAAATCTATAAAACTGAAAATAATATAAGAGTGCCTTTAGTGATAACACTTATATTTTTAATTCAATACAAATTATTCTGTCAGAATGAGAATTTATGAAAAGTTTAATTGAAAAAATTCTCCATTTCCCCCGTTTGCTTTAATGGCAGCAGCACCTGTATGGGCTCCAGCTTGTAATGACTCTCCCAGCCACTAGCTGGCATTGACACTTCTGCCTTGTAATGTCTCTCCTGGCCTCTAAGTGGCCCCAGCTGCTGCAGAATTCGTTGTGTTGCTGCTCATTAGTTTATTAGCTCTACCTGTGTTTTGGCCTATAAGCATGCCTCTTTCATCAAGTTGTGTTCAAGGATTAGTTCACTTTCAAATTAAAATGACCCCAAGCTTTACTCACCCTCAAGCCATTCTAGGTGTATATGACTTTCTTCTTTCTGATGAACACAATCAGAGTTATATTAATAAATATCCTGACGCATTCAAGCTTTTTAATGGGGCCAACGAGTATGAGCTGAAGAAAGTGCTTCCATCCATCATAAACGTACTCCTGAAGTGAACCAATGTATTTGTGTACAACTTACATTTTTCGTAAGTTGAATATGGAAGGCATAGGACGTAAGCGTTTTGAACTGCGAGAGGCGTTACACTTTCTTAGTAAGCTGAATATGGAAGGTGGCAGTATTTATTTTTTTTTCACAAAAACCCATCACTACATTAATAAAAGGCCTTTATTAACCTCCTGGAGTTGTTTATTATTTTTAAAATCTCGCCCCCCGTTCACAACCATTATAAAGCTTGGAATAGTCAGGATATTTATTAATATATATCCAAATGTGTTCGTCTGAAAGAAGATAGTCATATACACGTAGGATGGCTTGAGGGTGAGCAAATCATGGAATAATTTGTATTTTTTGGGTGAACTATCCCTTTAAAGGGATTTTGCTTTTGCACAATGCCGACAGCAAATCAGTGACGTCAAGGCTATAATGTGATTGGTCAACACGTGATCCAGGCTGTCCATAAGCTCTAGAGCCGGAAGACTAAGAACACAACCAAAATGTGTACAGCAGGTGTGCCTCCAGGAACAGGGCTGGCTGGAGCATAATATTTATTCATCATTTTTAAGTTTCTTTTAACTTATATTAAATTATAAATTTTTCATTCACATTTCAAAGGTTTAAATTATTTAAATAATTATTTATTTAATTACTTATTATTTAAATAACATCATATTTTCTGCCCTACTGTGTGTGTGTGTGTGTGTGTTGTTGTTTATTTTAAAGAATATGTAAAATATTTGTATTTTAAAGGACATTCTACTGATTCTGAGGATGAAGACACTAGCGGGTCCATGTGTTTTGATGATTCTCTGTCTCTGCTCGAGTGCAGAGGCTGCCACTGCCATTGACCTCCTGCGTGAAACTGCTGGTGAATAATTTGATCATATGTTTTTCAGGTTCATATAAATACAGGTTTCGCAGGTCTTAGCCTCACTTCCACTTACCTTTGTTACATTTTTTTTCCTTACATTCCCCCAAAATTATGCTCTCAGTGAGTTGGACAGGGGCCCTGCCCTGTGGTGGATGGGACTGTGAATGTGCATTCAGGAGCCAGCAGGGCTGTTGTTGTGTTGCGAAGCCACTGTTTGAGCTGGAGGAAGCCACCTTCATACGTTTGGTTGGCTTATGGGAAGGATTGTCTCGCCTGAACAGCCAAATAGAGGAAGTCACAGGTAGCCATCACAATCGTCACCTCACATTTACTTATCCAAGACAAAACATTATGCAAATTTTTGCAGAATTTTCTTTGCTTTCTGTCCTTTCCTCAAGCTGGATGCAAGATAGCCTTCACTGCGGCAATGCTACCAATGAGTGGATGTCTTGGGCCTTTCACCAGCAACATGTCTATCTCTTACCAGTCTGTCTCACTTAATCAAGGGAATGGGTACAATGCTGCGTTGGGTAAGCAGTAAATACACCATACAACAATAAAACTTTACATTTTAGGGCTGTGTCAAAAACCTAACATCAAAAAATGATTGGAGGAGTCAGACAGTTCTGAACGTTTATTGATTAAATCTAATAATCAGAAGCCAATGGTGCAGTCTCTGAACTGGAGAAGTGAGATTGAGGACCAGGTGGTGAGCTCAAAATCAGTAGTCAGTCCATGGTAAAAGTCAGCCAATGCAAGAGGGAAAAGCAAGTGCAGAATGCATCAGGCAGGCATATTGACACCTATTATTAATTATAAGGTTCTAACTTCTGAGCAGTTATGAGATATTGAGCTTCAAAGATTTTGCATTCCATATAGCAAAAATGATATGGGGAACAAGCCTCTTTCATACATGAAAATGACAGGGATCCAAAATGTTTTCTAACTGTACAATATCAAAATTTATGAAATTTTTGAAATGGGTCAAATGCAGATAGAACCTTCTAATTCTAAAATAAATCACTCTCTGCTTTGAATTATAAGGTTCTATCTGGCAAAACATTAATCAAAGCTATAATTTAAGAAAACACTAACAGTGTTTACTTATTTGTTTTAAATTATTTGTTTTAAGGTGTTGTAACAATGTGTTGACATGCATGAGAAAGTTAAATGTAATGCTTTCTATGACATTTATTACATATTTTTGGGATGGATAATTATTTACTTGTTCAAGTTAAACATAAAAGGCAGACAAAACATATTTTGTCCAGTGCAGATGCTATTATTAGGCAGGAATATGGTAGTGGGTAATTAAACACATAATTGCAGGAACCATTAGTTTATGTTTCTTTTGGTTTAGACAGAAAGCAGCTACTGTAATGTTGGGACTTTATTCCACAGAAAGTGGGACAGGTAAAATGGCTTTTTCTCTTGAGATCATGATGGATTGAAAAGTTAGCCAGAAAGTTAAAAGGTTTTAAGTTTGAAATAGTTTTAAGGGACGGACGGATGGAATTTAAAGATGAGAATAACTCAGTTTTGACAAAAATGTCAGATAGAACCTTATAATTCCAAGGTGACGATATGTCCTTAACCAGGCAAGTAGTCCGAATCCAGAGAAAAGTAAAAATGCACAGGTACAGGGTAACTGGACAGAGAGCCAAGACACTAAACAATACCATTTGAAACAGATTCTCACAATAAGTATTACCTGAGTAAGCCAACCATACAATGACCTCAACCTCAGCCTGGTTCTTCACAGGTACATTCACGGCCCCCCACGCTGGTCTCTACTTCTTCTCCTTCTCGGCTTATTCCAAAGTTGGCGATGCAGGTGAGCGACTCTACCAAAAGGTGCAGTTGATGAAGAACGGTCAGCTGATTGCCTCCTCCTGGGAAGATAACCGTGAGGATTCAGAGGATAGTAGTACTCAGACTGTTCTTCTCCAGCTTAGACGTGGTTGCCAGGTCTATATTGAGTTGCTCTCAGGCAGACAGCTTTGTGGAGACACCCAGGGCTCCAACACTTTCAGTGGATACCTGATCTATCCATTCTCTGAGCAATGACAAAAAAAACCTGTAAACACACACATACACAACAATCTTCATTGTAATGCCTGCCATCTGAGATTTAAAAAGATGTTAAACTGGTGAATTTGAAATTCTTCATGTAAAATTTACAAAATATTCATGTACCCTAACGTTGCTAGACAGTATATGGCTTAATGAATAAAGGTTATTTTAATAGTTTTCTGTGGCACTTACACCTTCCAGTTTGTTGATATTTAAATATATACTAGTTTTTTATATTCATTTTCTTTAATCATGACATGTGTATATAAGAAGAGCTTGGAGCCAAAGAAGAGTACATCATCAGATGTTTATCAAACGAGAATCGGCTGCATTAACCTTACAGAGCACACATTTTCTCTGCTATTAGAAGTATTCTATTTTATTTTAGAATGTAATAAAAGAATGGATAATAATGTTCTTTTTTACTGGCTATTATTAAGAGACAGAGGGGGACTAGGATATTACCCAGGTCAGATGCAAATCTTGGTCCCAAAGAGCACATCATATATTAGGGGCTATGCACTACACTAGGGGTCGGTAATGAATGGCACGCATGCCAACACTGGCATGTAGAGAGGGGTAGCTGGCACGTGAGAAAAAGCATATTGTTTGTATGTATTTCATTCAGATAAAGTACCTTGCATGTGCATTCAGATCTAGTCAAGTCACCTTTATTTATATAGCGCTTTTTACAAAGCAGATTTTGTCAAAGCAGCTTTACAGTGATAACTGGTATAAACATCTACATTTTGATGTAATCATTCCTCATAGTAATATAGATTGTTAGGAGTTATAAACAGGGGTGCACATAACTATCCTAAAAGCTGTCCTCATCACTTTCCTCCTGACTGCTCTCATCACTATCTTCTTTTCTCTCGAACATGGTAGATTTTAATTTTCATTTTACTAACATTAATGACACAGACAACAGCAAGAATATTAGGCTGCTGTCACTTTAAGAAGGAAAGCACGGACCAAATAACTAACACACATCCTGTTTCTTTCTCAACTGTTCACTTATGACATAACCGAGAGAATACTTGCAAAAACAGGTATTTTGACATAATTGTGTGTGTGTATGTGTCTGTTCATACGCAAGTAAACACGAAAGAAGAATTAGTTCCAGCACTGACTCTCTCTCTCTCGCTGCGTGCGTGCGAGCGTTTCGGGGGTGTGCGGCTGTGCGCACAGATAACAGCTCGTGAGTCCTGAGTTTCGCCTCTTATTCCTCACTGTCACATACCTAGTAAGCTGTCACAGGTCTCATGTCTTGTACAGTATGTTTACAGTAATTTAATTTTAGTATAGAAAGGCTCAACAACCAACAAAACCAGGTAAGTTCATAAATTGACAGGGTATGTCAGGTTTTTATGATTAGCAAACTTAGTTGGACAATTCACAATAATATGCAAATGAAACACAAACAAACCCAACTCTGAAATGGCAGTTTATTATTGAGTCAACAAGAATTTGCAAACAATGTGAAATCGACGTTAATGACAATGGTTGATTTACGTTATAATCTTCTATAGGTGTTTTGCTCTGCATAACGTCACATGAAGTGCATGCACCTCTAAGTGCTGTTTAAAAAATGATATAATATTCTTTGTGAGGTTCATTAAAACCATTGCCATAACGGACGTGACGCAAGCGTAGCGTTGATATTGCCGTAGCGCACTGTGTGATTGCACATGCACAACATGCATGGTTGATTCGTATTCCTTACTGTTTTTGCACAGTTAAGTACATGTAGCGTGCCGTTTCTTCTTGCTTCCGACAGTTTTTATGCTCATCACCATCAGATTCGGCAGATTTTCAAAAGGGCATGTGTTGGTAAGTTACTAACCTACTTAACTCCACAATGTTTTGAAGGAGGAACATTTGAAGGAGGAGGCATCGAAAGGGACAGTTTCTCTGTCAGCATGGATAAAATAGGTGAGCTAATCTGAGACTGATAGGTTGCAAAAAGGCATTCATCATGTGTCAATTTTGCTTTAATCTTCATTAAAGATTAACGAAGCATCACCCCTGTGGTGAAAATTAAGTTTTTAATGTTGTTTATATGTCTCTGTAGTGTTTTTAATATGCTTTAAGACAAACCATTGTGCAAATTCATAAGTCAGCACCATTGCTGAGTATTTTTTGTTTAAAACTGAGTAAACCAAAAACCCGTGTTTTGAAATCGGTGGTGTTTGTGACGTCACAGACTACCTTGTAACCAATCACAACAACGTGCCGGCAGGCTTTAGCATATCATTAACTGTGACTGCTCTGAAGCAGGAAAGTCTCGAGAGAAGCCAGGTTACCCCGGTATATTTTCTGCTGATATGAAAAATTGTGTAGATGTGTCAATATAGCGAGTCTATTACGATGTTATGATGAACTATAAGCCTTTCTCCACTGACCTTCTGAGTTGTTCAAAGCGTTTGTAAGGATACTGATTGTTAGAAGACAGCTGTCTGACTGCAGTCTGAGATGAAGAACAGGAACGGTGTGTGTAACATTAGCAACACATGTTTGATAACGTAGTCAAGCAAAAGGCTAATCATATTAATTCATATTAATTAATGACAGAACCGTCGCAAGGGCTGTGCCAGTGTGTGAGCGCATAGGGGCTCACGCAAAGTAAAGTGACAGCTGACTTGAAGTAAAGCCAATAAAGTTCATGTTTTTGTCCTTCAAAATATTTTAATACTATAAAACATACAATAAAACAATATTGCTCTGAGCGTGTGACCGTGATTCATGTGCATATGTCAGTCAGTGTGGAATCGCACGGCAAGTTCTGAGATTCAGTCCATTATAAATTCTGATTCTGACCACCTCTGGAATGGATCAAACCATATATATTACCTGATAAGGTCAAGTAAATATGCTGGAAATCCGCGCTCATTCAAGGATGTGCATTTATTTTATGTACGGAGAAGGCACGGGTGCCTGCAGGATCTCATCTGTATGTTTTTTTAAATCTGAACTCCAAAAAGCAACGAAATTGCCAAACATCTATTTGGCGCATGTTCACAGAGGAAAACGGCTGCTTGTTCTCTCGATACTGTCTGTTTTACTGAGAAATCGCTTCAGGTGATTCAGTGAGAGAGCAGTACAAACGAATATACGAAGCGAAGAAAGCTTTTCCACAGCACAAATAACAAATTGCTCATCCATCACTATAGCAACAGTAGACTCTCCGAGCTGGCGTGAGCGAGTGGAGGCGGGGCTAATTTGCATAGTCATTGATCCTTGTATATTAAATGAGGCAAGGGTGTAGAATTACATTCAAGCTATTTTAAGGCATGAAGAAATTTTTTTCACTTGAATTTTTTTAAAAATATGTCATTTTGGTGATCAAAGATGAGTTTTAAGGGATACAATAATTGACTACAGGGGTACTTTAAAACATACAAAAGTCATATCAAAATAAGACAGAATAAGCAAAGCCATAACAAAATAAGAAAGAACTGGATTTCAACCATTACAAAATAAGAATAACTAAGCTAATACTTCATAATAGAAAGTGGATTTGCTGCATTCATTAAAATAATTTATCTATTTAAAATTAAATTAAGTAGACAAAAATGACCAGTCAGAGATGCATGTGGAGGAGGGAGAGAGAGAAGAGGATGAATGTGATATGGGACAAGGAGTTGAAGAGAAAGCACAAGATACAGACTTTGATGAAGAAACCAACACAGAATATGTTTGTCTTTTACAACATAAACATCCAACAGATCCAGGGTTAGTACAGAAATATGACATCAAGTCCAAACAAGGTTATATCAAGTTTGCCTTCAAAAAAGGACCATTCCGACCTTATATGGAATTCCCTAAAGATGAAAGGGGGCGCTCTTTCCAGAAGCAGTGGTACAGGGACAATCCTTGAATATTCACCTGAAAATGTCAGAATGCACTGTTTCAGTTATCGACTATTTATGAGCCATGAAGACAGGTTCAAAATCCAAAGTGGATGGATGACAGCTGGTGTTAAAAACTGGAAGAATGCAAAACAAAAGATCAAAGAGCACAGTAGTAGTGAGTCTCATATGCTGAGTATGATAAAATGGCATGCACTCAAGAGAAATGCTTTAATGGCAGGATTTAAAAGAGCAGACCAAGAATTGCTTGCTGCCAGAGAACAGGAAAGACAGAGGAACAGGTCACTGTTGTGTCGTTTAATCGATGTAACTGTTCCTGGCAAGACAAGGAACTGCCTTCTGTGGTGACGATGAAAATCCAAGTAGTTTAAGTAAGGGAAACTTTCTGGAGCTAGTTGAACTCCTAGGGAAGTATGACAGCACATTACAACTCCATCTTGAGTCAGTCAAAAAACAAAAATCATCAAAGAAACGACCACAGGTCTCTCTCCTTTCAAATCGAACACAGAATGACATTATAGCAGCCCTTGCTTTGTACGTTCGAAAAGTCATAAGCAGTGAAATCCAAGATGCATCCATTCTTTCAATGCCAGGCAGGCATCATTTAAACGATCTTTAGAATGTTCTTTTTGAGTCAATCAAGAAGATAATTCATATATGGGGTACGCGAGCACAGAGAGTCTGAAATGTTTCGAGTGTGGCGATGTCGGACATAAGCGTTTCTCGAGTCCGCATAAAGTGCAGGATGATACGCAGAGCTGAAGTATCAAATGGAGAATTTCAAGTGATCGAAAGGAAAAGACAAGACACTGTGCAGATTGATAGAGTAACGGAAGAGGTAAAGGAACAAAATGAGACGAGTGGAATGAGTGATGATCAGCCTGGATGTAGTTATGCTGTTGGAAAGCCTGCTAGAGCTTGTGGTGCTACGGATAAGGTTGTGATTGAAATCATGTGTTGAAACTCCCCGTAGTGACTCAGACAAAATGTTCAGAGGAGGATTTAGGAGATTAAATGGATGGTTTATCTCAGAGCACTGAAGATAGTGTGAGAGATAATGAACAG
Source organism: Megalobrama amblycephala (assembly GCF_018812025.1). Lineage (NCBI taxonomy): Eukaryota > Metazoa > Chordata > Actinopteri > Cypriniformes > Xenocyprididae > Megalobrama > Megalobrama amblycephala. The sequence goes on along the minus strand of NC_063059.1, from coordinate 647,709 downwards.
TGGTCTGATGTCACTGAGATGGAAAGAGTCAGAGAAAGCGATTCGTACACTGTTGAACAAAAGTGAAAGCAGGAGTAGAAATTGGTGATTTTTTTTCCTGAATTTTTTTTTCTTAAGTAGAATGGGCCCAAAAAATGAGTAACTATACTGAACTCTCCCAACAGAAATGGTTTCAGCTTAAGAAACACATCACAACAGCTAGGCAAAAAAAAAATAAAAAAAAATGAAAATGTTTGGAAAAGAGCAGCAAACGAGATGGAAATTTAAAGATTCATGATGGGTTTCAGTTTTTCTTTGATTTTTTTTTATTTTCTTTTTTTTCGCTGCTTTCTTTCCTCTCTCTTTCTGGTGGAGATCTTGCGTGTAGGATCACTAAATGTGAATGGGATGAGGGACATGAAAAAATGTTTCTTTCTGAGATTATCAATTTGAAAGAGTTAAATGGTTTTTTTTGTTGTTGTTGTTGTTTGTTTGTTTTACAAGAGATAATGAAGGTGACTGGGGGCTATGGTGGAAGGGAGAACGCTTTCTTAGCCATGGGAATAATTTAAGTGGAGGGGTGGCAATTTTTTTTTAATATTTTGTGGAAAAATTAAGTGGAACCTGGAAGACTCTTGATTGTTAGAGCTGAAATACATAATATGCACTTAATTTTTGTGAATATTTATGCTTAAAATTTAGGCATTGAGAGAATAAGGCTCTTTACTAAATTAGAACAGTTTTTAAGACAACAAAATGACTTATGACTTATGACTTATGAGATTATGTTGTTTTTGGTGGAGACTGGAACTGCACTTTAGATTTTACAACTGACAGGAATGGGGAAGAACCACATCAATTGTCAGCCACTTGTCTTGCAATATTGGTTAAAAATTTACACCTGTCAGTATGGAGAGAGAAAAATCCTTTAGTTCAACAGTTCACTTTGGTGAGTTTTAGTAATGATCATTTTTCTGCTGCTCGTTTAGACAGGTTTTATTTATCTCATAATGTGAGGAATAGGACCCTAAATACAACTGTTACCCCTGATCCTTTTACAGATCAAGTCAAGTCACCTTTATTTATATAGCGCTTTTTACAATGTAGATTGTGTCAAAGCAGCTTTTACATTGATAACTGGTACATAATTTGGCTGCACAGCAGCTCTTAAAGAATAGTGTCAATGCAGGCAGATCAAAGCACTGTTGAATATCAAATGTCAAGTCAAATGTCAAGAATCCCAACTAAGCAAGCCAATCACACACTAATCACAGTTGAATGTAGTCTCATAACAAAAACCTATAAGAGTTATTATTGGCATTTTAATGTCAAATTGCTGAAAGACAATTTTTTTGTGTGAAAATTTTAAGATTTTTTGGGAAGTTTGGTAGACTGAGAAAGGAAGATATGACAATATTATACAGTGGTGGGAGATTGGGAAAGTGTTTATTAAGGAGTATTGCCAACAATATTCATTTCATTCTACCTTGTGTTTGAAGAAAACATTAGAGAGTTTGGAGCAAGAACTTATTGAAGGGAATATGATTGTAAATGCTTCTCTTAATTAGAAGGAGATGTGGACTGAAAAGAAAAACTGTCTGAATTCAATCCTTAATGAAAAAGTCAAAGGAGAACTTATAAAGAGTTGTTTTCCAACAAAAAGAGACATAGATGCTCTTACGTCTTTCTTTTTTAATTTAAAATGGAAAACTAAACATGGACAAAATATGTTGTTTTTAAAAGATGAGGATGGACACCTTGTTTCAGACCCAGCAAGGATGCGTAGACTTTCAGTGGATTTTTACATTGAGTTATATTCTGCTGATATAGTTCAGTTCAGACATGAACTTCTACAAGATCTTCCTGTGCTATCTATGGGGAAGAAAAAAAACAAAATTTGGAGGCACAAATCACTTTTAATGAACTGACTTCAGCTGTAATATAACTTTCATCAGGTAGGGCTCCAGGAATTGATGGACTTACTGACGAATTTTATAAAAGTTTTTGGACCATTATTGGTCATTACTTTTTTGAAGTTGTCAGCGTGCTATTTTAACACTGCTTCCAAAGAAGGGAGATTTGACACTACTAAAAAATAAGAGACCTATAGCAATCCTATGTTCAGAATATAAAATTAAAAAAGTAAATTAAGAAGAGAATTAATGGGATTGCAAATCAGAGAATTAGATCTTTTACAGCTTATTAAAATGTCTGCATATGGAAATGATCTTAGAGCTTTAATAAGAGGGAATCAAGATGTTAATGTTGTAAATAAGTGTTTAGAAACTTATGAAAAAGCATCCTCTTCAAAAGTTAACTGGGGTAAAAGTGTGGCTGTATGGTGTGGGCATGACAATAACGGTCCCATCCTTCCTCGAGAGTTGCAATGGGGAAGAGAAGGTTTTAAATATTTAGGAGTGTTTTTAGGATCTGAAGAACATAAGAAACAGAATTTGGAGGGGCTAGAGGAGAAAACATGTGCTCGGTTGTCTCGGTGGAAGTGGTTGCTCTCTCAGCTATCCTATTACGGTAGAGTTTTGGTCTGTAACAATCTGATTGCTGCTGCTTTCTGGCATAAGATGATGATATAAGAACCATCAAAAGAATTGATTATGGACATTCAAAAACAACTAGTGGACTTTTTTTGTCCGGGGTATCACTGGCTAAAAGCATCAGTGCTTTATCACTGCCTAAAGGATGGAGGGAGGTCAAGGACTCATCGACATTAAATCTAGAATTAAAGCATTCAGACTTCAGACAGCTCAAAGACTTCTGTATGGGGAAGATGTAAGCTGGTTTGGAGAAGCCTGTGCCCTCCTGAGAAGAGCAGGCAAAATGGGTTATGATCGTCAACTGTTCTTAATAGACATTCATAAGCTGGACCTAACTGGTCTGTCACCATTTTACAAGTCAATGCTGAGAGCGTAGACTCTTTTAAAAGTTTCCAGAGATCTAAGTGGTGAACAGAGACAGTAGTTATTGGAAGAACCTTTGATTTTTAACCCCAAAATTGATTTGGATGTTCTAAAATCAACTTCTGTGAGGAACAACTTCTCTTCTTCCCTCTGATGGCTAAGTAATTGATTGAGAATTGATTTTAATTTTTTGTAATTAAAATTGTTCAAAAGTCTCTCTCTCTCTGTCTCTCTCTTCTGTTCTGTTCTGTGTCATCAGAGATCAATATACTGACTGATGTAATTCACAAGTTCACACTTACATATAATCAAATAGAGTAAAGAGTATGCATATTTTTCATGCTGTCTGAGGAGAGGGCTCCGAGCGCTGTATTTTGGCCTGAACTCAGAGTACTCCCCCCGTATCCCTGGCTGTGATAGGAACCAGTGAGGAGAGTGAGGAGTCGGGGTGGGAAAGAGATGCTGAAAACTGTCAAAGAACATAGGTGAGTCTGCTGTGTGTGCACATATATTACATATATAGGCCTCCTCTTGTGCTGATTGGATAGATCATTTGAACGTGTTCCTCCTGAACTTTAATAAAACATCATTTCATGAGTTCATACTTATGATGAGCATTGAAAAAAGCATGGGCTGAAACGTCTGCTCTCTGTGTGCGGACAACTTCGGCTACTTAGTTGACACAACTTCTTTTGTTCTATGCACCTGAGTTGGCTGGGGACGGTCGCTCGTGGGGCAAGCTCCTGCGGGAACGGAGCAGTGCAAGGTTACACAGAAAGATTTGGCACCTGTGGGAGCAGAAGGGAAAATTACTGTTGCTGCAGTGAAAGCAAGTTGGACGGAGAAACAATGGTCCTGCAGGAGTGGAGGAGATAACTGCTGCGGTAATGAAAGCAAGTTAGATGGAGAAACGGAGCTTCTGCGGTAGCGGAGGAGATAACACTGCTGCAGCAGTGAGAGCAAACTGGACGGAGATATGGAGCTCCTGTGGGAGCAGAGAGGATACTGCTGCTGTGGCAGTGAAGGCAAGGTTAGATGGAAAAACTAAGCTTCTGTGGGAGTGGAGGTGATAAAACTGCTGCAGCAGGGAAAGAATGAATTGGGCTCCTGCAGGAGAGGGTGGGAAGACACTGCTGCGGCAGTGAAGTAGAATTATTTTCACTATTTTAGTGGATTGATGGTGTTAAATTGAGGTGGATACGGTGAGCTTGTCGGATTGAGTGTATGAGAATGAGCTGAAGCTACATAATTTAGCTGATAAGGGTTCGTTGAGCTTCTTCGATGTGGAAGCATTTGGATCAAATATAGCTCTTGAAAGACTCTCACGACCAGTGACTGAGTGCTTGAATCTAGTGCTGGGAGAGGCCTTTTTGAGCAGCTGTGGTTGCTGCACCTATGCAAAACGAATAACTGTGATCTGCTGGGATGCCGGATTGAATCAAAATGGACCAGAAACGTGTGATGGGGCGATTGGAGTCGTCTGCGAAAAGTCTGTCAGATGATAATTTAGCCTGTGAGCTTCTGAAATGTAAGTAGGCTAAAAGGGATTTCTACAGTTGAATTGGTGATGGGATTTTGAAAAGGTAAATTAAATAGCCTTTTTTTTCATTTGATCTGTCTTTGTTTTATGAAGTAAGAAATTGTTTCATTGTTTCACCATCTAGTACTGATAAATCTGTAATTGAGGTATGTATTTTTGGGTTGAAACTGGACATAATGGTGAGTTCTGAGCATCTAAGAAAACCAAAAAAAGCCAATATAAACATTGCGTCGAGTGTGCAGGTGGTATTGATGGAGTGGAAGCCTAGGCGGAGAGTGGAGATACATTTGGTGAGTATGTCTAAAGTTATGGGATGTTGAGCATCTGGGTGGGTGGGTTGATTTCTTTGGATGCATTTGATAAGAAGGGATGTCTGTGAATCGAACCGAAAATAAGTTTGATTCTGCTTAAGTAACCCTTAATGGAGCAAGCTTGGAGGTTCTTAATGACGAGGATCCCCTAGCTTCGCCTCCAGCCTTGGAACCTAACACTCCACCGCGGCCTGTCGACACATTGTCTCCGCCTTGGCTCCTCCCTCCCTCTGCTCTTCCAGAAACCTTCAGCCTTACGACTCCACCCTGCCTCCTTGTTATTTAAGCCCAGTGTTCCCTGTGTTCTTTGACTGGTTTCGTCTATTGTATGTTGATGCTTTTTGCCTGATCCTACATTTCTCCTGTGTGGATTTATTAAAGTAGATTTATTCCTGAACTCTCCCTCATTGTGCGCTTCCTGTTAGCAGCCACCCATGAGAGGAACAGAATTTTGCAGGGCTGAGAGATCAATTTCCTGGTAGACACTCCAATGGGGCTGATACAGAAACACTCAAATGGGGGAATGTTAAAAGGGCCGATCATGAAGCCTGATTCAGTTTGTTTTTTAATTAGAATGTCGACTGTGTCAGGCTCTGCGAGAGCAGACTGAAGATTATCGCACATAATATTTTGGGTGGGGAGGATTTCAACACTGGGTTTGAATCCATGCTTGAGACCAGATGCTCTGATGTTGCTGGCGATGGGGGTTGGTTCCAAGGCAGTAGCGTTCGGTGGGACGGGCATCAGTGTTGCGGAGATCAGAGTAAAAGGCCAGTGTTAGGAAGAAAGGCCAGGGCCGAGGTTGCTTGGGTCGGCCCCTGGAGAACAAGGAGAGTAGGAAAAAATGGAAGCTGGAGAGGAAAATAAGGTGTCTGGGCCTGCACCGCAAACGGAGGCAACCTCACACTAGGGTCTGATGGTGGGGCTACAAGCCATGGACAGGGCAGAGGGTTACAGACAGCATAAGGAAAAGGCTGCGCTGTCCCCTTAGACGTACTCACTCTAAGGGGATGGCATGCATCGAAGGAGGCTGGTATTGCGAAATGGGGCGCAGCGCTGGGGATAGCTGCGGTGTGCAGCTGGGCGGAGGGAAGAGGAGAGTGAGGCCTGTCAGCGGTGGAATCTGGGGCACGGCCCTGACTTGCTGAAGGCCTACTGCCAAGGCCTGACCTTCGAAGAAGCGAGGGTGCAAGGGATTTTGGAGAAGGGAATGCTGATTGTAAGGAGACATACAGGTCATATAACCGCTGTGACGAGCAGGGCGGGCGAGAGCCGTGAGGGAACGGCGCGAGGCCGGTGACGCGAGTGATAATGAGCGTCACCTGCGAGGCGTGCCGGCCTCGAGTCTCTCACAGAGGAGCTCCGGAGGCATAAAAGGAGGAGCGACATCAGTGAAGGACGAGAGAGGACCAGGCCTGGACTTTACGTTATGTTTTATTATGTTTGTGTGGCCGGCAGACGTCCGCGAGGGTCTGCCGGCATTACTTTCGTTTTGTTCTTTGTTTATTTTACATTAAAGTTACGTTGAATGTTCGCCGGTTCCCGCCTCCTTCTTCCCACATTTATGAACTTCGTTACATTGGTGCCGAAACCCGGGAGGAAGGAGGGACATGCTGTCGAAGAGCCCTCGCTGCTGAGGGGGATCGCGGTGCTGCGGAGTTCGGGCAGCGCGGGAGTGTGTGTAGACCGCGAGAGGCTGCCCGAGGCGGTGGTGCTGGAGCCTTGTGAAAGGTGGGACGGAGACCCGGATGCCGTGCTCCTAGGACGAGGTGGGGTGGCTGCCGTCCTGGACCTGGAGGGAGCGGAGGAGTCGCCGCCGTCTGCCGTGGGCCGGAGCCTGCTGCCGTCCGCCATGAAGGGGAGGAGCAGGGGACGGGGGACTCGCTGCCGGCTGCCCTCAGTCGGAGGAGCCATCGCCGGCCGCCAGGAGGCGGTCGAGGATCGGGCCGTCCACCGAGCGTCCAGTGCCACCGCATGGCACCGCGAGGAAGAGCCTCCCGGCTGGCTGAGGACCGGGCGGCAGTGTGTCTGGGAACCGGACCAAGAATTATTATTTTTTTCTTTCTTTTTCCTCTCTCCCCTCTCTCGTCCTGTCGCTCCCCTTGCTTCCGTCTCCTTTCTCTCGTCTCGTCTGTCCTTACCCCCAGGTGCTGCGGCCGCCGAGACAGGCCCCGGGGGGGAGTAAGCGCAGTCGCGGGAGTACCCCCCGGCCTGCGAGGGGCGTTGGGGGTATGTGACGAGCAGGGCGGGCGAGAGCCGTGAGGGAACGGCGCGAGGCCGGTGACGCGAGTGATAATGAGCGTCACCTGCGAGGCGTGCCGGCCTCGAGGTCTCTCACGGAGGAGCTCCGGAGGCATAAAAGGAGGAGTGACATCAGTGAAGGACGAGAGAGGACCAGGCCTGGACTTTACGTTATGTTTTATTATGTTTGTGTGGCCGGCAGACGTCCGCGAGGGTCTGCCGGCATTACTTTCGTTTTGTTCTTTGTTTATTTTACATTAAAGTTACGTTGAATGTTCGCTGGTTCCCGCCTCCTTCTTCCCACATTTACGAACTTCATTACAACCGCTTTGTTCATTCTCCTAGCGAAACGGACATCAGCGCTGATTAGCTCTTTTACTGGAGTGAGAGAACAGGAATGAAGTAAACACAATGATTTTAAACACTGTTTTCAAGTTGCACATTTCCATTTCCAAATTTAGATTAAATATGTAACTCTCCTTAATGGAGTTAAGCACCGAAATTACATGAAATCATTATCCAGAAGTTACAACATTTTATATTAATTTAAATAGAAATATTTGTACTGGATGAGCTGCTTTTGAACACTTTCCCTGTGGCATGCTATGCTTTAATGTTTTAACTACAGCGAGGATAATTCATGATAATTCCACTTTAAATTATGTTCTAAATAGCATAACTCATGTTCTGAGAAAATATTTTCACACGAATAATGATCAGTGATGTGCACTTGTTTACCTTATAGGCAAAATTGCATAAATTTGATTTGTTTAAAACAATTAAAAATAATATTTGGCCAGTGGAAAAGAATGAAAAACAAACAGTATTTTATACAAGTTTGATTTGTTGATTTTTTCAGAACAAGACAATCAGGACAGAGATAGTGAATTTTTAGTTTTTAATTTGATTTTTAGCAATGTAATGTGATGGCATTTATAGTCATATTTTCCTAATGTCTTGTACCGTTAACATGTTGTCACATGGATGGGAATATGTATGGAAATGATATGCATAGTAAAACTAGGCATTGTGGGGTTTTATAAAGGGAATTTTGCGCAGGTTCTGGAGTACACATGGTTTTTAATTCTGAAAACTTTTGTGCGTATGGAAAATCTGGCTTTTAATGCGTACGCACACTTTTAGGATGAAATCTACTGAAAGTTTTATTCATGAGGCCCCAGGTATGTTTGAGATTTCTGGAATCAGAATTCTAAGGTTAATATCCATTAAAACCAGGTTTCTATTCAGTGAACAAGAAGCTGTCCCTGTGCATGACAGCTTGTGGTTTGTGGTGAGTTTATCTTTTGCATCAGTTCGCAATTATTCTGACCAAAGTTTCAGTAAACAGAGTAATGGTTTTGATACCTCAGAACTCACATTACCCAAATCAGAAAAGGTACTGCTAGCAGATTATAAAGGAAATATAAGGTAACCACAGATGCCGCATGATAAACTGCCTTTAACTTCATTGGTTTGAAACTAGGGCAATCTTCTGTAGTTGTCTGCAAAAAGTGACTTATGTCAAGGTAGACATATAATAAGTTCCCACATTTCTAGAGAATTAAACCCATGACCTTAATATGGATAGTGCCATTCTCTACTGTTTGAGCTGTAGAAATGCTAGAGCTCTGTTCAGTTCAGATCTAGGAACCTTTCTTTAGAGCTTTGTTCCTTTTTATATAGTTTAAATGACATTTGGCTGTTGTTGATAAAATTAAAAGTGGCAATTCCTGCTGAAAAATAAACCAGCATGAATTCCATGTATGCTGGTTAGAGCTATAGTGCTGCTGATCTAGCGGACCAGGCAAGCAAAATGATCTTAAGCAAAACTGAGCTGGTGTAGCTGCACTCCCGCTTCCCATGCTGGTGACCACAAAACCAGCAACTAGCATCTCATGCTGTTCTCAACATGAAAAACATATCTATTGCTGGTGATCAGCAATGCTGGATGTTTTTATTTTTTATTTATTTATGTATTTATTTATTTTTAGCAGGGATGACGAGTCTACTGTGAACTAAATAACACCAAAAATCGAAACCATAAAAGAGAAAATAATGTTTGCACTGCAATGTCACTTGATTGAACTGGTCAGAATCCCCAAGATTGAGCGATGTATTGCGCTTTCAGTGTTTTATTAAATAAATTATACATTGCGACATTATACTTCACCTGAGTGACTGAGCGAGGGGATTCAGACGACGACCGTGACGTCAGCAGCTCTGATTGGCTGAAGGCAGTGAGCAGCAAAATCTGATTGGTCACAGACCAAGTTGAAGAGACATTTGAATTCCGATAAGTTTAACCACTCAACATATTTTTTCGCATAACTTGTGCTGCTGGTGTGTTGTTTAATATAGATTTGTGTGTACGATTGTAAAATGATTCTGCCAGTGTAAACTTAATAAACATTTACACATATTTGGAAATTGTATAGGCTACACTGCATATACTAAATGGGCTTGTAATGCATTCATACTGAAATAAATAGCACAAGTAATATAATGAATTCCAAGGATGAAGAAGTAAACTTAAAAAATATACTCAAATTTAACATTAGATACACTATAACTTCAGGATATTAAATAATGTATTTTTTAAATATACTTTCAGTGCATTGTTACAATGATCATTTTCATCATAGTTAAAATATACCTCAAATATATTTTTTATAAAGTGCAAATAAACACACTTTTAAAAAATAAACTGAACTTACACTTCAAGTATATTTTTCTAATTTTTTTTTTTTTTTTGAAAATATACTAAAGTACAATTATTTTAAAGTGTGTTAAAAGTTGTATTGTGAAAATATGATACTAATATACTTTTTATATATTTAAAGATAGTACATTTTTTAGTAGTACAACAAATCGCAATCAGACCATAATGGGTGACGCCCACACAATCATTCACTCACACACATACACACACAACAAACACACGAGGGCGAGTAAGTGAATCCATGAACCGTGACAATTATCCCATCACCTTGTTTAGTTCCCTTTGTTAGTCACATGTATATATATATATATACATGTCTTCCTCCATTCTTTGTCCGTTTTCGTTTATGTAAGATGTGTATCCTGTGTTTCTGTGATTAAACTCTACTCCTTACCCTTTTCCGTCGTCATTGTGCCTTTGATCTACACACACCTGTAACAAATATTAATCTTTTTCGGGTCCTAATTAGGCGACGATGAGCACATGAACAGTTGAGTCGTGCTGCTTGTATTTATCAGGCAGTAAAAGCGCCCCTTCCTGAGCCCAAAACCACAATACGATAATTGCTTTAAGAATGTCCCGCGTCACTGTGGGCGCGTTGGCCATCACTATAGGGACAGCATTTCTCAGACATGCGGCAATATCAGACCCCTTGTGAGTGAGAATGGGTTGACCTTTTAACTGGGAACAAGAGGGGAACAATCTCACCCATCATCATGTTGGGACAGGTGTTCTGCAATGCCTGTTTCAGTTTTAAAATCAAGTTATTGTCATGGTTCTGAAATCATGGTATCATGGTTTCAGAGATATGGCTCTCGAAAGTGTGGGAGAAACAATCATTTTACATTTTGACTTTTTAATCTGTCCATTTTTAATTTTTATTTATAAAGATGCTAAACGTAATAAAAAATCTGAAAAGTAGTCAGTATTTTATTTTATGCACATGAAACTTGTGTATACAGTTTAAATTAAAATTTTGGTATCCAACATAGGACGCAAAAGTACATGGACCCAGTGAACTGGTGTATTCCAATTGTCTCACTGCTCTCTACATTTTACAAATATTTGGGATATGAAAGATACGATATAGGCCTAATTTGCGATATATGCAAAATTATGTATGAAAACATCTTAAGGGCAGCTTTATCGGTAAAAGGCCAACTGGATGGTAACAGGCTGTAGACAGCAAATTTCACAAACTTTTTTTCATGCATATTAATTTTGTCTATAAAAAAACTGCAAAAACTGGATAGAAACTTGGCTAAATGTCACCATTTGCCTAAATTCTAGTTCATTGTTAGTTGTGTTGGTTTCTAATTAATTTTGTTCCCTGTTCCGATAATGTTCTAATGTTCTGTGTATTTAAGCCCTGTTTTCCTTCTGTTCATTGTCTCACATTAAAATGTAGTAGTGGTGTTATCTTCTGTGTTTATTAAAGTTATTAAGCTCAACCGTTACACAACCACAATGGTTTTCCATTATTTATTGATAAATCAGTGCCCAATTACAGGATTATTGTGTTTTGAACACAGTCATGTCTGTTAGTGCTTTTAATCACAGATATTTCTGTCCTCAATCAATGCCATAATTTACACTACCTTGTAATTTATTATTATTATTTTTTAATCTGTATGTAAAGTACTTTTAAAATTTTAGAAGGAAGGGCATCAATATAATCTTTAAAAGTATAATGCAAGCTCATATTGAGCAAGCTCCTCCTCAGCAGTTCTTCACAGTCAGGGGCGGATCTACCGGGGTGGCACGGGGTGGCAACTGCCACCCTAAGAAAAAGCTTTGCCACCTCATCTGCCACCCCAAAATTATCAGAGAATAAAATATAATGTTAGCAGTGTTTCAAGTACTACTGCTTTTCAGCAGCGGCGCTTCAATGTGATGACATAAAAAAGACAGCGTATTGCAAAATAATGGCAAGAAAACACGTCTTTCAATAAGCTGCATGACGGTTGCACGCGCACGCACCGTGCCCAGTGTAGTCAGCTTCATTAACAAATGACTCTTATGAACCGGTTCTTTGGGAGTCAAAAACACAGCGCAGCCAAGTTCACTTACGAATTGTTTTCCATTTGTTCGTGAATCGGAAAATTACTGCTTCTCGGCTAACTCAGAAGTCCTCGAATTTTCGTAATTTTTTGCGAGCTGATTCACCGACCGCCCGCTCCACTTTTATCATGGATAAAGGTCTTTTTGCCATCCGATGAAACGGTAACATGAAATCAACAAGAAGATCCCGATCACAGAAACTAGTTAGGGAAGAATCTAAACGTATTTTAGCTTTTCTCGATTTCTAACACATAATAAGTGATTCAGTTGGCCCAGTTTCCCAAACCATTCGCTCAGTTCTCAAAACAAAGACACATTTCTCAAAAACGTTTAACAATGAGGTAGCAAAACTGATGACACACCAGTCAAAATCTGAGAGAGAGCTGAATGAATAATTTACAGGGGTTTTAAACAGTACCAGTACTTTAGATGAGGGACATTTCACTATGTACAGTAAACTGTAGCACGCTGTACACCCTCAAACTTGTGATTGTCAACTTTCTCTGTAGCCATTTGTTATATTTTGCAGAACTGAGAAATGACCGTCTTGTGTCAGAAGACCAATACACTGCTATAGTACCTTATATACTGTAATAAAATTTGGCCAAATGTGCAGAGGATGCTGAATTTACTTTTACTGTAATTGACAGTATACTGTATTGTGGTGCATACCAAGTTCATACATATCTACTGCCAGATCAATTTACAATAGTAAAATGAAAAAGGAAAGAAAAAAATCACTTATGTATTTTACTGTATCTGTAAATTAATTTTTGTATATTGTAGTAGACAGTGAGATGCAAAATAATTCCTGAATCCCAGTAAGAGGTATTTTTGTTACAGTGTTATATGATCTCACTAGTGTTCACTGGGCAGTGCAGTAGTCTGTGTATTTGTTAAGTTTTGTGTGTCATCTGAGGCCAAAGTTTGATTTTGTCAGACAAGAATAAGTTTTTGACTAAAACATTTTATTTTGACCTGGAAGTTTGAGGTTTGTACAAGTTGGTGTATAGTTTTGATATTGTGTTTATAGTTGTAAGAAAATGCTGAATTGTTTCATTTCAACTAGATTAAAAGTTTAAAAGACAAATTTATGCTGGCTTGTCATAAAGCCAATTTAAAGTCTTGTTTAAAAAACAGAAATAGTTTGGTCAGTTAGGCCAGAATATAGATGTTCTGGGTGATTGCTAAAGTGTTGCTAGGTGGTTGCTAGGAGATTCTGGGTGGTTGCTAGGCTCTTGCTATGCAATTGCTGGGGTGTTGCTAGACTCAACTCAAAAGTTGTTTGCAAAAAACAAGTTTTTATTGTTCTTTAACTTGCACTAAAACATGTGATTTATGCCATCGAAGTAGCCTGTGTAATATTAATAAAACTGCTCATCTCCTTTAGTGATACAAGGTCAGACTCATTTTAAATCTGTTGATGTTTTTCATATCCGCTTGTTAAGTCGTGACGTAAGGAACGCCATTTCCGGGTCCAAGCCTCGACTCGTTTCACTTGAGAATGCCATCGACGGCCGTTTATGAGCGCTATTTATTCATATTAAACATCAATCATTTTAAAAAGTTAAACATTTTAAATACTTACAGTGTACACAACAGTCTCCGTGCTCACAGCGTCACAGACATTAATATTTTAACGATTTATAAAAGATGAATCATTGAATTTTATTATACTTTTTTGGAAGTATTACACCACATCGTGTGTGTATATTAGCACCATTTGTTGTTTTCTTGTGGTATGAGATAGAGCGTTAGGACCCGGAAGCGCTGCCGCGTGACGTCAGACTTAACAACCGAATAGTGCCTTTACTTGGTGCCATGATGGATATTGAAATCTTGTTATTTATTTTGGTAATGCAATGTTTGTGAACACAATTGTGTATGTCAGGCCATAAATCTCCAAAAACTATGCATGGGCGCTTGCTTTGGTGTTGCCACCCCTCATAGACCTCATGCCACCCCTCTGTCACCCTATAAATCATTTTCTAGATCCGCCCCTGTTCACAGTTCACACACACAGATACACCATAAAAGCCATCAGACACCCACATCAACAACTCATTTCAGGTAAAATATTTTATGCATAAATTAACAGTTATAGTTTTTATTATTAATATTATTCCTATATTTATTTTCACACATTCATATACATCAATTAAACATAACCATCATCTTTTGACACCAGCGAGTCTTAGTGTAAACTGTTATTCATTTATTGTTATACTTTGGCACATAAAATTCTATTTAATAGTTTTGTGATTTGTTTGGGCATTAGGCTACAAAATATACAATCATGCAAAATATTTGTGAACAGTGTAAATTTTAATCCTCTGATCTTTCGTCTTAGAGGAAGAAGTCCAAAGGTAAGCTAATGCATGCCTTAGTAATTTCTTTGAGAAACCCTGGCAGTATCATGATTTTATGTCACTCTGGACGACGGCATCAGCTAATGCTCTAATCATAAATACTGTACTGTACATTAAACACAGAAAATAAAGCAACCTTATGTTAGTTGTGAACTGCAGAATTTGAATTCTTAATTACAGGTGAAAACTTTTCCTAAAATGGAAACCAGCAAGGTCATCTCAACTGACAAAGCTACAGTTGTCATCCAAGTGAATCCACAGGTGACACAAAATACTGTTATTTGTGATGATGGACAGGAGACCAGAGGAACATATGACAATACGGCTCTAACAGAATTTTTCAAAGCACAACCAAAGGCGTTGGGGGTAAGGCACTTAATGATGAATTATAATTATGTATGATTTTGGGAATATTTTTAGTATCTAATTGACCTCAAGTTAATAGATGTGTTCCGGTCTGATTGCCTTTAGACTGTATAGTGTGTATTAATGTTAAAACATTAATATAGCTTCATTTTTTGTGTGTGTATTCAAACATGAATGGTATACCATTATGAAAAGCACTTATTGACTCATATCTGTCCTGTCTAGACTGCCCAAATAATGATTGGAGTGGTGTTTTTTTTATTTGGTATCTTACGCACCACCGAAGCCTTCAGTTACTGTCACGAAATTATTTCTGTCATTAGTGGCATAACCTACTGGGGATCCATTATTGTAAGTTTCATTTAATGGTTTTACTTTAAACCCTCTCTTTTTTAATTTCCAGAATGAACTTGTGAATGTCCTGTGTTTCTCTCTCAGTACATCATTGCTGGCTCTCTGTCTGTTGCTGCGCAGAACAAACTTCATCTGTGTGTGGTATGTATTTAATGTGCTGAAATCTGTGGATGATAACTCTTTTTTTGCCACATTGTTTCTAATGTGTTACTCGAGTAACTGTTGTGCAATTGAAATCATTACAAGCTATCAAACATATAATTCCAGATATCATCATCTGTTAGCAGCAAAGAATTTGAGCCTTATGCACTGTTGGCCTTGTGGGCTCCAATAACATTTGCTAATATTAAAAAAATATATATCGGTAACACTTTATAATAACTGCACACTATGAATCATTAGTTAAACATTGGTAAATAGTCAATTCATCATTTATAAAGTATTAATTGACATTAGTAAACTGTGTATATATACAGTTATAAATGCCTTTTTCTTGATTTATAAACATATCTATAATGTGTTTAATAATTGTATTTTCATACTTTATCAATTTATAATTTCTAAATTAGGTATTATTACATTATTTACAAACCAGTTATTCAGGAGCTGTCAGTGGTTCATATGATCATTTAGGAAGTGCCATCAGGAAGCTCATCTAAAGTGAGGACTATTAATGCCTCGTAAAGCTTTATAAAGTAGATTTAAGGGCTCAGTGATCTTCTGCACTGCTGTTCTCGAATGTTTTAATGTTAGTACTGCAGTAGTTTTGACACTGTGAAATATTTAATTATATTATTATTGTTTTATAAAAAAATGGCACTCCTGCAATCCAGTGTTGGCACTGGTAAATTTTTATTCAGCAATGTTTACACTTTACAGAGATTTATTTTTATATCAGATTGCAAAAAGTAAGGTTGTCAGTCCTATATTTGAGTCCAATACGGTTACGTTCACACACAGTACCGTTATTTATGGGAGTGACAACTGCATTTTATAACCGAACTCACACCTGTTAATTTTCACAACCGCATTCTCGGAATTTTCACGCCGTGAGAACGGAACAGGGGACTCGCACCTGTATGTAAATGCAGTTTAGTGATGGGAAGTTCGGATCATTTTACCGACTCGGACTTTTGAGTCTCGTTCAACAAAATGAACGAATCTTTTTTCGAGTCATTTCGTTCATTTTAGCAAAATGTAATTAAAATGTTACGTGTTACTTCCCCAACACATCTACTATTTATGCAAACGTTGATCACACTACAAACAATACAAAACTACATTGCTAAAAGATTCAGAAATGATTAATTCATTATTTACCTGGGTCTTCAGTTTATGACAAGCTGATTAAGCTCACCTCTTGTCTGACAAGTCTTCGGGTTTAAGTCATTCCTTAATCACGTGACAGGCAGCCCCATATGCTAAACCAATGCAGTCTGAGCCGCAAAGAGAATTGATTAGTTCATTTCATGAGTCTTTCGGGTTTTGAGTCGTTCCTTAATCACGTGACAGACCCATACGCTATTTCTGACATTTCTGTCATGTTTTTATTACTGTTTCTTGAGGATCTGTGGTGTGTTATTATTTTATAAATAAATAAAGCCCTGTTATAAATAAAACATTGATTAATTTATCTTTTTGACTGTCTATCTGTAAATAAACACTAGGCTATATAATAATGTAGCGAAAATTAACTCAAAGGGGAAATATTAATAATTATTCATAACTCATTATGATTATTATGATTAATTATGAATATGCAAATCCGTTAATCAAATTAACTGGACGTAGCTACATTAAAATTAACATTACAATCAGTTAACCTGTTCGTCCAGTGAACGCTCAGTGTTGATTGTTTATTAATTCTAAAAAATGTCAATTTCCAAGTTATGGAAAAATAATATTTCTTATTGTACTGTACTACTCAGAGCACGTAGTCCGGATCTATCACTTAAGAGGCAATTCATTAGCAGACGGAGTCAGAACCAAACGTGTATTGTGCACAATCTTTATTAACTAACTCACAAACACATAACTAAACTAACAAACACATAACATAACATACATAAAGGGTCACACACACGCAAGTCAGAATGAGTAATGATAGTGTTGAACCGGAAGAGATGCTGTTACTAGAGCTACATGAAATGTCAAAGACAATCTGGAAAGGACTCATCAGTTTCTTCAGCAATAGCAAAGGTAAGTCTTACAAATTAATACTAAATCGCTATTTAGTGTTAAAATGTACGATACTTGCAAGATGCCCTTAGGCTGAGGAGCATCGGCTCTGCCATCTGAGGAGAGATCTTGAGGATTCAGTCCGGAGTTTTTATCAGTCTTTTCCATGTTGGATGAGGAGCACATGGCTCGTTTGTAGGCCGAGGCCTACAGGCCTTGCAGGCCTCGCCTAGGCCGGCCGCAAGGACAGTCCGTTCGGTCGTTCAGGAGCAAGGAGAAAGAGCGGGAGTGGCACTATCCACTGACTTTTAACCTCTGGTCAAAGCCAACCTCTTAGGAATGATGGGGGCCAATGAGGATGTTGTATTTCCGGGTGACACACACCTCCCCTTGTTGGGGCTTTTATGACCGATTAAGATTAAACTGGCTGAGATTTGAAGAAGGACTATTAAAAGATCCTTGTAATACTTATGTGTTGTGCAGGTATGGACATACCGCATACACAAACATTCAAATCTTCCCGCTGGGAACCCGTAGACACTAAACATGGCATGACTGAAGTTACCTTGCATGTCATACCACTTAAAAATCATAAAACATGTAAATACAATGAGTACAATACAACAACAGTAATAATGGATACCATTTCCTGAGATTACCATTTCTTTTATAGAACAGTCTGTCTATAAGTTAGTGCAGTAACATCTGTGTTCTGTGTGGAACATGCAGGGAAAATGCAGAGTTTTGTGTGTCTCTTTTCTGCTCTCCATGCGGCATTTATTGGTGCAATAAAGTTTGTAACAGAACTTCTCGGGGGATGGAAGCCAGGCCCCAGAATGAGGTTAAAACCATTGGTTAACTAGCAAATAATCGTGTCTGATTTGTCTCAATCATTACAATAATATAATAATCCAAGCCTACAATACAAAGTATTTATAGCCTAGTTTGTTCATTTTTACTCCATTTTTGAGTTTGCTGGTATAATAATTGCTTTTCCTAGGCAGACTTGGCATATTGGTCTAATACATGTATAAGAAGATTGCTCAAAAAGGACATATAATGACATAAATTAAAAGCAAATAACATTTTGAATTTGAATTATTAATGTTAGTTTAAAACATCAAGGTTATGATAACTTCAGCTTTAACAGTTGTAACACAAACTGAAATAAAACTGGAGAGTTAACGTTATTTACTAATAAATATAATGTGCTTGGGTCACACAGCATTGGTTAGCGTATGGGTCTGTCACGTGATTAAGGAACGACTCAAAACCCGAAAGACTCATGAAGAGAACTAATCAATTCTCTTTCCGGCTCAGAATGCATTGGCTTAGTGTATGGGTCTGTCACGTGATTAAGGAACGACTCAAAAACCCGAAAGACTCATGAAGAGAACTAATCAATTCTCTTTCTGGCTCAGAATGCATTGGCTTAGTGTATGGGTCTGTCACGTGATTAAGGAACGACTCAAAACCCGAAAGACTCATGAAGAGAACTAATCAATTCTATTTCCGGCTCAGAATGCATTGGTAGCGTATGGGTCTGTCACGTGATTAAGGAACGACTCAAAACCCGAAAGACTCATGAAGAGAACTAATCAATTCTCTTTCCGGCTCAGAATGCATTGGTAGTGTATGGGTCTGTCACGTGATTAAGGAACGACTCAAAAACCCGAAAGACTCATGAAGAGAACTTATCAATTCTATTTCCGGCTCAGAATGCATTGGTAGCGTATGGGTCTGTCACGTGATTAAGGAACGACTCAAAACCCGAAAGACTCATGAAGAGAACTAATCAATTCTCTTTCCGGCTCAGAATGCATTGGTAGTGTATGGGTCTGTCACGTGATTAAGGAACGACTCAAAAACCCGAAAGACTCATGAAGAGAACTAATCAATTCTCTTTCCGGCTCAGAATGCATTGGTAGCGTATGGGTCTGTCACGTGATTAAGGAACGACTCAAAAACCCGAAAGACTCATGAAGAGAACTAATCAATTCTCTTTCCGGCTCAGAATGCATTGGTAGTGTATGGGTCTGTCACGTGATTAAGGAACGACTCAAAACCCGAAAGACTCATGAAGAGAACTAATCAATTCTCTTTCTGGCTCAGAATGCATTGGCTTAGTGTATGGGTCTGTCACGTGATTAAGGAACGACTCAAAACCCGAAAGACTCATGAAGAGAACTAATCAATTCTCTTTCCGGCTCAGAATGCATTGGTAGTGTATGGGTCTGTCACGTGATTAAGGAACGACTCAAAACCCGAAAGACTCATGAAGAGAACTAATCAATTCTCTTTCTGGCTCAGAATGCATTGGTAGCGTATGGGTCTGTCACGTGATTAAGGAACGACTCAAAACCCGAAAGACTCATGAAGAGAACTAATCAATTCTCTTTCCGGCTCAGAATGCATTGGTAGCGTATGGGTCTGTCACGTGATTAAGGAACGACTCAAAAAAACGAAAGACTCATAAAAAGAACTAATCAATTCTCTTTCCGGCTCAGAATGCATTGGTAGCGTATGGGTCTGTCACGTGATTAAGGAACGACTCAAAACCCGAAAGACTCATGAAATGAACTAATCAATTGAATCATCAGGTGAACTACTTCTAGCAGTACAGAACCTGTAGAATATTGCACATGCGCGACTGAACGAATCACCCCCCGAGACGACTCGTTCTTCCCGAGTCACATTAAAGATTCGTTCAAAATGAACGAATCGTTCAAGAACGACACATCACTAATGCGGTTGTCAAACCCAAAAACTGACCGTGTGAACATGGCCTATGTTCTGTATCCTTTAATTCTCCATTGTAAAAGCTTTACGAGGCATAAATAGTCATCACTTTAAATGAGCTCAAAAAATAGTTAACTGACCATTTCTAAATGTTTTATAACTACCTGAATTAATCATGAATTACAGTAGGAATATGTGTTAATAAAGCATTTGTATGTCATATGTCAAAATATTAAGATGCATAAATGTATGTTTAAATTGTTTATTAATCATTATTTACTTACACTTCCTAAATGATCTTATGAACTTGATGACTTTTCTCACACTATATCTACACAGATATATATATATATATATTTTTTTTTTAATGGTTTCTGATTATTTTAGTGTGACAAAAAAAAAAAAAAAAGTCACAGGATGTTTGGGGGACCTGTAGACGCCACATAGGAAATGAATAGGGGGTGGGGTGAATACTTTTTTCAGATCACAGATATACAGAGATGAAGTGGCAACACTATAACACATCCACAATGTGGAACTCTTGTGCTCATCCCGAGTGATCAGTGATTAGTTAAAATATAGCTGCGAGCAGCGATGACGGGCCCAAGCCCCGTTGCACCGACAACCCGGTGGCTTCAGGGCAGCTGTGCACGGCGGGCAATAGGCATTTAAAATGGGTAAACATAAAAGGACTATATCAAAGTCATTTGAATACACCACATTTACTGCAGCAGTTGGTGCCCAAATGATCACAAACAACAGCCACATCCATGAGATCGTTTAAATTTTGATGAATTTCATGTCATAGAATATCATAGGTCAGTTTCAAATGAGCACAGAATATCATCCTAATCTGCCATGTCTGTGGTTTTCACAGACAATCTCTACAAAAGTCCAGAGCAAATGACATACTGTTATTTGTGCAATCTGTTAAAAATTCAACAGTACTATGTAATCCAGTCGGCCCTATTTACTAAATTTATAGTTTTATTTTTTTCATCTTATACCACACATATTGAAATTAAATGAAAGCATGCTTTTGGTGCATAAGATTGGTGCACAAACAACAGCTCAGGGAGTTCAAAAAACACATGAAGAGAAGTGTTAGGATTATACAACATCAGCAATCACAGACATATCATATTTCATATTAAAGGGTTAGTTCAACTAAAAAATGTCATTAATTACTAACCCTTATGTCATTCCACACCTGTAAGACCTTTGTTCATCTTAAGGATGAGCCATCGGATTTCATCAAAAATATCTTAATTTGTGTTCCGAAGATGAGCGAAAGTCTTACGGGTGTGGAACGACATGAGGGTGAGTAATTAATGACAAAATTTTCATTTTTGGGTGAACTAACCCTTTAATATGAATGTCTGTGATTTTTTTTATTTTCATCCCTAAACACCAAACAGCAAGAAAAATCAACACAGCCCTTTCCTGTATCTACATGTATCCTGTATCTGTATCCTCTGCTGTCTTTATTTTTACATGATTTTTAATGAAAACTCTCTTTTACCACAGTAGTCTGAAGCTTGCACATTAATCTCAGCTTTCTTATAGAACAATGACCCATTCATCATTTTACCACTAAAAGAATTTGAACTAAAAGGAGATCTGACTCATTATCAATTTAAACTAATAGAAAAATAGCATTCGGGACATTTTAGAAGTGTACACCCTTACTATTAGTCACCTTTCACATGTCAACTTTTTTCCTGTAGGTGAAAGCCTCTCTTATAATGAATGTGATCAGTGCCATAACTGCAGGGACAGCCATTGTTCTGATGTCCACAGAGATGGGACTCATTTCCAATCGAAGGTGGTACTATGGCTCTGATTATACTGGCATCTGTTTAAATTTGAAGGTACTACATGTACAACGTGCAACACTATATTAATGTGATCTGTTTAAATTTGTTTTTAGTCTTTAATTGCTGTGTACTTGTTACCCAAAAATGACAATTGTGTCATCATTTACTAATTTTTTTACGAATAAAGACTGTGCTTTTAAATCTTATCCATACAGTTATAATGACTAGTGACTGCAAATGTCATGCTTCAAAATGACACAAAAGGCATCATAAAAGTATCATAAAAATTACAAAGTAGTCCATGTGACTTGTGCGC
Organism: Megalobrama amblycephala; assembly: GCF_018812025.1. Lineage (NCBI taxonomy): Eukaryota > Metazoa > Chordata > Actinopteri > Cypriniformes > Xenocyprididae > Megalobrama > Megalobrama amblycephala. The sequence goes on along the minus strand of NC_063059.1, from coordinate 625,804 downwards.
TATATTTTAAGTGTTCGAAAGCCATATGATGCCTCTTTATGAACTTTTAGAACCTCACTCAGTATAATTGATGGGATATTATTTGTAATCTACTTTTGTATCATGTTGAATATTTTTTTAGAAATATAATCTGGGGATCAGTGGAATAATGCTGGTGTTCACCATTGCTCAGTTCATCATCTCCATCTGTATCTCAGGATTTGCCTGCAAAGCCACCTGCAACAGAGACTCTACAGTGGTCAATGTGGCACTAAACCAGGTAAATGATTTAGTGGAAAGGATGTAATTACTAGATATAACCAGGGCTGCATTCAGTTTTATCCCAACCACCAATAGTTGTTTTTTTAAGCCTTTGTCCACCTACTAGTCTGTTGAAGTGGATTACAGTGAGTCTGATCATGAGTCTGAGTGTCTTGTGTTCTAACATATCTTGTCTGTTACTTCTCAGGGATTCTGAGACACAATGATGAGATCCTACCAGCCAAAGGTTGAGAGGAATATCTCATATTATTGCATCTGATGATTAAAGCTTTTTTTTTTTTTTTTTAGGAATTAGGAATTGAAAGTACATCAAATAAATTGTTTGTTGATGCAAAGACCTTGTTGTGTCTCTTGTCTTTTTTGCTTTCACCTGAAATAAATAATTAAAAACAAAGATATACAATGAAGTTTTATTGTTGATTTTACACTTGATTTTGAGGTTAGTGCATTTTTATCATTTAGTTGGGGACCAGGGGCCTCATTTATAAAATGTTGCTCAGAAACCATCCAAAATTTGATCTTACGATCACTTCTCAGATGTGCGTACTTGCGATTCATAGAATGAACGAACACACAGAAAACGAGCGTGCGCCTCTCTTTCAGATGTGAAATCTATACATCGCAAATGATCTACTATGGAATTACGTTTGTTCCAAAAATAATGAACTTAACTTTTCAAAAAAACTAATAAAAATATAAATTGAAACTGAATAAAAAGTCTTTGAAACTTAAAAAAATAAATCGCAGGCAAAATGTTTGACTTTGTTTTTAATACACTGCATGTTTTGCTAACAGTTTCTTTTCTTTCTTTCACTGATCTCTACTTACAAAAGCATTTCCAGAGTTTTCATTTATGCTTCTGAAGTTTTCGTTTACGATCCCAGAGTTTTCGTTCGTCTTTCTGGCACAAATCTCTCGCGGGGGCAGGGCCAGCAGTGGTGTGTTCTCATTGGCTACTGAGTTTTTGATTGACAGATTCTTCTTGACCTGGAAGTGAAGATGTCAGCGTTGTGTTTACAATTACATGTGTGGAGGTGAGCGTCTGTAAGCAGCTTCTTATCTCATTTAAAGATATGAGTTTTGTTTTTGAATTTTATCTGTGGCTTCTAGTTTGTCGACAAACTTTTAGGAGCGTGAGAGATCAAACGCGAGAGAAAATGAATGTCTTGAGGTTTAATTGTACATTAAAGGTTATAATACTGAAAATATTGCATAATGTCCAATGTTTTCTGAGAATATTTGATTATTTCTGATGATTCTTCTCTATTGTTGGGTCTGATTAGGTTGTGCTGTTACAATTTAAAGAGAATACTAGTATCATATACATGTATATATTCAGCCGTCAAGAAAGTCTCACTCCAACCATGGCCATCACTCTACCCATTGTTAGCACATACACATACACCATCACAATTAATGATCACTCAATTCTGAAGGATTCAAACAATATGAAAATAACAGTTGTGGCTTGCTGTAAGACGTATTTCAGTACTCCACACAAAGAATGATCTTGTTGCCATTTTTTATCATTCTAATAATTTTATTTAGTTATTTTATTTAGTTAACATTATCATCTAACATATAAAAGTAGATTTTTTTTTAACAATCATCAACAGTTTCAATTGTGACTTATATATATAAAAAAAAACAGTTGAATAAATGTAAATGAAAATATGAATCAATTCAAATAAATTTAAATTCTTTGTCACTACAGCATACACACAGGCATCAAAGTGAAAGTGTTGGATGCAGTTATGTTGTGAAAGGAACGACCAGAATCCACAAAACACTAACTGCATATTCATGTGATGCACAGTATTCTCATGATATACAGTACATTACTGTAAAAATGCACAAGCACCTATTATAAAATACACGTGTAAAATTCATAAAATTCATTTTATTACCATTTTTTTAAACTATAGTGAATAAACTGTATTAATGAATGGAATGAAATGTTCATGTTGTCTGAATACATTTTGGTTTGACTGTATGACTTTCTTTCTCCACATAAGCACAAATATCTTTAAGATAACAGTTCATCTCTGTGAGCCCATAAGTGGACTGTAAGCCATACACGTATGATGGTTGGTGGGAAACGATTGTTAATAATTAAAACAGTTTAAATTATTAGTATTTTTCTCATCTATTGTTTCACTTCAGAAGACATTGATTCGTCCACTGGGGTCGCATGGATTAATGTGTCTTTAGGACTCGAAGACATGTATTATTTTCCTAAAAATCCTAATTCATGTTTATCTGTAGAGAGAAAGTAATATGCATCTTGGACGGTAAAATATATGAGAATTTTTTGGGGGTGACTTACTTTAACATTCATATGTTGTTGGTATGCTAATCCAAGATCAGTATGGACTAATAAGAATAAAGTACAACCTCTTGTGTGTTTGTGAACTGTGTCTTGTTTTAATCTAGAGCTCCAAAAAATTAAAATATTTGCATAATATCAGGTGTCTGAAGATCAAGATCCCAGTCAGTCAAAGGTGATGTGTCTGAACAAAATAAGATTCTTGTCTGATGGGGACAGTGGATCTCTGGGGCTACCACTCCCTTCTCTGGGTCAGCATCAGAATTTTGTTCATGGAAAAGTTGCTCCACTCCCTGGAAAATAAGAAATCAGATGTATTATAATCTAACAATACAAACTGCTTTGAATTCCCACATAACAAATTATGCAGACTTAAAATATTTATTTCAAACAAATTATATATAATTTCAGCCATAATTACTTTCATGTATTAGGTTTTGCATTTGGCCATACAGTACTGTGCAAAAGTCTTACCTTTGTTGTTTTAGCAATGTTTTAATGACCACCCATGTGAACAAAATTGATTCTATAAGCAAAAATCAGTATTTAACGTGACCTCCTAGACTTCCAGTTTTTTCAAAGAAGAAACTTGTGATCAGATTTTTAAAGTTTTCTTGGCCTTCCAGTCATTTTCCATTCCATTTAGGTTTGAGAGAGCCAGGTTCTCACTATTACTCAAGTGTAAGGAGAGGTCACTAAATACTTGCCACTTTAGCCTGTAGAAGTCTTTTTTTCTGTTTTTTAATAATGCTTGCAAATTTAAAGTATTTCCTGGTCATATTCTAATAAGAAGTCTGAAAAAAAATTATATGGTCACTATACCATTGCTAAAACAACATCTAATGGTGTCCTAAGACTTTTGCACAGTACTTTATATGTATTATTATTAAAGACTACCTTTTCCCCTTTAAATATGATCTAATCCAAGGCTGTATGTACAGTACATAACCAGATCCTGTAATGATTGGGTTAAATCAAGACAACACTGCTGTATAAAGTGGGCTCTAAATGAGCTCTAAAATATCTCTCCATCTGAAAAAGCAAAAGCAAGTAATGTTACTTATATTGATTTTGTAAACGTAAAAATACTGACTTACCGTGAGTATCCAGATAACGACGATGATTGATGATAGGGTCATTCTACAGAAACGTCCACTTTTGGTATGACAAAATGTCTTAAAATGTATTTCTTTTTCTAACATTTAAACTTAGACCACATTATTATATTACACTTTGACTTTATGAATACACATAAATGACAGCTTAATGATTTTTTTTTTTTTTTTGTACATTTATTTAAAGACTGCATGTCCCCTTTTTTTTGTCACTGGTGTTACCTTAATTCTCTGGCATTTTTAAACATTTTTATGAAATATTATTTCGCAGTTTTTTTCAGCACATGCAGTCAGAGTTACAAAATAATAATGATAATGCAAAAATAAGGATTTTGTGTGTTTTTTTTATTTTAATCAGGTTAGTTAAAAGTGTGATTGAATGATGTTAATTCAATTGTGCAACCATGTATTTGCTATAACAATGAAAATATTTGAAAAACAGTTATAAAAAGTAATGATGCAATCCTTTAAATCTTAATTCTTGAGTGTAGCAGAATTCAATGGATGTAAAATTATTATCATGTCACAAATGACACATTTATTTAATGTGACAGACAAAAAACAGTAACACCAGTGACAAAATTAATCTCCAGTGACGTATACATACGACCAAAGTTCCTTAATTTTTCAACTATATTTAAGTAGATTGGACTAAATTTTTACATTTGGTGTACAATCAAAGACTTATTATTGACACTGTGAAAACAGTCAGTAAAAGATCATAAACAACATTTTAAAAACGTCTGTAAAATACGCTGTCTGTAAAGTCGCTGCACTAAATTTAGCCAAATACCCTTAATTTAGCCATTTCTGACCAAAGGAGGATTAACAATGAGAAAGAGAAGTTATAATCATATAATCTTAGTGCTATTTTATGCAAAATAACTAAATGAATAGCTTTAAATAAAGTTTATCTATAAACGGGTAACACCAGTGACGGTAACACCAGTGACATTTTTCATGAAAAATGCATTTTACAAAATGGCTGCTCCAAGTATCAATCCACATGTTGTCAATCATGGTATATTCACTAATTCAAGTAGTTTAATCCATTTGTATTCTAGTTTTTTGTAATTCTCTAGCAATAAAGTAGGTCACACCAGTGACTTCAACTAAAAGCTTCATATGAAATTATGATTTTTTAATTAAAATTTCTGATAACTGAAAAGAGATAGTGGACTTTCCATTGGCCTTTCTTCATTGATCTTCAGGAAACAGGAAGAAGGAAGTCAAGTGATGTCATCGGTGTGATTTTTTTCTTTCAAAATAAGAGTTTTTTGTTAAAGGTAACACCAGTGACACAACACCAGAGGACAACTACATTCATTATATATTTTATAATATTTATTTAGCAGTTGGTTTTTTATGTCATTTACATTATATATTTGATAGTTATGCATACATTATTGTAATTAAAATGGTAGAAAAACCTGTTTGTGAGCTCAAAATAAAGCCCTTTCCCTCTGTACATGACTGTGGGGACGAGAGCTTCTGTGGCGCTTGAAATTTTTATAATTAATTAAAAAACAATTATTGCCACATTGATGGCTCAAGAAGGTTTAATTGTTCAAATAACATATTGTTTCATTTTAAAATATATAAAAAATTTTAATCCTAAAGTGTATTTCAAGTGTAATACTTCTGTAAAGTCTAGGGACAGAAAAGTGGACGTTTCTGTAGAATGACCCGATAATGATGATTATATCATTCGTCTGTGCTAGGCCTAAGAAATCATCTCACTGTAGTAGCAGCAGCTCCAGATAAAATAATAAAAATGCCTATCTTTACATCACTAAAATGAAATAAGAAGCCGCTTACAGACGCTCACCTCCACACATGTAAACACAACACTGACGTCTTCTTCACTTCCAGGTCAAGTAGCTGTCAATCAAAAACTCAGTAGCCAATGAGAACACACCACTGCTGGCCCCGCCCCCGCGAGAGATTTGTGCCAGAAAGACGAACGAAAACTCTGGGATCGTAAACGAAAACTTCAGAAGCATAAATGAAAACTCTGGAAATGCTTTTGTAAGTAAAGATCAGTGAAAGAAAGAAAAGAAACTGTTAGCAAAACATGCAGTGTATTAAAAACAAAGTCAAACATTTTGCCTGCGATTTATTTTTTTAAGTTTCAAAGACATTTTATTCAGTTTCAATTTATATTTTTATTAGCTTTTTTGAAAAGTTACGTTCATTATTTTTGGAACAAACGTAATTCCATAATCTAGCCTACTTGCCCGCAGCTGAATGGTTTCAGTTCTCCGCGTTGTAAAACGACACCTAATTAATGTCATTCCTACATATAAAAGATCACCAGTCATCGTCCAAATCCTTAGTGAGCTGCAAGAATAGCTTAGATTTCCAAAAACCTGCAGTAATCTGACAATGAAAAGTGTGTACATCTGCTCAGACCCTGACATGGCTGTAAGCACTTTTCCGTTTTTATAAATATGAGCACTGGCGTGGATTTAAGCGTATGCACACGCTAAAGCCCGAGGTACACTGCACGATTTTTGGCTGTCCCAGACGAAATATTGCCATCGTGAAACGACCTACATCTACTGACCAGCCAATGAAAATGCGACATGAAATTGACGTGACATGGAGCTAAAACTTAAAACTGCTTACCTCAAGCTCTTTCCCCTTCTTTCGACCGCTTCTTTTTTCTTGTCAGCACACATAAAAACTACAACTGCCAAAGTGTGATGATTTGTTTGTTAACCTCTAGCGCATGGCTGATGACGTTTCATTCTTCTATAGAAACTTGCATCGTAGTCAACAGGTGTCATAATCGTACAGTCTACATGCATGTCGTACCCAAGTTTAATAGATCCATGTTGCACAGTGTGATAAAGTAATGATCTTATAGGATTGCTAAAATCGTGCAGTGTACTAAACAAATGAAATGGTTTTGGTAGTGGTGTTGAGACAACTCTAACTAGGATGCCAGGTGATGTTATTTATATGTTATAGTTTTCTACAGAATGCTTATGCAGTGGAAAGTATGCTTAATTACTGGAGTCAGATCATGTCAGATAATGCAATCTGTCCACAAGAGCAATTGCATAGCTAGCAGAATGGGACGGAAATATAAAGCAACCACACTAGTAAACAGCCTGGCATCTCACTGGTGTGAAACCAAGGCATTCAGCTGTAGTTGTACTCATTCAAAACAAGACATATATATTATTCATTATTTCGTTACTCTCTTACATAATTATTATTCTTTTCCAGAGCAACTCACATTAAATTCAAAGTATACATTTCATCAGTTGACCCTAACCCAATGTGTAAAAAAACAAAAGAAAAACACTGATCATGAGTGATGTTTCAGATTTATTGAGTTTTGATAATTCAATTCAAAGCCATATAATGAAGGTAGAAAAAAAATGCAAGTCCCATCTGAATTTAATTTATAAATAATTTAAGGTCTTTCTCCATCATTTATTGATTAATGAGTGCCCAACCACAGGATTATTGTGGATATTATTATATTTTTTTTGGGTCTGCTTGTGTTTTTAAGCACAGATATTTTTGTCCTTAATCAATGGCTATAGTTTATGCTACACCTTGTAGTTTTTATCTATATGTAAAGCCATTTAAATTTTTGGAAGAAGGGCATCAACATAATCTTTTAAGTATAAAGCAAGCTCATATGGAGGAAGCTTCTCCTTAGTGGTTCTTTACAGTCCACACACACCACTAGAGCAATCACACATCAACAACTCATTTCATTTTATAGCATGATTTATTGATAAGGGAAGAAGGAGGCAGGAAAAGGGCAAATGATCAACGTAAATCTAATCCAAAAATAAACAAACAACAAAACAAAAGTAAAACAGCAGAACCTCAGCAGACATATAAACATAATAAAACAACAACATAAATAGTCCAGACCTGGGGCCCGTTTCAGAAAGGAGGTTAAGTGAAAACTCTGAGTATGTTAACCCTGAAATGAGGGAAACTCTGGGTTTTCTGTTTCAGAAAGGGAGGTATGTCAAACCTGAGAAAGCAGGGTAAGTCAAGCCTGTTTCTGAAAGAGAGGGAACTTCTACTCAGAGTCAGTTACCATAGTAACTTGCTCTGTGAACCTAACCTGGTCGGGAGCAGGTTTTCTTCAGTAAACCCAGAGTTTCCTTCGGTCTCCTCCCCCTTTTTAAAGTGCAAGTGATGTTTAAATAGTTAACTCATTCATTCATGCTGCAAAAAATGAGTATTGTTCATCCTATTTCAAGTACAAATATATAAAAATTCTTAAATCAAGATGGATTTTCTATATTAGAAAATGATATAAGATATTTAGTCTTGTTTCCTAGGGGGATCTAAATTAAGTGCATTTTACTTAAGTAAAATTATCAATATCTGCCAGTGTGGTAATAAAAATAATCTTAATGCAAACGGAAAGTGTCAGAGTGTCTACCCAGGTGAAAAAAAGTGCAGTAAAATACACTTTATTTTAGTACACTTAGTACACTTCTATAATGTACTTAAAGTGCTCTATTTCCATGCACTTATTTTGTACTTAATATACTAAAAGCTCTTTAGTACTTCTTCATATAATCTTAAGAACATCTAAGTGTGCTCAACTGTGCTATTTTGAGACACCATGAAATTGAACTAAAATGTGCTTTTAACATAATATCTATTTATTAAAAAATGTATTTAGATACCAGTTGTAGTACACTTGAACCCATCTTTCAAACATTTTTAAAATAGACTTATGATTTCAAACATAAGATTGATATATAATGAATATATACAAAATGTAAATGTAAATTATTCATAAGTGTATTTCTTATGTCTGATGTGTATATTTAAAGGTGTTTGAAAGATGGGTTCAAGTGTACTACAAGTGGTAACTAAATACATTTATTTTTAATACAGAGATATTATGTTAAAAGCACATTTTAGTTCAAATTCATGGTGTCCCAAAATAGCACAGTTGAGCACACTTAGATGTTCTTAAGATTATCTTAAGAAGTACTAAAGAAGAGCTTTTAGTATATTAAGTACAAAATAAGTGCACAGAAATAGTACACTTCCATAATGTACTTAAAGCGCTCTAAGAGTACTAAAATAAAATGTATTTTACTGCACTTTTTTCACCTGGGGGAAAATGTACTTATAACTAGTACATTAGTAATATATTTGTAAGAAAATCAATGTCATTTAAACTTAGGATTACCACATAGAAGTCTACTAGACTGCATTGAAAGAAGCATTGAAAGCACACTTTTAACAAATACATTAATAAAACTCCTCTGTATTTTTTTATTTAATTGAACTAAAAAGTAGTAGTGGTATTTAGTATACTTTTCCAAGTGCAGTGAAGTACTACTGAAGTACAAATACATATTGAATTAGTGTATTTATAGTGTATAACTTTGACACTTTTATTTAGCACCAAAATAAAGAATGTACTACAAATGTACTTGCTTGTATTTAAGTATTTTTTTTAATGCACTCAAGTATACTTTTTTTCTCCAGGGTATTACTAAGTGCAAATTTACAGTAGCTACGCGGACAATTAACTTGTGATGGGATTGACTGGGTTCGAATCTGCCTTTTGCCGAGATCACTATTTTCCCTTTTCCCATCACATATCACATCAGAAAGTATTTATTTTCAATAAAAATGAAGAACATTTTCTAAAAGTGGAAGTAAATTGCCTGATGAGTGTTTAATAATGATAAAATCATTTACACTCTTATTATTGCATCCTGCATAATTTTTTACTTCTTCTTTTTTTGCATGTGAGATACCATGAAAATAAATATTAGTTCAATAACTTACTATTCTACCAGTTTTCACCTTTGATATTATAACAGTGATAAGAATTAAACTTGCAATGACTCAGAAGTATGCGGACGTCATTTTGTCATGTGCTGTTGCCATGGTGAATCGTAATATCGGAGCTCCATTGATGATGGCTTTTCATAGTCGTGGTGCACGCGCTTAACTCAGAGTCAACCTACTCAGAGTCGATTGAACTTACTCAATTCAGCTGTTCTGAAACAGAAAACTCAGAGTTTCCCATCTCAGAGTAAGTCAACTCAGAGTTCAAGTTTCAACTCAGAGTTGGTTGAACTATGGAAGTAATTTAATGCCAAATGTTTTTGAAATAAAAAGCTTGTTGAATTGCACTAATTGAAAAAAAAAAAAGTATTACATTAGCTGTGCTTGCATTTTGATACATTGTATTTTAAGGCTTGAGTTTTTATGGGCTGAAATTCAACATGGTTGTATATTTAAGCTGTGAATATTTCAATTAAAAATATTTCACACACACATTTTCATTATTAAAAATTCAATAATTTATTTTCACCTTTCAGATTTCACTTCCAAAATATTCATTCTGTTTAAAAATACAACCTATAAACTTCGACTAGCAATTTTCAGTCCATTTTATTTCGCTTTACAAATTCGCTTCCACAAATTCAGTGGTTAAAATTCGGCAGAAAATTCAACATTTCACATCCGGGAACTGCAGGAAAAGCAGTAGAGTGCCGATGCATGATCTCCATCTGCTGTTAGTCTCCTTCACCAGCAGGTGTCGCTAGCGGCTGTTTAAGACCAGATCACAGCTAGTAAGTCATCATTCATTCATAAAAACGGATTTACAGAAATGGAGCAAGCGGTAAGTGAATGTGTGATGATTATCAGGGCCAGTATAAATGCAGAAAAGCTGATAAAGACACAAAAGCTGCATTTGTGTTTAATTCAGTGTCTTTATGGTTAGGCTACCTGTGTAGGCTACATAAGCAGCTTTCTCTCCCGTGAACGAGATTATAACGTTATTCCCCGATGCTGGTGTACAGATCAAATGTTAAATCTTAGGTAGACATATATTTCTCTCTGTTGTTTAATTTCCTCAACTTTATATACTAGGGTTTCCCTCATCTGTCATGGATTCCCCTGCCATCAGGACATATAAAAAGCTTAAAAGAGCTTAATGGACTCGTACAGTGATATAAAACACCAAACTCGCACCTCATTTGTGATGTAGGTTATACTATAGAGGCTCCAAGAAAGCAGATACTTGTATAAAGTTGTTTTGACGCTGAACGTTTGATATTCGCAAATTTAGGGACCGTCTGTAAAGTTACAACATTGGTATTCACGTTTCTACCTTCAATAGCGTTTAAAGAGAATGATTTACAGTCACAAAACCAACTGTAAAGTGTTCATCTAGGTCTCAGGTCGAACAGTGATGCGCCCTACTCTCTCTCTCTCACTCTCTCTCTCTCTCTCTCACACACACACACTCACACACACACACACACCTGAACTCACACAAACTCTTGTAAACGCACATACACATACATATTCAAACACACCCCACTCAAAGTAGCCTACATACACATATCCTTTTTTTTATTTTTATTTTGTTTTTAGACATTCATCACACAGTTCGTTCTGCTTGGTTCATTTTTATTTTCCTGCTCATATATTATCCTGCTTATACAAATTTTACGTTGTTGCTAAAGCATATGAGCAGGAAAAATAAAATTAACAAAGTAGAACAAATTGTGTGGTGAATGTGTTAAAAAAAAAAAGAAAAAAGAAAAAGTAAAAAGTATTTTAAGTTGTGTTTGTTTGAATATGTGTGTGAGTGTGTGTGTGTGAGAGAGAGAGAGAGAGAGAGAGAGTAGGGCGCATCACTGTTCGACCTGACACCTATGAACACTTTACAGCTGGTTTTGTGACTGTAAATCATACTCATCACATGCTATTGAGATTTAAATTATGGCATTTTTTTGTATGATCCCATGCAGTAGTGAAATACATAGCAATATTTACATATTATTTGACAGTTTATTTGGAAACACTTTACAATAAGGTTGATAATGTATTAACTAACGTGAACTATCCATGAGCAATACATTTGTTACTAATGCAGCAGTTCATCGTTCATGTTAGTTCACAGTGCATTAACTAATGTTAACAAATACAACTCTTTATTTTAATAATGTATTAGTAAATGCTGGAATTAATATCATTAACAAAGATTAATAAGTGCTGTAGAAGTGCAGTTCATTGTTAGATCATATTAACTAGTTAATATAAAGTGTTACATTTTATTTTAATAAACATCAAAAATCTAAAAGGTTTGCATTATACCTGAGACCTAGATGAACACTTTACAGTTGGTTTTGTGACTGTAAATCATTCACTTTAAACGCTATTGAAGGTAGAAACGTGAATACCAATGTTGTAACTTTAGAGACGGTCCCTAAATTTGCAAATATATCAAACGTTCAGCGTCAAAACAACTTTATTCGAGTATCTGCTTTCTTGGAACCTATATAGTATAACCTACATCACAAATGAGGTGCGAGTTTGGTGTTTTATATCACTGTACGAGTCCATTAAGCTCTTTTAAGCTTTTTATATGTCCTGATGGCAGGGGAATCCATGACAGATGAGGAAAACCCTAGTATTACAACACCGCGCCGCTATATAAAGTTGAGGAAACTAAACAACAGAGAGAAATATATGTCTACCTCAAATTTAACATTTGATCTGTACACCAGCATCGGGGAATAACGTTATAATCTCGTTCACTGGAGAGAAAGCTGCTTATGTAGCCTACACAGGTAGCCTAACCATAAAGACACTGAATTAATCACAAATGCAGCTTTTGTGTCTTTATCAGCTTTTCTGCATTTATACTGGCCCTGATAATCATCACACATTCACTTACCGCTTGCTCCGTTTCTGTAAATCCGTTTTTATGAATGAATGATGACCGTGATCTGGTCTTAAACAGCCGCTAGCGACACCTGCTGGTGAAGAAGACTAACAGCAGATAGAGATCATGCATCGGCACTCTACTGCTTTTCCTGCAGTTCCCGGATGTGAAATGTTGAATTTTCTGTCGAATTTTAACCACTGAATTTGTGGAAGCGAATTTGTAAAGCGAAATAAAATGGACGGAAAATTGTTAGTCGAATTTTATAGGTTGTATTTTTTAAACAGAATGAATATTTTGAAGTGAAATCTGAAAGGTGAAAATAAATTATTGAATTTTTAATAATGAAACTGTGTGTGAAATATTTTTAATTGAAATATTCACAGCTTAAATATACAACCATGTTGAATTTCGCCCATAAAAATTCAAGCCTTAAAAATAAAATGCATCAAAATGCAAGCACAGCTAATGTAATGCATATTTGTTTTCAATTAGTGCAATTCAACAAGCTTTTTATTTTGAAAACATTTGGCATTAAATTACTTCCATATTGAACCTCCTTATTGAAACGGGCCCCTGGTCTTCTCTCATCCTTCACCGTTGTCACTCCTTTTATCCTTCCGGAGCTCCTCCGTGTGACTTGAAGCGGTGTGGCTCATTAGCACTCGCTCCATTCCCATGGCTCTTGGCCACGCCCTGCTTGACACACATTTCAGGTAAAAAAAAATGTTATGCGTGATTTTGATATAAATACATTTAAAATAATCATCTTTTCACTTTCACAGTTGTTGCTTATTTATTGTCACACTTTGGTACTGTCAGGGTTATGTTCATTTGTCATTTCTAAGTTGATCCAGTTTCCTGCTGTGTGTCAGTTTTTTCCTTTGATTGATGTATTCCGTTCACCTGGTTCCCATTAATTATCTCATTAGTTCCTCTGTGTATTTATACTCCCTCTTTGGTTCTTTTCTTGGTCTAGTGTCGTCTGTTTTGGGGATGCATTTGCCTTTGTTCCTATGTTTCTCCTGTGTGGATTTATTAAAGACTATTATTCCTGAATTCTCCCTTGTCATGAGCTCTTCATAGTACTTTTTTTTTCTAAAAGTAGAAAAAAAATAAATAAATAAAAATGTGTGGACCCATATTCAGCATTTAAATTTAGATGAATCAAATGTCATGATACAGGAAAATTAAAAAATTTGAAGATATCATTTGCAGCTCAAAACTTTATCTTAAAGGCACAATATGTAAGATTTTTGGATTAAAATATCCAACAAACACTAGAACATTGTTATATATTTTGTTGACGTGTACTTACGTTATCCCAAATGTTTCCAACAATGATTAAATTCAGAGAAATCAGCTATTTTAACCAGGACACAAACCGTGTCAGTGACTGCGACATCATACCTCAATTTCCGGTTGTACTTCTGTAGAAACCATGGAAACACCAAAGATGCTTTAATATATGTGTTTTATTAGACAGTTTGGATACCTGTCATATTGTGAGTATTGCTGAGAGGCCCAAGAGAGGAAAGAAAGGATGCGTATAACTTAAGCAGTCTTTTAAGTCCAAGGTGTTTTATTTTCACCGTTCTCATAAGTGCACTGCTCAAAGTACAAAACAAAACCCCAATATGTTACAAAACAAAAATACTCAAATCAAATACTCAAATCAAATAAAAGCATCATCAATCTATCAGCTTCATATACAGTAAATACACATTCAGACACTTAATCACTGACTCATATCATCATTGATCAAAATATTAACAATACCTATACCAAACTGAAGTATAACCACTTCAAAGCACTTATTTCTCTGCACCCACAAATGGTAAAACCACTAATTAAAGGAGAATTCCAGACATCAGAACCCACCCCTCAGAACACAGGACCAGGTAGGTAAGCTATACTCTGAAATGTATTACACAAAAACTTATTGACCATTCTTCTAGAAGAGTATTTGTGAGGTCAGGCAGTGATGTTGGCGAGAAGGCCTGGCTCACAGTCTCTGCTCTAATTCATCCCAAAGGTGTTCTGTCAGGTTGAGGTCAGGACTCTGTGCAGGACAGTCAAGTTCCTCCACACCAAACTCACTCATCCATGTCTTTATGGACCTTGCTTTGTGCACTGGAGCACAGTCATGTTGGAGCAGGAAGGGTCATTCCCAAACTGTTCCCACAAAGTTGGGAGCATGAAATTGTCCAAAATGTCTCGGTATGCTGAAGCATTAAGAGTTCCTTTCACTGGAACTAAGGGGTCATCAATGTTTAAATTGATTCATGTAAAAAAAAAATGGTGAATACCAATACCAAACTACTCTGCACTGAGTCAACACAGAGCCCAGCAAAAACTCCCTCTCGTGACATAAAATGACGCGGTTTAAAAAAAAAAAAAAGTTTTTTACAAACATTCGTAGAAATTGTCACTTTATCTACTGAATTTGTGCCCTCTTGTCCTGTAAAACATATTTAAATATTGCATTAACTTTTCTTATTGTATTTTCGTACAAGGTTATATATTCATTTTGAAAAAAAAAAATGAAAAAAAAAAATGAATAACCTCCAATATGCTCTTTAAAAGATTCCTTATTGTCCCTCTAGTGGACAACATTAAAATCACAGCCTTCTTTTTTTCTTTTTTTGTAAATATGCCTTTCTCTTTTCATTTCTTTTTTCCCCTTCATTTACTACATTTAATGTATTTTTCTTACCCCTGACCCTCTTATCATGACCCTGGACAAGAGGGCGCAAATTCAGTAGATAAAGTGACATAGTTAACGACATATCTCATTATTATAGGAACATATATTGTTTTAACAACATGTCATTAACTATATACACTGCCCAAAAAATGTATATCTATACTGATATGGACTGTTTAATGTGTTAGGAATGAAAGGATGCCACATTGTTTGATAGAAATGAAAATTATCAACCTACAGAGGACTGAATTCAAAGACACCCCAAAAATCAAAGTGAAAAAAAGATACAGCAGGCTAGTCCATTTTGCTGAAATTTCATTGCAGCAACTCAAAATGGTACTCATGGCTATAACTCATGAATGGAATATTTATATTATATTATATTTCTTAGGAATAAATTAAAATCTTTGAAAAGAATGTTCTTAAAAATCATCTTAAATAACTTCTTAAAGTTTGGATAACTGACTACTATTCGTAAAACCCCAAAAGGTACGATTTTTAATGAAATTTATGTTTTTTTCAAATATTAAACCTTACAAAATTATAAAATTATATTAAACTGTGTAACTACTTAAATATTTTACTTATACAAACTACATACTACATAAACTAAATACTATATAAACTAGTATGCTTGGCTAATTAGATGTCTGTGTTCCAGATGGAGGTCCTGTGGGTTGTCAATAGGGAGAGACAGCCAGAAAGGCCTCTTATAGGTCGAGCAGATCCTCTCACCCTTCCTCATCATGCTCTGCTTAGACTTTATAGGCTGCCAAGAAACTCAGTAATGTATCTGGCACATATTCTGAGAGATAATTTGCAGCGAAAAACAAAAAGGTCCTCTCCACTTTCTGTGATAGTGCAGATAATGGTTGCGGTACGATTCTTTGCTTCCGGATCATTCCAAGCAGTTTTAAGTAATACTGTGGGAATTAGTTGATCCAGTGTGTGCCGAATTGTTTCCAGCGTGTCAAGGGCTCTCAGCAGAATGGTGAAAAACTTCATCAAGTTCCCATCAACAGCAGCAGAACAAATCCTTGTTAAACAGAAATTCTTTGAGATTGCAGCATTTCCAAATGTATTGGGTGCAGTGGATGGAACACACGTTGTCATTAAGGTAAATAATATGCAATACATGAATTAATTATATTAACATTTCTTTTTAACTTGCTTTCAACATTCATCTTATTAGGCCCCATCTGATGATGAAGAACTATATGTCAACAGAAATTGATGCCCAGATAGTCTGTGATGCTTCACTGAAACACCTTGTAGCAAAATGGCCTGGGCGTACCCATGTTTCTTTCATACTGACCACCTCAGCGCTTTGTCAACAAATTAGTGAAGGCCAAATACCTGATGGGTGGCTATTAGGTAAATAATATTTTTGGCATATTAACCTCAAATTTGAAACAAATTAATTTTACATATGACTTTGAATTTCTAGCATTTTCGGTCTTGTGTTTTCTATGCTTTTAGTAAACTTTCAAGTGCCTTTCAAATGAGAACATAATAATAATTATAATAAAAAAAATAATAGATTCATAAATTTCAACCAGTTTATTTTAGGTATGACATTGTTATATCTGTGCCCAGTTAGCAGAAAATATCTACAGTTTTACAGGGGACAGCGGCTACCGCTTAAGACCCTGGCTGATGACTCTTCATCCTGCGTCAGAAGCACATGAGCGATATAATTGGGCACAAAGGAAAACGAGGGGAGTTGTGGAGAGATGCACTGGAGTTTTGAAATCTAGACTCCGATGCACTGATGACTCTGGGGGAGTGCTCTTGTACACACCTGAGAGGGCATGCCAAATTACTGCAGCAGTGTGTGTGCTGCATAACATATGCCAAATGCATCGTGTGCCACTTCCCAACATTCCAGAGGCACCTGGCGAGCCTGATGAGCCTCTGAGGGATGCAGCAAACCCTAGCAACTCCGGATTGCAAGCACACAATAAAAACTGATAAATACTGTTACTTTAAAAACTTTACTGCATTTGTTAATTAGAACATTGACACATTTGGTTAATAAATAAATTTTATTTGCAAGTAAAAATATTACAATACAATACAATTACAAATCCTACGGAAGAGGATTAGGGCCAAGCAATAATAAAAAAATTAAACCATCTCGAGTTTAAAGTTGTTAAATTTCGAGAAAAAACTCATTAAATTTCAAGAAAAAAGTCGAGATAAAATGTTGAGAATAAAGTCATTCAATTATGAGAATAAACTCAATAAATTATGAGAATAAAGTCATTAAATTACGAGAAAAAGTTGTTAAATTATGAGAACAAATTCATAATTTAACAAATTTGTTCTCGTAATTTAACAACTTTTTTCTCATAATTTAATGAGTTTATTGTCAACATTTTATCTCGACTTTTTTCTTGAAATTTAATGACATTTTTCTCATAATTTAACGAATTTGTTCTCGTAATTTAACAAGTTTTTCTCGAAATTTAATGAGTTTTATCTCGTAATTTAACAAGTTTATTCTCGAGATGGTTTTATTTTTTTATTATTGCTTGTCCCTAATCCTCTTCCGTACAAATCGGTCACAAAATATTTATGGAATTATTATAATTTTGTCATAAAATATATTTCTTGAACAATACTTGAACAGCTTACATTTCTTTATTTCTAGTGTTTCTCTATGGCCAGCCTCTCTCTCTCCACCTGAAGCAACTCCTCCTTTCTGCAACTTTTCAGAGTGCAGTAATTTCTTTCAACATCTGGGTCTGGATGTCAATCATCTCCTCTGTGCGGAAACTCTTTGGTTTGGGAGTTTGGCACAGGGAAGGGTTGCCATCTAACAGGATCTGTGATAAATTCATCTCATGCTCCAGGGGGGCCTTAAACAAAATAAATGCAACTTTCATGACACATGTATACAAGGATACATAATTAAAAATTTCATGAGAGATTAACTCTCCAACTTCCCTCTCCTCAGCAAGGTCCAATGTGGAAGGTGAAACAACCACGGTCACGGTCACTGCACAGTAAATCAAACAGTAACGTTAGCGCTTACTGACTAGTTCGATATCCTATTTGGGTAAAAACAAAACTAAAACAATCAGTTTTTTTCTTCTGTCACCGAGAATAATAATAATAAAGAGGCCTATTGATGTTTTAACAGACATTTAAACGAGCATATGTTACCGATTTTAGGTCTGCCCATTTCTTTTTCACCCCATCCGCATCCCTAACGGAGTTGGCCACAGCTGAAATGGCCTCCGCTACCCGTTCCCATGCACGTCGCTTATTGTGCATCGAGATATTGTTATCCAGTTTCCCAAGGAGTACTTTCTTCCATGCGCTAATTTCCTCCAGCTCATGCCTAGTGAAGTTTTTATTTCTTTTCTTGTCATCTATGTCAAATTAGCTGATTAGTTTACGCTTTCCTGAGAGTAAATTCTCTAAATTTGAGAGTAAAAAACTAAATTCACACTTTACATTCAAAAACACGATCGGGATGTGATTGCTAGGCTACAATAAAGTGATACAATTCAAATGTGGCTGTAATACATTTGTTTTAGCTATAGCTACTTTAATTTTATTCATAAGAAAAAAAATAAGATGTTCTTAAGAAAATATTTAAGACCTTCTTAAGAATTGTTCAAGAATTGCACTTAGGAACATTCTTAAGAACTTCTTAATATTTATCTTAAGAATTTTCTTAACTTCCTTCTAAAGAAGATGTTTGTGAATCCGGCCCCTGGTGTTCAGTGGCAAATGCCAATCGAGATCCACGGTGCCGGGCAGTGAGCACAGGGCCCATTAGAGGACGTCGGGCCCTCAGGCCAGCCTCATGAAGTCTGTTTCTGATTGTTTGGTCAGAAATATTCACACCAGTGGCCTGCTGGAGGTCATTTTGTAGGGCTCTGGCAGTGCTCATCCTGTTCCTCCTTGCACAAAGGAGCAGACACCGGTCCTGCTGATGGGTTAAGGACCTTCTACGGCCCTGTCCAGCTCTCCTAGAGTAACTGTCTGTCTCCTGGAATCTCCTCCATGCTCTGGAGACTGTGCTGGGAGACACAGCAAACCTTCTGCAACGGCACGTATTGATGTGTAATCCTGGAGGAGTTGCCTGTGCCACCTCTGTAGGGTCCAGATATCACCTCATGCTACCAGCAGTGACACTGACCCTAGCCAAATGCAAAACTTGTGAAAAACAGTCAGAAAAGATGAGCAGGTAAAATATGTCAGTGGCCTCCACCTGTAAAACCATTCCTGTTTTGGGGGTCGTCTCATTGTTGCCCAGCTAGTTCACCTGTTGTTAATTTCATTAACACCAAAGCAGCTTTTTTTGAGCAGTGTATTTTCTCATAATAATGAGATATCACATCTCATTATTATGGGAAAATATTTACTGTTTAAATGACATAACATCTCATTATTACAAGACAATGTGTAGTTTTAATGAAATAATATTGTATTACGACATTATTGTGTGGGGAAAAAAAATAGTATTTGGCAGTAATGCACCACTATAATCTGCACCTAGTCTCCCAAGATGAGCTAATACAGCCCCTGCTTTATAGCTTCATTAAGCCCTTTACAGCTCCATGAGACACACTGTACTGAATTTTTCTTAACAGCATTTACTTTCCTTTTGGTCAGAGACTTGAGAAATTACTGTGAAGAACAGCTCTTGGAGATAGGTGAAGAGGGCTTATCTTAACACCCTCAAACAACTTGAACAATAGCTCCATCTACCTTTCTCTGATTGAAAATTATGCAAAAAGAGAACAAAGCAGGTTGAGAAAACACTTTTTTTGTACATCATATAAACACAAAGGTGAGTCAACAACAACCTATCACTTAGCTCCTTTCTAAAAACTTAAACATGACTCTATAGACCTATTTACAGTCTTTTATTTCTTTTGTTTAACTTTAACGTAATTCGGTGCTTGAGTTACAGATAAAAGAAACTATAGTTAATCCCAGCAGCTCGTAGCTTGGCCTTTAATGGGTTGAATGCTGTGTGAAGTCTGCCAGCCTCTGGACTCACACTGAGGAAGATGTGCACAGGGGTTCTTTATAGTATGACGGCCGTTATTTCTGGATAGCTTTAGGATTTTTTCTTTGTCAAATAGAAATGAAAATGAGGAACTATTTCATCATGTCACTCAGTGTTTTTCCCATCTCTGTGAACTCACAGTTAAAGTTTTAAAAGGCTGTCTAGTCTATAAAGCAATAATCACTTACTTTTTCAAGGAGCTCCTCCTCTGCTGCTCACTCCATTCGGGCGGAAGTGGAAGTCTCTCTTTGTCTTCTCATCTATTTTTTGGAGGGACGCCCTGTGTCATTGTTCTGCCACTTTCTCCACTTGTTGATGACTGTCTTCACTGTGTTTCATGGCATATCTAATGCCTTGCAAATGTTTTTGTTACATTATGATTAATTAAAGTTTATATGCATTTCAACAATGAGATCCAGTTGATGCTTTGTGAGCTCTTTGTGGCCCATGACTCTTGTAGTAGCAGCAACCATGACAATGTCAGAAAAGTCTTTAAAAAACAGCTGAGATTTATTTGGAGATAATCAGTCACATCACAAGACAGCTGTGTACTATTTCACATGAACTTGATGATTAGTTTATTAATTTACAGCCACATAACCAATTAAAAAAGGGTGTGCACACTCATGCACTTACTTTTGTGTTTTTATTTTTCTCTGAAACGTGTCACTGGTTTTCAGTTGCATTGCATAAAGGCTTATAAATCACACTGTGATGTTTTTTGGAAATGTAAAACTGCTGAAAGTTTTCTGTCAGGGTTAGGGATAGAATATACAGTGTGTACAATATAAAAATTATTATGTCTATGGAATGTCCCCATAAAACATGAAAATTCATGTAAAATATCAGCTAATACACTGTCCCATGTTATGCAGTGTTTGTGGCTCCAGAAGAAGTAAAGTGAAGTTGAGGTTTTGTTTTTATTTTGAAAAAGCATGCATATTTGTGGTAAATTTGAGATATAGTTATAGTTGACATTTAAGAAATAAGGGTGAAATTGATGAAATAGATGAAATTAATTCCTTGAAGGATTAGTAAAAAATAGTGCAGCATTGCATGTCTTCAGCATTAGCTATATAACATACTCATTAGATAACGTAATATTGAATGCACACTGGGGAGTGTTTTGTACATAGAAGGCCTTGTTAATGGTTGCTTCCGAAATGTCAGTAAATCATTTTGCTTATTCTCAGCTTAAGCACTCTCTCTCTCTCTCTCTTATTTCCTAACTGCCAGTGCTTCTACAGTACATCTACATCCCGAAACATTTATAGCGAACTGCTGACAGATTTCTCTGACGTGTAAAAACTATACAGTATATCTGTCAAACTATTCCATTTATGTCCCTGTCTGAACTTGAAGCCCTGGACTTATTTCCCTCGCTCCACCCCTACCTTCCAGCAGGCATCGGTACAGCCGCTCTTTCTCTCTCTGCTGATGCACTGATGTGGTATTTGGAGAATTCTGGTCTCTGACCAAACTAAAGACTCTTGGCTTGGATCCTGTCCTCATCCAGGCCTCTTCCCAAATAAGGCTTTGCTTTAACAAAGAGCCGAACTACCAACCTTAAGTGCAGAGTGGTGAGGAGGGTGGGCTTGAGAAAAACACCATGTCCTTTTAAGGTGTCAATTTCCTTTCCTCTGCCCCCTCACTGAATGCCTTGTTTTTTTATTTCTCTAATGGTAAAGACATCTCCTCCTGAAACAGCAGCAGGAGCGACACTGCTGAACTCTTGAATCTAGACCCACTCACACAAAATCCATCGCTCCAGGGTGACGGGGACTGCACGGAGGACAAGGTCATCTTCATTTTTACTAGAGTGAGTATGTTTTTCATATGCGATCAATTCCAAAGACCTTTGAGTCAGTTATTTTGCTGATTGTTTTACCTTGTAAATGACACGACGTAAACATCAATACATTTCATGCACAATCTATGTGCTACAGTTAATAAAGGATAACAGCTATTGCTTAGATCATTTCAGTGTTTCAGTATCGTTTGAAATGTTTATATTGCGTGAGCTTCTTTGTTATGACCTTGTAAATTGTAAAGTGTGTAACGATAATCAACCACACATCTTTCTTCATGAACAGCTAATGCAGACCTATCCTATTTAAAATGTCCTATGATAACATGATCTTTTATCCTGACCAATGCTAGGCCACTCAGACTGGGGTGAGAAAAGAAGGTTACCTAACTATAATCATTATAATTACAAAAATAATTAATCAACAATGCTCATAGTGAGTGTACAGTTTAAAAATAACATGAAATACCATAAATTTGGCTCCTAAAAGTATATGGAGACTTATGTGACACTTACAATTGAAGCAAGTGCTGTTAGAGTTTTTCTCATTTTCATGACCCATTTTTTAAATTAATTATCTAGAAAGTCATTTGGTCAAAGTTCCACTTTAGACATTCTACTAACTATAAGCAACTTTGCAACTACATGTAAATTAACTCTCATTAGTGTATTAGATTATAGTAGACTGTTAGGTTTGGGTTAGTAGAATAAGATGACATGTAGTTACAAAGTTACTTATAATCAAAATAAAGTGTTAGCAGATATTGAGCAGACAGTATAACAAATATCAAACAAATATTACATCTTTACATTTTATTGGTTGCTTTGTCCTTTTTTTCTATGAAAAACATTTAAGAAAGTGCACGTTTTTGCTGTAATGCTCATATAAACTCACTCCTTAAGGTTGGAACTTCAGAGGTGGTGTCCTAAACCGCAGAATGGCAGCACAGGTGACAGTGCTGTGTGTGTGTGTGTGTGTGTGCTTCGCTGAGACAGACTGCTGAAATGTCTGAACGTAATTGATGGTGTTTCTAGACAAATGCTCCTGAGGAACATGTTCATCTAATCCTGTCATAAACATTATGGCTGCTTATCTGACTCCAGAGACAATTCTTCCATCCGCTCAAGGACTACATGAACATGTGAATCTGTGAACCTGCCTTTATGGTTGCTTTTTGGATAACAGTTTAGCTCAAGATGAGCTTTGACACACTCTTGTTTTTTTAAATAATTGAGCTGTTTGCTGTTGGAAACATGTTGGACAGTTTTCACTGCACAGAATCTCTATGCATGATTTGTAAGTTGATTTTATGGCTTTGTGGCTGCTTCCAACTGATTCACTGGCCTTTTCCACTTTATTCTGATGATGTTTTATCTTAAATTAATTTTAAATTGAAATATATTCAAGGTTTTAAGAGAAGAGCATTTTCAGGAAAGGTAAATGGCACAAACTTTCCAAACTTGTGTTCCTGTTTTGTATTTTATCCATGAAAACACACTAACAAGCCTTATGCTGAAAATGTCTACTAACATTTGATAAAGGAATTTTCAGCGAACTACAATGGAGCAAAAATCAATACAAAATTATAACAGAATTGACATGGACATTTGTTAGTTACTCCAAAGATTAGTACACACTGAACAATGATACGTCAGATCCTACACTATCGACAGTCTCCTCTTTTCTCACCTAAGCAGGGAACTATGGCAAACAAGGGTCCCTCTTATGGGCTGAGCCGCCAAGTGCAGGATAAAATTGAGCAGAAGTACGACACTGAACTGGAGGCGCGTTTGGTGGAGTGGATTGTGGCTCAGTGTGGGCCGGCGGTGGGAAAGCCAGAGGCAGGAAAACTGGGTTTCCAGACCTGGCTCAAAGATGGATGTGTAAGTAATGCATGTCTGTTATTTTCAGGTCATTTTGGCAATCACGCAAGCAAAAAATTTGTACACTTTTAAGAAAGGGCTGCCAAGCATGGGCGTAGTAATAACTTATTATGACAGGAAATCCCTTAGATGGACAAAGGTAACAAGCTATCGCTGTAGCTGAATAAAATCTGATGAAACGTGAAGACAATAAACACACAATTTCAACAACATATGGTTAATGTTTGTTTTTTAAGGTATTTCCATAACAATAAAGTATATAAATAATGCAGTGCTAATTGTCAGCCTTTATTACAGTATAAAAACTATCAAAATAGCCTATTTTCTCCCTTATTCTGTGATAAAATTACATTTTTTACATTGTATAAATCCATGTTGACCATGTGTTTGTAGTACATAGAACAATTATAAAGTTGTCAATACGAAAAAAATATATATATAAAAAACAAATTATTGGTCATTGTTCAGCATTGTATTTGATTTCAAACAGATGCTAATCAGAATTCTACATACACTAAAAAAAAAAAAAAAATTAAACAAATATGACTTTGGGCAAGTCTGACTTCATAATAGCGAAATTTGGTCAAAAGTGATGTGAAGATGCTACCACACTTTTTTAAAGGTTTAAATTCATTCTCACGTGTTATAAAGTATATGCCCAGATTAAAATAGAACAAAAAGGTTAATATATCTTCGGTAACACTTTACTTGAAGGGGTGTGCATAAGACTGACATGACACCTTCATAATCTTGACATGACACACGTCATGAATATGAAGGAGGTTTTATGAATGTTTATGACAACTGTCATTAAGTGTCATTCGCTCAGTTATGTCATTTTTAATGCAAAGATGACATTGTTTGAGATGTCTTTGTTACGACAACTTGACATAAACCAAAACATCATAACCTGTCAGTGTCTTTGTCATGACAACTTGACATTAGCAAAACATCATAACCTGTCATAAACATGACATAGCAGATTAATTATCAAACTTAAAAAACTACTTAGCTTTATGGGTTAACATTACATTACATTATTTTGGTAACACTTCAGTATAGGGAACACATATATAAATGATTAACTATGACTTTTCCCTCAATAAACTCTTAATTTACTGCTTATTATAGTTCATTGTTAGGTTTAGGTATTGGGTAGGATTAAGAATGTAGAATAAGGTCATGCAGAATAAGGCATTAATATGTGTTTTATAAGTACTAATAAATAGCCAATATTTTAGCCATATGAATGCTAATAGTAATAAGCAACTAGTTAAAAGACTCTAAAATAAAGTGTTACCATTATTTTATAACAGTGTCATCTTTTTTACGAAATTTGAAATTGTCTATTATCTGACCTTCTGTTGGAGGAAACTTAAAAAAACAAAAAACAAAAACAAAAAAAACATGAAATGAAAAATAGTCATGACGCTGTTATAAAATTATTTGTCAGAGTATTGTCACTTAATGACATTTTAATGACAAGTTCAATTTGTACCACTGTACTTGAGCTCAAGATACATATTTATGACACTATTATAATGGCCTCATGTCAAAACCAACCTACATGACAGTTTAATGCAATGTTAACCCATAAAGCTAAATAATGTCAAGATGTCATGACAAAGACACTGACAGGTTATGATGTGTTGGTTTATGTCAAGTTGTCATAACTCGGACATCTCAAACAATGTCATCTTTGCATTAAAAATGACATAACTGAGCGAATGACACTTAATGACAGTTGTCATAAACATTCATAAAACCTCCTTCATATTCATGACACGTGTCATGTCATGATTATGAAGGTGTCATGTCAGTCTTATGCACACCCCTTCAAGTAAAGTGTTACCATATATTTTTACCACCATTGATTCTGATCATCTGAACCACATTTCATGAAGATCCAATGAAAGTTGTAGGATGAGTCCAAAAATGTTATAAAGCCATGGGGCAGCCTAAATTCAAGATCCCTGAAGTCTGGGGGGAGGAGGCTCGAACCCTGCTTTTAACAAGGGAAGCAAGGAAATAAAACACCTCACTCAACCTATGACTCAAAGGACAGCTGTTAAAAAACCCTCAGCGGCTACCATCTTTGATGGAGCCACAAGAGAGGCTCAACCCCAAGGGAGCCACAGGGGAGCCTAGCCTTACTTCAAGAGCCCTGAAAGGGGAGCAAGGGATAATTTAGCCTTATAGGACAAACATTCCTCTAGGACCTGCTATATCCAGTGCCTAGTTTTTAGGGGCAGTTGTGGCCTAATGGTTAGAGAGTCAGACTTGTAACCGGAAGGTCATGGTTCGAGTCTCAGTACTGGCAGGAAATGTAGGTGGGAAATGAACAAGCGCTCTCTTCCACTCTCATTACTTGAGCAAGGCACCTAGCCCCCAATCTACATGAGGGGAGAGCAGCTCTGTCTCGGATTAAGGCACTGCTCCATTGTAGCAAGCAGGTCAAACTAGCGAGGCCTAGGGGAAGGGGAGCATATATCACTACTTCAAGATCCAAGAGTAAGGTAAATGAAGGAGTGGGACGTAATTGCCACAATCAGCCCACACCACTCTCACTTTGGGGGGCATGTGAAGGGGGCAGGAAACTGAAGTATCTTTGCCGAAAATGCGGCAGCACACATAAATCACAGTCAAGCACTGCTCAGCGCGCATATGAAACAGGCGACAGAAAGAACAGTTTCAGATTCCTGTTTTGCTAAAAAATCTGCCCTAATCCATGATGATAATGTAGAGTCTGAACATCAAGGACCTCTACAACCTATCAATCCGGCCCTAGACCTAGGCCTCAGAGGAGCATGGCGAAAGAATTAGACATTCCACATTAATCAGTTTCTTTTCTTCGTTTTTTGAGATTAGACATTAACATGATAGTATTAGAGCTAGTAAGAGGGGTCCCAAAAGGGAAAGGGCTTCCCATCAGACTCCTCCCATGCTCCGCCTACAATCCTGTGATCGATTCCACCTTGCCACTATGGTGGCCACGGGACCCGAACGATGGGGTGTAGGCACTCAACTCTCATCCCTCAAGAGAGTCAAACATAGGTGGAGCTTCTCACCAAGACTGCATCACAAAGCATGCATTCAACTCCCCCGAGAGCCAAACACGCTCCATTCAATGCTAGATTCTTATCACCCTATCGAGAATCAGGAGAGAACAGAGTCTGCTACCATGAATGCATCAGATGACTGTCTTCAACTCCCCTGAGAGCCGAACGCACTTGTGCAAATGCTGAGAATCAAGGAAGAACAAATCTTCTTACCAGTCTCTTTAGCAGTCTTGTGAATGCTTAATAATGTGCACATCCAGCTTCCTCGAGGAGCCAAACACGCTCCAACAGTAGCATATGTTTTAGACAAACAACTGTCTCCTGAAGACAAAAAGTTGATGATGGCACCCTCTTATACTTCGGGGAGCTTCGCTTATGACGTGACAGGCTGTTGGCGAAACATGTTTTTACACATGCTTCAGACACCGGTCACACTGATGGTGTTCCTCATAGCATCAATCCAAGATGCAGTGTTGAGTTCCACTTCGAAAAGGGAACAATCTAGGTTATTCAGAAGGTAAAATGAATAGGGATTGAAACAGACTCCCCAACATTAACACAGTGAATGATGGGACCAACCAAAATTGAATTTCATAACATTCATGTTGAGTGACACAGATCATCAAACCAGACGAGTTATCTGCATGAGTAACCTGGTCACTCAGCGTTTTTATAATGTCAATCATAATTATGATTACATTTATGGAAAACACTGACATGTATAATGAAATCTTGTTTCTTTATCCACTCTCAGGTTTTGTGTGAGCTCATCAATAGTCTGTGTAAGGACAAGCCTGTAAAGAAGATCCAGAGCTCCAGTATGGCGTTCAAACAGATGGAGCAGGTGTCACAGTTCCTCAATGCCGCAGAGCGATACGGCGTCATCAAAACCGACATGTTTCAGACGGTAGATCTGTGGGAGGGTGAGTTCGCCAACATTATATCACAGAGCTTTCTCCAACAAACATTTATTCTTCATAGACATTCTGATCCCATAATCACAATCCAGTAAAATATTGTTTACAGCTTTGTTTACATTAAATAAGGTTGTTAAATAAATATGGTTGAATAATTGTTTATGTATCACGAGACAAAGAGCAAAACTAAACTGACTTACAGTAGTTTCCATATATGCAGTAAGCATGTCTGATTAATTAAATGCAGTCATATTCTTTTACTGATTAGTGTGTGCTATAATACAAAATCAGCTTCAGTTCATTTTGTTATGCTGTGTCATCATTACCCATTTAAAAATGGTTTGATATTTCTCATATATTTGAGTTTCATTACAGTCTTTTTGATCAATCAGAAGTTTGTCTTATAGTCTTATGTGTATTATGGCATTGTAAAGATCAATATTTCAACTGTTATGCATGAGGGAAAATCACAGTGATCCTTTCTGTTGCACCATATTTCTTAAAACAACCCTATTGAGTAAATAATGCTGTGAAATTATAATTTCTATACCTATTTACCTTCAAGTAATATTTATCAAGTATTATAAGTGTAATGAAAGTGTCTGGAGTGTCTCAAGTTTTTTCTTCATCTGTGAATTAAAAGCAATCTTTCACGGATCCTTGACTAATACCCATAATTCCACGTACCAAACAAGTCAAGTCAAGTCAAGTCAAATTTATTTATATAGCGCTTTTACAATTGGTAATTGTTTCAAAGCAGCTTTACATATTAGAAGCACAGAAAAAAGGGAAGTGGTTAAAAATAAGCTGTTCAAGCAAGCGTGGTAATATGTAACATATACAAGATGGTGCTACATTAAGCCAATGTCGGCTGACTCCCAGGGGTGGAAAAAACCCCCTAGGAGAAAAACCCAGCGTGGTAACACTGGGAAAAAAGTCCTAGGAGGGAAAAAACCCCTTGGAAGATATATATAATATATGTAAATGGATATGGAGATCAAAATCTGAATTATACATTTTTATTATAGAGATTAAAAATAGATTATATATAAATATATGTAAGCGGATACGGAGATTTAAAAATAGATGCAGCCAGAACTGGACCTGTAGGCCCATTGTCTCCTGGGCTACGTTGTAGTCGGGTCCAGACACAGGTTCTCCATCTGATCTGGATACGGCCTGGATCCAGCACCCGGCAAACCTCAGGATAAGCAGAGAGACTGATATTAGCGTAGATGCCATTCTTATTCTGATGTACAGAATAAGAAGTATCTCTGGAATATTTACAGTGGTGAGGCTACTGTTGAAAACTAACAAACAAGCTAAAAAGCATCCAACATCTAATCAATTCAGTTAGAACACACAGTGTTAAAGCAGGAATCACAGTGGACGTCTCCCTGCTAGATCCACAAAAAGAAAAGTCCACAACAGTTAGGGTATTAATATACATTTTGTATTTTAATCATCCTGCCACTATGCCGTCAGGAAAGGACTTGGCCGCAGTGCAGAGGACACTCATGGCTCTGGGTAGCATCGCGGTCACAAAAGATGACGGCGCCTTCCGTGGAGATCCCAACTGGTTCTTCAAGTGAGTTACTGCGGATCACACTTCAGAGCTTACATGGACTGTTTAGTCTGGGGTTATAAATCAAACGGTATGGCTTTAATTTATTGATGTTGATCAATTTAATATCTTGCAGGAAAGCTCAGGAGAACCGGAGAGATTTCTCTGACGACCAGATGAAAGAAGGGAAAAATGTCATCGGCCTGCAGATGGGATCCAATAAAGGGGCGTCCCAGAGCGGCATGACAGGCTATGGCCGACCTCGACAGATCATGAACCCATGAGCCAAACTTTCTTCCCTCGGTTCCCTGACCATCATCCTAATCATTCGTCTCCAAATGTTCCTTTCAGAATACGACCAGAATGACAGTGTAATGAATATAAATAAAAAATAACACCACTTGGTACTAAAATTAGTTTCCATGTCAGTATTCAATTCCTATTTTTGTGTAACACATATTTGGTTGGATTGTAATTCTTCAAAATGACCAATTGTGTCTAACATTTCATTTGCAATACTGTATTTGCAAGTGGACATGAAATCAGAACGAACCCCATTTACTTTCTTAATGCACGCTCCTGGTGTTATTGTCAATGATTCACTGGTGCATGTTACTCCAAAGGGGAAAATGAATCTTTGTTGTCTTAATCTTTCATCTAAATTTAACAACTTGCTCTACTTATGAAATGTCTTTTCTCTTTGAAGTTTTTCTATAAAAAATGGCTAACCAATCAATTCCTCACAGGCAAAATCAAGTAGGCTTCACTCGTCTCATTACAGAAATAATTCTTATGTTTTGTTGATTTTAAGGGCATGTCTGAGAGCACATAATATTGTAACCCATGGTAAAAGAGATGCTAAAACAGTTTCCCTTTTTGTTTTTATTTAAACCACATCTGAGTTCTTGTTCACAAGAATACCACGCTTCAGTAAAAAAAAAAAAAACTGGCTAAAATCAGTAAAACGTCTGCAGTTAAGCAGACCTCGGCAGATCTCTTTTATTATGTCAAAATTCAAGTGTTGAGGTATTTATACTCTGAAAATGTTCCAATCGTGTCACATTCAATGCATCACGATCAAGAAAAAACATGTAAAAGAATGTAATTATATTAAACTCTATAACATCATTCACGCAGCAGTCACCAAACACACACTTTCAATCGTGCAATCCATCCAATCCTATATGCAATAAACGTTTCAAATACTGCAAAGACTCGCTCACTTTATCAGGCACTCTTTTAAGGTAACATTGTCATGAACATATCAGCAAATAAATCAAAAACAAAATAAGGCAACTCAATACAGAGCGTTTGCTCACATGCTCAAACGAAAGCAAAGTGCAACCTGAAATTCCAAACAAATGAATTGGAGACAAAGAAACAAAAAAGAGAGGAGAAGAAGACAGGGTCCATTTTCCAGTTTTTCCTGAGTGCTACGTGTTCATATCAGCAGCAATGAGGGGGACTTTGGACTCATTGTCCATCTCGGGCTGGATTTCAACCACTTGACTGTCCTCTAGGCCTGTGGATCCAGCCTGCAATCCTCTGTCTCTTCCCCTGACGGCCACGCTACATCCACGCCAGTCCCAATGGGTCAGGGTCACTTCAAGAGTGTAATACAGCGACCAGAAGAGCGCAAAACAGCCCAGCAGCAGAAGAGACTGCGAACCACAAAACGACAGATTACTGCTCACTTTCATGGTACTGATTATTATATAGTCATTTCACACAGTATTTTGAACATGTAAAAACTGTTTTCAGTGTAAGTCATACTGTAGTTATACAATGTTGCACAAAAGTTTACATACCCCTTGCAAAATCTGTGAAAATGTGAATAATTTTAACAAAATAAGTGGAATCATACGAAAGGCATTTATTTAGTACTGTCCTGAGTAAGATATTTTACATAAAAGATGTTTACATATAGACAAAAATAGCTGAATTTATAAAAATGACCCCACTCAAAAGTTTACATACCCTTGATTCTTAAAGGGGACATATGAAAATCAGACCTTTTCAGTGTTCAAGTGCTATAATCAGGTTCCCACTGCATCTACCAACCCAGAAAACGTGAAAAAGGACAACCCAGTAACTTTGTTTTGGTAAGTCTTTCTCTGCAAGCATGTGAAAAAACAACCGCTCAGATTTCACTCCCATTGTGACGTAGGAAGGGGATCTTATTATAATATTACCGCCCCTGAATCTGCACGTTTCCACCCACCGATGAGTCGAATCAACTCCACAGCAACTACATCAATTTATCCACTAACCATTCAGAAACGTCTAAAAGTTGTAACTTCTTCCTGAGTCTCTCCATCAGTGTCGACTCCGGTTTGAACAATGTAAGGCTGAACACCGTCGTCATTTTGGCTGCGTGAGATTCTCCAGCTTTGTTGTTGTTGAGCTGTTAAAGCTCCGCCCTCTTCTGGAGCAGCAGCTCATTTGCATTTAAAGGGACACACACAAAAATGGTGTGTTTTTGCTCACACCCAAATAGGGTCAAATTTGACAAGCTATAATAAATGATCTGTGGGGGATTTTGAGCTGAAACTTCACAGACACATTCTGGAGACACCAGAGACTGATATTACATCTTGAGAAAGGGGCGTTATAGGTCCCCTTTAATGATTCACAGCTGTTTTTTTTTTTGTTTGGTTTTTTTTTGTTGCTTTGTAATGTATTTTCATGAGTCTCTTGTTTGTCCTGAACAGTTAAACTGCCACATATTCTTCAGAAAAATCTTCCAGGTCCCAAAAATACTTTGATTTTCCAGCATCTTTTGCAAATTTGAACCCTTTCCAGCAGTGACAGTGTGAAAAGATGGATCTCAAAATCTGGAAAGGGTTCAAATATTCTGAAGAACATTGGTCAATTTATGTAAAATATCTTATTCAGGATAGTACTAAATCAAAATAACATGCATTTTGTATAATCCCTCTTATATTGTTACAATTACTCCCATTTTCACAGATTCTGGAAGGGGTATGTAAACTTTTGAGCACATCTGCATATGTGATTTTCCCTCTCTGCACATTGACAGCATCACACACCTTCAGGCTGTTCGAGGTGAACGGGCTCACGATTTCAGGAGGAACATCTATACCAGGCGGACAGGGGAGAGCAAAACTGCTGTTGAGATACTGGCCGCCCATGGCGTCTTCAACAACTCTGGCAATCGAAACAAAGTTTCATACAAATACTTTACTTGCATACAAATGGTTTAATACTAAAATGGTAAACGCTAAAAATTTGAGGTTCATCATATGCAAAAATACAAGAAGCACAATCTGTTTAACAGACCGGAGCGTTTCAATGTTTGCCGTTCATTTCCTCAACATTTAAAATATTTACAAGTTATTTGTTATTACAAGTTAATTCAACTTCACTGAATTAATTCAGAGTATTAGTCCTCTCAGCTCACCTTTGTCTCTCTTTCACCTGCTGATGAGACAGAGATGAGCCGTACAGAGTGAGTTTCCAGTACTTCAGTACGCCCGATGACAGAGTCGACTCTTCTGAAACACAGAAACAGGTGATGCATCACCGCCTGATTGTTTTAAATCACAATTGATCAAAGGTAGCTATATATTGTGACTAAATATTGTCTTTTTTTTCAAGGAGAGTTGAATAGCCACTGTCTATGCTCCTGTAGTGCCATCAGCCAAGCCTTTACTGAGTTTTCAAGATGTTCCCATGAGATCATTAGCAAGCAACGGCTAGCAGCTGACCAGATGAAGTTTTCCACATATAACTTATTACACACTTCTGTATGTCAGAATAAGGTGAGTGTTGTATTGTCTTACTGTTGTCAGTGATCTGTAGACTGTATTGTCCCTCTGCTCTTTCTCCCCAACATCGAACCGTGGAAAAGGTCCAGTCCGTTAATCCAGTCGTATCTCTATTCAAACAACAGAACCGGTTCACATCACAGACTCACACTGGCAGCATACAGACGCGTGTGTGTGTAGTGAATCAGGAGTGTTTGGACGCTCACACATCCAGCGCTCTCTTGGCTCCGATCAGCGAGGTCATTCCACTGGGACACACGAGCACGATCTCGACGTTCCCACGCCGAGGATGGACGATCGTCACGGTGACGGACACGTGCTCCAGCGTTTGCATGCCTGACTGCCTCAAGTCAGATACCGTGACTACGAATGAAAGGATTGAAATGAAAGAGAAAGGTTAATATTTAAGAGTGGTTTACATACAAGCAGTGCTTGATCTACAGGCAAACTCGAAAGCATTAAAGAGCTTCAATAATCAGGTTTTAGTCAGACATCCTTTGTGTTTCACTGGGTTGCACTGTTTGTGTCCCTCGGATCAGGCCAGGTGAATGTCATCAAACCACTGTTGAGCAATTCAGCTTTTTGTGCTGCAGGCGTGTGACGTCAAAACCCAGAAGACTAATTCACCACTGGTTCCCTCAAGATTTTCATATGGTTTTATAATGGGGTTTTTCCATTTTAAACTAACATAAGGTCTCTGGTAAACATAACTTTACGATACTTGGACGTTTTGCACTATAACGTAAATTACCCATACCCCTAACGTACTTATTAGAAACATACTACCAAAGCACCAAACGTTTCTTGCAGTGTTGCTTCTCATGTAAATGAGATTTCAGAATGATCAAGTTTGTAATAATTCTCAATGGCCTTTTTCTGCTAACCATTTTATACTTTACAGCAGTTATTCAAAGTTTAGAGCTGAAGCAACAATGTCAACGTTTGAGCTTGAAATGTTCCTGCTGATGCAGTTACGCTGCTGCTACACTCACATGCTGCAGATGCTGCTTAAAAATAACACAACGTCATCAGTACATTAACTTAAGGACTGCTGAGAGGGAACAGTGCGGTCCACCAGTCCTTCTGAATTCTTACTTTAGGCTACACTAACTCTGTTTCCTAACTCAAGCTTAATACTCTCTAACCATATAGGGACATGTTTTCCTCAGGGTGAGAGAGAGAAAGAGAGTTCATCATGGTAAACAATTAGAGAACGGCATAAACAAAAACAAAAATTCATTATGAGATGTGAAGACTGTGCACAGCCTTTTAAAGTCACCATGAAATCAATCAATGGCAGTGGTGGAAATTATTTATTGAACTTAAGTGTCGTTTTTGTGCTTTGACGGAGAGTTAAAGATATTAGCAGCTTTTACTCTATTATTTAGAACATGTACTCTTTACTCCAATACATTTGTGATGAACAAAGCCAGTACTCATTACAGCCTGCATGGCACCTAACTTTCTCTGCAGCAGTTTTACTACTTTAGGGGAATGCGAGTGCATTAGCAGGACTTTTGTGAATCGCAGGTGTTTCATATATGAGATGAGGCTGAGGCTGTGGCCGAAAGCAGCACATCCATCCCTTAGGAGCTGAGGACTAGTGCATCTCTGAGCCTACAGTCAGAGCGAGTACAATACTTGAGTACTGTTAAAATCAGGTAACTTGTAGCATGTCATTTTCACAGTAAGGTATCTCTACTTTTACTTTTAAATTAAGGTTTTCAGGTACCTCTGATCAATGGACAATTATTTTTTCAATGCAATGATTTCCATTAATTACCCAGACTCCAGCAGCTCACCATAGTCTAATCTGTGCCGCCACAGTTTCATAATGAACCAAAAATATATTTAAACTTCTCATAATAACATAAAAAGGTATCGTTGTTTTCTGCCATTGCTTTGGAAAAGTATCTGTCAGATGAATTAAAATCACACTGGAAATACGGCTTTTTGCCCTTACCAAATCACAAAAGACTGATTTAATTAAATAGGTATATAGCCTGTTTGAGCTGAGCACTTGCGCACTTTCCTCACGCGATCTTCTCGTGATCCGGTGTTTTGGGAACTTGGGAACGCAGCAGGCAACATTACACTTTATTTGCACATTTGCATAATTTCCAACATTTTTGTGGGAAGATGACTACAGCATTTCATTAGATTTGTAATGAGACTCGTTTGTAAATCTGTTTTCACAGAAACGGTAGTTTTCCACCCAAATAAAAGCTCAACTGCAGTTTCCGTCATAATAAAAGCACAAAAAAAAAAAGAAGAAGAAAAAGGTTTATTAGGCTGATATTAATGTGTATATTCCTACTTGTGCCTTCAGAAAGTATTTGCTTCCATTTCTTTCACATTTTACTTCTGTTACACTTACAAAACAAATTTTAATTTAAAAAGATCCAATTTATTTAATATAATAATGTTTCATTAGTGCCATCTTACTTTCACTGGTTTGGACTGTATATTTAAGTGAACATAAATGTATTCTATATATAGCTGCTTTATAACTGTTTTTCCCTAAATGTCAATACATTTGAGTCCAGAAATTTTAGTCCAGGGGTCAGATCTTCATATCATGCTTCTGGAGGTTAGCTTATGAAGTTAGCATGTTTGTTTCATGAAACTTGTTGTAAAAATGATCATTTTCCATCCTCATTTTCACTCTCTTCAGACGCTTTATTTCAAGGTGTGCCTAACCTCTTTCAGAAACAGACTGCTGTGATTGGTGCGTTTCACCTCCTCCAGAGCATGTGACGTGTTTTGATGTTCGTGATGGTCAGCGCTATAACAGAGCCGTGTATGTTTGAACTAAAACTACCATACACAACTCACACCTTCCATACAATAATCACACTTTGTCACTCATAAAACTGATCTAAAAACACTAACAATGTGTTATACAATTATACAATGTTTTCTTCTGTACAGTTTCTTCACAAAACACGAATGACAGTGTGACACTCTCTCCCATTCAGAATTCACTGCAGTTTATGTTACACGGTCCATGTTTACATCACAGTACAACATCAAGTTTCCTCTTTTGAATAGATGGTAATGAAACTGACAGACTAACATCAGGTGTTCAGATACATCTAACTATTCCAGATCTACAGAATGAAATACTATTTCAATTCATTATTACTTAGAAACGTTGCAAATTGCTGTCTTATTCAGTTTCTTATTCACCTTTCTAAATTATGTAAAATTTCTACACTTAATGCACATAATGCATTACTAATATTTCTAAATGTAGTATTTGACTTTTTTTTTTTTTTAACAAACTTCCACATTAAATAAACAGTGCTGGGGAACATCTAGTCTGTTATTTTTATAGTTTAATAGACTATTATGAAAAGCTATATGTTTGCATCTAAAAAATAGCAAATTAGTGTCACATAAAAAATAATAATAATAATAAAAAAAGAATACAAATGAATACATCAGCTTTCTGCACGTGCTGTCTTGTGATGCTCATTTGCAAAAGTCACTTCCTATTTATTAGTGTATTATATGTATTATATGTATTAGTGGACACATAAGCGACTGCTGCTTAAACCGTGTCAGAAGATTCAGCTCAGAAGATGAACCGTTTTCAGAGAGAGAACAACTGTCAAAGAGAGCAAGAAAAGCAGCGGTTCTCAACCAGCTGACTGAAGACAGAGAGAGACAAAAGGAAAACAGTGAGGAAGATGTGAGGGAAGATGAGAAGGGAAGCAACATTTCACTTTCACTGTATACTTCAACACATGAACGCTCACAAACATCTCCAAGTAAGGGCAGATATCTGCCGTCTGTGGCACGGATCCACTCAACAGAGCCTCGCTCATCACGCCGCTGTCATAATAGCCCTTTTTATGGCCTGCTCTCAATTACTGGTCCAAACACACTAAATAATTATATTACAGTTAAGTTAAACATTTAAATACTGAAATAATGAACATGTATTTTTTTTTAATGTATGCAACATCTTTATAGCTCCTTCTGATTTCAGGATTACGTGTTTTTAAGAGCATTTCATGCTGCTCATATTCTGTTTATCCTAAAGATAAATCTCTTACCGTTCCACGTGTGAGACAGAGTTTTGGGATAGGCTGGGATGATCTCATTGGCCTTCAAAACTGGGCTCTGATAGGACACCAAGTAGGGGACGGACTCCCAGACCTGCCGACATACAGACACAGACCCTCAGCTTCCTCATGTGAGCTGTATTTGAGCTGTGACGAGCGCAGACTCACCTTGGCAGCGTTGACGAGCCTCCAGGCGTTGAGCAGCCCGAAGCCGTACATGTGACTGTGATGGAAACCTGCTCCGTTCGTTCTCCAGTCGGCCTGTGTGTCATGCTGTGTGGGAACATGAGGATATGACATCAGCATTAACACATTAACACTCAAATTCAGACTAATAGTATGAATAATAAAATAACATTTGCAGCGATATCAATATTAGTATTGAGAATTGTGAGATTTATTGACTGACAGCTCTGCTGTCCCCATGTTGAGTGAAATAAAGGTCAGAGGTGTTGTGTCACTGTGTCACATGATGTTACTGTAGATCTAGACCGAATGTGAACGTGCATTTACTCATGTCACTTGAACGAAAACATTCAGTATCCCTCAAAATGATAAAAACAGTGAAATGCAAACTCAGAATCTTATGCAAACCTGTAATAATTATGTTATAATATATAGTTTTTTCTATTTAATCTCACTTTATTAACCAATGTCTTTTCTGCTGACCATCAATGATCTAATTCACCCATACTAACAAGCAAAAATGACTTTAGATTAGATTTAGAAATAAGAGTGTTGAACTTCCTTCTCCTGTACCACAGCTGAAAGGTTTGTAGAGGGCGCAGCTCAAACTGTACAGGAGTAAATATGCATTTCCTTCAGCCTGAGGCTCAATCACTTCACTTTTGGTGTGAAAGGGCCTTTACATTTGCCAAAAATAAAACTTGTTTTGTTGTTATTAAAAAACAAACATGCAAGCCCAGCCCAGGTGAGAAAAAGTAATGCAAAAATACTGTAACATTAGTTTCCATAAAAAGTAATTAAGTAAAATTTCTGAACAAAAAAAAATCAATTAAAAATCAATTCTTGACTGAATCGGCAGCAAATGTAAGGAAACCAAAACAGGAGTAATGTAGTTTCTCTTACAAATACCTGTTCAGAGCCGAGTCGCAGAGGCATTTTGTCCCAGTTATAAACGGATTAGTAATGATTTGTTAATATCCACGTATAACGAAAACAAACATGAATGACTTTTTCCAAATCAGGTGTGGACGAAAATGGTATTACCTGCGTTATAATTGTAAGTAATAAAACATGATTTCTGCTTCTCAAATTTTTACTGGCATAAAAAGGGTGCTAAACTGCCCAGATCAGAAAAATTGTTTACTCCAGGTGCTCCAGAGCACACAACACTATTCACAGATATGACGAGACACGCACGGGAGAGAAACAGATGAAGGCAATTTCCCCTGAAAACCTTCAGCTCTAAAATATAAACACTTATAATCAGCTTACCATAGTGAACCAGGGCAAGACAAAAACATGTTTTGGAGGAAGGGCTGATGATGTATTGACCTTAAATTTTGTAAAAAATAAATTAAAAAAAGTCACAGTGTACCTTTAATAGAGGCATCAATCAATATTGGTGATACTGGCCTTAATTTATAGTACAAAAATGTAAAATACTGTATATTTCTTGTACATTCATTTGGATATTCAATGTGAAAATATATTTCTGATGACACAATTTTGATTGACTGTGATCAAGCACAGAAAAATGTGCAATTAACTTTTTTTTAAAGGTCCCGTTTTTCGTGGTTTTTTGAAGCTTTGATTGTGTTTATAGTGTGCAATATAACATGTGTTCATGTTTCGCGTGTAAAAAAACACAGTATTTTTCACATAATTTACTTATCTGTATACCGCTGTTTCCACTGTCATAAAAACGGGCTGATGACTTCCTTGTTCTATGAAGTCCCTCCTTCAGAAATACGTAACGAGTTCTGATTGTGCCAGCGGTTCCTGTGTTGTGATTCGACAGCGGTTTAGCGCATCTTGCCCGGAAAGGTCACGCCTCTTACCATAACGTGGAGATGCACGCGCTCAGTGTTATTGTAAACATGTCTTTAATTTTACCCTGTCAATTTGAGCCGGAATCAGACCCGGTGATTGGACTGCGGGATGAAAATAACAGCGTTTCGACGACATGGCGACAAACACACTCTACAAACGCAACTCTTGTGTATTCCTGTGGGCGGAGGTTAGTCAAAAAACTGTTTTAGTGACGTCATTAAAGAAGGAAGTAGAGGGATGTAGTCCAAACTGGCCGTTCGATGTAGGCGACTTCTGTTAAATAAAATATCTCGCTTGGCATTGAACTTTGAGCTTTAACATTTTACAGATTTTATTTATACTCTAACAACAACATTACACACTAACTAAAGTTTGAAACATGGGATCACGAAGAACGGGACCTTTAATTGATTGACAGCCCTAATATATATATATATATAAAAATTTACATTTTAATTTGAGAGTGTCGTTGTATATGACATTTGGACTACATTCACACTGTCAGTCCAAATCCGATTATTTGTGTATCCGACTGGAATCTGATCTAAATGATCGACTGTCCACACTCTGTATCGCAACTGTGCGGATCTGATTTGTGTGTCCCGTGGCTCTCTTTCGTTTTCCAATAAAGTTGTCAAAAACAACACGGAGGGGTTTGTGATGTTGTCTTAGAATATGAGGATGTGTAGCTGCGGTGGGCTGGACTACTAATGAAGCCTCATCACGGATGTCTCCATCATATGTGTTGTACATGAGAAAGTGACAGGTAGATGTAAATCTGGATTTCGAGATACGAGATTTGAAAAGGATTTCAAAACACATATGAATGTAGATTTGTAAAAGTTGGATTCCATGGGATTTTTTGCCGTTCACACTTGCTAAACATGATCGGATTCCAATCGGACTTGCACCGACAGTCTAAAAAGGCTTTGGACATGTGAAATCTGGACCATGTTTAGGTAAAGAAAGAACACGAACAAACAAACAGTCTTGCTGTAGTGCTGAATGTCCACACGGTTGAAGCAGCTGATATTCAGAACAGCACCGTGATGTTGCTTTAAAATGTATTTGGTAATTACAAGTTATCCCATATGGACACGGCACGGTTTGTTAACAGTGGATTACATTACAGGATGAGTGAAGTGATACCTGTGTTGCTGTGTAAGTAATGATGTGCTGAACGTCGCGCCAGCTCAGACAGGGCCGCACCTGCAGCATGAGCGCCACCATCCCCGCTGCCAGCGGTGCCGCCGCAGATGTGCCCGTGTGCCCGTCGGTGCAGCCCGTGCCGCTCTGCAGAGACCAGTCTGACGTCACCTGAGAACAAACGAGAACTGCTATTTCTATCTCTTGCTTTTCTTTATTGTTTATGAAAACAGGAGAAAAAGAATGAAAAAACATGTCTGACTAAAATGAATTTACTGCACTTGAATTAACAGTGACTTGAAGTGATATTTTAGTGGATTTAAGTTTTCTGTTTTAATAGTGTATAACGTTTTGTTAAAGTTGATGTGAAACTAAAATTCAATGCTATTTTCTGAATGCATGTTAATATGATTCATCCACGTATATCAGAGCAGCACAATTTTTTTTTTTTTTTTGTGGATAAATTGAGTATTTTTTGGTTTTTAAAGAGAGATCATGATTCTATTTTAACAACTAAACAAATAAACAAAATAACATGCAATTTACTAGAGGTTCTGACTAAATGTTAATTGCTGCAGTCTATTTAAAAAAATTAATAATTTGTAGGGATGCACCGATATGAAATTTTGTGTTGATACTGTTAACAGATAATACTTTATATTTGAAAGCCGATATCCGATATATTGGCCGATAAATCTAAATCCAAAATTTTATATAACTTTTAAGAGCCTGATTACAAAAACAAGTCTCACCATTAAAAGCCATGTCCCAAACACACAATTATAATGCTCTCATTATAGTCTATATGCTGTTGCACTTACTGTATTTTCCTTTGTGAAAGCAATTCATAAGCATCACGGTGAACAATGCACATCTGAAGTGTCTCCGCTGAAGGAAATAATCCATTATATGTCGGCTTTAATAGATCGGACAAATTTTCCTATTGGGCCGAAAACGCTAACATTAAAAATGAACATATATCGGCCGATACAGATATGGTGGCCGATATATCATGCATTCTTATTCATTTGATTTTTTTTATTATTGGAATGAATGAATGAATGAATGATTCAATGATTCACTCATAAAACAATCACTTGTATTATTACTGCATAAATCAGCTTTTGAACTAATCTCTTGAATGAATGATTCAATGAGAAATACATTCTTTAACACTTGTCGCCCACATACTGGTGTCACGGTGCAATTGATACAATCTTTTCAAGTTACTTTCAAAACTTAATTTGCTCAATTTTGTTCACTATTGTAGACATCATTTATATCTGAACTATAAACTTTCATCCCAGTACTTCTGTGATATGAATTATTGTAAGACATAAATAATGGTGTGTGGTTGAAAAGACATTTTGTGAAGCCGTTACATATCTAAACATGCTCTCTCTGGACAGAACACAGATCTGAATGTTCACGGTGAGGCTTCTTTGACTAGATATTTTCTTTCACACAGGCTGCTGGTGCTTACGATGCTGCGCAGTTGTCTGCTCCCGCTGCTGAACGTCACGGCCAGCATGGACGCACACTCTTCTGCATAAAACGGCTTTCTGCCATTCTCATCCACCGCTCCTGCAATTACACATCATCACGCTCACATGACCTCATTCTCATTACTGACATCGGCACTAATGTTACGAAACACAGAATCAAGAAATGCATTTTTTTCTTTTGATTTTGGGGAGATATCTGGATCAGGCATGTTCTGGACAGCTTTCCTCAGACCCTCATAAGTGAGCTGAGAGAAGGGTTAGTACCAATGGTCACGGTGTAGATGGAGTTGGCGTAGCCATCGTAGTTGCAGTTGTCGTCGTACTGTCCTCCATTGCCACTGGCCACAACAAAGATGCTACCAAAGCCCTTCCTGCCTGCAATGACGCCATGCTGCAGCGCCGCCTGTGGGAGACCAGAGATATTTCACAATCAACTGAAACACTCTGAGTGTTGATTTGAATTCTATTGGTTGAACTCAAATGTGTGATGGCAGGAAATGCACCTTGTTTTACATGTACCTGTTTGAAGCTATTGAATATCACACATGTAAGGGATTTATTGACATGTTCAACCTTTGGTGAAGCACCAGCACTTTGTCTTGGTAAAAGTAAAGAGAACCAGCATTGCTGAGGTTCAGCCAATCATATGGAGAATCTCGTGAACGACAGTACGCTGATGACTAACCTTGCCTAAGGGATGAGGTCCATCAACTGTACGCCCATCATCATCCGGTCCCCAACTACAAGACAAGTAGAAATGTCAGGTTAAACATTTTCATTAAATTTTTAACATGAAAAGTTGCATTATGAACTAACAATGAACAATAGCATATTCATAAATTGGTATTAACCAAGATTAATAAATGTTGTGAACAAAAATACATTTTATTTATAAATATTGTTAGTTATCAGTTGAAACCTAATGCTGTAAACTAATGTTAATGTTTGCGAACTAAAAGTGGAACATACTATAAAAATGATATATCGTGAAAACAGTTTTACAGAATTAAACTGTCATTTATAAAAAGTAAATAAATAAACAAAAATGTAAAGGAAATTACTAACAAAATGTCCACCCAATCATGAACACATTCATAACTGCCTAATCTTTTGTCACAGAAAAAATACTAACAAGATTTTATAAAAATAACAATAATTATAATAAAAATAAACTTGTGAATAGTTTTTTGTGAATAAAGAGGATTAAAAACAAACACAAACACACAATTATAATAAAATAAATAAATTAATTCATTAAAAATTTGTTAAGTAAATTGTTTACTTTTAAGATAAAGACACTTTTAACCTTCTTTTGCCAATTATTTCACAGCAAAAACTCTGAATATTTGTTGATAATATGAATGTGTGACAGAAAAATTGCTGTTTATAGGGGAAAAATAAAGTTACCTGAACAAAATTATAAACTATAAAATGACATGTTCAATATGACCACCATTTTTTCATTTTTTTCCCTCATCTCGAGA
Organism: Megalobrama amblycephala; assembly: GCF_018812025.1. NCBI lineage: Eukaryota > Metazoa > Chordata > Actinopteri > Cypriniformes > Xenocyprididae > Megalobrama > Megalobrama amblycephala. The sequence goes on along the minus strand of NC_063059.1, from coordinate 582,434 downwards.
AATATCTGCGTCCACACGAAACCACTGAAACGACTCAAAACGATGTAGTATACATGCCAGACCAGTATGTGGCGCTGTAATTCTGCCACAGAGATACACTTAAAACAGCGAATAAACCTTGCGCGCTGTATACAAACTATAGTAAAGCTTAGAAATGACACTTTATTTTGGCTCAGTAGCTTCTGCAGCACGAACACAAGCATCTAGAGCAGGGATGGGCAACTTCGGTCCTAAAGGGCCACTGTCCTGCATGGTTTAGCTCCAACCATGATTAAACTCACCTGCCTGTAGCTTTCTAGTAATCCTAAGACATTGATTAGCTTGTTCAGGTGTGTTTGATTAGGGTTGGAGCTAAACTCTGCAGGACAGTGGCCCTCCAGGACCGAAGTTGCCCATCCCTGATCTAGAGTCTGCTGTTGTTGTTGCTGTTTTGTGCTGTTAGCGGCGTCTGACTAGGGTCGACACGTGGGGTGATGACATCGTTTCACAAAATATTTGGATAGGCTGTCCACACGAAAACGCAAAGACGGCAAACGTTCTGAAAACGCCGGATCCGTGTGGACGAAACGCCTATCTGATAAAAAATTTGTGTGTATTCACAAAAACGTGTCTCTGTGTGGACGGGGCCTCAGACATCCCTTTTATAGCTAATCATGTTACAGACCTGATATCAAATAACTTAATCAGTTGCTAGATGTTCTCCCAGCTGAATCTTTTCAAAATGTCTTGCTTTTTCAGCCATTTGTTGCCCCCATGCCAACTATTCTGAGACCTGTAGCAGGCATCAAATTTGAAATGAGCTCATTTAGTGGATAAAAGTGTAAACTTTCTCAGTTTAAACATTTGTTATGTTATCTATGATCTATTGTGAATAAAATATTGTCTCTTGTGATTTGAAAGTCTTTTAGTTTTCATTTTATTGAAATTTAAAGAAACATCCCAACATTTCCAGGATTCAGGTTGTAGAACGAACATTACAAATTCCAGAGTGACACGCATCATAATCTGAAAACCACGCCCACACCGGGGGGCAAACAATCCAACCATCTCTGTTGACTTTGTATAGCGTGAGGCTGCCTCCTTCTCATTTCTGACTTATGACAAAAAACAGAACAATGTCTAAGAGCTGCTGTGTGACGAGGTGTACAGCTAACAAGCTAAAAAACCCAGAACCAAAAACCCAGAAGTTTTTATAAGCTGTTGACCCAAAAAACAAGCGTTTAAGGAATAAAAAGTGAATACGGGTGATTGAGACAGAGCGCGACATGTTATATTACAATGAGAACTACACCAACTGGAGGGGAACGCAATGAGCGACAGGAAATATATAGGACTCTATAGGACTGACAGCATTAAACATCAAGTGCTATCAACTAAAGCAGATAATTAACTGTAGATTCTTGAATGAGCTCACGACAGAAGAAGTACCTGCAGCTGTAGACGTCATTCACTTGGTAGTGCTTATTAAAAGCCACGGCCTCCATGCTGTCTGTGAGGGGTCCATCCAAAACCCGGATGCCTGAGAGTACGAGTACAAACACACACATTTACAATCAATTCATCTCTGTGAAGCACGACAGCAGGGCTGGGCCATGAAGAGAGCATTACCGATGGAGTATTAACATAAACCAACATTGTGAATATTGCAATGACTTTTAATATGGCTGTTAAATTTCCTAAAAATGGCAATGGCAATTTATTTATATAGCACAATTAAATACAATCTACATTGTCCAATGTGCTTTACAATAGCTAAAAACACAGAAAAACACAATAAGTAAAAAGACAAAAAATTATTAGCCAATTAAACACATACACAGAGAATTGTAAAAACATACCATAAAATAGACTAGAATTGGTGTTTCAATGTTAAAATATAACAATAAAAGACAATGTAAGGGTGCTTCAACATGTATTATATGCCTTATCAGATTGTGTCATTACACTAAATTCACAATCACAATACATGTGGATGTTTTAATGGTGATTTAAGGGTGTTTTGGGGAATCAGCTCAAGCTGTTTAAAACTCTGATTCAACAATTCATTTGTATAATAAACACATGAAGGTAAACTGTTTATTGGTATAAATTGCATTATATTGTTATATAAATGAAACATGGTAAATATTGATAAACATGATTATATATTCTTCCTTGTTTGGAAAACATACATTACATATATTACATGATTTTATTTCTTGCATTTAACATTCTGAATTTACATGGCTAAACTGGATGTTTTACTGAAACGACAGAGTTTATGTATTATCTATTATACGTATATTATTTTATCAATGAAAGTGATAAATGCTGAATGATTTACTTCACCAACCTGCCACTTTGCCACCGTACGCCACTCCGACAGCACAGAAGCTGTTATTGGACACGGCAGCGATCTCTCCAGCACAGCGGGTGCCGTGATGATTGTCGTTGTGTCCGTCGGGATGGGGCATGGGGTCCGGGTCGTTGGAGTTTAAATCATAACTGCCCTCAGGACTCTGGGAGAACACAGGACAAAATGCAGTAAATCTGCACTGGATATAGGAAAGACTCGGGTTCATGAGCTCTGTCGACAACATTCGACAGCAATCACTTTTGACATTTTGATCATCTTCTACAGGATGTTTAAGTGTGACCTGTGTATTTTCAGCTCTGTGCTTTTGTCAAAACTTCATACAAAATGTGTAAATTATTTCTCTGGTAAGTGCGTGCTGCTAATAGAGCTTAACACATTATGAACCTGATGGCGATTCACTCACATAATTGGGCTGAATATCTGCCAGGTCGTGCTGAACGCCGTCATCCACTACAACCACTGTGATCCCGACGCCGGTGATGTTACGCTCCCAGACGCCAGTCACATTAATGTCCATCCCCTGCTTCACATCGTTGTGCTGGAGAAGTCACATGGCTGAAATCGAAGCACTTTGAGCCAATCGTGATGTATTTTAACTGGCTTAAACGCAACATAATACTCACCAAATGCCACTGACTGGGATATTTAGGGTCATTGAAGGTCACGCTCCTCTTGGAGCGTCTGAGGATGTGTTCCTGCGAGTGCCAGACCACATGAGGGTTCTCCTCCAGAGCAGACTTCGTTGAACGAGGGTCCACATCCGCCGTGTCCTCCAGCCCTTGGCAAAGCAGGTAGTGTCCCTCCAGCTGCCCGATCTGCCCGTGATTCTCCAGGCCGACATCCTCGGCCACATTCTGGGCCAGCCTGTCGAGGGAATGTCCCGCTTTCACAGAGGCCGCGTTGAGCCGCACCGCCCAGGACCGGCCAGGTCCACAGGAAGAGGGCGCTCGGGAGGGAACGGAGGAGGAGAGGCAGTGCAGTGGAGAAACCGTGAGGAGCAGCAGAGGATAGAGACCTATACACATCTGGGCAGATGATGCCATGTCAGCCAGCTGGAGTCAGCACAACACACGCTCCACATGGGATTAGCTGCAGGGGAAACAGACCAGACACAAACACATCACTAACAATCATGCCATCAGATTATCTCAATGAATGAAAAACTGCATGTAATGCAACATGAAATAGTGCGCTTCAAATGTCAGAGACTGGGGAAGCTTTATTTTACCCTTTCAGGCATGGCGTCCACTACTAAGTTTTGTCTACGATTGCATTTAATTATTGTCTTTGTGGCTCTTTGTTGTTTTGAGATATCGGATCATACATTCAAAATGGCGTATGAAAGAGGAGATGCACCAAGAACTTTAGAAATACGTTTTAAATCCTTTTATTCTCAGAAAATCAGACAGGTACAAAAAATATATATATATATTCCTCAGCTGAATAAGATGTTAGAAATACTTTTATCCAGATTTTAAAAATATTTCTCTTGTACATTTTTTTTTCTGTGACAGAAACTACATCTATATTATGCCTATACTTAGACTCTGCCTTATTTTGTGTTTTAGTTAAAATTATGATATAATTTACACTTGAATAGTTTCATTAAACAGCAATATTGAATAATAAATTCTTATTTCAATGCTTACAATCTATATTTATTTATTTAGTCACATAAAAGTGTAATCTTTAAATGAATAAGACATATTTTATTAATAGTTTAATAATTATTAACATTACTAATAATTTAATGTTCTTATGTGTATTTATACCAATTTCTCTTAGTAAATGTTTTAAAAACATGTTTTTTTAGACCAAACAATGAGTTGTATTGAGTCACTTTTCATATAATTGATGCATGGTGTCCAGTGTATATGTAACTCTCTTAAAATAAAACATTAAAAATAAAGTTATATTTTTTCACTGGTTTAAATGTAAAAACAAAAATTAAAAAATAATGTGTGATTCATTAATTCATGCACATGAAAGTGTTAAAGCTGGGAATGTTAAGATTTTAAAGGACTTCACAATCACTAATCAAATGTAAGCCTGTTAAATCTTTAACTCACAACAGATGTGGCAGCAACACCTGTTAATGTCACGCCTCTTTCTGAGCAAAGACTTGAAAGGTCTAAACTTAAATAGTTATAATTCATAAACACTTATAGAAGCACTTCAAAATCAAGAAAAAAAAGTTAAGTAAGGGTTAGTTCACCCAAAAATTTATATAATGTCATTAATTACTCACCCTCATGTCGAAATGTCATTGCAGGCCTCACTGAGCCATCAGATTTCATCAAAAATATCTCAATTTAAGATGAATGAAAGTGTGGAACGACATGAGGGGGAGTAATAAATGACATTATTTTCATTTTTGAGTGAACTAACCCTTAAAAGTTATATATATATATATATATACACACAAAATATGTTACAAAATAATTCAGACTCTAAAATTGTTATAAAATCAAAGCCAGCCTTATTCCATACCAAAAACAGCCCACACCCCATTGACATGTCTGATGCCTTCTCCTGTCAGTCTATCTTTTACAATGATGCGTGTTTTGTCAAGATTAGAAAAAGATTTGATTATGAAATAAACAGTGCAATAAAGTTTGTAAAAGATGAAACAAGACACTGCCCACTAGATGGAGGAGCCTGAATCAAAGAAATTTAAAGAACCAATTGTTCAATGTCAAGACAGTTTTCACGGGATGAATGTTGAGTGTGTAAGCTTCAAACAATACCTAATTTATGATGAATACTGAAATATATGGTAGAGAAGAAAGACAATAAAAAAGGTTATGAGGGTCTGCCAAAAGTCCTCTTTATGATATCAATTCCTGTTTAATATTTATTTGACATGTTTGTTTGACCATATGACTTTCTTGGTTAGCCTTTTACTCAATTTATGCATTTCATTATTATATTAATCCACTTTATCGCTCGAGATATCAACACTGTTTAACAGTAATCAGATTCAGACGAGCTGCTCTGCTGTCAACAAAACCACAGAGAATTATCCTGATCCCATATTGACATCATTACTAACCCAAACTCCACAGTTACAGTCGTTAAAATCACGTGAACAGACCAGTTTAACCTGCAGTGAATGAACTGAAACTGCTCTATTCCCTCCTTCACTGTATTTCACATCATTCGTGTGCAGTCCTGTTACACTGCTTTGATATAGTGTTTCTGTTTCCCGTGTGTGTGAGTGTGTGTGTGAGAGAGAGAGAGAGAGAGAGAGAGAGAGAGAGACCGGAAGAACTCAAAACATGCGGCTCTGTTTAATAATAATAATAATAATAATAATAATAATGTTATAATACATCAGCTCGTTTTGTAATGTGGTAACTAACGTAATTAATTCCATTAGCACGCAATGAGGAACATAATAAAGTATCCTGATTAAACACATCCGCGCTCAGACAGTGAATCTGACAGGACAGAAATAAACAAAGATGAAACTAAGAGAGGATCTTCTTACCTTCAGTGAGGAGGATTTATTTCGCTATCGTGTGTGTGTTTCACTGTCGAGATGTTTAGAGTCATCCTCCATCATAACTCAACCTGCTGCGCCAAACATCCGCTTTCGTCATCTGTGACGACATATCCGGTGTGCGCACTCTCACTGTTTATTATTATTATTATTATTATTATTATTATTAATTAACAGAACAGAATATACAACAATAGACATATCTGTACAGATACAAAACATTAAACTGTATAGCCATGAAAACTATTACAAGTCTTTCTTCTTTCCAAACGGCTGCTGTAGTCCTTGATCTCCTGGAGAAAGTGAAGGAAATTCGGCCTGGTGTATGATGAACTTCCCCAACATTATAAACTATTATTACTGTTCATTGGAACATATATATATATATATATATATATATATATATATATATATATATATATATGATTTAACGTGAATATCATATTGGGCCACTGTCACTGTCTCTTGGTTTTCCTTCTGGATTGTTGAAACATTCAATCTTTAAAATGGAAATCTGCCCCATCGATATCTATAATATCTATCTATTTTATTATGAATACTCAATAATATCTATTAAATATAAATGCCTGTTAAATTCGCTGTGAATGATTAGAAACGCTGAGAAAAGTGACATATATCACGTGACAGCAGCAAACTGAGCATGATAGATAATATATTAGATGAATGAACAGCAGATTTTGAAAGTTCTTTTTTTTAATGACAAATATGTGTATCTTTGGTAACTGAGTGAACATCAAGTAAAGATAAAGATCTTGATGAAAGACTTTGATGTTGTGGATCTCGGCCGTTTTTCCCTCTGTCCACCAGATGGCGCCAGAAATCATCTATTGATCAGTTCAGCAGTTCTGATCTTCATCATCCCAGAACACAGTTCCTCAAAACTCATCTGATCGGATTTCGACTATTGGACCAATTCTTGAAAATAAGTAGAAAATTAGTTGTTCAAAAGAAGGGTTCTGAAATCGGATTAAATAATGTAATCCAATCTCGGTTTTGATCTGGATCGAATAATCAGTTGTTCTAACTTTTCAGTAAGATTGGAGGTTAAAAATACAACATTTATGTTGTAATATATACACGCATTTATGTTTTTTATTTTTTATTTTGCTCTTGATTAGTTTACCTATTAAAGTAATAAATTCAGTAAAGTACAAAAAGAGATTTTGCCACGATAAATGAATCCCCTAACATCTCAATATCAAACTAAATAATATATTTAATGTTCAGTGTTTTAATCACTGTATATAAACTATATTGGCACATTCATCAGAGATGAACCAGTCTGAACTAGTTTCTAACAGCTGCATCTGTTACTGAATATTTGTTTTTGTTGCGGGTCACATGGTCACACTGAAAATGGAAGGGGATGTTTGTTTCTCTTCATATAAAACACTTAAAGTGACGCACATCTTCTGCCTGTTGATCTTTATATAGCTATAACAGCCTACACTGTGTCATGTGATCCCATTCAGAGCTGATAATCCAGATCTATTCATCTGAAACAGTGTGTATCTGGATCAGGGTGATCCAATCCGATGTTGCGTTGAAAAACCAGCACAAAAGAAAGATGGATTACCTGATCCTGGATAGCAAAACATGGGATTTCCAAATCCAGATCATTCTGATCCAGATTAAACTTTCTGCTCTACGACAGACTTCAGATCAGTGTTTGGTTATGCTGTTTCTCCACACAGTGACAGAAATCAAGTTAGAGAGCAAAAGTATCTGGAACATCTTTAACCTGTTAATGATGACTCTGAAAGACAAGGACTAAAACAAACACATTTCATTTCTAGCTCTGTTTGATCCAGTCGACGGCATCAATGCTGCATTTTGATGCTCTTTACAATCATAAAAATACCTGTATATGGATAGATAAGTTCACATTTTATAAGGAGCAGCTCTTGAAGTCACGCATGTTCTGTGTTCAGATAACTGTGTTCACGTGTCTCTGCTGTTATCCAGATGAGCGTTACACACACATTCACCACAAAACCTCATGATGCATCAGTGTTGTGTTTTTATTTCACGTGATGAGAGTCAGACAGAGAAAGCTATAAAGGCGTGTGTTTCTGCTCACAGCTCACAGATGGTGATGGAGGAGCCGACTCCGGACCAGAAGCGGAAGCTGGCGAAGAGCGGAGCGTGGAAGAGCGTGTGAACACAGCAGATCTCCTGCGCCTGACCGTGAGAGACTCGATAGAAAGCCAGCACTCCGGCCTGCTGGTCCAGATAGACCCCGATACGCCGGGCTTTGGGACCAGCCAGAGCCGTTTCTTTCCCAGCATGCCACATGGAGAAAGCCTTGCCGGACCAGTACAGGCTCCAGGACCGCGTGTTGTGGCCCAGTCTGGAGCTGTCCTCGGCCGCAGAGCGCTCCATGTCTTTATACGCCACGCCAACAGTCACCTGACCACAGAAGAAACACACGTCACACTCTTCCCAGCACAAGCAAACGCTCATCTGCACACTGCCCATAATGCTTTAGTGAGTCTGTTACCCTCTGTCCCGTCCACTCCAGCTCCCAGTAGTACGGGCTCCCGGCCAGCGGCTCCACGCACATCACCTGCCTCCAGTACAGGAAGCGCTCCGGGTGATCCGGGTAACTCTGGTTCTCCGCGCACAGAGTCGCCTTGCGGTATCCGTCAGATAAACGGATCTGACGGAAAGCGCTGTTGGGATCTAGTGTAGGCTCGATGCGGACTGAAAGAAAATACACACCATCAAACTCTGAACAAGAACTGCAAAAAATGCTGTTCTTACTTAGAGTTTTTGTCTTGTTTCCAGTCCAAATATCAAGAAGCATTTTCTTGACAAGTAAAAATTATTTTCTTGTTTTCAGGAAAAATAAGTCAAAATTAAGTTTTAAGTTGAGTTTTCCCCTAAAACAAGCAAATTAATCTTTTTTCAAACCAAAAATAAGATATATAATCTTGTTTTCAGTTCGGATTAATATTATTTTGCTTACCCCACTGGCAGATTATTTTGCTTGTTTTAGGGAAAAACTCACTTAATTTTGACTTATTTTTCCTGAAAACGAGAAAATAATTTTTACTTGTCAAGAAAATGCTTCTTGATCTAAGAATTTTTAGATATTTGGACTGGAAAAAAGACAAAAACTAGTAAGAACAGCATTTTTTGCAGGGACGTATTTCTGCAGAATCACGACAGACTCACATTTGAGCATCTCCTCTCTGGATTTAGGAGCGGGTGTAGACGGACAACAGGACGCTGATCCCTCCACTGCAGACACACAATACAGATCAGACATGTCACATTCACCCCTCAAAAACTGTACTGCACTGTACATAATATACGCATATTTTAGGTCTGATGAGAGAAACAAAGCTTTTCAAAATGATTCACTCGAAACACCACATGCTGGTCAGAACATGTAAATGCAACAAAAACTAGCCCAAATATGCTTAAAAAACTTTTACAAAACCAACGGCAAATGTTTTATTGAAGGTGTGATATATTAATGCCATTAATAAATCATCTCACACCATTAAATATGAATTGTCTTTATAAATAGATGTGTTCCTTTATTACATTGTAGGCCTTGTTTTGTTTGTTTTATGGAGAGTTTTATATAAGAGACTATTAACTACAACACTTCCTTTTTATCATACAGATGTGTCATTAAATGTCTACAAATGAATAAAACTGATCTGAGATCAGGTAAAAATCTTCCACTGGTGGTACTCTGTGTGTTTTGAGCGCAGGAATCAGGGTCTAAATGAAGTTCTGCTAAAATGTCCCCCTCAGAAAGTCCCTGCTCACGGGGTGGTACTTTTCCAAAGTTCAGGAGCTTTCAAGGGTGGGATTTGTGCGCCATTTTATTTCAACAACTGTTTGTAAAGTCTGTTGCGGTGCTGTAAGAGTGGTTTACTATTCAAATCAACAATGGAGTTTAAAAAATACGACAGATGGAGCGACGGCGAGGTTCACACTTTATTAAGCTTATATGCGGAGGATGAATCCAGCTGGATCTGGAAAATGCATGCAGTCCTATGTCACATGACTAATCTTCATGGTACTTTAGACCGTGATGGAAACGCAGACAGAAACAGGTCTGGGGGGAAAAGTTCCTAGGACAAATTTTGGTGTAAAAGCGGCTAAAGACACTCGTTCATGGGTTGACAGAGATCATCGCCCCCTAGTGGTGAATCATTGACATTCGTATCGACAAAGCCTCGTTTGCTGAAATCACCTGACGTTGGCAGTTTGATACACACTCTGGTTCGAAACGATTCGCAAAGGTCGATGCATGTTTGGAAAGCTCCCATCACTAATTTTACGACCATTACGATTTTCTTGCATTGTAACATATATTTCCTAACCCCCCCGTCCCCGTAATGCAAATGTTGTCCTTTTGAGTGTTTATATTTCTCATTATTATTAGTAAAAGTAACTTTACTGTATTATTGCACTAAGTGAAAATGACTGTGTGCTTCACTAGATCTGATAATCTTCATTTTCAGCTTTAATATTTTATATTTTATACAGTGTATTTCATTTTATTTTCAGCACATGGACATGTTCTTGAGGGTTTTGTAAGATTCACCTAACAATATTTAAAATAATAATAATACTTTTTTTTTTTTGCACAATATTTCACAAATGATTTCTGCGTGAAGGGAAAGGATGTACCAGGGTTGGCAGAGGGACGGTCCTGTTTCTTGTGCTGATCTTGTGTTGCAGGAGACGACGCTTTGACTTTGGGTTTAACGTCCGGTTTCACGGAGTCAGACTTTACTTCTGTAACCTGAAAAGCTGAAGAAGAGATTTCAAAAATAACCCTCTGTTCAGATGAGTTCAGTGTAGTCTAACTATAATGTGTGCTTACCTGGGGTCTGTGAGGGCGGCTGTGATTGGCTGGAGCTGACGCCTCCGTCACATGACTGACTGGATGATTGTGCCAGAGCGGCCGCATCATTGACTGCAGGGTCACATGGGACTGATCGTTATATCGCTGATACAACATTCATTAAAGTCAGATTCATTAGTGGTGTGAAGATAAAGCATTACTCTGAGCTGAACGGCACTGGAGACACGAGAGACGCTCACTTCAGTGATTATTATAGTCAACAGTGAAAAACTGATTCACACCGTAAATTCTGCTGCTGTAAAGTGCAAATATATATATATATACAGTACAGTCCAAAAGTTTGGAACCACTAAGATTTTTAATGTTTTTAAAAGAAGTTTCGTCTGCTCACCAAGGCTACATTTATTTAATTAAAAATACAGTAAAAACAGTAATATTGTGAAATATTATTACAATTTAAAATAACTGTTTTCTATTTGAATATATTTGACAAAGTAATTTATTCCTGTGATGCAAAGCTGAATTTTCAGCATCATTACTCCAGTCTTCAGTGTCACATGATCCTTCAGAAATCATTCTAATATGCTGATCTGCTGCTCAAGAAACATTTAATGTGTACAATTGTACAAAATATTTGTGTACAATATTTTTTTTCAGGATTATTTGATGAATAGAAAGTTCAAAAGAACAGTGTTTATCTGAAATCTTATCTTTTGTAACATTATAAATGTCTTTACTGCCACTTTTGATTGATTTAATGCATCCTTGCTGAATAAAAGTATTCATTTCTTTAATTTCTTTTCAAAAAAATAAAAATAAAAATTCTTACTGACCCCAAACTTTTGAACGGTAGTGTATAATGCTACAGAAGCTTTGTATTTCAGATAAATGCTGTTCTTTTGAACTTTCTATTCATCAAGGAATCCTGAAAAAAAAAGTACACAACTGTTTTCAACATTGATAATAATCATAAATGTTTCTTGAGCAGCAGATCAGCATATTAGAATGATTTCTGAAGGATCATGTGACACTGAAGACTGGAGTAACGATGCTGAAAATTCAGCTTTGATCACAGGAATAAATTACTTTGTGAAATATATTGAAATAGTACACAGTTATTTTAAATTGTAATAATATTTCACAATATTACTGTTTTTACTGTATTTTTAATTAAATAAATGTAGCCTTGGTGAGCAGACGAAACTTCTTTTAAAAACATTAAAAATCTTAGTGGTTCCAAACTTTTGGACTGTACTGTATATATATATATATATATATGATGCATTTTCTGTAATAATCTACTATATAGCTATGTTGCTTGACAAAGATAAACTTTATTCTAGTTATTAATAAATTAATGCAGTTATTTATTGCAATTTATTAATTTCACTCAAATCAATGAGCTGTGATAGGCCGTGCATTACAGTGATTTTACCATGATTATGTGAATGCAGAGAGCTTGTCGTTTCTCAAATGATTAATATCTAAACGGACAGGAAGGAACGGGTGACGCTGACGCTCGGCAGGAAGGCGTTGAAAAGCTTTACTCACTCACCAACTCTGAAGATACTGGCCAGGCTGGTTTTGGTGAGATTTTCCGCCCCCTCTCTGAAAGCGTCCAGACACGATCTGACCCCTGATGTCACTGTCTCTGGAGTCAGGATCTCCATCGCTACACTTCCCGTCGGATCCGAGGAGTCCACCGCCATGAATGTCTGCGAATCAGTACAACAATAACCCTTCGTTATTATTGATCATGTGTCTGCTTTTATGAATATGTTTGTATGAACAAATGAACACACCCAAGGTGACATTGACCCAACCACTCATGATTAATTATGTTTTGAAAGGACAATATTTAGGGATTTACTTCAGGATTTGCAGAAGATTATGAGTCACTTGATGTATCAAAAGGATCGATCCTCATATCAAATATTGTTACCAACTCTTTAAATTAGTCATTTTCTTACTTTAAAACAAATGTGCAAAATAAATGTTCAACTGGGTAAAAATTATCTGACTGCTCTTGTGCAAACAGAGACAATCATCAAGTCAAGTCACCTTTATTTATATAGTGCTTTTTACAATGCAGATTGTATCAAAGCAGCTTTACATTGATAACTGGTACATAATTTTGGCTGCACAGCAGCTCTTGTGATGTCACACTCACGTTCAGGAAGGCGATGGGGTCCTGAATGCTGTCCAGCGTCTTCAGCTCGTCTCGTCTCCGGCGCAGAAGGACGATCTCCTGCTGGATCTGATGGCTCCGGGCCTGTATGAGGCTCGAGGACGATCTCTCGTGAGCCTGAAGCAGCTCGAGCGCCTGAGAGCGGCTGAGATCCACGCTCCTCAACACGTCCATGAAGACGGCCTGACTGTCCATCATCAGCTTCTGCAGTGAGCTCTGCGGGACACAAACTCACTACATCAGTAACACAGAGCTGCAGGACTCCTTTCATGATTATTGAGCGGTCATTTACCTTGTGTGCTTCAGACACCTGGGGAAGGCTCTGAATAACCCTCTCTCTGTCTGCAATGCTCTCCTGTATCCGGGCATCCAGCTCCGTCAGCTCTTGCTGTGTAGAGGAAACACTTCAGCTTGGAGAACATTCACTATTAACTACGACCGTTCCCTCAATAAACTACAATCCTCATTATTTACTTACTTCTTCTTGCTGTAACTAGTAGTGTAACTAATTACTAATACGATTTCAGTAGTAATATTTCAGTTATCATCCATAAAACTATTGATGCCTGAACTCCTGCTGATCTGAAATCCAATCATTACCTTTTGAAATGTGAATCTGTACAGTAAGACTGATCACCTCTAGACTTAATCACCCTGTTGGGACTTATTTTAAGTGATAATTCACATCATTCCTTACATACTTAATTATTTTTTAAAAGTTTGGGGTGAAATATGAGGTGTTTATGACAGGTTTTGTAACATGTTATGGGACACACACCTGAATCTTCAGTCGCTCTTCGTCCGGCCGCACCACCTGATGACCCTTGTGTCCCAGAAGGCCACACTCCTCGCAGACGCACAGTTTCTCGTGGCAGCAGTACAGCTCCAGCACCTGCTGGTGCAGCGGACAGAGCTGCGGGGAGCCCGAGGGCAGGGCGGGGTACAGTCCGGGCTGGGTCGAGGGCACGTCTGGACACGGAGCAGAGTCCGGGCCGTCCTGCCCACCCAGTCTCAGCTTCTCCATGGCCTCCATGAGCACGTTGCTCCTGGCCAGGACGGGCCGGGGGTGGAAGCGCTGTCTGCACTGAGGACACTCACAGCCTTTCCCCGCTGCCTGATCCCAGTGCGTCTGGATGCAGAGGAGGCAGTACGTGTGTCCGCAGGGGAGCGTCGCGGGGTCTCTCAGGATCTCCAAACATATAGGGCAAGAAAACGCCTCTGGAGCCCATGAGGATGAAGCCATGATCCTGGAGATACTGGAGGGAGTTCAGGGTTAGTACAGACGATGACTTCACTAACTGAGGCACATCTCTTTTAAAGCTGAACGGGTGTGGTTATAACTAGTATTACGAGTTCTCCGGAGCTTCTAGCTGAGAAATACACACTTTTTCCATGGCCAGAATGACATAGAGGGAAAGAAATGAGAGGAAGGCTGACAAACCTGTCCAGCTGGTCAGGGACGGCCTGCTAAACCATGCTGTAATGAAGGTTATATGAGTGAAGTCATGAAAATCTTCTGATAATGTGTCACATGATTGATTAGGAACACACTAATGATTCATCAGTGTTTAAATATTAAAAAATAAGAAAGATTAGAAGTTTTGATTGAATAACTGCACTGAATTTCCTCATTCTAGGGTGATTGTAACGCCTCATTTGTGATCAGTGATTTCTGGCTGTGTGATGTGTATCATCTACAGTATAAAGTGTTCATTTAATAACGCCTGAGCTGACATTAGCTACTATCTCACTCACTTTGCAAAAAAACAAACTATAATACTGCTAGAAGAATGCTACGGAAGAGGATTAGGGCCAAGCAATAATAAAAAATAAAACCATCTCGAGATTAAAGTTGTTAAATTTCAAGAACAAAGTCGAAATAAAATGTTGAGAATAAAGTCATTAAATTATGAGAACAAATTCGTAATTTAATGAAGTGAAGTGATTGAAATTTTGGCATCCATGGTTGAGAAAAAAGAAAAGGAAGAAAGAAATATGACACTGCTGATTCAGCTGCACTGTGTGTTTCGGGCCGGGGGTCCCCAGTTCTGCTGGGGAAAATCTGTGTTTTTGATGGGGTTCCTCTGGTAAAATTAGCATTCCAGGGGCTAAATATCAAGTTATTTGGGGTTTCTTCAACCCGCGGACATGAAAACAACCCATGAGAGTTAAATCAGCTCAATTCCTCAGGAAAACTGCTGAACTGGAAACATTGTGAGGGATCGTGAGACACTGGAAATGTGTCCGCTGTGGTTCAGTTTGAGCAGAGGAACATCTCATTGGCTTGCAGCTCCAGCAGCTTGAGGCAGATTATTATTACGTCACCTGTCTGAGTTTATACAGAGTGATGAAGGAGCATCAGTGATGAGTGAGTGTTCAGGTCAGATCCTCCTGCATCCACTGCTGTGACCTCCAGCTTCACCTCAACCACACGGCAAATCACATGCCACCATATTCTGTGACTTGTCAGGTCTCCTGCACTCTTTGTTCAGCCGTTTCTCAACAGGACCAGTCATTATGAAGTCACAACATGAGTTAGGAGAATGAGGAAGTCGTTCTTGACATTCTGATCACAGTGCATCAGCTGACCTTCCTCTGGGCTTTCCCACAAATACTGTTCAGCTGAGGCAGTAAAATAATGAATGATCAATGCTGTCCAAAAGCTGAATGAGTCTGTGTGCAAACTCCTGCAGGAACACAGAGATGCAGTGATGTCTCTGCGCTGGTCATGTGTCTCTGCTTCAGCTCATTCTCCACTGCATTCTGCTGAACGCTGCTTCCAGAGAGGAAAAACCCTATACCGTTGTCTCATGAAAACAACAACACATGAACATGGACGAGTCAGTGACAGAATCCTGTACATATTATATTGCTCTTTAGCCAGACTGCTTACATCTAATCTAAAGTTAACATTACACTGACACAAGATCAGTTATGGGTAAAAATAAAATAATTTTTAAAAAAAGACTGTAAAAATAACAATGGCCAAAATCTGTAATGGTGTACTCTATTAATAGACATGTTAGAATAATTCTTAAGAAAAATAGCATTTCAGATAAAATTAACATTTTGAGTTTGTGACAATATTTCAAAATGAGCAGAAAGCTTGTGCTGTAAATATTCAGCGATGTAAATAGTTATTTTATAAGATTAACTAACTTTACTAAATTGATACAAGATCTGTTATGGGGGAAAAAAAACAGTATTAAAAACAAAAAAGGGAGTGAGAATGTAAAAATAAACATGTAAAAAATAGATAAAATATAAAGTTACTAAATATATAAAAAAAAATATTAAAAATGAAGAAAAAATAAAACAAACAAACCTAACAACTGCCATAAATTATTAAAACTATATCAACAGATGTGCAAAATTATAGTACAATACTATAGAAATATCTGAATGAGTCAAGTCACCTTTATTTATATAGCGCTTTTTACAATGCAGATTGTGTCAAAGCAGCTTTACATTGATAACTGGTATATAATTTTGGCTGCACAGCAGCTCTTAAAGAATAGTGTCAATGCTGTCACGGTTCGCAGATGCATTGTTTCCTTCTTGTCGCGTGCTCTGTGTTATGACAGCAGTGGGTGTGTTTGTGTTTGTGTGCGAGTGTGTTTGTGGGTGTGCCCAGGCCACGTGGGTGATTAGTGGACCCAGCTGCCACTCATCACTCTCCCCACCTGCTGCTCATTTCCTCAGTCATTAAATACTCACCTCATTCATCTCTCCATTGTCAGATCGTTGTTTGGTGTCCTGTTCGTGGTTGTCTTGTCTGTTCCTGACCGGAGTCCCAGTTGTTCGTCGTCTATCTGTGGATTACTGTCTTCGTGCCTTGTCTACCGTCTGGAACCTGGAATCATCTCACCGCCACTCTTCTGTCACCACGTCACGTCACCAGCCGACCATCTCAGTCCCTGCGCCACCTGAAGCCTGCACGTTTTCATTGACTGTGTTTCTGTTACTGCTTGTTGTTAAATAAACGGCGTTACTTGCATTTGCTTCCTGTAATCAATCATGACAGAACGATCTGACCCTGCTACGGAAGCAGCAAGCACTCAGCAGTCTTCGCTGGAGGATTTCGTCAACAGCAGCATTCGTCGAATGGAGTCACAGGAGAGAAATCTCAACGAGACGGGAAGAGCCGTGCAGGCTCTCGTGGCGCAGGTATCCGAGCTCACCCAGCAAGTCCAGCTGCTTCGTGCTCCCGCTGCGCCGCCCACACCGGCCGTTTCCCCACCCACACCAGCGAGCGTCGCCGCTTCGGAGCCTCGGCTCCCAGTACCCGAAGCTTATTCAGGTGAACCAGGATTTTGTAGAGCTTTTCTGACACATTGTACCATGCACTTTGCTCTGCAGCCCCGCACCTTCAGCTCCGAACAAAGCAGAGTGGCTTTCGTACTGACGCTTTTGACGGGGAAGGCGTCGCTCTGGGGAACGGCGGTGTGGGAGAACCAAGACCCCTGCTGTACCTCGTTCCAGTCACTCTCCGCAGAAATGAAGAGAGTGTTCGACCGCTCAGTCGCGGGGAGAGAAGCCGCCAGACAGTTGGCGGAACTACGCCAAGGAGAGAAGTCGGTGTCTGACTATTCCATCGAATTTCGTACATTGGCGGCAGAGTGTCACTGGAACGAGGAGGCGCAGTGGGACATGTTCCTGCATGGGTTGGCTGACCGTGTCCAAAGGGAGATCTACGCGCTGGACCTCCCCACCACGTTTAATGGTCTTGTCGACCTGGCGCTCAGGGTGGATGCTCGGCTGACCAGGGCCGAGCGGAGAAGTCCAGCCCACAGGAGTGAGGAAGTCCTGAGGTCCGGCGGCGGGGACACGGTCAGTCCCATTCAAGATCATGAGCCCATGCAGGTGGGTCGAGCTCGGCTTTCCCGGGAGGAGCGGGAGAGGCGGAGGTCCCAAGGACTTTGTTTATATTGTGGCAAGGCGGGACATTTCGCTTACAACTGCCCGTTAAAAGGGAAAGCCCGGCAGTAAGTTTGAGGCTACTGTCGGGTGGGATCTCCGCTGGAAAGTCCTCAACCACATCCACCCTCCTCCCGGTGAGATTGGGATGGTCGCATCACCTTCACAACTGCAACGCACTTCTGGATTCCGGGGCAGAAGGTAACTTCATGGACCAATCTTTCGCCACCAAGTTCCACATTCCTTTCAAACCACTCACCGACAGAATCGCTGTTCACGCACTCAATGGACAGAGCCTTCCCACCATTTCTCACGTCACTGAAGATATCACCCTCATCACCGCTGGCAACCATTCGGAACGGATTAAATTTTTTATTTTTGATTCCCCTCACACCCCCGTCGTCCTTGGTCATCCTTGGTTCACCAAACACAACCCCCGGGTAGACTGGGTCCAGAACTCCATTGTGGCCTGGAGTGAGGAGTGTCATAAGTCTTGTCTTGTCTCTGCTTGTTCGTCTGTTTCTGGTTCTGTCTTACAGGAGGAAGCAGTGGATCTGTCTACCGTGCCCGTCGAGTACCAGGACCTGAAGGAGGTGTTCAGTAAGTCCAGGGCTGCTTCTCTTCCTCCGCATCGTCCCTACGACTGTGCCATAGATCTAGTATCAGGGAAGTCTCCGCCTAAAGGCAAGTTATATTCACTTTCGGTCCCCGAAAGAGAGGCTATGGAGAAATATATTTCTGATTCACTAGCAGCCGGGTTCATTCGCCATTCCTCTTCTCCAGCGGGGACGGGGTTCTTTTTTGTGGGGAAGAAGGATGGTTCCCTGCGACCTTGTATTGATTACCGGGAGTTGAACAACATTACGGTAAAGAATACCTATCCTTTGCCGTTAATGTCTTCAGCCTTTGAGAGGTTGCAGGGAGCATCCGTCTTCACAAAATTGGATTTAAGAAATGCTTATCATTTGGCCCGCATCAGGGAGGGTGATGAATGGAAGACCGCCTTTAACACCCCTAGGGGGCACTTTGAATACTTGGTCATGCCGTTTCGGGCTTTCCAACTCCCCAGCGGTCTTCCAGGCACTCGTTAATGACGTGCTGAGAGATATGGTCGATCAGTTCTTATATGTCTACCTGGACGACATATTGATTTTTTCCTCATCTCTCCAGGAACACGTACAGCACGTTCGACGAGTGCTTCAGAGGTTGCTAGTGAATGGGCTTTTTGTCAAGGCGGAGAAATGCGTTTTTCATGCACAGTCTGTTCCTTTCCTAGGGTACATCGTGTCGACTGAGGGAGTACGCATGGACCCTGAGAAGGTTAGGGCTGTGGTAGATTGGCCAAATCCAGATTCCCGTAAGGCCCTACAGAGGTTTCTGGGGTTCGCCAATTTTTACCGGCGTTTCATTCGCAACTTCAGCCAACTAGCCTCACCTCTGATCGCCTTGACCTCCCCCAAAACTACGTTCAGGTGGTCAGACGCAGCTGAGGCTGCGTTTGCCAAACTGAAGGCTCGCTTTGTTTCGGCCCCTATTCTCGTTGCCCCTGATCCATCACGGCAGTTTGTGGTGGAGGTCGACGCATCAGAGGTGGGGGTAGGTGCAGTGTTGTCCCAGCGTGCTTCCGCAGACGATAAGATGCATCCGTGCGCGTTTTTTTCTCATCGCTTATCTCCCGCCGAAAGTAACTACGACATTGGTAATCGAGAGTTGCTGGCAGTCAAGTTAGCGTTGGAAGAATGGCGCCACTGGTTAGAGGGCTCTGGGGTACCCTTTATCGTCTGGACCGATCATAAGAACCTGGAATACATCAGAACTGCCAAAAGATTGAACTCCAGGCAGGCTCGGTGGGCACTTTTTTTCGGACGTTTTGATTTTACTCTCTCGTACCGCCCGGGTTCCAAAAACATCAAACCCGACTCTTTGTCTCGTATTTTTGACCGTTCCGAACGCCCGTCTACTCCCGAGTGTATTTTTCCCGAGAGATTAGTTATCTCCACACTCACATGGGAGGTCGAATCGAGAGTCAAGTCGGCTCTAGAAGGGGTAACGCCTCCGCCCGGGTGCCCACCAAACCGATTATTTGTGCCGGAGGGATTACGGTCCATGGTCATTCAGTGGGGTCATAGTTCCAATGTGGCATGTCATCCAGGAGTCAGTCGAACTAAGTTTTTGGTTAAGCAACGATTCTGGTGGCCTCTCATGGCTCGTGACGTTCGCGATTTTGTCTTGGCTTGCTCAGTCTGCGCTGTTGGTAAGACTTCCAATCGTGCCCCAGATGGGTTACTTCAACCGCTGTCAGTCCCTTCGAGACCCTGGTCCCATATCTCGCTAGATTTTGTGACCGCCCTCCCACCCTCCCAAGGGAACACGGTTGTTTTAACCGTAGTGGACCGGTTCTCGAAGGCGGCTCATTTTATTCCCTTGCCCAAATTACCCTCAGCCAAGGAGACAGCGGTTACGATCATTGATCACGTCTTTCGGATTCATGGCCTCCCGGTAGACGTTGGTCTCTGACAGGGGTCCCCAATTCGTTTCCAAATTTTGGCAGGAATTCTGTAGATTGCTGGGGGCGACTGTTAGTCTGTCGTCTGGGTTTCACCCCAGAGCAATGGTCAGACTGAGAGAGCCAATCAGGATTTGGAGCGAACGTTGCGATGTATGGTCTCCAAGAATCCTTCCTCTTGGAGTCAACAACTCTCAATGGTGGAGTACGCACACAATACTTTACCAGTGTCGTCCACGGGCCTATCTCCGTTTGAATGCAGTGTAGGTTACCAGCCACCTATTTTTCCCAGTCTGGAATCCGAGGTCGCGGTCCCCTCTGCCCACGCCTTTGTCCAGAAGTGCCACCGAACTTGGACGAGAGCCCGAGAGACTCTCCTCCAAGTGAGGGAACGCACCAAGGCCAAAGCCGATCGCCACCGGTCAAGGCCTCCGGTTTACGTCGTCGGTCAAAAAGTGTGGCTTTCTACTAAGGATATTCCTCTCCGACCCGTTTCTAAGAAGCTTGCTCCTAAATTTATTGGCCCGTTCGCTGTCACCAAGATCATTAGTCCGGTGGCAGTCCGCCTCAAACTTCCTCCAGTGTACAGGAGGATTCATTCCGTCTTCCATGTCTCCAAAATTAAACCTGTTTTTCATTCTGAGATTAATCCGCCAGCCCCGGTTCCCCCACTGCCGCGTCTCGTAGATGGGGAACCATCTTATTCGGTAAATCGTATTCTGGACTCTAGGCGGAGGGGACGCGGATTTCAGTACTTGGTGGACTGGGAAGGTTACGGTCCGGAGGAGAGGAGTTGGGTTCCTGCCAGGGACATTCTGGATCACACCCTTATCGATGATTACAATCGACAGGTAAGGGAGTCGGGGAATGCCAGGAGGCATTCCTAGGAGGAGGGGTACTGTCACGGTTCGCAGATGCATTGTTTCCTTCTTGTCGCGTGCTCTGTGTTATGACAGCAGTGGGTGTGTTTGTGTTTGTGTGCGAGTGTGTTTGTGGGTGTGCCCAGGCCACGTGGGTGATTAGTGGACCCAGCTGCCACTCATCACTCTCCCCACCTGCTGCTCATTTCCTCAGTCATTAAATACTCACCTCATTCATCTCTCCATTGTCAGATCGTTGTTTGGTGTCCTGTTCGTGGTTGTCTTGTCTGTTCCTGACCGGAGTCCCAGTTGTTCGTCGTCTATCTGTGGATTACTGTCTTCGTGCCTTGTCTACCGTCTGGAACCTGGAATCATCTCACCGCCACTCTTCTGTCACCACGTCACGTCACCAGCCGACCATCTCAGTCCCTGCGCCACCTGAAGCCTGCACGTTTTCATTGACTGTGTTTCTGTTACTGCTTGTTGTTAAATAAACGGCGTTACTTGCATTTGCTTCCTGTAATCAATCATGACAAATGCAGGCAGATCAAAGCACTGTTGAATAAATGTCAAGTGAGTGTCAGACATATGAAGCTGAAGCTGCTCAGAGAAGTGTAAAGACTGATTCACTCTCTCTGTGATCATTCTCAGGAGTGTGTGGACCAGCTTCTGTCCATCTCACTGTGATCGTTTGTTCACTGATGAAGCTTGTTGTGAAGTGTGAGCAGCTGTTTGAAGCAGACAGAGCAGAGCCGTATGGACTCCATCGAGCAGTCGAGCACACAGAGGTGTCACCAGATCCCTCTGATCAGAACCTGAGAAGAAACTCCTGAACCCTGAGACATGACAGAAGCAGAAAGATCCTCTCATCTCGTCACAGGACAGGATCAAACACTGACTCGCTGAGTTCATCAAGGTGATGATTTAAACTGTTATTTTATCACTTGTGTTCAGGACGCAAGCAGCAAATATGATTTCACTG
The DNA here is from genome assembly GCF_018812025.1 of Megalobrama amblycephala. Classification (NCBI taxonomy): domain Eukaryota; kingdom Metazoa; phylum Chordata; class Actinopteri; order Cypriniformes; family Xenocyprididae; genus Megalobrama; species Megalobrama amblycephala. The sequence goes on along the minus strand of NC_063059.1, from coordinate 560,271 downwards.
TATGTATGATTCTCCCGTCAGAGAAGTGAACCTGCTGATCTCAGCGACTGAGGAGATTCATCACATCCCTGACTGATGTGTTTCTGTGTGGTTCAGCAAGACCTGTCCAGAGTGATGGTTAGACGCTCTCATGCACACCACAGGCTCTTCTGTGACGGACGAGGACAGGCTTGTGTGAGATTGAGCAGGAGAGTGACGCACAGACATTACCTGCAGGAACTCACTAGACCTTCCAAGAGGTTCCTGAAGGTCAGGCTACTCGTGTCCAGCTGAATGTGAGTAAACTCAAGTGATTCTGGGACTCAGATGTTCCTCCATACTGTGTTTGTCAGTAAGACAGGTCCCTGGGTGCTCATCTACTGTCAGAATCACCAATCATCTAGAAATATTAATGCTTTATTGACTCCTTCAGATGAGTAGAGCAGCACCACTGAATTCACTGACAGGAGCAGAACTAGCGAGCTGGCAGTGGTGACGGACGCAAGAGCGCGTGAGTGTTTTGCTTAATATCTGTTCTGAGTCAGTTGCTTCGTTTATTCTTTGCTGCTAGGAAGGATTTAATTCGTATCTGTGTTTGTCCTATTTCCTACCTCGACTATATAGAATTGTATTTTAATTGTACTTGTTTAGAATAACAGCTGCGTTTGCAGACTTTATTGGTGTTATTGCCCGCACTTAAGCTTTAGTTAGTTTCGGTTTTCAGCCATTCACGGGTTTAGGCTTTTGCACTGCTGATTTGCAAGGCGGGCCTAGCTCGTTTCAATCACATGTTAATAAGCAGTATATTAATTGTGTGTGCGGGCTGTCGCGGAAGCGTCAGCGGGAGCGTTCAGCCTCCTCGTGTGAAGACCGACTCGGGTGAAGACCTGCGACTCTACCTGCGCGACTCCACCGAGCAACGACACCGGTAGGCACTTAAGTTTCTTCCCTCCTTTCACACTTTTCCTTCTTCCTCAGCATGTGCTTTCAACTCATTCCTGTTGTCTCTCGGCAACGCTCCACTAACCCACGTAAAAGGCAGCGCAATGTTTCTAACCTGCGTCCTGTTTACTCCTCTTCTAACACTAATACTCCTCTCTCTGTCTCTGTGGGTCTATGGAATTGTCAGTCAGCAGTTAACAAAGCTGACTTCATTCCAGCCTTTGCTACTAATTCTTCTCTTAATATCTTGGGCTTGACTGAGACCTGGATTCGTCCAGAGGACTCAGCAACTCCTGCTGCTCTCTCCAACAACTTCACTTTCTCTCATACCCCTCGCCAATCTGGTAGGGGTGGGGGCACAGGTCTTCTCATTTCTGACAATTGGAAATACTCGACTCATTCCTCTCTTTGCAACTACAGTTCATTTGAGTTTCATGCTATTACAATCGCAATTCCTGTCAAAATTCATATCGTAGTAATTTATCGCCCCCCAGGCCAACTGGGTACCTTTGTAGAGGAACTGGACATGCTGCTGTCCTCATTCCCAGAGGATGGTAGCCCACTTGTAGTTTTGGCGATTTCAACATTCATCTAGAGAAGCCTTATGCTTCAGACTTCCACTCTCTTCTAGCATCATTCGATCTTAATCGGCTCATTTCCACAAGTACACACACATCTGGCAACCAACTTGATCTCATTTACACACGCAACTGCATCACCGACAACATTCTTGTAAAACCTCTGCACATTTCCGATCATTTCTTCATTACTTTTAATCTACAACTCCCCATTTGTCACCACCAACCCCGCTACCAGTTACCTTCAGACGAAACCTGCGCTCTCTTTCTTCTTCTGATCTTTCCTCTACTGTATCATCCTCTCTTCCCTCACCCTCACAATTCGCATCTCTAGATGTGAATACAGCAACAGACACTTTATGTTCCACATTAACTTCTTCTCTAGATAGTATCTGTCCTCTGTCATCCAGGCCTGCACGTGCCACTCCCTCTAATCCCTGGTTATCTGATGTTCTTCGTGAACATCGGACCAAACTCAGGGCTGCAGAGAGGAAGTGGCACAAATCAAAAGACCAATTTGACCTAAGTAGCTATCAATCTCTGCTCTCATCCTTTTCTGCTGAAATTCATGCTGCTAAATCTTCCTATTTCCACAACAAAATCAACAGCGCTCCAAACACACGCACACTTTTCAAAACATTCAACTCTCTCCTCTGCCCCCCTCCACCACCACCCACCTCATCCCTTACTGCTGATAATTTTGCTACATTTTTCACTGATAAAACATCTACCATCAGCAGTCAGTTCTCCGCTCCACACACACAGGAACTCAGACCAACCACACACACAGCCACACACCTCCTCTCTTCATTCTCCCCCCTCACTGAGACAGAAGTATCCAAACTTCTCCTCTCCAGCCATCCCACCACCTGCCCTCTAGATCCCATCCCCACACACCTTCTACAAGCCATCGCTCCCACACTTTTACCAGCACTGACACACATCATCAACACATCTCTCCACACTGGCACTTTCCCTAACACATTCAAGCAGGCTCGGGTAACCCCACTGCTTAAGAAACCCACATTAAACACGTCTATTGTAGACAACTACAGACCTGTTTCTCTCCTACCATTCATAGGAAAAACACTTGAACGAGTTGTTTTCAACCAGGTGTCATCTTTCCTCTCACAGAGCAACCAATTGGATGTCAATCAATCCGGTTTCAAGAGTGGCCACTCGACTGAGACTGCACTGCTGTCGGTCACTGAATCCCTGCGGATTGCAAAGGCTGATTCCAAATCATCAGTTCTCATTCTGCTCGATCTATCTGCTGCCTTTGACACGGTGAATCATCAGATCCTCCTGTCCACCCTCTCATCACTGGGCATCACAGGTACTCCGCTTCTCTGGTTTGAATCCTATCTCACAGGAAGGTCTTTCAGGGTTGCCTGGAGAGGGGAGGTATCCAAAGCTCATCAACTAACCACGGGTGTTCCTCAGGGTTCAGTTCATGGACCCCTCCTCTTCTCCATTTACACTACATCACTTGGTCCCATCATTCAGGCACATGGTTTCTCCTACCATTGCTATACTGATGACACACAACTCTTCCTTTCATTCCAACCAGATGATCCCACAGTAGCTGCACGAATCTCAAGCTGTCTGGCGGGCATCTCGGCATGGATGAAAGAACATCATCTACAGCTCAACCTGGCTAAGACTGAGCTTCTCGTCTTCCCTGCCAATCCGACTCTAAATCACGATTTCAGCATCCAGATAGGTACATCCTCAATTACCCCGTCAAATTCGGCCAGAAATCTTGGAGTAATCCTTGATGACCAACTGTCCTTCAAAGACCACATTGCAAAGACAGCTTGGTCATGCAGATTTGCACTATACAACATCAGGAAAATCAGGCCCTTTCTAACAGAACATGCAACACAACTTCTGGTCCAGGCCCTGGTCATTTCTAGGCTTGATTACTGCAATGCTCTTCTGGCTGGACTGCCATCATGCACAATCAAGCCTCTACAAATGATTCAGAATGCTGCAGCACGTCTCGTCTTCAACGAGCCCAAAAGAGCCCACGTCACGCCTCTCTTCATCTCTCTTCACTGGCTACCACTTGCTGCTCGCATCAAATTCAAGGCGTTGATGCTTGCTTACAGATCTGCCACAGGCTCAGCACCCTCCTACTTCCACTCACTCTTACGAGTCTACACTCCTACCAGAAACCTGCGCTCATTAAAGGAGCGAAGGCTTGTGGTACCATCACAGAGAGGCACAAAATCACTTTCCAGAACGTTCTCGTTCACTGTTCCTTGCTGGTGGAACGATCTTCCTGCCTCCATCCGGAATGCGGAATCCCTGGCAATATTCAAAAGACAGCTGAAAACCCATCTCTTTCGTGAGCACTTAACCTCATCTTAAAAAAAAAAAAAAAAAAAAAAAAAAAAAAAAAAAAACTTCTTACTCCTATCCTTTCACTTCCTCTAATCCCTCTCTATTGTAGCTTAGGATAATCTGAGCACTGCCTATAACTTGTATAATGAGCACTTCTTGTCTATTTGCCTCGTCATGACGACTCGCTTGTTGTATTCCTCACTTGTAAGTCGCTTTGGATAAAAGCGTCTGCCAAATGAATAAATGTAAATGTAAATGAGCAGAAATCTACTGTATATATACATCTATTCAGTCTCTTTCAAGACCTTTTATAAAAGTTACCAAATAGTTGCAAAATATATATTTAAAAATATTTTAAAATAATAAAAGAATATAAACACTAACCAAAACATTCTTCCTAAAACTGCTTTTTTTTGTGTGTGTCTTAAATCATCTTAAATGATCTCATATTTACACTACATGTTTTAGTTTCTCTAGCACACACATGAGGTTTATACTGAGTTTGATCATCTGTGACTGTCCTGCTGTGTTTACTCGTTTAACTATCACAGTATCCGCAGATATTGCTCATGTGTAACCCTTTAATGCACTTACTGTACAGTCGAGAGGCAGAGTTCAGTCATTCAGGACACCAGCGATCAAAACAACGCGTTACCGAACGCGTTTGATCAGTCATGAATCATTCTGCGAATCGACTCTTTTTGATGAGTCGATCGAACCGAATCAAGATTCGACACTCAACGGAGAGACACTTTGAAATAAATAAATAAATAAATACAAAGTGACAGAGACACTTTAAACGCTGTTAAAATAATACCACAGTAAAGAATAATTATAACACAAAAGACTATATGTTTATGAATAAGCTAAATGATTAAAAAAGCTTAATATGTGAATAAAAAAATAAAACCATTTTAAAAAGCACAATAAAATAAAGAACGGGCTTATTTTATCAATGACATAATGATAATGACTCATATCATTATGATACATTATACGATACAATATACAATATTATTTCCATCATGAAAGCTATTAAAGCATTTAAACGTTTGTTGTGAGCTGGACTGGACTCTTTTAAATAATTTACTGTGAAATGTTAAAATAATTAACTAATTCGTTTTAACCATAGTTGTGTGTGTCCAGTAGGTGGCGGAATGCGCCTGTTCAACATTCAAACACACACCACCGAAGAAGAAGAAGTTTCTGTCACAACATCCGGCAGACGTCATCGCGCTGATTTCGGGTTATTTTAAGGTGAGTGTTTTTATGTTTTATAATCATTTATTCGATTGAAACAGAAGTGTGCTTATATCGCTGTGGATTCTGATGATGAACGTGTTTAAATCAGCATAAATGACTGACAGTGATCAGTTTCGAGAATAATGTTGTTTTGCTCCTTCATGTTCGTTTATATTCAACTAAATCATCATTATAAATCTTGTTAATCCGTGACTATACATTCATAAATCATTCTGAAGATCCCAGTCAAGCTGCCACAAGATCCCAGTTAAGATTTTGAGTCTAATATGTGTTTATAATAATGATAAATAACTTTTAAATACATCGAGGATCTGTTTCCCTCATATCAGCAGAAATGTGCTTCAGTGATTTAAAGTGTTTGATAGTTTGTGTTGTTTCCCTGTCAGATTGTGACCGGCTTTATTTAATATACAGTGTATTATGAACTATTAGACTCTTAACTGGATTCACATGCATTAACAGAGCCAGATGTTTCTTTTATTTGTCCCCTTTTTAGGTTATCTCTTTAGTTTTTGCTGTGTAAATGTGTTTAAATGTCTTAATCTTCAGCAGAAGAGAGAGGTTTATGATTACAGTCAGAGGGACACCGAATAATCAAACACAAGACAGTGACAAACTTAAAAAGATGGAAATAAAATTAAATAAAAATATGAAAATGTTTACAAATAGAAACACATTTTACAGCCTTCTTGCTTTTTTAAACATAACATTGTATTTAGGTATTGTTTAACTTCTTAAAAACAAAGGCTTATTTCCCCCAAATTTACATTAATGAATACTAAATTTAGCTAGAAGAAGCACAGTTGAAAGCTGGGCATGATGTAAACCTCAATAAAAGAACAGAAATCTGACCAGAAACAAGCTGAACGAGGACAACTCCTAAAGAACTGATCAAACCACTAAATATACAAAAGATTTCAATATCACTATAGCAGAAACCTGTAACCTCTCTACACGCTGAATTCACAAACACTATGGCGTAAATACACACCTACACCTGTGAGAACAAAATACCTGGAAATGCAAAATAAAAGACATACAGTTTCCGCACCTACAATCACAATTAAATCTGTTTACAATATAGTACTTGCTATGTAGTATTTGAGCAAGTTTCCAGATTTTACTCCCCAGCAGATCATCAACACAACCAGACGAGATCCCTCTGAAACGATTCTTAACAGGGAAAGAGAGAAGCGGATACGAGCGACTCCAGTATCAGCAGGATCCACAGGGATAGACGTGTTTTTATCCATAACCACAGCACAGTCTTCAGGAGTGACTGGAACATTATATTATATTTATAAGTCCTTCAGAGTTAACAAGTTGGCTAACAAAAAACAATATCATAACAAAAGATAGGGAATGTGCTTCTTATTCCACATAAAACACCTGTTTATAGATTCAGTTCCAGGAAAGAAGCATCTGTTTGGATTTAAAGGAATCCTGGTAATGCTGCAGTCGCAGAGCAAAGCCAGTTGAAGACCAGAGATGAAGTGAGGAGTAACACTCCAGACACATGCTGTTGTTTTTAGGGAATTGCTTAATCCAGTTGACTTTGAAGGTGTGATTTAAGGGTAGAACAAGTTGCGTTCATAACCACAGATTTCATCATGCAGTGGGTTTTATTTTTCTATTAAAGGTCCCGTTCTTCGTGATCCCATGTTTCAAACTTTAGTTAGTGTGTAATGTTGTTGTTAGAGTATAAATAAAATCTGTAAAATGTTAAAGCTCAAAGTTCAATGCCAAGCGAGATATTTTATTTAACAGAAGTCGCCTACATCGAACGGCCAGTTTGGACTACATCCCTCTACTTCCTTCTTTAATGACGTCACTAAAACAGTTTTTTGACTAACCTCCGCCCACAGGAATACACAAGAGTTGCGTTTGTAGAGTGTGTTTGTCGCCATGTCGTCGAAACGCTGTTATTTTCATCCCGCAGTCCAATCACCGGGTCTGATTCCGGCTCAAATTGATAGGGTAAAATTAAAGACATGTTTACAATAACACTGAGCGCGTGCATCTCCACGTTATGGTAAGAGGCGTGACCTTTCCGGGCAAGATGCGCTGAACTGCTGTCGAATCACAACACAGGAACCGCTGGCACAATCAGAACTCGTTACGTATTTCTGAAGGAGGGACTTCATAGAACAAGGAAGTCATCAGCCCGTTTTTATGACAGTGGAAACAGCGGTATACAGATGAGTAAATTATGTGAAAAATACTGTGTTTTTTTACACGCGAAACATGAACACATGTTATATTGCACACTATAAACACAATCAAAGCTTCAAAAAACCACGAAAAACGGGACCTTTAAGTGTTTTATGAACTGCTGAGGAGACACCCTGTGCCGTCCTGATAAAGATAGTCTCTCAGTGAAGTCAATCATGCTGACTCTGACTGTGATTGGCTGCTCACTGCTGATGTCACATGTGTCACTGTTCAGAGCCCTGAGTGGACACAGAAAGTGGATGATCGACATCATTGGATTGGTTTTGTCACTGTAACCCAGAGTTTAAGCCATCGTCATGGTCTTCAGACAGATGAACCTGTTTTAAAGGATTAGTTCACTTTCAAATAAAATTTCCTGATAATTTAGAAATGAAGGTTTTTGAGGAAATCATTCCAGGATTTTTCTCCATATAGTGGACTTACTGGGGTTCATTTGGACCTTCAACCCTGAACCCCAGTGAAGTCCTATATGGAGAAAAATCCTGGAATGTTTTCCTTCATTTCTTTTCATGAAGAAAGAAAGACATGAACATCTTGGATGACATGGAGGAGAGTAAATTATCAGGAAATTTTAATTCTGAAGGGAACTAATCCTTTAATGCTGGTGTGTGTGTGCAGGATGTTGAGGACTCCTCACGTGAAGGCTTGTGTGAATCAGCTGAGGTTTCACAGACTGGAGCTGATGCTCAGAGACGCTCACATGGTCTGCCGCTCTTCCAGTGTCCTGCGAGATCAGCATTGCTCCCGCCGCTCCGCCTCCAGTGGGGTTCCTGGCGTTTCGAACACTTCCGAACACGTGTGTTCACGGGCCGCGAGACGGATATGGACTAGCTCTCATCTTCTGTTAGCACACATGAGTCTCAGCAGTATTAGCTGGGCACACACACCGAAGACTTTCTCCCTGTTTTTACACTCGTCTTTGAGCGGATCTCCATCGCAGTGCCGGAGGAAGTGCCTTCTGCCCAGAAGCCCACCGGAGAACAGCCAGAGCTGTCCCGAGAGCAGGATTAAAAGACAAACATGCGTGTTCAGACGCAGCACAGACAGCGCAGGCGTCTCCCGGCGGGTCCGCAGCGCTGACGGGTCAGACTCGCACACGCGGCGCTACAGACGAGTGTTTGTCCGCAGGGAACGAGGCTCGCTGCCGGCACTCGCTGCAGGCCAACGCTGCTCTGTACGAGCGGAGCGGGAAGAGCTGGGCGGCGGTGCTGGTGTGTCTGTGCGCTGTGAGCGGACGCCCCGCTCTCCTCTTCACGCTCAGGTCTGCCCAGCTGAAGGGGCGGCACAAAGGGGACGTCAGGTACGCCTCGCGTCCAGAGATAAAGCTCCGTTCTGAAGCTCACAGGTGCGTTATGTGTTTCAATTAAACTCTGTTGTGTCAGTTTTGCAGGGGGAAAGAAAGACCCGTGTGACAGATCTGTGGTGGACACGGCTCTCCGAGAAGCTGGAGAGGAGCTGGGGATCCACGTCACTGAAGATCAGGTGTGGGGTGTGATGAAGCCGCTGCGGGACATGGTGAGTTACAGGAGGATTTGTTCTGGAGTCTCTCCCGACAGGTTTACACGCATCAAAAACACTTCTCTAATTCTCTCATAACATCCACTGCAGCATCAGCTCTTTTCTCTCAGTGTCTGAAACGCTTCCATCAAGGATTCGTTCTCTCTAAACTCCGCCTCTCTGTGAGCTTCCTCTGCTCTGATTGGTCAGATGGCCCAGTCTGCTGTGATTGGTCAACAGCTTACAGTGCGTGTCAGACACAAGACGCTCATTACCATATTTGAGTTTACGAACAGTAATGATGCTGCCGGTTTTCACTTGAGTTCTTCCTGACACAACTAGAGTTTGAGGGCGGGGCAAACAGACGTGAACAGCCAATGAAGACCACATACTGACATTATGCAAATGTGTTAAAAAATCTGCATATCTTTGCTTGGACAAACTGTTGCTGATGTGTGATGCCTTTAAAGGGTTAGTTCACCCAAAAACTAAATTTCTGTCATGTATTACTCCCCCTCATGTCGTTCCACACCCGTAAGACCTTCATTCATCTTCAGAACACAAATTAAGATATTTTTGATGAAATCCGAGAGGTTTATGACTCGTCCATAGACAGCAATATAATCAACACTTTCAAGGTCCAGAAAGGAACTAAAGACATCGTTAAAACAGTCATGTGACTGCAGTGGATCAACCTTAATGTTACGAAGAGACGAGAATACTTTTTGTGTGCAAAAACAAAACAAAAATGACTTTATTCAACAATCTCTTCTCTTCTGTGTCATTCTCATACGCTGTTTACGTCCAGCGCTTCCAGGTTCATCGTCCGGCTCAGTATTGGCCAAAGCTGGTCACGTGATCAGTGATGCTGATGCAGGAGCCTGCCAATAATGAGGCCTAGTCCACATGTGCATGGGTATTTTTATAAGCCGTGTTTATAAAAAAATCACATCCACATGAAAATGCAAAAACACGCTATGAAGCGCTGTCACAAGCCATGTTGGCCAATCAGAAGCCTGGAAAAAAGGTTTATTACAGGTTCCAGTAGGCTAACAACGTTGTCATTTTATTAAGCTTTTTATTACTATTATTATTATTATTATTATTATTATTAATTCCATAAACAAGAACAATGTGAGACATATTCATTCAAAGTAAAAAAAAAAGAAATATTGTCATAAGCAGTGACCTGTAGTGTTTCATTCTGACGCCTCTGTTCCTCGATATAACAGGAGAACTGTGCATGTGTCTGAGTACATGTAAGCCTTATTAGCACAGTTATTAGCAGCAGTATTTTGGCTATGACTGTCATTGCATAAACTCTCCTCACATAGACAAAGGACAACGTATGAGAATGACACAGAAGAGAAGAGATTGTTGAATAAAGTCCTTATTTTTGTTTTTGCTTTCTTTTATTGTATTCAATGTATGTAGAAAGTGTAAAACTCTGAGGCAGAGCCAGTTTACACTTTCTTCATAAGTTGAATACAGAAGGCAGTCTGGCAGAAGCTAGATATTTTACCTCATAACTTGTATAAATATGGATATTTTTTTACACAAACACATCGCTTCGCTTCAGAAGGCCTTTATTAACCCCCAGAGCCGTGTGGATTGTGTTTACTATGGATAGATGTGGATGGAGACGCTTTCTTCACTGCCATTATAAATCTCAGATGCGTCAGGATATTTATTAATATAACTCAGATTGTGTTCATCAGAAAGAAGAGTCATATACACCTAGTTGAGGGTGAGAAAATCATGGGCTAATTTTCATTTGAAAATGAACTAATCCTTTAAAGAAATAAAAATAAAAAGTAAAGCCATCTGTAATACCATACTGTAGCCACTAGATGTCTGTATAGCCTTTTGACGGTGTAATCTGGAGTTGGTGAAACAAGACACGATTGCTTAGTTGTTTTTTTTTTGTTTTTGAGTACTTTATTTATAGGTATTTATGACATAGTATACAAAGAAAACCAACAAAAATGAACATAACATTCTACAGTACTTCCCATTTCCCATCGCGCGGCTTAACTATAAGAACACAGCTAACAGTACAAAGACATCCGACATTCAACACAACAGATGTGTAGCAGCACTATGCATTCACAAGGTATAAAGTACATATATTATAAAAGGTATAGCAATAATAAAAATAATTAAGAAAGTAAATAAAGAGCAACTCAATAACTGAAAGGACTCGATGACCTTATACCTGCCTCAAACTGCCCAGTTTTCCAAAGTTGTGACTGACGTGAAAGGTTTTAAAACAAAAAGTGACATATCATCAGAAAAATAAATAAATAAAAATAAAATGAAAAACTATAAAATCACCTCACAAACAAATATAAAGGAAAAGAAGAATATAAAATCTGTAGGTGCCCATGTGGTCAGGTGTCCTCTGAAAATTGCAAATCATCAAAATATACTAAGAAAGGTGACCATGTTTCAAAAAAAAACTTGCTTTTAGAACCTCGAACAGTGAATTTGATTTTTTTCTCAGGTTTTTTCCAATGAAGAAGAATTAAGCGTCTTGCCAACAGTGTGGTAAAGGCGATTGATTACCTTATATATTCTTTCCTTAAGCACAATATTTTCAGGACTAGTACCAAAGACAGCAAGCAGGGGGTCAGGGTCAATAGAGACACCATGCATTCACTAAATATCTTTCCAAAACCCCTCCGGTTTTGGGCATGACCAAAACATATGGGCTGTTGTGGCTGGTGAGAGTTGGCATCTGTTACACGCAGGACTAATATTAGGATAGATCCTAGCTAATGTTGAATTTGTGAAATGCAACCTGTGAAGTATTTTAAATTGGATGAGGGCATGTCTGGCACAGGATGATGATGAATGTGCTTTGTCTAAAATACCACTCCACTCTATATCAGTAAAGTCTCTACCAGGGTCAAGTTACCAAGAGTTTTTAACAAAATCTGTGCTATGTGGACCACGATTGCTTAGTTTTAATAGTTTTTTTTTTAAATTGATAGTTAAATAAAGAACTTTTAATATTGCTCTTCACCTGACTTTATTTACACACGTGACCCTGAAGGAATCCAAAAGTAATCAGATTACATTACTTTCATATTGCAGTGCTTGGATTACGTTACTGAATACTTCGTTATGAAGTCATTTGTAACTGTAACGGGACACATATTACAGTAACCCTCCCATCTCTGTCTCCACAGTACTGAGGACACTGTGACACTGCAGATTCCTCTGAGATGAACAAATGTGTACGTGTCATACACCGATCCACACAAAATCATATCAAAAATAGTTTCCTTTCCCATCAAATAAATTACAAGCATTCATACAGTTAACACACAACGCTATAGCAAAAGAAATTGACATTTCAGCGCCTCATCAACACAACCAAAGTCCCTTTCAGACAAGTCATTTCACTCGGCGGCCATCTTTGAAACGCCTCTCGGGCATGCAAGTGCAGCTCCCATCTCTTTGAATGAGGAAACATCAAATTCTCCAAAGCTGTTTCGATTAAATTTCATATTTGAAATAAACAATGAAATCTGACAACAACTGTCTTATAAATTTTGTTTCCAAACGCTCGAATCATGACAAAAAACTGCGTTCTTTAGGCTGGATCAATGTAATGTGCATGTGCAGTCCTAAATGCGTCTCTTGTGCCTCATTTCGGAGGCGCGCGTATGACTGTTTTTATAGGAACCGGAGCGTCTAACGGCTGCTGCAGTGACGCGATGACTTTACCAGTCTGTGATTGGCTCTTATTTAGAAGGCAGGCCATATTGCGCGTTGCACTTTCTCCCATTCAAAACAATACGAGTGACGCGTCTTGTGTTATTCTGTAGTCTTTGACACAACTTAAAGTCAGAATGAAATGAAAAATGAATACATGTTATGAATCTTATTGTAAATGATTCATCCATGTATATGTTTACATTCATTGTAAATGTCACCAAAATGAACAAAAAATGGCACCCAAATTCAAGACATGGGGGCAGAAAATGCATCAAATTGAGTAGATAGTGGGGACACGTCAATACTGAATCGACTCTAGCAATCATTTGATCGATTGTCGCAATTAAAATCAAATGTGAAAAAAAAAAAAATCAGAAGTGTTTATCACAGAATAACATTTAGATCTGCTCAGGTTGTGTCAAAGATTTCTTTCTTTTCTTTTTTTTGTTTTTTTGCAGTGCTGAGCATTACAGCCAATCACAGTGTGTCTGTAGAGCACATGACTGCATCATTTGGATCAGTCTCTGGAGCAGAAGCAGTCAGCTGTAGATGTATTCGGCACTCGTTCACTGACGTTCTGCTCTCCTCATAAACCAGAGCAGATACTGAGAGACTCTTAGAGCAGTGCAGTCGGCTTCATTCACCACAACGATCATAACTAAAGTCATTGACCGCTGGGGAACGTTCTTTGCTCACTTCCTGCACACAATTTATTCCCAGCTTGAATAACCGTTTTGTTTTTCCTGCTGCTGCTGAAAGTGAACCAATGTGAGGTCTTGATTTACTAATAAACCAGCTTGTTTCGTCTGTTTCCCCAAACACTAAAATGTTTTTAATGTATCTTTTAATGATTTTTGTCATAATCTTGCGGCTCTAAACTGTAATGTGTGTGAGATTCTGCTCTGACCCTCCTGAGGTCAGTTCTGTGTGAATAAAGAGAATAAATCAGAGAATCCTTCAACTCTTGTCATGATGATAGAGCTTTTTCATCATTTATTTATGTTTGAATTTAAAACTGCATTTATTTCATAAAACTGTGCAGTTGTTGTGTGAATGCATTGGAGCAGCGCTGACAGTCTGTGTGAGTGAAGCCCATGTCAGGCGCAGCTTGTGTCAGTGTGACTGCTATCAGCAGAAGTGTGTAAACTGGTGTCTGCAGATTCAGCTCATCACTCTGTCAGGTGTGTTTAATTGGGGTTAGAGGTGAATCTGGTAGGGCTGGTCGATATGGCCAAAAAATCATATCTCTGATTAGCGATATACGGTATATACCTCGGTATTTGCTAAATTTTTCTGGAAAAACTGTATTTATTTATTTATTTATTTATTTTAAATCTTATTTCACATCCTGTCCAATGTCCTACAATGTTCATATTGAAGGCTATGAAAACAAATGTAAATTAATGTAAACATGTAGTCTATGATATAATGCTTTTTAAAGCAGATGTTAAATTCACTGAACTAAAAAATTAAAATAAATAAAAACAAAAGCACAGACTAATTTATATATAATATAGTCTATTTTGATTTCCCCATCACAATAGTCACTTTACAGTTACTGCAATCACTAAAATACACTTACTTGTAGGTTTAAAATAATTATTAGCCCGTTTGTTAGAGCATCTGACGGTGTGAGCCGCTTTAAACTAAACGTGTTAACTATATCTTACGAGTTCCTGCATGTCATGTTTAGGACAGATTGTATTATGTATTTCCCCGCAGCAGCACTCAGCGTCCTCCTCTCTGTTTCAGATCGAATCAAACTAGCGTTACTGTATATCAATATAAACACTATTGCCTCATTCCGTATCATGTATAAAAAATATATCGATATATCATATACAAACTTGATACACCGCCTATAGTCTGGCCTATAGTATCTTATTATTCTGTTGTTTTTTTGTTTTTTTATTAATTGATTATATTGATTTATTTGACAGAAAACAATACATAACATACACAAAAGATATTTTAATATCGCTAAGCTGTTTCCATACATAACTTTTGCATATATCGCAAATTCATAACTTTTGCATCCCATTTGTAAAATGTACAGAGTAATGCGACAATTGAGATTCGCTGCTTATTTATATGCAATATAAGAAGCCGCTGGTGAGGTGGATCAGCTCGTCTGACAGGACTTTACTTTAAGCACAGGTTTGGACACAGAGCAGATCAATTGTCCTGTATGAACACATTTGTTTAGGGTCCATAAAAACACTGAAATATTCAGTCTTTGCATGTTGAAACAATCTTTAACTCCTTGAACAGTCAAGCCAGTCGCGGTTTGACACGGCCAAGAACACATTCAAAGCAACATCAAACTGATCAAAAACACAGAACCGCTGGTGATTTTTCCCAGAGACAGATGGAGCTGTGACCTAAACCTTTTCTTTATTAATTCCATAATATAGAATTAATATAAAAACAAATCTATATTAATAAATTGCACTAATTATTTTAATTTACAAAATGCCCCTGAAAATCAGATATTCTGTTTTCAAGTACAAAAAGCTAAATGGTGTTATTTAAAAAGCTAATGATGTTGTTTTACAGAATCAAAATGTGTATAAGCTGCTGTATCTCGAAATAAAAGCTTTAGATTACATGAAATCTCAGTCAAAAGTATTATAAATGTGATGTAACCTACAAGAATATGATGTGCGTTTTCAAATACTGACAGATATGATTGAATATCAATCTCAGGGATGTAAATACAGTGATGGTTAAAGGATCGTGATGAAGGTCAGAAAGAAAACAAATGTCAGATTTTCAGTCAAGGCTCTGAACTGCAGTAAAGATCAGTGTAATTCTTCATCTAACTGTCCGTGTTTCCTAACTTTCAGTCTGGGATGATGATCGCGCCTGTAATAGCCAATCTGGGACCGCTGGAGACTCTGTGTTTTCGACCGAATCCCAGCGAGGTACAGTTTCCTCCGAATGTCTTCAGATCTTCCTCATCACGGCAGTGCTTGTCCTCACGGCTTGTGTTTGTCTGACAGGTGGAAGAGGTTTTCACCCTGACTCTGGAGCATTTATGTCAAGCCCAGAACAGAGGCTACACACACTTCCGCACCGGAGATCGTTTCGGGTACACACTCCCCGTGTTTCACGGCCCCAGGTATCGAGTGTGGGGTCTGACGGCAGTGGCCTTAGATCAGGCTCTGGCGCTCATTGTGCCGCCAGAGGAAGTGCCGCAGCACAGATCCGTCAGCACAGAGGCTGCCTGCTGATCTCTGACCATTACAGACTCAGATTAGGGGCTTATTTCATATTTTGGGTTTAATCCAAGTATCCAAAAGATCTTCAGATGCAATACCCCTGTCCAGTTCTCTGAGTTCCTCTCGGCTGTGTTTAGGCTTTAGGGTCAATGACTGTGTGTTTGACATCATGCCTCAGTTTATACAACATACACTGAATGTATTTTTGGGATTTAGCATTATGAGTTTTGTTTTCTTCATCTTAACCTCGATGGTTGTTTTAAATGTGAATCTGTTCATTTATTTAACACCAGTGCTTATAATAAAAGATGCTTTAAAGGTTCTTGTTTACTGTACTGAATGTTTCGATTGCTCCTGCCTGGCTCCTGCCTGCCTCTCTGCCTCGCTGCTCAGTGTTTTGTATCTCCGTATAGCTTTGTTTTCTCTTACTTTTATTGAATCTCGTACTTTTTGTTGCTTATATTATCATTACTTTATATATATATATATATACTATTGCCCACCACATTAATCTGACGTCGCCAGCTTGTAATCTTTGAATCTAAATCGCTGATACAACGCGTTTGCATCTCGCTAGCTTGTTTAACTTGTCATCAGTCTCGCGCGCTCCTCTTCCAACGTGTTCATCAAACAGCTGTGGCAACTCGGATCAGTCTACAAACACGGTGAGTTATGTCATCCTTTCCCAGTGTTATATCGTGTTCCATCTGTCACATGTTTAGCATAGCCCTCTCTGTCAGCGATGAGGGATTTACATGTCATAAATGTAGGGAAATAGTCAGGCTGACAGAGAGAATCTCAGAATTCTCTTCCGTTCCAATAAGAACATCAAACAGGTTCTCCCCACTCAGTGACGCACCCACTGAGAATCCTGTTGAAAGTGCCCTAGTTATTGGCGATTCTATTACACGGAACGTGAAAATAGAGACACCAGCCACCATAGTCACATGTTTGCCGGGAGCCAGAGCACCTGACATCAAAGCAAATTTAAAAGTGCTGGCTAATGCTAATCGTAAATACTCTACAATCATTATTCACGTCGGCACAAATGATGTTCGACTTCGCCAGTCGGAGATCACTAAAATTAACATTAAAGAGGTGTGTGAACTCGCAAGTACAATGTCAGGAGAAGTAATTTGCTCTGGTCCCCTTCCTGTTCGTCGGAGTGATGAGATAGTTAGCAGATTATCATCACTCAATGGCTGGCTGTCTAAGTGGTGTCCGCAAAATAATATAGGTTTCATAGATAATTGGAAAAGTTTTTGGGGCAGACCTGACCTGTTGAAAAGAGATGGTATTCATCCTTCCCAGGATGGTGCTGCTCTTCTCTCTAGTAATATGGCACATAGTCTTAGAGCTGAAACATGACAAACCGGGGCCCAGGACAGGAAGCAGACAGACTGGCTAAACCGACCGTCTGCTAGCTGCCTCACGTTACAGAAGTCAGATAATTCACAGCACATAGAAACTCTTGCACCTAGATATTATCACATAGAGACTGTGTCTGTACCCCGAATTAATAAAAACAAAAAACTTCCAAACCCATTTAATGGAAAAAATTTAATTGATGTTCAACAAATAAAAAATCGAGATAATAATGATAAACAAATGATAAAGCTTGGATTGTTAAATATTAGATCACTTTCTTCAAAAGCACTTATTGTAAATGGTATTATCACAGACAATAATCTAGATGTGCTGTGTTTGACAGAAACCTGGATAAAACCGGACGATTACATTATTTTAAATGAGTCTAGCCCTCAAGGTTAAGATTATCGACACAATCCTTGACAGAAAGGGGGAGGTGTTGCTGTAATTTATAGTAATATTTACAGTATTAGTTAAAAGTCTTTCAAATATAATTCCTTCGAAGTGATGGTGCTTTACGTAACATTATGTAAGCTGACATTTGTGCTGGCTACTGTATACAGGCCACCAGGACACCATACAGACTTTATCAAAGAATTTGCTGATTTTCTATCAGAGTTAGTACTAGCTGCAGATAAAGTCCTTGTTGTTGGTGATTTTAATATCCATGTAGATAATAAAAAAGACTCATTAGGATTGGCATTTACAGACAACACGTGTCAGGACCCACTCATTGTCGTAATCATACTTTAGATCTAATATTGTCACATGGAATCGATATTGATGCCGTTGAAATTCTGCAGCAGAGTGACGACATCTCAGATCATTATCTAGTCTCGTGTATATTACATTTAGTGAAAGCGGCTAAACTGCCTCCCTGCCATAAATATGGTAGAACCATCACTTCTACCACTAAAGATCGCTTTATAAATAATCTTCCTGATCAGTTTCATCGCCTTAGCATACCAAACAGCTTAGAAGACCTCGATGTTGCAACAGAAACTATTGACTCTCTCTTTTCCAGCACATTAGACTCAGTTGCTCCTTTGCGTTTAAAAAAGATTAAGGAAATTAATCCAACACCATGGTACGATGAGCACACTCGGGCCCTAAAAACTGCAGCCAGAAAAATGGAGCGTAGCTGGAAGAAAACAAAACTAGAAGTATTTCGCATTTCGTGGAGAGAGAAAATGATTGAGTACAGAAAGGCCTTAAAAACTGCTAGATCTGCCTATTTTTCAATACTCTTAGAAGAAAATAAACACAACCCTAGGTATTTATTTGATACAGTGGCTAAATTAACAAGAAATAAAGCTTCAACTTTTGATGTTTCCAAAGAGCACAACAGTAATGACTTTATGAACTTCTTTACTTGCAAGATTGATAATATTAGAGAGAAAATTATAACCATGCAACTGTCTACTACAGTATTGTGTCTTTCATTTGTTTTGTATCTTTCATTTGAAGGCCATGTTACTAGCATCTGTAAAACTGCATTCTTCCATCTTAAAAATATATCTAAACTACGACATATGCTCTCAATGAAGAATGCAGAACAGTTAGTTCATGCGTTCATGACCTCAAGGCTAGATTACTGTAACGCTCTACTGGGTGGTTGTTCCTCCCGCTTGATAAATAAACTACAGCTCGTACAAAATGCAGCAGCTAGAGTTCTTACTAGAACTAGGAAGTATGACCATATTAGCCCAGTTCTGTCGTCACTGCATTGGCTTCCTGTTAAACATCGTATAGATTTTAAAATCTTGTTAATTACTTACAAAGCACTAAATGGTTTAGCTCCCCAATATCTAAGCGAGCTCTTAATGCATTATAGTCCTTCACGTTTATTGCGATCTCAGAATTCAGGCCAGCTGATAATACCTAGAATATCAAAATCAACTGTAGGCAGTAGATCCTTCTCCTATTTGGCACCTAAACTCTGGAACAATCTTCCTAGCATTGTTCGGGAAGCAGACACACTCTGTCAGTTTAAATCTAGACTAAAAACGCATCTCTTTAACCTGGCATACACATAACACATTATATATTTATATTTTCAAATCCGTTAAAGGATTATTAGGCTGCATAAATTAGTTAACACCAGATGTACTCGTTACATCAGAAAAAGAATGGCATCTACGCTAATATTAGTCTTTCTGTTTATCCCGAGGTTTACCGTAGTCAACCGGATTCGGGCCGTTTCCAGATAAGACCGAGGACCGGCGCCTTGATACGACCACAACGCAGCCCTGAAGTATCAGCAGAGATCGAGTCGACTAGATCATCCATTGTGAAGGCCTCATCGACATGACAGCCAGTGCCACAGTTTCCTCAAAATTATAATCACGATTATTAATTACGTTTATTCTATCAAAAAGAGTAATGTAATTATGGCTATTTTGCAAGTTCTTTACCAACCTACAATTCACCCAAAAGGCCTGTAGGTGGCACAAACGACTTAATTTAACCAACTATGATAACTTCGTTAGATGGTAAATCAATACAAAACATGGTTTTGGTGAACGCTTTGTAATATGTATTCACATTAGATTTTAAAGCAACAAAATTCGTTTGCAATAAGACAAACCAGATTCAAATTGCCCGGCAAATTTGTAAAGCAAAGAACAATCATTTCTAGCTGATCAACATTATGAAAACTGGTGAAACCTTTAGGAACTTCAAAAGATAAAACAGCAAAACTCCTAATATTACTTCCAATATTTCCAAATTATGTTCATTTTCATAGAGTGGGCCAATATCGTGACGATTATTTAAAATCAATCGGGAGAAGCAGATATCGTTATCGTGATTAAAATACGATTAATCGTGCAGCCCTAATTTAATTTAATTTGACTTGACATTTGATATTCAACAGTATCTTGACATTTATTCAACAGTGCTTTTGATCTGCCTGCATTGACACTATTCTTTAAAAGGAAAATTATATACCAATTATCAATGTAAAGCTGCTTTGACACAATCTGCATTGTAAAAAGCGCTATATAAATAAGGGTGACTTGACTTTTACAGCGGAGATTCTCAGTCCTGCACACGGACATTCATTTTCCTGCACTTTAGTTCTACCTTTAATCAGATTTACCCTCCACTGCATGACTGTGCTCAATACTGTCCATGAATTAAAAACAAACATCTCTTTTACAGTAGATGTCTGAGGCACTATGGGATACACTGTCCTATAGAGTAACAATCAATGTCAAGCGAACACTGAGCATTGATCATCTATCAGCTCTCAGAAAGGATATTTCTCATGGCCTCAGAAAAATAACCCTGTCACACTTTAGATTAGGGTGCAGTTCTCACTATTAATTATGACTTGTGCCTCAATAAACTCCTAATTATTACACAAACTCATAACTCAAACTATAGCAAGGAGAGTCGAAAGGTACCCAGATAAAATACACACACAACATATCAAAAGGGCTTGGTCCACATACAAAGGCCAAATAAGGTTGAGAGGCAACAAGACTGAGAAGCTCTTAGCTTGTATTGAGTGGACTTTTTGATGGGGGTGGATCACACACATGGTCCTCTGGGGCGTTTGATGAAGGATATTCGAAAGTATTACGGTCTTTAAGGCATTACATCACATACTGTAATTCATTACATTGTTCATTATGGCATGCTTATTGACCTTTGTAAAAAAAAAAGTAACTTGAATTACATGTGTTAGAGAAACATTGACGAGGCTGAAGTTCAGGCATACGCAATAAATTCATCTTATCTGTTGTTATATTTGGTAAGTTCCTAGTAATTTGATGTAAAATTTTGGTATTAATGTTTTGTTGTTTCAGTGATTTGTTGTATGGAAATAGAAAAAAAATATTGAAAATGTTATTAACACTTACTGCAATAAATTTAAATGTTCTTATAATATGTCATATATATATATATATATATATATATATATATATATATATATATATATATATATATATATATATTACCACTATTTTAGGCTTTATTAATTACACACTAGTTTGCTATATTTTCCCTTTAGAATACTGTTCCAGGTTCTAAGTAATTTCTTGAGAATGATGAGGTAATTCCTCATTAATTATCATT
This sequence comes from Megalobrama amblycephala, assembly GCF_018812025.1. Classification (NCBI taxonomy): domain Eukaryota; kingdom Metazoa; phylum Chordata; class Actinopteri; order Cypriniformes; family Xenocyprididae; genus Megalobrama; species Megalobrama amblycephala. The sequence continues at coordinate 539,039 of NC_063059.1, read as the reverse complement.
GCCTTAAATACAGGATTCATTTGGTGACGCTTTATAATAGTGATATGAATTATCCCAAGGAAAACAGACACAAAAAAAAAATTCTCTCTCTCTATTATAATATATATATATATATATACACACACACACACAGTGGGTATTCAGAAGTATTCAGACCCTTTGCTGTGACACTCATATATTTAACTCAGGTGCTGTCCATTTCTTCTGACCATCCTTGAGATGGTTCTACACCTTCATTTGAGTCCAGCTGTGTTTGATTACACTGATTCGGACTTGATTAGGAAAGCCACACACCTGTCTATATAAGACCTTACAGCTCACAGTGCATGTCAGAGCAAATGAGAATCATGAGGTCAAAGGAACTGCATGAAGAGCTCAGAGACAGAATTGTGGCAAGGCACAGATCTGGCCAAGGTTACAAAAACATTTCTGCTGCTCTTAAGGTTCCTAAGAGCACAGTGGCCTCCATAATCCTTAAATGGAAGACGTTTGGGACGACCAGAACCCTTCCTAGAGCTGGCCGTCCTGAACAGCTATCGGGGGAGAAGAGCCTTGGTGAGAGAGGTAAAGAAGAACCCAAAGATCACTGTGGCTGAGCTCCAGAGATGCAGTCGGGAGATGGGAGAAAGTTGTAGAAAGTCAACCATCACTGCAGCCCTCCACCAGTCGGGGCTTTATGGCAGAGTGGCCCGACGGAAGCCTCTCCTCAGTGCAAGACACATGAAAGCCTGCATGGAGTTTGCCAAGATGGTGAGAAATAAGATTCTCTGGTCTGATGAGACCAAGATAGAACTTTTTGGCTTTAATTCTAAGCGGTATGTGTGGAGAAAACCAGGCACTGCTCATCACCTGTCCAATACAGTCCCAACAGTGAAGCATGGTGGTGGCAGCATCATGCTGTGGGGTGTTTTTCAGCTGCAGGGACAGGACGACTGGTTGCAATCGAGGGAAAGATGAATGCGGCCAAGTACAGGGATATCCTGGACGAAAACCTTCTCCAGAGTGCTCAGGACCTCAGACTGGGCCGAAGGTTTACCTTCCAACAAGACAATGACCCTAAGCACACAGCTAAAATAGCGAAGGAGTGGCTTCACAACAACTCCGTGACTGTTCTTGAATGGCCCAGCCAGAGCCCTGACTTAAACCCAATTGAGCATCTCTGGAGAGACCTAAAAATGGCTGTCCACCAACGTTTACCATCCAACCTGACAGAACTGGAGAGGATCTGCAAGGAGGATTGGCAGAGGATCCCCAAATCCAGGTGTGAAAAACTTGTTGCATCTTTCCCAAAAAGACTCATAGATGTATTAGATCAAAAGGGTGCTTCTACTAAATACTGAGCAAAGGGTCTGAATACTTAGGACCATGTGATATTTCAGTTTTTCTTTTTTAATAAATCTGCAAAAATGTCAACAATTCTGTGTTTTTCTGTCAATACGGGGTGCTGTGTGTACATTAATGAGGGAAAAAATGAACTTAAATGATTTTAGCAAATGGCTGCAATATAACAAAGAGTGAAAAATGTAATTATTTATTTTTTTTTTTTAGTGGTTTGTTTATATAAAATTGCAAAAACATTTTCATTGCCTGACTGTTTCATGTGATTTATACCTGGTTTAGATTGTCTATGTAAGTTAGCCATTCCCTTCCTTAAAAATCAGACCTATAGCAGTCACTTAACGTAGTTGAGGCAGTTATACAAGTACAGTTGGAAAATTGAAGGGTATTTCCAATAATAAAATTATGTTGTAAATAGCGTGGCTTAATGAACCAACTGGAAATATATTTCATTTAAACCTTCAAATGCGTCAAAGTGTGAGAAAATGCATTTCCAAACTTAACATACATTTTTTGTTAAAAGAAAGATTTTAAATATGCTTAAATACAAACTGTTACACAACATGCCAGCTTTGAAGTGGAGGTAAACATTTATCATTTTTATTCAAATCAAAGTTAGTCACAGGAAAATTCATTTTTCATGCTGCATTGTTTCAGCATACTTGTTGGTCCATTTCTTCTACACAAAAATCCTTGAAAAATTGAAAAATGGAAAAAAAAAGATTTTTTTAAATCTACTCTAAGCAATACAATGATATTTTACTGATCAAAAACATTCTTATATATATAGCCTTCATTAGGACAGTATGGACAGGCAGGAAGTGAAGTAGTGGAGTGAGGGATGGGACGGTAAAGGTCCTCGAGTCGAGACTTGAAAAGTTTACATTCTATTAGAGTATCAGGTAAACAAAAAAAAGTTAAACAATTGTCGGCAACATTTTATACTTTGTGACAAGTCGTACTGTACTTGCTAACTATCATAGAGATACTTTGACAGATCAGAACATAATATTACAGCATACTGTATGAGTGGAGAAAGTGATTCTTCAATTTGCAAAAAAAGACTATTTGTAAATTAAAACTAAGCTTTCCCTGGGTAAAAAACAAAATAAAACAAAATTAAGTAATTAATCGAGGATCTAACTTTGGTTTCTTTCTTTTCTGAGACTAACAGAGTATTTCCACATATCGATGCACTGTGAGAGCAGAATCTCTTCAGGGAACAACTCCTCCACCTCAGGAGGAAAATCCAGATTTTTGCGCTCCATGTAGGACACAACAGTGTCTTTCAGACTGTGGGACAGACAGAAATCAATGAGTTGGAATAGATTTCTATATGTTCAACATGAGCTTAACGTTGCACATCACCACAATGAAAATCAGGCATTTATGGATTCTGCTCTGCCAGTCACAAATGTCCCTGATATTCCCCAACAACTGTTTGTACATTTCTGAAATGTTTTGGTTAACTTGATTACAATGTTTTTTTGCCTCACCCTAGTGTGATTGCTTCTTACTCTGTGTTCGACAGAGGCAGGCTGGTAGGCTACATATAAAATGTTACGTGACGTAATTTCTGACTGGTTATGTGGAGCCCCACTGTCACATTTATAAGACACAAAAATCAAGAGACACACAAATGGCTTGCAGATGCAGTTCACCAAGTGAGTCAGATGTTTCTGGTGGTATCTGCTCCCTAAATGGGGTGAGGTGGGGTGCAATGATGTAGATTCCCTGTGTTTGTCTTTTATACTGAAGGGTTTCCTGTGCTGTTTTTATAGTCGGTTTGTATCTTCTACTTGATTAGTCTGATCCCAGGTGTACAGTGTCCATTTTAGGACATTCTCACACCACAGTCATACAACGAAAGGCTTCATGCCTCAGACTAAAAGGCTTCAGTCATCGGTCAGGTGTCAGGTCTCGTACAATTAGGCATCGGACAAAACAGCCTCAGACAAAAAGGCATCAGACGAAAAGGACTTGAAAAGGAAGTGAATTGCCCCGCCTCAAAGTGACGTCACGTGCACGCAGTTTTCTAAGTTGTATAAAACATACTGAATTATTTTGTAAATTTGTATTATTCGTTAGTTTTATTTGCATGTATGAAAAGTTAGTTAAATAATACATTTCTTGCATTGCAAACTATCATGAACACTTATGAAAATTAACCATGATTTTATCATAGTAAAAGAACAGAAGGACGTGCATTTTCTCTTATCACAATTAATTCAGATCACAAAATTGAAAATCAAAAATTATCATTTTAACTGGTCACCCAGCCAAAGACACAACTAAGTATGTATATTATTAAAATATATATAATTTATTATTATTATTACTACATCAGTAAGTTACCCTTCATACGTGTTTTCAGAATACTTTCATAAGTTTGGTCTGATGTGTCAAATAGAACAGAAACATTCACAGTGGAAATCTGCCACATTTATATGCATATATTCACCTGTACCCTGGTAATTATTCGTACTTTAAAAAGTCACTGGTTACACACAAATCATGTTTAAATTTCAAAGAAAACTTGCAGCACTGGTAATGTTCCCATCAGGACGTACCTCCAGTCGGGCCTGAAGGTCTGTGTGGCATTTGGGTCCTTCAGAACCAAAAGCAGAAGCTCGTGAATCTCCAACAGGACGGCGCCGACACTGGATTTAGTGCAGAAACTGTTGAGTGCTGTCTTGTGTTCCTCCTGTAGGGGATGTTTGTACTCCTCGCTGAAGCTCTCAAATGGGTCCTGACGGGGACACATACAGTTATCACATACAAACTCAATGAAAGCAGAAAACAGTGTTCACTGTGCTGAGTGTCTCACCCTCCTCAGACTTATCATCGTCTCTGATTTAAGAGAGCTGAGCAGCTGCCACAGCGCCACACAGTGCTTCAGACCGCACCTGCTCAATGCCTGCACACACACTTACTCAGTTACTATTGAGTGTGTTAGATTAGTGAGACTGACATGTTTATTTAGATTTTTACATAATTATCTTTTCATTAATATATTGTTTATATAATCATTTTTAGTGCTACAGCCATCAAAGCAGTGTGCTGTTATAATGCATAGGTCTTGCAAATCTAGATTTGTTTTTTAAAAGTACATTAATAACACTATACTTTGTTATATTAACTTAACATTAAATGACCAAAAAAAAAAAAAAAAAAAAGCACAAATGCCACAAGGTGTTTTCTATGGAAGCTTGTATCCGCCATGGGATATAAAAAATAATAATAATCATTATCTCACAATTCTGACTTTTTTCCCTCCAAATTACGAGCTATAAACACTGCTTTGCACAGATAAATAACGAAGAAAGTCTGTGTCCATGACCAACCTTGAAGATGTGCGGGGCCATGTTGTCGGCCATCTTCAGCACCTCCGTCAGATAAGCGCCCAGTGGCACGTGTGGCTCTCCCCCCGTCAGGGCGAGGAAACCCAGGGCCAGCTCGGCGGTCGACAGTGCCTCACACACATCTCTGTAGGACTGCAGCTCCTTCACAAGGTTGTGTTGTGTAAGAGGATGCAACGGCTCCTTTGGATACACAATCACAATATGGCTTGCAAAATTATAGAAATATATCTCTGCATTACAAACATGTCTAACTCGATGTTGAGGTTACGTGAGTAACTGGTGGAGTTCCCTTTCGATTTCACAGACAGTAGCTGATACTAAAGAAAACCGTATACAGTTATGCCGTTGCCAGCATGAACCTGCCCTACCCATTAGAGTCAAACCTGAGACATGCTAAACTAACAGCGGTTGTGGTGACAAACTCCCAGTTCATCACTCAAAGCTGCAGCGTTTGCAGGCGCATCCAAATCAAGCTATACAAACATGTTGGGAGCGATGGCATTACCAGCACCACACATAAGTTATCACATAGAGACAGCAGTATACATCATCTAGCCAATAATTTAATAATCTGCTTTAAGTATGGAGTGTGTCATGTGGCCAATTCTGTCAGTACCAAGCATACAGATTTTACTGGGTAAATATGTAGATGTGTAGAAGCAAATATGACACTAAACATATGTTTAGACACTAGATATGACCTTTCCCGATCCTGTCCACCCCTCTCTCTCCCACTTCACTTCCTAACTGTCGTATCTCAATAAAAAGGTGAAAATTCCAAAAATGAAAAAAAAGAAACTTCCAGCAGAGAGAATCCCTTCTCAATATGGTGACTGGAAGAGGAATTAATAATAATATTAATAATAATAATATGTTTTATTTATTTAGCGCCTTTCAAGAACCCAAGGACGCTTTACATGTAGTTGCTAGATAACATGAATACATTTACAGTTGTAAGAAAAAGTATGTGAACCACCTGCAGAATCTGTGAACAATTTTAACAAAATAAGACAGATCATACAAAATGCATGTTATTTTTTATTTAGTACTGTCCTGAGTAAGATATTTTACATAAAAGACATTTATATATAGTCCACAAGAAAAAAAATGATATACCCAATATATACCCAATATGACCCCTAATGAAGGTTCGACATTGACAGATTAAACATGTATTATGCTAATACAAATAATGCTACTTACCTGTTGAACTTTACTCTTCACATCCTTGAATATGATCTCATAATTTCTGTCCTGTCTGTTCACCAATGTTGGAATACCCTAAAAATCAAAACACATATAAATAAATATAATTGTGTATTTATATCTACTCTAGTGGTCGTCAACTCCTGAATAACTCCTAAAAACTGCATTTTCAGCCGCTGTGGTGCTGTGACGTACAGTAAGGGTTATGCGGGGTTTGCCCTGTAGGAAGCGGGTGATGATCTGGTGCTGAATCTTGGGCAGGTCGTACTCCATCAGTGTTTCCTGTCCGCACTCCATGCTGTACTGGCAGTTGGACAGTATGAGAGGCAGCAGATCCCGCTCACACTCGTAACGGATCACGTGCAGCTCCGTCAGGTCAGCTGGGCTTACCGTGTAGCTGGAGGAGACAGGACAGAGAATGACACAGAGAAATATAAGGGCAACTGGGAAATACGGCAAAAATGCTCCCTTTAACCCCTAGATCACAGCTCTGACAGGACAACAGTTTAGTGTTAGTGTAGGGCTGCACGAATAATTATTATCGATAATGAAAATAATCAACAACGAATTGGATTATCGATTAGTTGTGCTCGGAAACATCATCTAGTCACTAGCTCTACAGTAATGAATAACCCATTTCTATAGACTAAATGCAAATGGAAAATATCAGAAGTCACAGATTGAGCAGCTGGAGGAAATGTTCATGATCCAAGCTGTCTGAAACAATGCTTTATATTTATGAGCGCTTCAAACAAAGACATAAGTGTTTCCCAAGTCTCTCCCTGTCACGCTCTGACAGATGTGATGGTGCAACGGATCACAAAACTCACGGTTCGGATCATATTATGGTTTTCAAGTCACCGGATTAAAAAAAACACTAAATAAATAAAAAATAAATAAAAGTAAATAAATAAAATACAAATGATTGGGTGGGTGGGGGTGTTGGTACATGTAACTTTTAATTATTTAATTTATTTAAAGAACACTTTAAGTACTTTGACACTACAGCAAATGCTCTCAACTAATAAAGTTCAAACAGACAGTAAAAATAAGAGTATACAAATTAAAACATAGATAAACACTATAGAACAGTTACAAATAAAGTTAGGTCTAACGGTAGTATTCAGATCCAGAAATGTAATAATATAAATATAGGCTAAATATAATTGTTATTACACTAGTGTTCAATGTATAAATGAAATATTGAATAATCATTGTTAAAGCTGTGTTTTGTTGTTTGACAAATAATGAGATTGTAGTTATTTTTAGGCTGCTGTCACTGAATGCACAGAACAAACATGATGAAACGTCCGATTTCTGTGTACGAGAATACTTGTCGAGATGGCGTATTTTCTGATTATTTTGTATGTGTCCGTTCAAGCGCAAGGAGTCACAAAACCGGGCTTAATTATGTTTAAAGGTGTCTCTGTGTGCACATGTGCTTTGAGTATGTGCACAGAAAACAAATCGCGATCGTGAATCGAGATCTCTTTTGCCTCTTCTTACATTTGAAAGGTTTAAAAAATGCTTGAGTGTTTTAAATTGACAAGACTTAGAAACTTTCAAATAATAAAACTTTCACTATATAATGATTAAAAGCAACTTTAAAATGGCAATCCGTTTTTAGGTTTGAATGTAACGTTTTTAACCCTTTTTTACTTATAACGCACAGCATAGTCTACATAGATACATTCACTATATATATATTTTTTGCAAGGCTTTATATTACACATTGTTTGGAGGACACCACTGAGCAGGATATGGAATAACATTGTTTAAAATAATAAATTACAATTTATTTTTAATTATTATTATTGGCAATATTTTTTTTTTTAGATTTTTTCATCCAATTAAAGCCACAATATGTACATTTTCACCACTAGAGGTCGCTTATTCAAAACAAAGGCGTAGCTTGATTTCGTGGAATCATGGGAGGTGTTGTCTTCACATCTACAGCCGGTGGAAAAGAATCAGGACGGGCAGAAATCATGTTCATGGATGAGATTATCAGACATCCCAACCTGCAAAAAGTCATTTCAGGGAGGTACAGGTAGAGTGCTGTGTGGTCACTACTGTAGATGTTTACTGGTCCAAAGAGCCCATTAAGCCATCTAGCTGTTGCTCAGAACCTTCTTTAAATGCATATCTATGGGTGTGTTTTTTCTCATCCATCATCATTGGGCTTTTTTCTTCATCAAGCCTCATGATTTGAAACATCGCTCATATCCACGGTCATGCCATAACAATTAATCCTAGGGTTAAGGTTTTGTTCAACGCAATAACCCAACATGGCCAATGATTACTATATCAAATGACATGGGACATCCGCTGAATTCCTTACCCAGACTCCTCTCCGGTGTGTTTTTCCACAGTGTACACAAGGTCATTATGGAGGGTGATGAGGTAGCTGACGAGGGCAGTGGAGCAGAGGCCCAGACCATGTCTCTGTGGCAGCAGCACCTGCAGGTCAGCGTTCAGACCCAGATCTTCTTGAGTATATTCAGCCGGCAGCTTTATCTCTCCTGACAGAAAACATCATGTATGAAAACAATAAACATCACCTGTCTGCTCAAGCATTGATTGAACAGTGGCTTAAATCATGGTTAGTTCAGTAGGAGCTGGTTTACCTGTGGCAGCCAGAGACACCCTGAGCTGGTTCCATGTTGACAAGAAGATTTTTATGTACCTTTCATACCGAGCTAGTGAAGCTGTCGATTGAAAACATGGCACTTTTACTGTTTGTAGTGAACATAATATTTATTTACAGAGAAATGGCATTTGCTTGCATGATTACTGAACAGTTTTGCACTGAAATGGGCAAATTAACTATAAACAAGCATAAACAACAATTTTACAATTTAACAACAGTTCATTTATCAGTCAATCAATCATGAACATCCTCACACTGAGCCTAAGACAGGGCCATCGAGCTTAATTTTCCTACAGAGATGAGCTCCAAGCCTGATCAAACTCTGTCTGTATCTTTATACTAATCATGAAGACACTGATTCAGTTGTTCTGGTGTGTTTGATTAGGGTTCAACTGAAACTCTTATAACAAATAGACATGACCGAAATGCAATAGGCATCATAAAAGCCTCTCCCCTTTTGTTCAAACTAAGTCATCGGCCCCAAAGATCATAAAACCAGTTCTCTTCAAAGGCCTTAACAGAGACGGTGTCTGGAGCTCTCTGGAAGCTTCAAAGACAGATGGTGATTTCTTCTCCATATCCCACCTCAATAGACAGTGCCGGCCATCTGACAAGAAACTGAATCTGAGGGCCAAAGTTGTCCACTCCTGCCCTAAGACAACATTTAGCCATGGAAAATGATGTTTCATTCTCTAATATAGCCGTACCTTCTTTATGGCTATCCAGGAACTCTCCAATGGTTTTGAAGTTAAGGTCTGTCATGTTCTGGAACTTCTTAACCAAATCCCTCTGGAGAACCAAGATGTCAGGAAGGAACCGCACCAGCCGTAGCTCTGCATCCTGAAATAAACAGTTGGTTAACGTGACACTCGTCCCCCAGAGCTCTGCACACAACATGCAGAAAAATAAAGTTAATCCATTAATTAAGAAATTGTTGAATGTCTCTTTGTAGCCTACCAGCCTACTTAAAATGTGAGAACTTGCTATTAATTCGTTCTTTTGATTTGAAAAATGAAGAAACAAACAAAAAGAAAATTAACTACAGCGGAATCAAAACGCAGGGATGTAATGCTCCAATGAAGCGTCCTCATGTTTCAACTAAACAGGATGATGATAAACATGCATGCGAGTTGTTTTCCCTGCATGTCAGAAGGGGGCTCTGTAAATCAGACTAAACATTTTCAACACAGGCCTACATAAAGTCCCGGGACAGTTAAAATTATTTTGTCAAGATGCATCTCCATCTGTGCTCCAATAGCAGTCGCCATTCACATTAATACACGGCATAGACTGAACACCATGTGTGTAAGACTCCAATAGGAAATTATTCCCTCACAAATAAATCTCTTAACAAGTAAAACTAGCTGTGTCTATATTATGTAGACTAACAACATTATAATATTATACGCAAATGTATTTTAAAATCATTATTGTCCCTGCTTCACCTTACGGTACGCTTGTAAGAAAGGAGCAGTGGCTGGGACAGACTTTAAGCATCATCCCTGCTTAAAAAGATGCAATCTAAACCCGTTTACATGAAATAAGCCTGACAGGTTTAAGCTTAAGGGCCTGTTGCTGATACTAACAATCCTGGATCACGTCAAATCATCAACGATGAAATCCTGCTCATTTCAAGTAATTCACTCATATTTTTCACACTATATAAATGGTGCTTCTCTAATATTATAGCAAATTTGAAAACACTTATTATGAGTTAGTCGTATACACTGTAAAGCCAAGCTTCTAAGCTGGCTGGCCATCGTACGGTGCACCCTAGCTCGAGCTAGATGCTTCTGTTATGACTGTTTTCTGCCTGGAGACCAGGTCTATCTCCGCGCCCCTCTGGAAAAAACTGTGAGGCAAGTACCTGCCACAGAGATTCTCAGGTGGCCTGAGGGCAAGACGGTCTGGGAATGTGAGGTTGAGTTAAAGTGAGGATGTTTAACAGCCCAGGTGAAATCACAGATGATGCTGCCGCCTTTAAACCCAGTGCTCTTTGAAACATTCGGCAACCCAAACAGGACAGCACCCTACAAGCTCCTCTTCATGAAACATGCTGAGTCAAGAACAAAGCTGATGCTCAGACCTTCTTCAGGCTTCTTCTTCTATAAACAGGATGAAGTTGATGAATTAAGGAGAATGGCATGCTCGAATACCATTGACCGCTTAATTTCACTGGCATGATTCAATATGGGCTTCATATTTTTGTGGAGAATGTTGTTTTTCCCATAATGTTAGCTATAGAGGGTATGCATCGACGTCACTTTCCCGCCACTTTCCATTTTCCCCACCTAATCCATGGATATTGACATGCAGCCAGGAGTCGTGTTTCCTGACATTTATATGTGCCTGATTTCGACGGCAACAAATCTGCCTGTGAATATTTTATATAACTACAATATAGGTAGGTTTAAATCTGCTTAATCACTTATATCAATGTTATATCGTCATATTGTCCAGCCCTAAAACATATATAGTTTTATAGTATAGTTTTTGACAGTGTTGTTTATTTAAAAACACCAAATTATGCAGAATATAAGATGGCAAATATTTAATTGATGAGTTGTCAACATAATATGTAACAATACAATATATATGGAATGATTTTACCTCAAAATCCAACAATTTGACACAAAATGATTAAATCCATGTTTATCTGCTGGAGTCAAGTTGTTTCTGTGAATTACAGTGATCCATTTGCTTCTTTTTTCTGTAGTTTTTGGCGGTCTTTAAATATATACCTCAGGTTTTGTGTCAAAGCTATTTGTACAGTCAATCACAAAGCTCTTTCCCGTTTTGGATGTGTTTTGTGTGTTTTTCGCTGCACGCTGAAAACCAATGCTGCCGCTCAGTCTTTTGCCACTCAGTGGACGTGACCGCAGTCGTAACGGTCGACGGTGACGTCACATGCATACCCTCTATTGATAGAATATTGAGGGAACTGAAAGTTTCAATCTTGCACCTAATCTGATGACTTTACACAACTTCAGAAAGGTTTTTTTTATCCAACTATATTCAGTTTAACCTGTACTTTTTTTTTTTGGAAAATTTGTTTTGGGGCATAATTTAGTATTATAAAGTCACTTTTGTCACTATTTTTGTGTTTCCTCTACACCAGTTTACCTTTATTTTGATGTTTTTCCTCCATACACATTTATTATTGTGGAATAATCACTTCAGATCTTACCCTCTGAAGGAACCTCCAGAGTACAGGTAAAGTGTCTCGGCCATTGTTCTGCTCCACAATGTGGGCAAGACTCAACATCGAGACCTTCCTCCTGCAGCTCCAGATGGATGAATTATGGATAAGGGAGTTCTGGGGCAAACAGTGCAGGAAAAGCTCTGGTTTCCCAAACGTCAACTTCATCACTGGATTAGAAGACACTCGCTCATCTTTCCTGATGAAAGCACTCACTTCCTTTAGCTGATTGTCCAGATCCTGAGAGAAAGATCACAGTAGAGTTGAGCTTTAATCCAGAGGTTTCTCAACTTTTAGACAGCAGATGTGGTCTATTTGCTTGAAGTACAGTTCTCTGATGGCAGCTAATGGTCACATGGCATGCAAGTATATTGATCATTTTAACTTCAAATCCACAAGCTTTTATTTTGGTGGAATATTGGTGAATGTACAGTATATATATTCTATATTCTGTTCACATAATAGTTGGAAATTATGCAAATGTGAATATAAATAAAGTGAACATGCATTTTATATATATAATTTTCCTGTTTTGTAATACAATGAAATACCTGTTGTTTTACAGAAGCTTGCTGTAATTTAAATTTCTACTATTAAATTAACACAAAATTGCAGATTTTAAAAGGAAATTTTCTGTATTTTTACAGAATGTGTAATTTTATATAAAATGTTAATTAATATTTCATTAATTATTTATAAACAGATTTTTTTTCTGTAAAAATAGAAAAAAAGGAAAAAATGTATAACTACAAAAATCTGCAGACATTAAACATTTTTTCTTACCATTTAAGATCATGTGTTGGTTAAAGTGAGTTTTTATAAGGTTAAATAATAGTATTTGTACATGCACTGTAAAAAATGATTTGGTCCCACTTTATATTAAGTGGCCTTAACTACTATGCACTTACATCAAAAAATAAGTACTTGTTGAGTTCATATTGAATTGCAAGACACTTTTGCTGCTATTGAGGTGGATAGAGGTTAGGTTAGGGACAGGTTTGGTGGGATGGGTAGGGTTAATGGTAGGGGTCAGTGTAATTATAAATGTAATTACAGAAATTAATTACAGATGTAATTATAAGCAGGTTTTTTAAAATATAAGTACAATGCAAAAGCATGTATGTACACAATAAGTGCATTGTATCATATGATTAATTTAAATTTAAGTACATATTAGTTAAGGCCACTTAATATAAAGTGGGACCAATGATTTTAATGGTAAAAGAATGTAAAAACGGTAAAAAAAAATAAATAATAATAATTCCACATTTATTTTACAGTGCAGTAATATATTATTATTTGTATTATTATTAAGATAGATATTATATGAGAACTCAACAAAGTTTGAGTCCATTTTAAAGTCCAGGTTCAAGTCAGTGCAAAGACTTTTAATTTATATTATTATTATTATTATTATTATTATTATTATTATTATTATTATTATTATTATTATTAGGGCACTGAAAATGTGATGCAACAGACTGATTCATTTAAATTTAAACTGCACAATATTTGTGGATTTTTACCCTAGAGGGGCTGAGGTCTCTGTGGGATATTGTTGATATTGTCTATCCATTTTAGACATAATAAAAAATGAGGGAAAAACATAAGAAAATGGAAAATCAAGCAGGATACACTAAATATTGATGATACATAATATACTAAAAGCATGCTGTTTACCTTCAGCTGACGGGTAATGACATCATTATTCATGGCATTTTCCCATCCGTTTCTTGCATCTTTAGTGGAAAGTATTCGATCATAAGGAACAGGCCCTGTATCAAAATGTTACATTTGTTGAATTTCTGTGGCAGGAGATCAATATGGCCTGTGGCAAATGTAAGGGGAGTTGTGTGAGCTCTTACACTGGCGGGTCGGATGGGGTTCCAGTAGACTGTGGATGATCAAATGGATGGTACTGTCTGTATCATCCACCCCTTTGCCCAAAGCTCTGCTCAGCTGCTCCATGTCCTTCAAAAGATGGGCCACAAGGAACGGCCCAGGATCCGGCACAGCAGGCTTGATGATCTGCAGGACACTCTAAACAGAAACATGTAAGATTATGGGATGAAGATAGTTAAAGGTGTTCCCACTAAATTACCCCATCTATTAATGTTGTAGTCAAGATCACCTAATCTGAGACCAAGACTAGACCAGGACTTTGAGGGGTTGGGTAGCACTTTACAATGAGGGTCCATGAACTAATGATTATTGAGAGCATGAACTCATCATGAACCAATGAAGAGCTACATTTTTACCTTTATAAATCAATTTTTAAACCTAATTATACATGCACAATCTTTTATGTCAATTTCATAAATTTAATCAAATTCAGTTATAATAATAAGACACAATAGGACTGTTGCCAATCAAATTAAATAAGTCTCAACAAAATTCATCTTTGCAATAGAGGAAACAGAAGCTGCATCTGAAGAGGCATTTAGATCATTTACACAGACAGTTTAATGCAGCTCTGAGGTGACAAATGAATGGCCTGCAGTTATAAATGCATGAACAATCTTTAGATATTTTAAACAAAACGTTGAATACTGATATTTGAAATTATTTAAAATGTGAAAAGATACAAAGTTGCCACTAAGTGGCAGCAAGTCACCATTAATGAGTGAGTCATTGAAATTCAAATGGCTGATTCATTCATTTTAAATCTGAGATAGACATTTAACTTTCCTTAACTTTCACATTGCAGCTGTGCTGCAGTACTGGGGTTTCCCTCAATACGTCATGCTCCAGGATCCCCTGCCGTCAGGACATATAGAACGCTTAACTTATCTTTATAGACTAAATACAGTGATATAAAACACCACTGAACTCGCACATTATTAAGAATGTAGGCAATAGGCTACGGGCAAGCAGGTGGACTCAGAATATGGACGTAATGCGCAAAGTTTGACGCTAAGCGTTTCCCAGTGAAATACTGGCATAAAGTTGGTTTGACATTGGACGGTCAATATTCGCAAATTTAGGGACCATCTCTAAAGTTATGCTCAACATTTCTAACTTCAATAGCAATTACTTACAGTCATGAAACCAACTGTAAAGTGTTCATGTAGGTTTGATGCACACCTTTTAGATTCTTGATATTGAATAAATTAAACAGTCAAGTTATATGTAAATATCGTTATATATTTCACTTAGCCTAATGTATGCTCATACACAAAATATACCATAATTTAAAGTTCTATAGTATTTGAAGAGAATGAATTTAACTCTGTAGGGTGTTCATGTGGGTGTGATGCCAGTATTTCACTGGGAAACGCTTAGTGTCAAACTTTGCGCATTACATCCATATTCTGAGTCCACCTGCTTGTCTGTAGCCTATATAGTATAGTACAGGTGTGAGTTCGGTGGTGTTTTATATCACCATATTTAGTCTATAAATATGAGTTAAGTGTTCTGTATGTCCCGACGGCAGGGGATCCTGGAGCATGACGTATTGAGGGAAACCCCAGTACTGCAGCACAGCACTGTGATATAAAGTTAAGGAAACTTAAGAACAGAGAGAAATATGTGTCAACCTCAGATTTAACGTTTGATCTGTACATCAGCATTGAGGAATAACGTTATAATCTCGTTCACTGTAGAGAAAGCTGTAGCCTAAACAGGGAAAGTAGCCGTAAAGACACTGAATTAAACATAAATGCAGCTTTTGTGTCTTTATCAGCTTTTCTGCATTTATACTGTCCCTGATAATCATCACACATTCACTTATGCTTGCTCCATTAATGTAAATCATTTTAATTAATGAACTGAATGAATGGCTCTAACTGTTGCTGAACCACTGAATTTGTGAACGCAAAATAAAATGGACCAAAAATTTCCTGCTGAATATTATAGGTTGTATTTTTAAACAGAATGAATATTTTGGAAGTGAAATCTGAAAGGTGAATATGGATTATTGAATTTAACAATGAAAATGTGTGTGAAATGTTTTGAATTTAAATATTCACAGCTTAAATATAAAACCATTGAATTTCAGCTCATAAAAATGCAAGCCCTAAAAATACAATACATTAAAATACAAGCATGGTTAATGCAATGCATATTTTTTTCAAGTAGTGCAATTCAAGATGGTTTTTGTTTCAAAAACATATGGCATTATTTACTTCCATAGCTCTGAGACCAGCTGCTCCACTTAGTATCATGACTGATGCCGGCCGAATCCATGTGCTACATTTTAATATATCCAGTTCATTTTACGACTTAAATAGTTAAGAAAATCTAAAAATTTTTGTTGCAGAATGTTGAACACATTTATAATTTATTATTACTCAGTCTATAGGAGGTCTATGTTCAGCTGAATATTTTGGTGGCTCTGCCCCACCTGCCCATACAGACGAGCCGCGGCGGTTGGAAAGTAATGCTACTTTAACCCGAGTATATTTTTCAGTACACTTTCCACCCCTGTATATCACAAAACCATAAAAAGGCAGAAAGAATGTCATACCCGTGGGGTTTTTCCAGCTCCCAGCAGCATGGCCATGTGTGTGAACAGTCTGAGAAGAGCGAAGGGGGCAGGTGACATATTCTTCGTGTCCTGCATATCGGGATGATCACGGCGTTGTGCATCACCCAGAATGTGTCCTGATTCAGTGCCGTCTCTTCTGCAAAGTTGATTAAAGGAATGATTTAACAATTAGACCAAAAAATGATCTACAACACAGATTTTTTAGAGGCATAAAAAAGTGATGTTAGTTTTGTAATTAATTTCAGTAACACTTTAAAATAACGCTCTATACATTAACTTCAATGCAATAATTAATAAGATATAATGGTAACACTTTACAACAATGTTTTATTTATTAGCATTAGTTAGTGCACTATCAACTAATATGAACATGAACATTTTTAACATTAACAAAGGTTAATAAATGCTGTAAGAATATATTGCTCATTGTTAGTTCATATCAGTTAATGAATTGTTAACAAATGAGACGTTACGAACACGAAAGTGTTACCAGTATTTCTATATTTATTAATCTTGGTTCATTTTGATTTCTACATACACTGCCTGGCCATTGTAAATAAAGATCTCAGCCAAAAATGATCACCTCTTGACAGAAATAAATGTTGTGATGGTGCATAATGTTGTCGAAACAATGCTACAACGAAAGCACAATGTTATCAAAGCTAAAGGTGGTCCAATGAAATATTAGACTTTGCAACTTTTCTTTTTTCTGTTTTTTCTTTTTCTGTTTGGACAGGCAGTCGTTTGACAAGTAAAAAGCTATGTGCAAAGAATTGTTGCCAAACATATAACATTCCAGAAACACATTAATCACTGCCAAAAAAAAAAAAAAAGAAAGAAAAATTTGCTTATTTAAATCCATATGACGACAAATTTGCATTTAAGTATCTTGAATGCACAGCAATTAACAAAAGTAGTATATTAATAAACTAACATTAACCTATATTAAAGGATTAGTTCACTTTCAAATAAAATTTTCCTGATAATTTACTCACCCTCATGTCATCCAAGATGTTCATGTCTTTCTTTCTTCAGTGGAAAAGAAATGAAGGTTTTTGAGGAAAACATTCCAGGATTTTTCTCCATATAGTGGACTTCACTGGGGTTCAACGGGTTGAAGGTCCAAATGTCAGTTTCAGTGCAGCTTCAAAGAGCTCTACATGATCCCAGACGAGGAATAAGAGTCTCATCTAGAGAAACCATTGGTCATTTCCTAAAAAAATAAAAATGGTATATGCTTTATAAACACAAAATATCGCCTTGTACGTGCTTCTGCTTTCGGTATTCTTCAAAACACTTATGCTGTATGTCCAACGCCTTCCCTATTCTACTTACGGAACAAACGCAGCACCAGTTCATTTTTTCTGTAAGTTGAATAGGGAAGGTGCAGGACATACAACGTAAGCTTTTTGAAGAATATGGAAAGCGGAAGCACGTACAAGGGCGATCATATGTGTTTATAAAGCATATACATTTGTATTTTTTAAGAAAAAAAAATTTTGACTGATGGTTTCTCTAGATAAGACTCTTATTCCTCGTCTGGGATCATGTAGAGCTCTTTGAAGCTGCACTGAAACTGACATTTGGACCTTCAACCCGTTGAACCCCAGTGAAGTCCACTATATGGAGAAAAATCCTGGAATGTTTTCCTCAAAAACCTTCATTTCTTTTCAACATAGAAAGACACGAACATCTTGGATGACATGAGGGTGAGTAAATTATCAGGAAATTTTATTTGAAAGTGAACTAATCCTTTAATAAATGCTGTAAAAAACTGTCCATTATTAGCTCATAAAACATAATGCATTAACTAAAGTTAACGAATTGAACCTAATTGTAGGTTTGTCTACAAAACTAATTCAGCATTTAAGTAGAATCCTTTGGATTCAATTTTTTTTAAGATCATGAGAAACAAGTTGTTGTGTGTTCAAACTTTTCAATGGTTGCATATTGGTTGAACAGACAGTTGCCAGGTAATAAACTATATTTACCAAACTAAACACAATAAAACAGGAACAACAAGCATTCACTGCATGAGTAACTCACTGCGTCTGCATGGCTTGGAAGCCGCGAACAGGTATGTGGTTGGTACCACCTATTTCTGCTTTACACTCTAGACATCTGCTGATCTGCGTGGGTTGGCCACACTGGATAGATGAGAATGAATGTTTATTATTTAAGGGGAAAAAAAACTATTTGATCAAATCAAATTAAATCTAATACTGTGACTTTAAGATACTGAATGTAATTAAAGGATTAGTTCACCTTAAAATAAAAATTAGCACAAGATTTACTCACCCTCAAGCCTATATGACTTTCTTCTTTCTGATGAACACAATCAGAGAAATATTAATAAATATCCTGACTCATCCAAGCTTTAAATGGCAGTGAACGGGGCCAACGAGTATGAGCTGAAGAAAGTGTCTCCATCCACATCCATCCATCCATCCATCATAAACGTACTCCACAGGGCCCCGGGGCTCCGTAATAAAGGCCTTCTGAAGAGAAGTGATGTGTTCGTGTAAAAAAATATCCATATTTAACAAGTTATGAAGTCAAATATTCAAGTTACGAAAAAGGCTTAACTGACGCGACGCCAGTTTACACTTTCTTTGTAAGTTGAATACAGAAGGCGGTCTGGCGGAAGCTAGATATTTTACTTCATAACGTGTTTAAATATAGATTTTTTTTTACACACACATTGCTTCACTTCAGAAGGCCTTTATTAACCCCCCAGAGCTGTGTGGACTACGTTTATGATGGATGGATGGATGTGGATGGAGACACTTTCTTCAGCTCATACTCATTGATCCCATTCACTGCCATTATAAAGCTTGAATGCGTGGGGTTCTATTTCGTTCTTCCTGACCGCCAGAGGCAGTGCTTCACACTGGATATTATCTCTCATTGCAATTGCATAGGTCGAGTTTAATACCAACAAAGTCCCTCGTGACCAGGATGACTCGGGGTGCTCCCCTATTTAACCCCGTGACTTCCTGCAGACTGTCCCTATAATCTTCTCGCGTGCACATATTGCAGGTCGTAGAATATTATAAAAAAAAAACACAACAACACTTTTGGAATCCGTTCTTCACAGCTTCGCAACAAAACCATTGTTGGTGTTTCGCGACTGCGCGTCCTCCAGAGGCTGCAGCGGATTCAATTGGAGTTTCATTGAAAGAAACAGATCACGATCGGAAACAACGACGACTGGTGAGTTTGTTTACATATACGCTTGGGGTTCATTCACGTTTTCCCCGCATTGTTTTGGTGCAGTGTTTCCGCTCTGTGGTACGGCCATATAGTGCTATAATAAACTGTAGATGTAGTTAGACCACGCTAGGAGTGTGTGCGCTCTGTATAGCGGTCGGTGTCTGTGCTACAAGAAGTACAATACTCTGCTGGGAGCTTGTTGAAGTAACACAGTAGTGGAGGCAATTAAAATTGTGGTTATATATATATATATATATATATATATATATATATATATATATATATATATATATATATATATATACACTGAAATACTAAGTGTTTGTATATATATATATATATATATATATATATATATATATATATATATATATATATATATATATATATATATATATATATATATATTATTCTCTAGATATTCTGGTAACAAGGACGGCTGAGTCCAGCAACGGTCAGAGTGATTCCGCTCGTCCTACAAAAATAAATTGTTGTCAGAATGGAAACAATATCTTCATACTTGCGCATTGTGCATGACCATGCTGCAGATGGATGATGGGCATGACTGCTGCCCTTCCTGTTTAGGCCTTGGAACACTTGAGACAAGGCCTCACAGAGGATGCCTGCATGAACTGTAGTGTCATGTCTTGGGAGTGGAGAACTTCGAGGATAGCTTTGGTGGAAGGACTTTTGGGTGAGTCGCTACCACCACCTCCGCCGAGTAAGGCAACGCATAAGCGCAGAAATGTTGAACTCAACCAGTGCTTCCGCTGGAAAGAGATGCAAGGAAGACCCCTTAGTCAAGAAAGTGGATGTGTTGACTGCTGAGTTTGCTCAGATTAAGTCTTTGCTTATGAAATTACAACCGGGTGAGAAACTAGTGTCTGTAGTCGAAGCCCCCACCACGGAGTCGCCCATTATGGAGGAAGATATTCTGTCAATGGCGGCTTCTCACAACCAATTTTATGATGTGGAAGAAGTGGAGGTTGTCTCTGATCACCAATCCCATCTCTCCCATGATGGCTCCCAGGGCACTGGTCATGGATCTGTAGGAAGTCCACAGTCGGAGCTAGAACTGGTGAAGCAAGCTCTTCAGGCTGCGTTGGCTCGCCTAGGTCTTGACACAGCCCCGGTGGTGGCAACCACTTCCAGCGCTTTTTTCAGAGGTTCAGCGCAACCCTCTCCTCTTACTATTCCACCATCGAAAGATTATATTGAGGAGTTGCAAAGATGCTGGGCTAACCCTAGATCTCTTACGCACCCCACTAGTGCAAGCAGAGCATTGGCTGCGATACAGGATGCAGACACTTATGGCTTGGGTCAAATGCCGAAAGTTGATCCAATTATTGCCTCTTTTGTTCTCTCCCCAGAGGAGGTCTTAAGGCCTAATGTTCGTTGCCCCCGGCCTCAATGCCGGATTACAGATGATCTTCTTATCCAGGCATATAACACAGCAGCACGAATGGGTCGCATTGGCAATTCTCTCTCACATCTCATGCTGGCCCTGTCTCAATCTCTTCAAACATCAGGAAGTGATCCTTTAAACTCGAACTTAAGTGATGCCTCGCTTCAGGCAATGGCATTCATGACAAGAGAGCTGGGCAGGCTGATGTCGGACGCTCACACAGACACGCCGCCAAGTCTGGCTGGCACAATCACCTCTGTCTGAGGCATGTAGAAAGACACTAAGGGACCTTCCAGTAGTTCCAGGACAGCTCTTTGGACCAGCTGCACAGCAGACGCTGGAGCGCAGTGTCCAGGTGAATCAGACCAGGCAGCAATTTGCTGACCTGAGGAGAGTTCCTCAGTCTCAATTACATTATAGGCAGCCCTCTAGGGGGCATGATCTACCACGCCCTCAGTTTTCAACACGCCCAGGTGATACTCACAGAGACCAGCCTCAGCCACAGCGATCTCAGCGAGTGGAGCATTCTACTCAGTGGCCCCGGGCTCGGGGACAGCAAGTATTTCAGGCCCCAAGGGGGAGAGCACCTGGCCAATGGCCCTCCAGGGATTTTAGAGGCCAGGGACGCAGGACCTGAAGGTCTGCGGCCAGCCATCGGACGTTTTACTCCTCAGCAGCTCAAGTTATTGGGAGACAACAACCTCCGACCCATGGGTTATAGCAACACTAACTCAGGGGTACAAGCTGCAGTTCCGACGGCGGCCGGCCGCTTTCAACGGGGTCAGAATGACCATAGTCTCAGACCCCAACAGTTCATTTTCACTAAAACAAGAAATAGCGCAACTTCTACAGAAGGGTGCCATCGAACCAGTAGAAGGGTCAGAACGGCTCGATGGGTTCTTTTCAATATACTTCTTAATTCCAAAGAAAGACGGGGGAGTAAGGCCCATACTCGACCTTCACGGCCTAAACAAGTTCCTGAAGGTCTTACCATTTCACATGTTACGAATAACCGATGTTCTCCAGGCGGTCAGGCAGCAGCACTGGTTCACCACAGTAGACTTAAAGGATGCGTACTTCCATATTCCAATATGCTCCACAACACAGGCCATTATACGCTATTGCATTTCAGGAACAGGTCTATCAGTTCCGTGTCCTCCCATTCGGCCTCTCCCTATCCCCACGAGTCTTCACCAGGTGCATGGCTGCGGCACTGGCTCCAATCCAAGCTACAGGACTACAAGTGCTTCCGTACTTGGACGACTGGCTCCTTTGCTCCCACTCACAGGAGCAGGCAGTGCTGGAAATCACACAGCTACTGTCACATATTACCCGTCTGGGTCTTTCTGTGAATTTCAGCAAGAGCCAGCTAACTCCAAGTCAGTCTTTGGGGTTCATAGGTGTCATGCTAGATTCACAAGTAATGAAAGCCTCGCCATCAGCACAGCGGGTGGACAATATACAGCTCCTCCTACAACAGTTTCGAAGGCAGGCCAGACTTCCGTTCAGGTGCATCCTCAGGCTCATGGGTATGTTGGCGGCAGCAGCTGCTGTCATACCGCTAGGCCTCCTGTCACTCCACCCATTTCAGATATGGGTGAACAGTCTCCACTTGAATCCCATTTGGCACAGGAACAGGTGGATCAAGATTACAGAACGATGCCTTCTGGCCTTGAAGCCATGGAGGAGGAGGTCGTATCTGACCAAAGGGGTTGCTCTGGGCGTGATTCCCTCTCGGAGGGAGGTAGTCCAGACCGACGCGTCTCTTGCAGGCTGGGGGCAGTCTGGCAACACAGAGCAGTCAGAGGACATTGGAACCCCCAGGAGAAGAGCGAGAATATAAATACCCTGGAACTTCGTGCAGTACAGTTGGCTCTAAAGCACTTTACACCATTTTTGAAGGGCAGACACATTCTTGTCAGGTCCGACAACACTTCAGTGGTTTATCACATCAACCATCAAGGGGGCACGAGGTCCAGCCAGTCCCTTCGGGTATCTCAGGAACTGTTGACTTGGGCCTTCCCACAGTTTGCAAGCATCAGAGCGATGCACATTCCGGGGGTGTCAAATGTGGTGGCAGATTATTTGTTGCGCCACAGACCTCCATCGGGGGAGTGGAGACTCAACCTAGAGGTGGTAGAGATGATATGGCAGCGGTTTGGCAGGGCGGAGGTGGACCTCTTCGCCTCTGCGACATCGACCCATTGCCGTCTCTGGTTCTCACTAGTGGAGGAATCCAGTCCTCTGGGGCAGGATGCTCTAGCAAACGCTTGGCCAGATCAGTTACTTTATGCCTTTCCCCCGATACCATTGATCTTGGCAACTGTTCACAGGGTCCTTCAAGGACACCACAGACTGCTGTTGGTAGCGCCGAACTGGCCGGGGAGACCTTGGTTTCCAATGATGTACAATCTCCTAGAGCAGGATCCCTGGAGCCTTCCCAGGAGAAGGGATCTTCTCCACCAGTTGGAGGGTCAGATTTAGCACCCGAATCCAGACCGCCTGCAGCTCTGTGTTTGGCCTCTGAAGGGCCGGAACCACTTTTCAGAGTCTGCGATCGTGAGGTGCAAAACACCATATTGAACTCCAGAGCACCTTCTACCAGGAGTGCTTATGCCTGTCGATGGAAGCTCTTCACTGATTGGTGCAGAAAGCATGCAATGGCCCCAGAGCAATGCCCTGTTCCCATGGTTTTACGTTTTCTGCAGTCTCTGTTAGAAAATAATAGGACAGTGTCTACCTTGAGAGTATATGTGGCTGCAATTTCAGCATATCATGTGTGAATAGATGGTCAGCCATTGGGGACTCATGCCTTGGTTACTCAGTTTCTTAGAGGTGCTCAACGGCTGCACCCTCCTCAGCCCACTCGGGTGCCCTCATGGGACCTGAGTCTAGTCTTAAAATCTCTTACGTTGCACCCGTTTGAACCTCTGGAGCAGAGTGACCTGAAGTGGGTCTCACTGAAGACAGCGTTTCTCTTGGCCATTACTTCGGCTAAGCGTGTGAGTGAGCTCCACGCGTTATCAGTCAGCACATCCTGTATGCGCTGGAATGCAAATGGTTCAGTAGTGACATTATGGCTGAACACAGCATTTCTCCCAAAAGGCTCTCTGACAATTTTAGAAACCAGGCTATTGAGTTGACAGTGTTTAATCCTACAGTATTGGGTACACAGGAGGAGGGAAGCAGACTTTTGTGCCCAGTAAGAGCCCTCCGGGCCTATCTGAGGGCCACAGAAGCTTTCCGGCAATCAGACCAACTTTTTCTCTGTCACGGGGGGCCAAAAAGAGGTCAGCCCCTCTCAAAGCAGAGATTGTCGCACTGGGTAGTGGAGGTGATCACCCATGCGTACAAATCTAATAATTATTCAGTGCCATTGGGGGTGAGATGTCATTCAACAAGGGGCATCTCAGCATCTTGGGCTGCACTTAAAGGTGTTCCTCTTAGTGATATTTGTGCAGCAGCTACATGGTCATCAACAAGTACCTTTTCCAGATACTACAGGGTTAATGTGGCGGCTTCTGATACCATTGGGGCAGCGGTCCTTTCTGGGCCCTCAACTTCCTCTTAAGGGTAAGCAGGACCTCCTCGTGACCTTGTTGTTATAAGTCATCCAGTGTGAAGCACTGCCTCTGGCGGTCAGGAAGAACGAAATAGAACGAGAGTTACGTATGTAACTGCGGTTCTATGAGTTCTGGATGACCGCCAGAGATTTCTGGTCACTCGGAGTCGGTGCGAGAAGATTCCGTAGGGACAGTCTGCAGGAAGTCACGGGGTTAAATAGGGGAGCACCCCGAGTCATCCTGGTCACGAGGGACTTTGTTGGTATTAAACTCGACCTATGCAATTGCAACGAGAGATAATATCCAGTGTGAAGCACTGCCTCTGGCGGTCATCCAGAACTCATAGAACCACAGTTACGTGGTTATGTATTAATATAACTCAGACTGTGTTCATCAGAAAGAAGAAAGTCAAATACACTAGAATGGCTTGAGGGTGAGTAAAGTAAATCATGGGCTAATTTTCATTTCAAAGTGAACTAATCCTTTAATGCTGTGATAACAAGCCAAATCATAGGAATTAAGTCATATGACCCTACCTCACCAACTGTACATGGATGACCATTAGGACAGACTGTGAAGAACAAAAAACACCAGAGATTAAGAAATGTTTTTAAAAGAAAGGAAGAGTGTTCAAATGCAGAACCCTGTGTCAATTCCAAGGACCTTTCAAAATTCCATTCCAAAGCAATTCTATTAGTTGAAAGAAATTGTGGGGTATTTAATTTGTCACCTGATTATAAATCCTACAAGTCTATACAACAAATAATCCTACAAATCCTTCTAGTCTGTGAAATTTTACCAAACAAAAATGCATCAATCAAAAAGGTATCAAAATGGTTTCCCCTTTTACTTTATTAATACATTCCATTCTGTTTCTGTGTTAATGATTATTCAGTTGAACGTTCATTAAAAAACTGAAATAACTTGAAATATCTACCTCTGAAATTACTTTCCTTTTTTTGCCTTACTTTTTTAGAAAAAGCATTTTCAATATTATCCTATTGTCACAGTTCTGATAATGTAGTTCTGCTTCAATATGAGCACATTAACATGAGGTATAACAGGGTAATGTGATTTAACATGGCATTACTGATCAGGCATTAACCACTGAGTTTCCAAGTATATAGAATTTTGACAGGTCTTTAATTTTGCATGACACTGGAAAATTCTATAGCAGCAACGATACACAGAATTGACTTACAATACCACCGGACACCTTTCATGGCCTGCTGAGCAACAGCCAACATGTCATCCGGCATAGTTGGGATGAATGAAGCCTGTGAGGAGAACATGGCAGAAATATCACACTCAAACACCTTCTAGTCTCCATGTGACTCCTTGATATCATAACGTGAAGGGTTCATACCGTCATGTTGTTTGGGGACAGTGCCAGCTGCTGCAGTGGACTGCAGTAAAGGCAAATTTCCACATAGCAGGACTGCAGCCATGTGAACTGTGACCTCCACCAGACGAAACTCTTTGTCTGAGGTCTGTGGCTGTACACGCAGAGCATGCAGACGATTATTCACCAGTGCTTCAGCAAACGCTTTCACTTCCTCATTGACGAAGATTTCTGCACTTCTGATAAAACCTTGAAGGCCACTACATTGCTATGGAAAACAAAGGCATGGATATCAGGCATAGGGATATATATTTATAAATATACAGATGCTCATTACACCTCTCCTCATAATATTGCACTGGTTGCTCACATCAATTTAAAGTGCCTCTATATGGTATTTGAAAGGTTAATAATGTTGTTTTGATTCTCCTACAACAGGTTTACATTCATCCAAGGTCAAAATACACTTTAACACTCATATTACACACTGTACATCACCACATTGTTCAATGATTCTCAAACGACTCGATGGATGAATCAGTCTTTCTAAATCCCTCATGTCCGAGAGCCTGCTCTGCTCTGATTGGGACTGATTTCACCGAACTGAAATTGCATCACTTCCATCGGTATCTTTAATGTGTTGTATCGTTGGCTATGCATTGGTTATAGAGATGCACATCCCTATATATATATATATATATATATATATATATATATATATATATATATATATATATATATATATATATATATATATATATATATATATATATATATATATATATATAAGCATCTGTTAAATGTAAATGTGAGCAGCACATGGTATAACATACTTCACCACATTTTACTCTGCTACCCATTCTTCAAGTGGTTAGGAATAATAGTATTTACTCTGCTTTCTCTTTATTACCTCAACATGATTCTAATCACCCAAAAGGCACATTCATCTGTGCAATAAATGCCTGTTGGACTGGGCAGAAAGTTTGAGTTTCTAAAAGTTACAGTATGATTTCATAGTACATGAACCCATTTAATCATGACCATTTTATTAAGTTTGATCACTTTAGAACATACTGGTCTTTCAAATTAGAAGCACTACTTTTGAATTGTAAAGCAATAAGTGCCTTGTTGTGTAGCATATGTTTGTGTTTTTACCTCAGGTTTAGGGTGCAAGGTGGAGTTTTCATTTCTGTACAGGGAGGTGACTTCTCTGAACAAAGCCATTAGCACGTAAACAGCTTTCTTCATGGGTGTGCAGTTGCAGTCCTTCAAACAAAGATTTTTTGCAAAATCAGCACTGATAAAATAGTTTATTAGAGTGAGGAAAAGAAATGCCAAACATTTGATTATTTGAAAACAGACACAATAGAGTCATTGCACGTCAGATCAACCAAATTTCAGAAACTTCCCTGGCTCAAATTCTGGATTTTGTTATTTCTTTCTTTCTTTTTCTTTTTTTTTTTAAAGAAAGACAAAGAGATATAGTGATGAAAGCCAAAATATTAAATGCCACGAAAGAATATTTACTGCCTGTTCTTATGTCTTAGAAAAATCTCTTAAAAAACAGAATCTAAACTTATATTAAGGTATAATATTTAACCCTTGTGCGGTGTTGAAAACCCTTTCACACTCGTGGTGTTCCAGGTCAAAAATGACCGGCGTGCAAAAAATGGCTCATAAATCTCTTGTTATGCTATATTATCACTAAATATTGGATTCAATCATTTGTCAGTTTGTTTTCTTTCAATTAGGACAGGTTTTGTGTTTATTTTCGGAACTGATCGATCGCGGGCCTTATTTATCTGAGCTTACATACCTCCGTTTTTAGTGGATAATTTTGTAAATTGTGTCAAAAAAATTGCACTGTTTATCACACTTGTGTGCTTTAATGTTTAAGCAGGAAATTTGCTTTGAAATGGTTTTATTTTGTTTTTTATTTATTACAAAATATCAAAGTCACACTTGTGGTGTGCCCGGTCAAAAATGACCGGCCTGCAGAAAAATAACTTATAAATCACTTGTTACACTACTTTATTACCAAATATTGGATTCAGTCTTTTTGTCAACTTGTTTTCTTTAAATTTGGACAGGTTTTGTATCTATTTTTGAAACTGATTGATCTTTGAAACCGATCTGAGCCTCACTGATTTGAGGAAAAAGTTAATCTCTGTATAAAAGAAAGTCTGAAATTCTCAAAATGGTTTGTTTGTGCACATGAACGTGTGTGTGTATGTGCACGGATGCATGAGTATGCATGTATCCACACATGCGCCAAAAAGACTGAATCCAGTATTTGGTGATAAAATAGTGTAATAAGTGATTTATAAGCTATTTTTGTAGGCCAGTCAATTTTGACCAGGAACACCACAAGTGAGACTTTATGCCTTTTTGTAATAAATAAAAGCCAAAACCACACATTTCCTGCTTAAACATTAAAGCACACTAGTGTGATAAACAATGCAATTTCTGTCATATTTTGTGTAAAATTGAAAAAAAAAAAAAAAAAAAAAAAAAATTCACTCAAAAGCTGAGGTTAATCTGATCCAAACAGAAACACAAAACCTGTCCTAAATGAAAGAAAATAAGTTAAGAAAGATAATGAATCCAATATTTGGTGATAATTATAGCATATTGGGTGTCACAGTTGCAGTCATTCCCGGACTTCATTTCCCATAATCCTCCCTGGTCATCACCTGCACTCACTTCATCAATCAGTAATCACCACACCCAGCTGCAGCACATTATCTGGACCATTTAAGCTAGTCACATCCTCACACACATGGCGAGGTCTTGTATACTCTAGTTACATTTCTGAGTGTTTATCCTTGTGTCTGTCTGGCCGTTACTGTTCCTGTCTGTTCCCCGTGTATGATTCTCTGCTGCCTGCCCTTTGGACTACTTGTTCTGTTTTGGATTTACGATTGTTATCTGCCAGCCCTGACCCATTGCCTGTTTCTCGACTACGATTCTGCCTGATCTCTGCCATACCTGTTTGCTGTTGTTCAACCAAAGCCAGAAAGAATAGATCTGTTCCAAAACCTAGAGAACACTCTCGCTTCTGTCTAATGTGGCATCAAAACCCAACTAGAACTTCACAAGTAAAGGATTTCTTTGTTAATGGTCATTGCCACACAGATGCATTCTGGTATGGCCTAGGCAGCTCATTATGTTTTGGAACACAGTGTGTGTGTGTGTGTGTGTGTGTGACTGAGTGAGTGTGTGTGTGAGTGTTGTAAATGAGTAAATTAATACCTCAATGGCTTTCTGTATTCTGTTCATGTTGCAATCTAGCATGGCTTCGGCTACTGCATCTCTAATAGTTTTGTAGTCCGGTCCACATGCTAGATATTGGTCAATCTGGCTGCTATCTTGATTCTGAGAGAAAAAAAATGAAAACAGCTAAAACACAAATAATATGTCAGCATTATGAAGTTATTTCAACTAAAACCCACCGACTCAAGAATCTCCTGAGGAAACAGCCATCTGAACTCTTTCTGTGGCAGTAGTTTCTGGACATATTCAATCCCATGAAGACTGCATATCTTTCTGATGAGGTAAACCCTGTACCAGTCATTTCTGCTCTGACAGCACAAATCAACCACTCTGTTCAAAAATTCTGTGATAACAGATGAATGATCATCCTGTGCACCTAAACAAAGAGAAACATTATCTATATTAAATAAAATTAAATTAAAATGATACACTTATTTCTCACTTTTGGTTAACACAAAGTGCTCTAGCCTTTCATGGCAAGAGATAAACATTTGTTGCACTTGGTTGAGTTCCATGAAATCTTTTCCAGATCATACAGTATGCCACTGAAAACTGATGAGAAATGCAGTTAATTTTCAATAAAGTTAATTCACAATACAAAATATCTTAATAGTCATAAAATACGTTTCATCACTTTATGCACAATATACAGTATTTCTTTCTTTCTTTCTTTCTTTCTTTCTTTTTTCCTGTTGTTTTTTGGGTGAAATGTAACTTGACAGTTTTCGTGAAATAAACCCTCTGATTCTTCTAATGGTACTTTCAGCTCTGCTCATCAATTCATTTATTTTAGTGATCAAAACATTTCAAGAATTTCAAGAAATGATAAATCATGTGATAGATTAAATCATATTAGCAGTGTTGGGGAGTAGTTAACTACATATAGCGGCGCTACTAGTTTAACATTTTTCAGTAGCTTGTATGTAGTTCAGCTACATTTAAAACAGAGTAGCTTTTCCAGTAGTTAACGACATTTTCCAGCAAGTAGCGGTGTAGCGCGACCAAAAGCTACATGCTACATTCCGTTTTGTGTTGCGTTCTGATGAGCCTAATTCATTCATGAAGCAGCACAGCGTCTTCAGATCACAAACTAAAATCGTGCATCACTGCCATCTATTGTTATATCACGCATCTTGCGGCTTTATCAGTTCATCAGCAGTTCATCGAGAAGAGATCGTCTGGTGATTATGTAAAGGACAGGAGTGGGTTCACACTGCATGAATCGATTAATTTATAAACAAATGATTAAAACGCTGTCTGTGTCAAAGACTTCAAGCACATACAGGTGAATAATAGCCTTTTAAAATGGATTGTCCTGCTTTATTGCAGTCGATATCAAATGTATGCAAACTATTTTATTACAGTGGTGACCCGCCATAATCTGTCCTGCCAGTTTTATAATGAACATAAGATCACTAACGCGGTGTTTTGGTCACTGTATTGGTCACAGTGGTCACTGTATTGGCAAAGCATCCGTCAACTGAACTGAAAACAAAATCGCGATATAGTTTAGTGCGCTTATCACATGGCAAAGGCTGATCTAATAAAACCAGTTGGTAGGGTATAAGAATGTTCAATCACACAAAAAGCGCATGATTCGCGTCTCAAATCTTCATCACTGCATGTGCTGTGAGTTTAACATGCTTTTTTTTTTGTGTATCCAATTTAAGTTCCGGTTCGGTTTAAGTGCAGGTCCGGTTCCAGAATCAAATCATTGAGGGTGCCTCTGAAATCAGTGAGGCTGCTATAGTAAAGTGCAGATGTAATGTGTTAACAACGGCTCCACCAAAATAAGAATAGCATTAGTGAGACATTTAAGATTTTAAGTCATTTTACAAGTAATTTTAAATAGAATTTCAAAAATATTGATACAAAAAATTCTAATATTTTTCTAGTCTGCACTTACATTGCTTATTATTATTGCATATTTTTGTCCCGTGTTATGGTTATGATAGAAATTTTGAGCATGAATCCTAGTGCATTTATATGTAGATATCTCTTCTGAAACTGAAGAGTGCAATTGGTGGTCGGTCCTCTCATAGCATGAAAAACAAAACTTATATTAAAATTCTGAATGTATTATATATAAAGTGTGCAAAGAGAGTCAGTGTGCGATATAGGCTACATTTGAGTATTGTATCTTTTGATATAGTTTACAAAATAAAACAGTACGCTTTGAAATCATAATTGTAGTGCATTGCTTTGTTTTAAACCCCAGACATCTTACTTAAACATTCTTCAGTTATAGTTATTTGTAATAAGCTATGTAATTAAAAAAAATAATAATAATTCAAAGTAGTTTCAATGTAGCTAGCTACTTTTTGATAGTAACTTGTAGTGTAGCTAACTACTTTTTCAAAAGGGTAGCTTGACTGTAGTTTAACTACTTTAATTTATGAGTAGCTTGTAGCTCGTCAAACTACAGTTTCAGAGTAGCTTCCCCAACACTGCATATTAGGCACCCAGAGAGTGAAACTGAGGACTAAAGACTTTACCAGTATTAGTTACTCTGTTGACTAGCAGGTCAGCAGCCATATCTAGGCATAGTCGAACTCTGGCCACCTGCTGCAGGTGCTCTATAGATGCAGTTTGTGCAGACACAGAATCAAGAAACTCCAGCAGAAAGCATGTCTCCTGCTGCAAACAGGCCTGCTTCTCCGCCACAGAGTGCCATTGTGCCCGATCATACATGGAGTCCTGCATACACAGGAGGAACTTAATGTACTTTTAACCAAACCTTAAACATATAAAATAACGTGTACTAAAAACCTAATTCTTAAGACATTAAAATTGAAAATTAAGAGAAAATTAAAACATTTTATTAATCATTAATTGTTGTTCACATAGTCTAAAAATATTTTGATTTAACTATTGCTCAAAATACGTTTTTTAGACAAATATTATATAAAATTCATTTTTATGAATTTCCCTAACAAATTTAAAATTGTAATTAACTTAGGTCACATATGTAACCCTCATTCCCTGAGGGAGGGAACAGAGACATCACATTAGTGACCAACAAATTGGGGATCCTGCCAGAGAGACCAATCTACTTCGAATATAAACTATACAAGCCAATGCACACTGGCATGCAATATTTGCATCTGACTGCCACGCTTTGCCACGTCAGTGACCCGGCATCCTCTGCTTGGAGACGGCCTTTCCCTTTTGCTAGCCTCCATAACAGACAAAGAGCTGCTCTGAGGCCCTGAAGCTTTGTGTTCAGTCCATGTACAGTCGCAGAGTGCGGACAGGACAGAGCAAAGCTAGGGCTAGGTCTGCCTTCTCCAGGGTTAGCCCTTGCAGGTTCACCACTTGGTTCCTGAAGGGACTGTTAGGAACCTTGAGTACATAGCCAGGCCGGGGTCTACGAATTACACTGGAGTCAGCCGGCCCATCTCTAGGTAAGATTCATCGACCGAAAACCTGCAGGTCCCCTACCCTCTTGGAGTTGGAGGCCAATACAACCATAGACAGTATTCATAGACAGAAACTTTAGATTTACTGAGTGCAAAGGCTCGAATGTGACTCTCTGAAGTGCTCTGAGCACCAGAGCCAAGTGTCAAGAGGGTTAGGTGGGAGGCAGAGTAGAATTCCACTTTCTGGCCCTCCTAAGGGACCTGACAACCAGGTTGATCTGCCCTACGGACATGCCTCCTATGCAGTCGTGATATGCAGAAATTGCAGCAGCATATACTTTGAGGGTGGAGGGAGACAGCCTTCAATCCAACCCATGCTGCAGAAAGAAAAGCACGGCTCTGATCGAGCACTACTGGGGGTCTTCTTGGTGAGCAGAACACCAATCACTGAACAGGTTCCATTTCAAGGAGTAAGTGTAGACGGTGTTCACACTGAAGTGATGACGTCCGCTACCTCCTAGGGTAGGTCACTTAGAACCTCAGTGTCCCATCCAAGGACCAGACATGCATCCATGCCGTGTGTTCCCTTGGTCAGGGAGTAAAACAACTGGAGTGAGAGGTTTCTGGAGAGGCAAACAGATCTACCTGAGCAGCTCCAAAAAGTCTCCAAATCAGCCATGAGCATTGCCAGCCTTCACTGAGGTAAACTGGATGCCCTTGAACTTGGGAGGATGCCAGGCAAACTGAATTGCATAGCCGAGACTGTTGGTCCGAAGGAGCCAGAGAGACAGGCTGGGGAGCACTAGCCAGGCTCTCAGAGACCGAGTAAGTGGGACCAAGGGAACCACAGATGTACCTGCAGTGGGGCAGAAAGGTGAAACACAAGGACCCGGCCAGGGGGCACTTTGGTGGCCTGCAGTGGCATCTGAGTGTGCAGTGCAACACTTACCTGGTTCCACTGTTGGGCAGAGGGTGCGTGAGAAGACTTGGTCATGGTCTCGAAATGCCCACTGCTACCCACTGGCAACAGAAGAGGAGGATGTGAGTGGTGAGGTTTTTTCGCTACCCACTGCTCTCCGTGCCCTCTTGGGACCCAGAGACAGAGGAAACTGCTCTTTCTTTGAAAATGTGGGTACTGCTGGCCATACAGCAGTGGAACATAAACAGAATGAAACAAAAGATTCTCCACCCAGCCCTCATCTCCTGAAGAGCAGCTCCCTCCATCCCTGGGTTGCCCGTGTCCTTGGCTGCCCCACAAACTGGTGTCTGCTTCTGGCAGTAATAGGTGCCGTCCACTACCTAGTAAACTCCTCATGCACTTCTAGGAAGAATAGGACCAGGGCGGGATGCTGAGAACCAGCGTGAGCCACCATCGGAAACCAATCATCCAACCTTGAGGGCTCTGGACACGATGGAGGATTCCACTTGAGCTCATCCTCCGATGCAGCAATCGACACATCTGTTCTTCAAGGAGAGGTACTGAAGATACGGCTGGTACACATCGATTAGATGGTCCAGCACATTCCTTAGGCAGATCTACTGGCTGCACAGTGCAAGAGAGGTGAGGGGCACACCAACACTGAAGAGGCTTCTTCCCTGTATAACTTGGCTCTATTAGAAAACACTCTTTTAGATCATAAGAGCAGACAAACAAACCTTTGGCTTCGAAGCATATGTGTTATCCATATGCGTTGCACCTGCTGCCTATACCCACGCAGCAAGGTGTGGCAGACAGATGCAAATATTGCATGGCAATGTGCATTGGCTCACTTAGTTTACAGTCAAAAATAGATTGGTCACTCTGGCAAGATTCCCAATTCATCTGTCACAGAAGTGACCGTAAACCATCATCAAAAATCATACATAATCGTAATCTTCTAAAACTATACTGTAAAATATGGCAAGCAAACTGAAGTGGTCAAAGCAGTGATATACACACCTCCAAACAGTTTATGTACAAGGAATAAAGCTCAGTTTTATTAGTCTCCTCAATGATGTTGCTTTGCTCAACTTCTGTCAGATTCTGCTGAAGATAATTCTTAACATCATCAAAGCTGAAAGAAGAACAGAGACAAATACTTTTATATATATATATATATATATATATATATATATATATATATATATATATATATATATATATATATATATATATATATATATATATATATAATGTTTAAGAAGACTGTGGTGTGAGCTGTTAGGAGCCCTCCACTCACCTGTACTTGAGCAGGAGCTTCAGCACCACTGAATGCACCACTGGATTTCTCTCCACAGAGTCATTGAAGGGAGAAAGAGTATTAGTCAAGGAACTCCGGTCTTGCCCTGAGAGGATGAGGAACAACATTCTGGTCATTCAATCATTTTAATCATAATCTAGAACTCCAAACATATGTTTTACAGACAGACATACCTCTGATCTGAGGGAGCGAGCAGACCTCTACCTTTAGCAGGGACAACAGGTGGAGGATGATGTCTCTGCTGGGAGGAGTGTTGTCCCTGAAGCACACTGTGGACACCAGATCAATGAAGAAAGCATTGCATCGCTTTCTGAGCAATGCATTTTCACTGATGAGACCCCTAATGACGGAAAAAATAATCTTTTAGACTGATGGATGGATGGATGGACAGATGGATGGATGGAGAGACAGACAAACCAAACAATAAACAATTAGCAGATTTACTGTATTGCCCAACCCCCTGGATTAAAGGGTTAGTTCACCCAAAAATTAAAATAATGTCATTAATTACTCTCCCTCATGTCGTTCCACACCCGTAAGACCTTCATTGATCTAGTACCTTTCTGGACCTTGAAAGTGGTAATGTCATTGTTTTCAGGATAAAAATGCAGGATAAAAATTTAAAAAAAAAAATCTTAATTTGTGTTCTGAAGATGAATGAAGGTCTTACGGGTGTGGAACAGCATGAGGGAGAGTAATAAATGACAGAAATTTCATTTTTGGGTGAACTAACCCTTTAAGGTAAGTATAGATAATAACAAATCATACCTTAAAATCTTCTGAGATGCTTCATCTTTGCAGGATTTGAGTAAGGTGATCACTGCATCAAAGGGCTGCTTCTTTTTGAGGTCTGAGTCCTGCTCTAGGGCCTTTAGTAAAGAGATGAGTACTGATTAGCAGGAATTAAATTGATAAGCTATGTTCAAGGAAGGACTGAAAGCTGACTCACTTGTGCTAGGTGTCGAGTGTAGTCAAGAACCAGTGGTCTCAGCTCCAAATGCACATCCTCAACACCCAACAGCATGTGCTCCACAAACAAGGCCAGACAGTAAATGCGACGCCAACCATGTCTAAATGAATGAAAATGTATTTAAATGACCTGCTTTTGAACTGTAAATAATTATATCAATGCAATGCAACCTAAAGCAGTGGTTCTCAACCAAGGAACTGGGCCCATGTACCCACCACTGAAGTGTGGTGTATTATAAAAGTTGTGAAATAATTGCTTAATAATAGCTGTACATTGCTGCTACAAAGATTTTGTACAACACCAATATAACCAACGACTCATGTGATCTGATCAGTGGTCTAACAGTACCTGCCAAAGTCAAAATGACTGAGATGACCAATCAAATTAAAGGCATTGGGCATTACTGTTATTGTTTACAGAAGCTGAGTGTAAATTCCATCACGGTGATCTAGTCAAAAAGTGAGATGCAAGATGTATCTAACCTAAACATTTAATACTTGATTGTCTTAACTGTGTTACTATAGATATGTTAAAGGGGACATATCATGAAAATCCGAATTCCTCTGTTTAAGTGCTACAGTTTAAAAGTGCTATAACCACTGCATCTACCAACACAGAAAATGTGAAAAAGGACAACCCAGTAACTCTGTTTTGTTCTCTACAAGCATGTGAAAAAACGAGCCGCTCAGATTTCGCTCCCCTTGTGACGTAGGAAGAGGATCTTATTATAATATTAACGTCCCTTAATCTGCACGTTTCCACCCACTGAGCCGCCATTTTGATTTCACAAGCGACAACGGTGAACAAGAACCTTGTGTGTTTAACAGTTAAACAGTTTAAACACAACCAAAACTGTAAAAGAGAAGTAACTGACCAGACTTGACGCCTGACAGCCATCTGTCTGTGTGTGTTTGCACTCAGAAAACAATCCATTAGAAGTTTAAACTGGTATAGCTTTAAAACACGTGGAAATAATAAACTTTAATGATGAAAGAAAAACTATGCTATCCATGAGAGTGATCGCGATACAGATGATAATCAAAACCAAGCAGATGTCTTGTTAGTATTTGGCAGAGAATCTGATTGAGGCAGGAACTGTGATCGTAGAGAGGGGGCGGGGCACAGCAGCTCATTTGCATTTAAAGGCACATGCACAAAAACAGCCTGTTCTTGACTGTAGTCAGAAATGGGTATTTACAACATGGATTTATAAATGATCTGTGAGGTATTTTAAGCTGAATCTTCACAGACACATTCTGGGCACACTAACACTCAAATTACATCTTGTAAAAATGGACATAATATGGGACCTTTAAATGCCTGAAAGCAATATGGAGGGTTAAGATTAAGAATTAATGTGGGCATATTGTTACTGAATTTATGAACTCGGTTATTATACTTTCCTGATAGCCCTCTTGAGTAAATTCACTTATCATCCTCAAGTCCTACTAGAACATGGTAAAATGTGTGGCTTTGACAAGTGTGTTTATAGGTTGTGGTTAGGACAGTAAAGTAACCTATTAAAATAAAAATTGTTGTAGACAGTGGTGGGCTGTTACATGTAAATAACATTCCTCAACACTTATGACAGGGCTATATCTTTTGGAGCATATAACTCACTGGATGCTGGTGGCCATCTGTTTGCTCCTTCCTCCATAATGGCGTTGACTCTCCTCACAGCAGACCAGCTCAATCGGCACCTGTAGCTTTTTTACACATCTAAGCCATGCCAGACTCTGATCTCCATCCAGAGACCGGGGCTCCAGCCATTCAATACAGGCCACTGCAGCATACAGATCTAGCACCTGAGAAACAGAACGGTGGTCAGAGGGAAGTAAACAAAGGACAACATGCACACAAACATTGCAAGAAAATATGCAAACAGAAGAAAGTTGCAAGCACTTACCAGTTCTGTACCCTCTCTGGCAAATCTGTTATCTAGGAGCATCTGAGCTATCTCAGGCTGTATGATGATCATCCTGTGGAGGTTCTGTATTCGGTTCTTGAAATGATGGTAAGCAGCATGAACCAACGGCAGAGAAATAACTTCTTCTTCCTGACCACCTCTGAGCTCATTTACACCACAGTTAAGGGCTTCATGTAAGAGCTAATATGTAAAAAAGGATACACAACAATATCAACAGATGATATCAGCAGATGATGTATAGAAATGTATCTTTGAAAAAGTCAGACTCTCACCTCAAGATCCACCTCCAATGTTACATTCAAGGTCATGGAGATGAAATCCTGGAGATACCTGTGGAAAAACTCCTTCTGCATCTCTTGGGTTGCTTCAGAGATGTACATGCCCAAGGGGATCTCCCGAAAGAACTCTTCAAATTGCTCTAGCGTGTGTCCTGTTGAAAAAATGCATTGACATTTATTGTTCACTTTTTCCCTAGAAAGAAAGAAAGAAAGAAAGAAAGAAAGAAAGAAAGAAAGAAAGAAAGAAAGAAAGAAAGCTCATTTCCATACAGGGACAGTTTAGTATCACTCACGTTCAACTACCTACCATAAAATCTAATTTAACACAATGCTCTGGTATGGTATCAGTAGACTTTATAGTTAGTATAGTATATAGTATATAGCATTAGTATAGTTGGTATCAGTAAGACTTTATCGTGGTTACAGTACTTGTCCTTTTAGGAGCTTGACATTTCTTGTCATTTTATGGAATACAGCTCCTATTGGAGAAAAGCATACACATTCTCATGATTATGAGAAATAATTTTGGGAAATATTATTGTAGTTTTATATTTGTTCCAGTTTGAATATATTTTTTTAAAGCTGAATTTTCACTCCAGTCTTCAGAGTCACATGATCCTTCAGAAATCATTCTAATATGATGATTTGATGCTCAAGAAACATTTCTGATTATTATCAATGTTGAAAACTGTTGTGATGCATCTAATTTTAATGGAAAATGTGATCCACTACATTTAAGTCTACCATTTAAGTCATTTAAGTCTGGGGTAATATTTTAAAAAAATTAAATCAATACTTTTATTTAACAAGGACACATTAACTTGATTTAAATGACAGTAAAGACATTTATAATTATTACAAATGATTTTTATTTCTATTATAATAAATGCTGTTATTTTTAAATTTCTATCCACCAAATGGTCCTGAAAAATTTGAATATCACAAAATATTAAGCACAATTAATAACTTATAATAATTACTTATAATAATGAAGCACTAAATCATCATATCAGAATGATTTCTGAAGGATCATGTGACACTGAAGACTGGAGTAATGATGCTGAAAATTCAGCTTTGATCACTGGAATAAATTACACTTTACTATATATTCACATAGAAAACAGCTGATTTACATTGGAATAATATTTCATAATATTGTTTTAATGTAGCATATTTTTTGATCAAATAAACTCAACCTTCTTACTCAAAAAAAAACTTTTGACCACTAATGTTTAAATAAAATAATGCATGTCAACTAATTATCACATTATATATATATATATTTTTTTTTTAATACACGACAAGTCGTCAGATTTACCATGTTCTAATGTAAGTTTGAGAACGATGTTTTGAGATTTGTGAATAATTTTCTTAGGCAAGTGAAATTACTGAAGCATTTGTTCTTATCTCATAACTAATATGCTGAAAATGTTTTTGTCTCTTGGTAACCTATATTGTGTGACGCATAACGTAAATGGCTTTAAAATCTGTGAAATTCGAAAAATGTCCAGTAGTAGTAGTTTGCATGGAAACATTTTTTTAAAAAAATTATTGAAGACAGTTAGCAAATGTTGCTGTATTGTCTCGTTATGTTCAGCTGTTTACATCTTACCTCAGCTTGCACTGCATTCTTCAAGCGCCAAGTCGTGAACAATAAGGATTTATATGCTTCCTTCGATTTGTTTGGCTATTTCTGACATTTTGACATTGAAAAGCGCTTTTGATCCACTGCATTGAGTCAGAGCACGCTAAATTAATTCGAATTTACATTATACAACACCCTTCGCCCAAACGTCTAGTCCACCACTGGAACTTACCACTATGACCTAAGCATGATTGATCAAAAAAGAAAAGAAAAAAAGAAAAGAAATAAAAGAAAAAATATATAAATATACCTTCTCTCTGCAAAGCATGTTCCCAGATTTCCTCTAGATAATCTTTAATTCTCCAGCTAAAAGGCATTTTGCAAGCCACATTGCTGTGAACTGCAATGTAGTTCTGAACCAAGATTGTCTTTTTCTCTGAGCTGTTAAAAGACAGGATTTTTTAGTTTCAATGTCATTGCTTTTAAAGTCAGAAATTTACAATAGACATGCACATTTAACATGTATACTTTGCTTTCCATATTGTGAGACAATTTACCTTGAGTCTGTGTTAATGTTATCATTTGGGTAGCTAGCTATAAACAGGTTAACTAACTTGAATTCTATTTTTAACAGTAGTTGACCTGAAAGAAAAAAACAAAAAAAAAACAACAACTGTCTAGTACTGCTGGGAATGCAATGCATATTTTCATTGTGAACTGTTGTCAGACACACTGTGGAACAAAATAAAATGTAGCTATAGGAGCATTAGAGTCTTTTGGGCCCAGACACTCAAACTCAATAACTCAATATAACAACTCAAATAATAACATACTTGTTCTCCAATCTTGTGTAAGGAACATTCAGTAACTGGATATCTCCAAAAATGTCCAACCACAGTTTCTTCAAGGATTCATTACAGTTTGTATCCAGCAAAAGGTCTAGATTACAGTCACGGTCAATAATTGAAACAATTTGCGCCAACATGGGAGTTACTACAGCTTGAACTCGTCTCCACAGGGCATGACTGAAATACAGAAATGAATAATATTTTAAGAAGAGTTATCTTAAATATAAGGAACAGAGTTTCTCAAAGAGCTTCAATTCAAGGGCTTTATGCAGTTTATCTCCTTTTTCACCTACCTAAAAGTCCCAGCCTCTTGTAATGCATCAATATTTAGTGCTTCCTTGATGACCCAGCTCCTGGGTAAAATCATGTTATCATCATGAGCCGTCAGTAGAGAATGAAGTCTCTTCTTTAAGGTTTTCATAAATTCATCTGGTAACATAAATATGTACATTTCAGTGAGCATATAAAAAATGAAAGGCAAATGAAAGCAATAAAAAATTACAACAGAAACAGAGATAAGTCTCACCATGTAGAGTCTCATTGTCAGCCAAGAGCATCAGAAGAATCTCTACTCTCCTGGTGCTGCGTGCACCTGCCTCTGTCTGATCTGTCAGCATGCCAACTGCACTCTGAACACAGCTACGAACCAGCACTTTGCTGTCTAAAACATTCTCCAAGCCCTGGAGAACACAAGAAACAGAACTAAAGTTTGAAGCTTACTAAACTCAACAGAGTGAAAATAGTATCACAAATATACAGAAAATGTATTGCTGTTGTTGAGATTGTGACCCACAGTATTGTCTTCTAGTTCCATCTTCTCTTCTTCTGTACATATGTCTTCATCCTCTTTAGGTGAAAGCAATAAACATTGTTAGAAAATACCAATCACTCCTTTAAAGAGGAGTCTTAATATTAAAAACAACAATATTAAAAACAACAACAACAACAACAACAACAACAACATCACCTTCAGGCTCATCTGCTCCCTCTGCTTTATCTGTAAACAACTCACTGATGGTCAGGCACTGCAAGGCTTTTATATCAGGTACAATATCTTTCGATATTCTCAGGTCATCAATATGCACTGACTTCCAAGGGCCTTATAAAAATGATATTTAATAAGATTTTGTGTAAAACAAACATAATGTTGGTCAGTGATGCAAAAGGAAAAAAAAAAAAAACTTACCACCATGAAATCCAACATAAGAAGTCCCACCTTCCATTCTGGATAGTTTAGTGATAAAGTACACAAAAATCTTTCCATTGCACTCTTTCCTGAATTTGTTGATTTCATTGAGAGAAGAATACCTGGGAAATATATCAAATGATGTTGATTTGATTGCATTTACTGAACACGTAAAGTGTGCCACTAACCACATTTAACTCACTTTGCAGATCCAATGATATTTAAACTTTGTGAGCCTTCATCAAAGTTGGTCTGGATGATAAGTATCTTGTCTCCAGTGGTGTTTTCCAAATAGTTCCTGAACACAGAATTGTAATTTAAATATGATTAAATTTACTTTTTTGTTGTTGTTGTGATATGATATGATGTGGTGTTGTAAGCACAATACTTGATTTTCTTGAGGAATGAGTTTTCCGTGTCAAACTGCTGTAGAGAGAGGAGTTGTACGTTTTGAGCGATGCTCTGTAGCTCTTCAGTTTCTGCTGCAGTCAGAAGCCTTGAGAATGTAGTTACCTACAAGATCAGGAAAAGACAGAAAGAAACTTTATGCACTAAACTTGCACAGATACAAAAGTTATGAATTGTTCTAGAGTAATAAAGCATTTTAAATACATTAGGCTTACCTCTGTGAAAAAGGCATGGTTAGACCCTGCTTGCTGTGTTTGAGAAAGGATGAAGTCAGCAAATGAGCCATGCTTCTGGTCTTGAAAGTACACCCTTGACAAGTGCTCACTTTCTACTTTGGCGAGCGAAGTGCAGTCTAGCCTAACCACTGCATCTGGCGTAGCACAATTCAAAAGGATCAGTTTAGCCTCATCTAAGATCTCTTTTGTAGGGTCTGTTTTGAGCTGCTCTGTAACTTGCAGGACAACAGAGGCACAAGTGTCTGAGTTATAGCCAATGAAAGCATCAGCTGCAAGGTATCTGCGTACTTGAGGAGCAATTGCCTGATTTTCTTTAATAGCAATGAACCGTTCAATCCACTGTTCAAGCTCTCAACAAGGACTTTTTGCTCACGCTTTAGTACGGTATTGATGTCAAGACAATGTTTCTCCAACCTGTTGATCAGTGGAATGGGAAACTGCTTGTACACAATGTCCTTCTCCTCAATGACAATGAGCCTGAAATCTCTGTGCACTCTGCATTTGACTCTGTGGGTTCCGAGCCCCAAATCCACGTACTTCTGACCTCCAAGCCAGACATAATATTGGTTGAGAGCATCATACAAACTTTCGTACAAGTTCTGCAAGTTCAGAAGCACAACGGTTTGACCGGTTTCCATACAAATCTTGACACGATTAATGTTGCGACATATCTGAGTATACTCCTGGTCTTTTGGAAAGCTTGAACCAAAGATAATCTCTGGTTGGCACTGGTTTGAAAAAAACATTTGCTGAAGAATTCGAAGGGCTGCGTAGTTTTTGGTCAGAACCAGCAGGTATCTGCATTCCTCATTTTGACCAATGGCTGTGATGTTTTCTCTTACAAGCTCAATGGCACTGATATTCTCAAGACTGTGTTTGATGTTTAGTTTATTGGTGAAAACTGTGACAGCATCCACATTATCTTTGCCGCTGAAGTTCCTCAGCACAGCCTTCAGAATCTGTTCTGCACTAGGCTTCTGATTAGAAGCTTTGGCTGCAGCAAACATCATTTTTATCAAGCTGTAATAGTCTCGCAGACCAAAGAAACCTTTACCTTGTCCATTACAGATGTTCAGGTAAGCCTGGGAAAATGGCTTAAAGTAATGTCTCACCATTTCAAGGATCATGGCATCCGAGGAACATATTCCTTCAGCACTCTGAATCAATTCCTTTTCATCAGGATCACCACGGGAAACAGTTATCCCTCTATTCATCTTGGCTGGATCCAAAGCCCAGTTTGAAATACCGATGAATCCCACCTTCTTGTGGGGTCCTGTCTGGTCATCTATGCATCCCTCTTCCAGCAAAGGATGTAAAGTTTTCAGGGGCATTTTCTGGGAATCTTCAGCCAAGCCTATCTCATCTAGCACAACCACTGAGACATACTCTTTTAGATTCTTGCCTTCCTGAAAACGGGCACACTGCTTGAATGTGTTGATGATCCCATTTGGTGTAGAATGAGGACTGCACTGGAAGGAAACCAGGTGAATTTGCTTTAGCCTTTTAAACAAATCT
Source organism: Megalobrama amblycephala (assembly GCF_018812025.1). Classification (NCBI taxonomy): domain Eukaryota; kingdom Metazoa; phylum Chordata; class Actinopteri; order Cypriniformes; family Xenocyprididae; genus Megalobrama; species Megalobrama amblycephala. The sequence continues at coordinate 495,450 of NC_063059.1, read as the reverse complement.
GAATGAGCTGCTTGGCCTTGCATTCCATCTGCAACTAGAGTTTTTGACAAGGACTTAGAGCTTCCAGGTTTTCCAACCAAAAAAAGCGGTATACGTAGTTCAATGCAAATCACCATCATAAAGACATTTTCCTTTAAAGCATTGTTTCTGGCAATGGATTCACCCACACGAACTCCATTCAGAAAAACATCCTGAATAACTGAGATCTCCTCCATCACTTTCATTTGGCTGTATTGTGGGAGGAACCTGCAAATTTCTATTCTGTAGTTCTCTTTGTCCTCCAAGCAGGCATGGTAACACACACCAACAGCCATAATTATTGACCAGAGAACTGGGTTTCTTTGATCAGTGTCCCTCTGATGTTGCTCATTTCTCTGTGTTCTCTGAATACTCTCAAAGTGGCCAATCTCTAAGAGTAACATTGAGTGGTTTTTGTAGAACCAGCCGAAAACCTGCATGCAGCGCTCTACATCCCTCAGACTCACAAAACTACATTCATCCTGTCTTGTTCGCATATACTTCTGTGAGGCTGACAGAACATCTGTGATGGTTGTGATGTAGTTTGAATCAATAGAATGGGTTTCAACTACCCTTTCAACTATCTGTTTGATGTACATTTTCTCAGTATGGTCATTTAGCTGTCCAAAGTCCCAAACTAGTGGAATCATGCTAGGTGGTAAAGCATGCACTCTGTACACAAGCTGGCGAAGTGGAATGGATCCAAGTTTTTCATCCGTTTCCTCAGCACGAACTCTGTATCCCAAACCAGCTGACTCCAATCTCTTGATCATTACGTCTGTGTGTTTTCTGTATGGATTGCAAGCAGCAATGATTTGCAAGCCAGTGTAACTTGTCAAATGCTGTCCCTCAGCAGTGTTGTCACAGAGGACTTCCTTAATGCTGCTAATGGCCTCTGTTGTGTTTGCTTCATCAAAAAACAACACAGAGTCAAAGCCATACTCCTTCTTGTTTTTCGATGCCATGCTCTCTGCTTCTCTCACTTTTGTGTAAATAATGTTTGAACTTGTCCCTCCATGAACCTTTACTAGTTTCATGTTTTCGGTGGCAACTCCACCTCTGTGCATCTCACAAAGGAATTTAATTAGCCGTGTCTTCCCACATCCTGTCTCACCCATGATTATAACAGGAATTCCACAGCGGAAGCGCATGTGAATTGCCAGCATTTTCAACATGTTGTCTGTGGTGAGCTCATATGTTTCATCTGGGTCAGAAGGAGACTGTATTCCCAACACCCTGGAAAGTTTCTCAATTTTGTCCCATCTTGGAAGCTGGTCAAAATCAATATTGAAAGGAACTCTTTGTAGTTTAAGGCCGTCATAGAGCTGTCTGGTCATGATGTTCTGCTTGATCACTCTTTTTGTTGATGGATCAACAGCATCAATCCCATTATTTGCATTTGGCTGAAGATGAAAGCCAATGAATGTCATGGACACATGGTCATCATTGAAAAAAATGTATGGATGTGGTTCTGACTCCCACCGTTTTCTTATCCTAAAGGGAGCCAGATGCTCTTCACTGGCAGAAGGAATGTCATTTTGCAATCTCCCTGGACTTTGGTCAGAGATGCTAAGCGAAGGAGTGGCAAAATCCTTTGCCATGAGAATCATGAAATCAACAACAAATTTTTTAAATCCGAACAAAATGTCACCTACGAAAGCAACATCACAGAAAACCGAGGCCTCACAATCTTTAAGTTGTAAGTTCAGGAACCAAGCAAAATTCCGCAATTCTGCCCAAGAGGGGTCTATGATGCCACAGTAGATAAACAACATCTGCAGGCATTCAACATGAGTTCCTTCAGTTCCTTGGTACTTAAAGGAATCTAAATTGTCACCATTGTGGAAACGACGTAGGTACTGGTATGTTCGTTGGTAGGCCTCACTTCGGAACTCTTGGTCATCCATGAGGGGATCGTCTCCTTTAAACGATGGATCTTGCTGGATTCTCATTTCTAACTCAAGGATTTCTTTGGGTGGACGGCAGTAAACACTTGGAAACACATCCAAGAAAGAAGATGGAACTTTTGCACCCTGCCATAAAAAGACAAATTAAACCATGAGGCATTTGTCTGATTCATGAAAAAAAAAAAAAAAATTCTACATGACTTAATGAAATAATTTATATAAATTTTCTTACAACTCTTCTGTCATTTTGGGATGTCCGTCCATCAGGTCTTAGAATCTCAAATACATACAAGTGCTTATTACTGCTTTTCCACATGTTTCCTTCTGAGTCCATGAGGTATCCAAGGATCAATAGCCTGAACAGAAATTCATGAAGTCCCTTCTTCACCTGTAAGTGACAATACGTTTTACAACATGTGTATATACATATATATATACACATATATATATATATATATATATATATATATATATATATATATATATATATATATATATATATATATATATGTGTGTGTGTGTGTGTGTGTGTGTTTCAAATTAATAAAAAAATAAAAACAGGTAGATACCATAGTGGTTATGTCAAAATGATAGACTGAAAGCTCATTTTCTTTGGAGCTGTTGTGCAAGGACTGAAGGATGACATTTTCATCAACTCTTGGCTCAATTAACCTGATGCTCTTCAGCTGCGAAGGGTTCTTGGTGATCGTCTTCAATTTCTCATATATTCGTTTAATGTAAAGTGATTTTCCTAGAATGCGACACACAGATGTAACGTATCTTCTCACATTTTTTGCCAAATATTTTTATTCACACATCAAAATTAGCACAAAAAGTCTCTTTTTATTTGGCCAACTAATAAAAATATTGATTTTAAAATCTACCCATTACTTGATTTTATACTCACCTACTCCTGACCTTTCTGAGAATACAACTCCCACACACTGTCTGTCTTTGAACACAGCAGCAGCACTGGATACGTCAGCTGGGACTGTAAAATGCCCAACAAGGTATCGCTGAATGCTGATGATTGGTTCTTGAGGAAGCAAGTGCAATCTAAATTGACTAAAGGCTGAGGGAAGGTATGCATGTTCTCTATTAGAGCTGCAGACCAACACCAGTCTGTAATCCTTTCTGCTCTGTGCCTTTTGTTGCTGAAAAAATTGCTCCACTTTGTAGCTAACTTCATAGGTAAGTTGGTCCACATAAAGCATTGTGTATATCTTCTTTCCCCCATAGCCAGCAGAGAGACACCGCCTGAGGAAAAGCTCCACTTCTTCATATTGAGTGGAAGCACTACAGAGGAGTACTTCATCGTAGGTTGGTAGAGGCTCCTTTTCACTCTTCATGTAAATTGAAATACATGTTATTAGAATTTCTTCTGAAGGGCAGATGACTAGATTTGGATTTCCAGTAAGCATTCCCTTTGGCAATTCTCTCTGAATATTCCTTGTCTTTCCATCCTGTGAGGAATCTCCTTCGTATTCACTGTTGGCCAAAATTTCCAGAAGATATCCAAGATTTCTGACATCAAGGAAGTGTGGCAGGAAATTGCTCATGTCTCGCATGTAAGAATTCCAAATCACATCTAGCTTTTCTGACCCATTAACATGCCTCAACTGACTTGCCAAGTTATCAAATGATAGGCATGTCTCCCCAGTATTCAAATCATGCTCATCCATGCTGGGAACTTTCACAAAGGTTTGAAAGTCTAAGTCATCATTTTGCTCATGATTCATTTTGCTCATTTTATGCCAAGCTTGTGTCAAATCTGAAAGTGAGCAATTAGGTTTGATAAAAGAGAGCATCATGAGAACTTCATCTTTAATATCAGTCACATTATTCTGGGTGAGCTGACTGCACAGGTAGACCACCTGTTCTGCAGTGAAATAGTTTAAGTAATAATGCTGAGATCTCTGCTTGTCCATAAAAGCCTTCCAGAAGTGAAGGCAGCTCTCCATTTTCTTACAGACTTCTGGCAACTGTTCTGTGACTTCACCTTCCACTATGACACTAACATCATTTCCTAAATGGAGGTGCATAATGATGCATGCTTCATTACTGTTACACTTGACCTTTGCCTCCCATTCTCTGAACAACGGGTTGCCAGCAACAGACAAATCAATATATGCAGAGGCCAACCTCTGCACACTGGCAAAGACCTGAAAACAGGAAAGAAGTTCATTACAATAGCCATGGTGAAATTTATAATAAAAAAAGGCTAAAAGGTGGAAAGTCACCTCTGCAAATCGATTGACTTCACGCTGACCCTGATCTCCTTTGCCAGACATTAGCATTAATTTATTCTGAAGGTCCCTGAGGTCTTCAAGAGAATAAGTATGTGCCTCACAGCCCTCATCATGCTCTTCTGTAATATGTAACTTCAGAACACCTTCCAAGCATAACTGAAAAAGCAATATTCAAGGGCTGAGATTTTCCAAGTATTATGTACTTATTAAAAATAAGCATTGTGCTAATGTAGCATGTCACTGCTCCTCAAGGAAACTCTGCTGAAAAGTTCAGCTAAAGCAAACTTAAGGCTGTGTGTTCATCACCTGAACCTAAATAGTAATGACAAACCTTCTTTTGATTTTGTGCACTAATAATGTACTCTCCGTTCATGTTGATAGCTGATGCCAGAGACAGAGAAGACATTTCCACTGACCCATGACTGTCCTTGACTGTCTTTAACCATTCTATGTGTCTTGCAGAGTCACACTGAAACAAAGAAAATGTTGATGAACAAGGATGTGACACATCACTCTTTCTTTTTCTGGTTGTTAAAGCTAGTAGATTCTTTCACCAATTTCTTTGGGAGGTTGGGGTCATTGTCAAGTGCCTTCCACAGTTTCTTCAGCATCCTTTTAAAAAGATTGAAGTCGGCATCTGGCTTCAAATCATAGAGCATTGAGGAGTAGCCAAGAACTGCATCATGAAAACAAGCCACACGATCCACTTCCAAATCATTCTCTCCAGCAGAGATCGAAGCCAAATCCACAAAGACTTTTAACTCATTGATGTCTGAAGTTATGAAGAGGAATAACATTTGATTATAAAAGAGCATAGAACTGTATGAAATCACATCTAATTACTAGTACATACTATCCAATTACTTTATTTACCTGTAAGAGCATTTGTAACCCACAGAACAAAATTCTTTTTGAGACCAAGCTCCTGAAGGCACAGTCTCCGGGATTCTGTGATATCCACAAGCACAATTTTTGCCTGCACCAATTCATCGTCAATGCTAACAAGACGCTCCTTTTTAAAATTCTCATGTCTCTGAAGTAAAGAAAGCATTGTGGGTTTACCATATTATTTCTTTTTGATAAAAAAAAAAAAAAAAAAATGCACTTATGGTGGCAAAAATTTGATGACTTACAGTAACAAGTAACTTCTCCAAGACTTGAAAGTCTCCTGTTAGGCAAAGTGTCTCTTTGACCATCGTGACCACCTCAGCTGACTGTATTGCCAGATGAAGCTCATGGTACTGCTCAATCTGATGGATTCTTGTCTGGACCCAACATTGATCATCACTACGATCTAGTTTGCATATGGTTGCGAATTCTGCTGCCAGTTCTTTATATTTTCCCTTGTAGGCTCTGAATGTTTCATCAATTTTTTCAAAAGTAATGCTGCCATCTTTAAGCCCGGTGTATATGTCTTTGTAGGCATTGTAGCAAGGTTTAAATATGTCACTGTGAAGCTTTCTGAGGGCGATAACCATCTCGCCTGCTGGAGGAATTGCTTTATTAGCTTTAGCAAACTTTGCAGCCTCATTCATCCAGCACACTTTGAAGATGTAGCTGTCTTTGAAGGTGTTTAGGACCTCTGCCATAGATCGAACATCATCTTCAAGCTCAAAGTAGTTGAGTACTCTTGACTTTGTGGAGGGAGTTTGATTTAATAAATGAACATCCACAAACTTGTCCAGGTTCATCTCATCAATGTCAATATGGCGTTTGTTTTCCAACCATTCAAAATCAACTGTAAATGGAACACATTTTAAATTAAATCTCAGTTTAAAAGCAATATGTTATTGTCATGTGAAGAAAAGAAAGCTTATACCCCTCCCATGTTCCTGTAGACTGCGACACATTGTAATGAGAGCATCGACCAGTGATATCTCATGATAAGTAGCATTCACCTCCTTTCGTCTACAGTCAAGAAGCCTTTCCATGGCTTTGGTGTCCGTGTATTGTGTATCCATTTCACAAAAACAGTCTGGAAAAAACAACAATGTCATAACTCCTCACATTATAGTTTGTAAAAGTGCCAAATATCATGTAATGTGTTTTACCTAAATTAAACAGCTCAAAGAAAGCGCTACTCTTTTGCAGGATGTGATTGAGTAGCTTTATCTTTATTTTCCCCGTAACAAACTGATTTAAAATGTCTTTGAATAATGAGATTGCCATGTCAAATTTCTTTTTGGCATCTTCAGAAAGCTGATTGATCAGTTTTTCATCAGCACCTACAGAAAAAATTAAATGCATTTAAACATTACATATATTCAAACATTATATATAAATATATCCATCACTGTTTCTGTCTCAGATGGTGAGATTTAACATAGGATTGCTATGCACTATGCAGAATCCATGTAGTACCATAAAGCTCAAAGATATGCTTAGCTGCCGTCCAGTTCAGTAGATGTTTGAGAACAACTTCTTCATCCTCCAGATAGGTTCCTTTGCTGTCTCTTGGCCAGGAATGTATGATGATGGTAGACACAAGCGATTTAAATTTCCAGTTTATGCAGAGTTTATTCAATCTCTCAAAAAGTAGCCTTTCAGATTTAGCCTGTTAAAAAAAAGATTTTACAGTTAGTGCCTGTTTTAAAATTTTTCATCTTAATTAAAAGGAAAAGAATATTGCAAAAGTATTGAGAAATCCATGAAGACCATGAACAGGAAAGAGCTTCTGATGGGTGGAGGAGATAGCACTGCTGCAGCCGTGAAACCAAGGTTAGACAGAGAAACAAAGGTTCTGCAGGAGCGGAGGAGATAACACTGCTGTGGCAGTGAAGGCAAGGTTAGTCAGAGAACTGTGCTCTTTCAGGAGCAGATAAGACATCACTGCTCCGGCAGTGAAAGAATGAAGTAGGCTCCTGCAGGAACGGGTGGGAAGACACTGCTGCGTGTTACAGCTGGTGTATGCAGGAGAGATGAAGCGTACACGGAGATCCACAATGATGGATTTTAATGACAAAGGAGATAAACTATACAAAACACAGCAACACACAACTTAACATACACAGAGAACGGACAGGGAGTGAAGGGAGTGAGTCCATTATAAAGGCAGTGATGATGAGGGAGTCGAGGTGCAGATGATCGGTGATAATGGGGAGAAGACAAGGGAAGTGAGTGCAGGTGTGGAGAACAGGAGGATTATGGGAAATGGAGTCCGGGACACACAGGAACTGTGACACTGCGGCAGTGAAGTAGAATTATTTTTACTGTTTGAGTGGATTGATGGTGTTAATTGAAGAAGATATGGTGAGCCTGTAGGTTTGAGTGTGTAAGAACAAGCTAGAGCTGAAGAATTTAGCTGATAAGGGTTCATAGGATAGGCAATAGGATCAAATATAGTTCTTAAATGCCTCTGGCGACCAGCCACCGAGAGTTTGAATCTGATGCTGGGAGAGGCATACATTTATTTGAATGCATTAGTGAGAACAAATGTTTGTATGAATTTGTCCTACAAGTCTGTGCTGCATCTGATGAACAATAGTGAAGCTGGGTTTAAATAATTTCAAAACAGAAACACATATACACTATATAACTTTCAGTTCCTAATCAACTTGTTGATAAATCGCAGGACAGCACTCACAATAAGTTATTAATGATTATGTGTGCGAAAGTGCGTGCGATCTGCACATGCGTTTAAGCTATATAGGAAGCAGCGCATTAGTTTAGAAAGGCAAATCACTTGTACAATAACAGTTTAAAATGTGTATTCCTCTGAAAAAAAATGTACAAACCCGATTCCAAAAAAGTTGGGACCCTGTACAAATTGTGAATAAAAAAGGAATGCAATAATTTACAAATCTCATAAACTTATATTTTATTCACAATAGAATATAGATAAAATATCAAATGTTGAAAGTGAGACATTTTGAAATGCCATGCCAAATATTGGCTCATTTTGGATTTCATGAGAGCTACACATTCCAAAAAAGTTGGGACAGGTAGCAATAAGAGGCCGGAAAAGTTAAATGTACATATAAGGAACAGCTGGAGGACCAATTTGCAACTTATTAGGTCAATTGGCAACATGATTGGGTATAAAAAGAGCCTCTCAGAGTGGCAGTGTCTCTCAGAAGTCAAGATGGGCAGAGGATCACCAGTTCCCCCAATGCTGCGGCCAAAAATAGTTTCTCAGAGCAAAATTTGGGTACAGTGTCCCAACTTTTTTGGAATCGGGTTTGTATTATCCAGATAGCATAAACTATGCTCATGATTTAATGCAGTGGTTCTCAAACTTTTTAGAGTGGAGTACCCCCTGAAGCATTTAACATCTTGCTGCGTACCCTCTCTCTTCCACTCAGACTGCAGTCACACCTGTTCCATTAAAGTACAATAGTTGCCCCCTTAACTTGTTTTTCCAGTGTATTTTTGTACCTTTATACATATCTTTTTAAAATAAAAATGTTATAATTAAAAAAGGCTCAATAGAGAAATATGTAGTGATGGCAAAAAAACAAAACAAAGTGATAATTTTAAATATTAAACTAAAATCCCCAGTAGGTGTCGGTAAGGCATGTCTTAATGAGTAAGTCATTGAGTCGTTTATTCATTCATTCAGTAACGAAGCAAGTGGCTGCATTTATGAATGGGTCATTGAATCATTTACTCTTTTGATTCGTTCAGAGTCACATCTTCATTCACGAAACATCACTACGTGTTGCAGTTCTTCTGTGGCTTTCCTTGGAACTAATATTTTGTTGCAAAATTGAGACACAACATTTAAAATGTTTTTAACTTAATATTACCCTTTTTTTTTACTGTTATATAACATCAGTGTCACATTAGCAATTATGTGGATATTTGGGGGAAAAAAATGCATGCTTGTTTGTATAATATATTATCAACATTAGAAACAAGAACTCACAGGGTTTTTGTATGGAAGAGAGTTTGAATCTTAAATCCATCTTTATGCACACATAGCCTGGGTTTATAGGTTCCCTTTCAGTCGGTCACGTTCGACGTACGTCAGTAGTGACCGACGAATTGGGATATCGATAGAGAGCCCCTATCAGCTTCGAGGGAACTAAAACAAGCCAATGAACATTGGCGTGCGATATTTGCATAATGCGCACCGCCCACATACGGGGGATATAAATAGGAAGCGGATGCAATCGCACTCTGTCTTTCGCTTCGGAGCCATACTGTTGGTGTCCTACAGCTGACTGAAAACACAAGCCACTAAGAAGACTTAGCCTTTGTGTTGGAGCTACGACACTGCAGCGAGGTCGGGAGCTGGAGCCGGGCAGAACTTCTGCTGTTTATACAGCGTTCCGCTGTAAATCCCTTTTGTGTGGGTGTGCGATTTAGGCCGGTACTCCTGTGTGTTTACACACTCATGACACTCCCTGTGTGTCTCGACATAAAAGAGCTGAAATTTCCCCTTTTGAAAGAGACTTCACAGACGAACCCTGCATCTTTCAAAGATGTCATTTCGTCTGTGCGCTACTGGATGTGGTCATTCCCTGGTCCCTGCTGATGGGCACAATCGCTGCATCACGTGTTTGGGCGTTCAGCACGCTGAAGCAGCGTTTGTAGATGGTTCATGTTCTCATTGTGGGAACATGACTATCGCGGCGCTGAGGTCGAGACTCTCGTTCCTTGGTTCTCAGGGAGCGGGGGTCCCTTCCCCTATGCCCCGCGCGGCCGTTTTTTCTGGCTCCGGTCGGAATGATGGTTCGCCGGCGTGTAGGCCGCCTCTTCAGCACCGCAGCCCGTGGTGTTACCACCTTGCCATGCTGGGCCCTCTTCGGAGCGTCCGGTACTGTCCTTTGGTGCGCCTGCAGAAGATCAGATGTTGATCACGGCATCGGAAGGTGAGCAAGAGTCCTCGGGAGAGGAAGACTCAGCTGCGCTGCCGCCCCACGGGGCTGCAGCCTTTGTCGAATTGGATCCTGAGTTGATGGCTGTGCTTTCCCGGGCGGCCGAGAAGGTCGGGCTCGCATGGAATCCTCCACCGTGTCCCGGTCCTTCTCGGCTCGACGATTGGTACCTCGGGACGGGTCGCGCTGGTCCTCAGCGTCCCGGCCCGATGCCTTTCTTTCCGGAGGGGCACGATGAGGTGACTAAGTCTTGGCGGATGCCGTATAGCGTTTACTCTAGACCCGGTCCCTCGTCCGCCTTCACCACCCTGGACGGCGGAGAGGCTAAAGGTTATACGGGGATCCCCCCAGTCTAGAGGTCTGTAGCGACGCAGCTCTGTCCTATGGCCTCCGGCTGGCGTGGTGAACCACGCCTTCCGTCCCGGGCCTGTAAATTCTCCGCGAACCTCACGGAGAAAGCTTACAGAGCCTGTGGGCAGGCTGCCTCCGCCCTGCATGCCATGGCCCTTTTGCAAGTCTATCAGGCAAAAGCGTTATTGGAGATGCCTCAGGGTGGCCTTGATCAACAGTTGCTAGGGGAGCTGCGCGCTGCCACCGACCTCGCTCTCCGGGCGACTAAGGTGACAGTGCACTCTGTTGGTCAAGCGATGGCTACGCTTGTAGTCCAGCAGCGCCATTTGTGGCTGAACCTGGCTGACATGAGGGAGACCGATAAATATCGGTTCCTGGACTCCCCCGTGTCCCAGGCCGGCCTTTTCGGCGACGCGGTGGAGAGCTTCGCCCAACAGTTCTCCGCCGCCCAGAAGCAGGCTGAGGCCATCAAACATGTCTTGCCCCGCCGGCCAGCTGCTGCCTCGACCCAGCCGGTGGCGCAACCTCAGCCTGCTCGTCGCCGAGGGCGCCCACTCGCGTCGTCCTCCGCCCCTGCTAAAGTGGCAAAGCAGCAGCCTCCACCAGCCAAACAGCAGGGATCCGGCAGCTGACGGAGCGCCCAGCCCACTCAGGCCAAGCCAGGTGGCAAGAGGTTGAGGAAGTCGCGATCCTGAGATGGGCGACCAGGAGGAGGAAGTTTCAGCTCTTCGGGAGAGGATTCCATCGTCTCTCCCACTCCCGGAGGAGGGCCGGGAGGAATTTGTGTTGTCTGTCCCGCCGCTGGCTCTCCGGAGTCCAGCGGTACCCACTTTTTCACAAAAAGAGCTGTTTCTGAATCCTCCAGGTCACAAGAGGGCGCGGCTGTCTGGGTCCGAGGTTCTGCCTCGTCATCCACAGTCCCCTCTCACATCGCCAGTGGGTGACAGTATGATGGTCGAGGCCGCACCATGTGTGCCGTCTCCCATTCGTACTACCACTCGGCGGAGTCAGACTCCACTTCGGGCCGTTGTGCCGTCTGAGTCGAGTCTCAGTACTCTGCCTCGCTGCCCCACTCCCGGTACGTCTGTGGTGCCTTTGGTCCCGCTGGCTCGGTGTCTGGAAGCCTGGCTAGCGCTCCCCAGCCCGTCCCGCTGGCTCATTCGCACAATCAGACTCGGCTATGCGATTCAGTTCGCCCGGCGTCCCCCGGTGTTCAGAGGTGTCCATTTCACTCAGGTGAGCCTGGACAGTGCTCCTGTTCTCCGAGCGGCGATTGCTGTCCTCCTGGCGAAGGATGCAATCGAGCCGGTCCCTCTAGCCGATATGAAGTCAGGGTTCTACAGCCCCTACTTCATTGTACCGAAGAAAGGAGGTGGGTTACGACCAATACTGGATCTGCGAGTCCTGAATCGGTCCCTTCACAGGCTGATGTTCAAGATGCTCACGCAGAAACGCATTTTCGAATGCATCCGTCCCCAGGATTGGTTTGCAGCGATAGACCTGAAGGATGCGTACTTTCATGTCTCGATATTGCTTCGCCACAGACCCTTTCTACGGTTTGCATTCGAGGGTCGAGCATATCAGTGCAAAGTCCTGCCCTTCGGGCTGGCCGTCACAAGGAACAAGGCGTTCGTATTCTCAACTACCTTGACGACTGGCTTATTCTGGCCAGCTCACAGGAGCAGTTGTGCGAACACAGGGATCTGGTGTTAGCTCACCTCAGCTGGTTGGGTCTTCAGGTCAACTGGGACAAGAGCAAACTCGCCCCTGGGCAGAGGATCACTTGTCTCGGTATGGAACTGTACTCGGTCGCCCAGACTGCACGCCTCACCAAGGAGCGCATCCAGTCAGTGTTGAACTGCCCGAGTTCGCTCAAACGCAGGACAGCGGCCCCACTGAAAATTTTTCAGAGGCTCCTGGGGCATATGGCATCCGCAGCCGCAGTCACGCAGCTCGGATTGCTTCATATGAGGCCGCTTCAACACTGGCTTCATGGCCGGGTCCCGAGATGGGCATGGCAGCGCGGTACGTTCTGTGTCCCAGTGACACCGGACTGCCGCCGCTCTCTCACCCAATGGTCAGACCCCTCGTTCCTGCGGGCTGGTGTCCCCCTCGAACAGGTGTCCAGGCATGCTGTGGTTCACACAGATGCCTCTGCCATGGGTTGGGGTGCCACATACAACGGGCATGCAGCTTCGGGTCTGTGGACGGGACCACAGCTGCATTGGCATGTCAATTGCCTCGAGTTGCTGGCAGTTTGTCTTGCGCTGGGCCGCTTCAGGAAGCTGCTATCAGGCAAGCATGTTCTAGTCCGCTCAGACAGCATTGCGACCGTGGCGTTCATCAACCATCAGGGTGGTCTACGCTCCCGTCACATGTCGCAACTCGCCCCCCATCTCGTTATGGAGTCAGAAGCATCTGAGGTCGCTTTGTGCCATTCATGTCCCAGGTGTGCTCAACCGTGCAGCTGATGAGCTCTCACGGCAGCCTCCATGTGCGGGCGAATGGAGACTCCATCCCCAGGTGGTCCAGCTAATTTGGCAGTTCTTTGGCGAGGCACAGATAGATCTGTTTGCCTCCCAGGACACGATCCATTGCCAGTGGTTTTATTCCCTGACCGTAGGTACTCTCGGCACGGATGCTCTGGCACACAGCTGGCCCCGGGGCCTTCGCAAATATGCGTTTCCCCCAGTGAGCCTTCTTGCACAGCTACTGTGCAAAGTCAGGGAGGACGAGGAGCAGGTCTTGTTGGTGGCCCCGTATTGGCCCACCCGGACCTGGTTTTCGGACCTCATGCTCCTCGCGACAGTCCCTCCTTGGCCCATTCCTCTGAGGAGGGATCTTCTGACTCAGAAAGGGGGCACCCTGTGGCACCCGCGTCCCGACCTGTGGAACCTCCACGTGTGGTCCCTGGATGGGATGCGGAGGTTCTAAGTGATTTCCCGCAGGCGGTTGCAGACACTATCACTTCCACTAGAGCTCCTTCTACTAGGAACCTCTATGCGTTGAAGTGGAACCTGTTCATTGAATGGTGTTCCTCTCACCGAGAGGACCCCCGATCTTGCTCGGTCAGATCTGTGCTCTCTTTCCTGCAAGAGGGTCTGGAGCGAAGACTGTCTCCCTCCACCCTCAAAGTGTATGTTGCCGCTATTGCCGCACATCACGATGCAGTTGATGGGAAGTCCCTTGGGAGACACGATCTGATCGTCAGGTTCCTCAGGGGGGCGAGGAGACTGAATCCTCCTCGTATTCCCTCCATACCCTCTTGGGATCTCACCTTAGTTCTTACATCTCTCTGGGGTCATCCCTTCGAGCCTTTGCAGTCAGTTGAGTTAAAAGAACTGTCCCTTAAGACCGTCCTCCTGGTTGCATTGGCCTCGCTCAAGAGGGTAGGGGACCTGCACGCATTTTCGGTCGATGAATCGTGCCTGGAATTCGGGCCTGGGGATTCTCACGTTATCTTGAGACCCCGACCCGGATATGTGCCCAAGGTTCCTACCACTCCCTTCAGAGATCAGGTAGTGAACCTGCAAGCGCTGCCTTCGGAGGCGGCAGACCCAGCCCTGGCTTCGCTCTGTCCAGTTCGCGCTCTGCACGTTTACGTGGATAGAACTCGAAGCTTTAGGACCTCAGATCAGCTCTTTGTTACGGAGGCCAGCCGAAGGGAAAGGCTGTCTCCAAGCAGAGGATGGCCCACTGGTTAGTGGATGCCATTGCCCTAGCTTACGATTCCTAGGGCATGCCGTGCCCGTTCAGGTTGAGAGCTCACTCCACTAGAGCAGTGGCCTCTTCCTGGGCGCTGGCTCAAGGCACCTCACTGACAGATATCTGTAGAGCTGCGGGCTGGGTGACACCCAACACGTTTGCTAGGTTTTATAGCTTACGTGTAGAGCCGGTATCTTCCCGTGTACTCGCTTCAACTAGCCGGTAGATGCGTTGTACCTGCTCTTTTGTGTCGGCTTGCAATGCCATTCCCGCCCCCTGGGCCGGATACGAGCATTTTTGACTCCAGTCGTGTTCCCCGGTTGGCGTCCTCCACCTCCCCCTTCAGCTCAGACATTGCGGAGTGTCTGTTGCCAGGTCAACATCCGTCCCTGAAGTTGTCTGTTGGCTGGGTTCCATGCGTTATGACCCCTCCACGTGAGTGGTCCCATATGTGTATCGTCCATGGTCAAACTCCCTACGGTGAGCCCATGTCTTTCCCTGAGCAGAGTTAACTCTGCTGTCTCCTGTTTAATGAGTCTCCCCCTACTTTAGGTAGGGCCATTCCAGGGACTTCGTATGCATACTGCCCTAGCGTCAGTCCATATGTATTCTCCACGTAAAGTCCTCCCCAAGGGTAGGTGGTGGCCTCCGCAGCGTCCCTTCGGGTTCGCTTCCCCAGTGTAGTCTAGTTTACTTAGTGGGTAGATCGGAACAGCAGTAGACTCTCTCGGTGTTAGCTCGCCCCCTTCACCGTCCCAATTGGTGCGACGGGTGGCTAGAGCTTGCACTGGGCACTGGAAGGGGTTTCGTAACTGTGGCATTTTAGTTGGGATCCCAATTCGTCAGTCACTACTGACATACGTCGAACGTGACCGACTGAAAGGGAACGTCTCGGTTACGTATGTAACCCTCGTTCCTTGAAGGAGGGAACAGTTTCTGTACCCTCGCTGCAGTGCGGACACCAGTTGTCTCCTCAGCGAAAAACAGAGTGCGATTGCATCCACTTTTTATTTATATCCCCCGGATGTGGGCGGTGCGCATTATGCAAATATCGCACGCCAATGTTCATTGGCTTGTTTTAGTTCTCGCAAAGCTGATAGGGGCTCTCTAGCGTTATCCCAATTCGTCGGTCACTACTGACGTACGTCTCCGTTCCCTCCTTCAGGGAACGAGGGTTACATACGTAACCGAGACGTTATTTGTTCTTCATGCTAGTAAGTGCTAAATCCCCACTTTTACAAAGGTACATTGTTGTGAATGGCAATAATGTAGCCCGATTTGATTTGTCAGGACATTTTGCCTGTTACAAATACATGCTCAGTTTTAATGTTATTTTAAGGTGGAGTAGAATTAAATGAATGGCAAAACTCAGCATTTTGTTCACATACCCCCTCTTGTCACCTCACATACCCTCAGGGGTACACATAACCCAGTTTGAGAACCACTGATTTAGAGACTGAAGTGAAACAAAGAGAGATCACAAAGATCCACCCAAATCCATTTATAACGATGTTTATGACCTATGTTTATGATGTTTAACAACCTTAAAATTTATGTAAACTACACACATCCATTTTACACTTATTCACAGAAATAAGTATTCTCAGTGACAGCTATTTGTAGTGCATCTGACACAAATTCAGCTGCTAATGTACAGTTGAATGACTGCATGACAGTTCAATCTTTTCCCATCATGTTTAGTCTCTATTTGTTCAGAATATTGACAAAGGTATTCTGGTGGTTTGGAAAGTTGCTGTAAAGACTTCCAACTTTGTGCTTTATGCAAATGAGTTCCACAGGGGAGAGAAGGGTGGGTCACACTCTGTGTGTCCCCTCTGATGCCAGCAGCCAATCACAGCACTCGAATGGAGAAGCGCCAAAATGCAATCTCCTCCTCATCGGCAAGGGATAAAGGGATGCTCCTTGTTCTTTTTCTCAGGAGAGCAAACTTCACCTCAAGGTACCTTCATCTGCGTGTTCCAGATTGATAAGGACCTTCTGCACCTACACCAGGGCCTCATCTGTGTGTTCCAGATTTTAGGACCCTTTGGTGCTCCAGGAGATCAGTATCCCACAGAGCTTCGTGTTCGAGACTGTTGAAACAGATTCTGGCTCCTCTCCCCACTGCATCGTCACCCAGCACAACCAGTGGAAGATGTCACCGTCATCGGACTCAACCAAGTGGAACGTAAATATCACTTAACCAAACCTCTTTCCAGAGACCTTGGCATTGTTGTATATTATCAGTATATAATTTCCTAATTCTCATTAGATGTAATATAGCTGATGTTAGTTAATAACAAATAATCTCTCGTTTATTTATGTGATCCAAAAATCACAATGTCAGCGGTGACGTGAGTACCAATCCCTACTTTACTTTGCATCCTCGGATGGGCAAAAGTAAAAATCACAACACTAGAAACTAAATTCTGCTGGTACAAAGAGGAGAAATAATTCTTAAACTAGACTAGTTTTTGGACCTAATCTCATTTTATTAAATGTTCTAATGTACAGTATGAGTCTATGATGCTATATGACTCATGTTGTCAGAGGGAACAAATTGAAGGACCTTTACCTGGCATATTGCAGTAACAGCCTGGAGAGCACACTTCTCCACGCTACCCACCAATAAAGGATGGGAGGCATTAAGTTCCTCAATCTTTGAGCAGTAAAC
Organism: Megalobrama amblycephala; assembly: GCF_018812025.1. Taxonomy (NCBI): domain Eukaryota; kingdom Metazoa; phylum Chordata; class Actinopteri; order Cypriniformes; family Xenocyprididae; genus Megalobrama; species Megalobrama amblycephala. Next base: position 478,727 of record NC_063059.1, on the reverse strand, counting down.
CTGTATTTGGTCCAGACGATCTTCCTAATAAAAGAGAGAGAAAAAAAAAAAAAACATTTGTATTTATACAAATATAGAAAACAGACATTGAAATATGTCAATGAGTCCAGGTCACTGTTAAATGTTAGACTCAAGTCACATTTTGAACTAGTCTGTTCTAACAATTCCAGATCCTTCAAAAAAATAAGACTTGATTCTCTCCCATCCATAATATTCAATCCTATATACTAAATGAAAAATGTTTATATCTAGTTGTGTACTGTCTTTCTTTAAAATTATTTAAAGGGGTGGTTCAATGCGATTTCACTTTTTTAACTTTAGTTAGTGTGTAATGTTGCTGCAATGTTGTCTTTTAAAGTTATCATGGTTTAATGCCTACAAAAATGACCGGATTGGACTACAACAAGCTTCTACGGTGACAGGGAGGGGACATATTCGGTTCACTTAGTTTTGTCGTGGCTACAACATATAAACTCGTGGGAAGGTGATGATAACTCATGGCCACGAGATCAGCTTGTCGAGGTAAAAACATCCTTATGTCGTGGCCACGCGATGTAAAGTCGTGGCCTCGAGATCATATGGTGAAGGAACGAGATATTTTTCTCATGGCCACGAGTTACATATGTAAACAACCTGCGCAACCATAGCAACCTGGAATTATCAGAAACAGATAAGACCAATAATATTTATTTTCAATTAAGAAAAAGAATGGAATTAAGAAATTATTATATTAACATAGTGTACATTATATTGTATTGCACGCAATGTTTAAAACATAAATGTTTAAACATTGTACATTTTAATCCCATCTAACAGTCTTTTAAATCCATTCACTCATCGTTTATTTTTTATTTAATATGTTTATATTATTATTAGTTACATTTGTACATTTGCTTTATTTTCCCCTTCATTTCCCATATTTCTTTATCTAATTAATATTCTGTACTTTATGTTACTTAAAGTTTGTATTCTGTAGGTTAAATACTGTAAATGCCCTATCATGCCAATAAAGTTTTGACTTTATGACTGTTTCTGTATGAGCGTCTGTTCTTACTTGTAGCCCCTCGTGCTTGTGACAGCATTCAAATTAATTCAGAGTTTAAGTTTAAGTTTAAATGTGTTACTATTTTAGAATATTTTGTTTATTATTTGTATATAATAAACTTTTTTTATGATTTTATTTTATTTCTGTAGGCGCACAGGATTTTTACAGGAAGTTCATTTACGGGAATTAAACACACCAGTAAAGCTTTAATCAGAACACTGGGGCAGCAGTAACAGTTACAAGTGACAGCATATCTAAACACTTTGACACAAATACAAACAAAAATACTTAACATTCACAAACGTCCGTTAAAAGCCGTGCTTGCAGATGTTCTGCTTGAGCCTCTTCATCATTACTGCTATGCGAGTCTGATTCGGGCTTAAATTGATACGGCAATGTTGATGCCATTATTTACATTTCCACTAAAGCAAAGACTGGACTTTGACCTAAGCACACGTGACGTTTGCCCATAATGGTAAGGGCTGTGGTGTTTCCGGTCAACGTATTTCGAACAGCGAATCATAATACACAGGGTCAACTAACCAATCTGGGCCCATTGTGTATTTCTGAGGGAGGGGCTTCATAGAACCAGGAACTTAACCCTTATAGGGGCTTTGAGGTCTTTTTAGACCCCAAACGACGTTTGCTAAAAATATATATATATGTATATTTTTGTCCAAATGACATAAAACTTTGACAAAAAGTAGCTTTTATTGTCATAATTGTGATTTCATAATATTTAGATTTGAATCAAACTGAAAATACTTGTGAAAAGATGTCTTTCAGTCAGTCAAATAACACATAAAGTGATCATTTTTTACTTTTAAAACTGCATTTTCCTAAAGATGGGCAAAAATCTCACACTAAACTATGTCAAATTATCCATGTTATCCCCATGAATGAAAGTTAGAAATGTGGGTCTTTTATAAAGTGAATTTTACATAAAAAAGGTTTTTGTAGAAAACCTACTCAACAAAATATTTATTTATTTATTTATATAAATGTAAAAGATATGATAAATCCTCCAAAAACTGCACAAATGTTGAGTAAAAACATTAATAAACAGTAAAATTAATGTAAAACACCGAAGACCCTGAGTGTACTTTGTAGACCGCACAAGGGTTAAAAGAGCGTTTTTAGAAGGGAAACAGAGGTGTAGAATAAAGGTAAAATATATGAAAAATATGGTGGTTTTTTTTAAAACGAAGCATTGAGACATATTAAACTGTGCCTCATAAACACAATCAAGCCTAGAAAAAAAACAGTGAACCACCCCTTTAAAAATAATTGAACTTTCGTAAATAAGATGCTAGAAAACCAAAGAATGTGCAGAACCTGAAAGAATTGTTTTAGCAACAGTGGGCAGCTTTTTAACTCTTTCCTCGCCATTTACAGAATTTTCCTGCTTTCTGTGTTTTCACTTTTATACGGTAGGAGGTGCTTTCGCACATCTTCTGAAAGAGTACTATAGAGACCTGCACAGGACGGATTTTCCTGTCACGCGGCTGCCTGCTCCCGCAGGATTCTGTCCTGCTCCCACAAACATTTTTTTTATCTTGTCCAGCTCCCGCCCACAACATTCATGTTTTGTCCCACTCATGCCTGCAAAATCCCACAAAAAATAGCCTATATAGATTTTTGTCAGTACATCCATGAAATTTACATTAAATATTAAGTTATGTGTTGCCAGCACAACCCAGCATAAACACTCTCAATTAAATATTTGTTTTTAAAGACTCAAAATTCACAAACAAGTTAGATTTAACAGAAAAGCAACCTGCTGTGTGCATGGTTTGGAATGACAGAAGGCGCTGCCTTTATAATTGTCACGAATACAGCTTCTCCGGCGCATCCTCCGGACCACCGGAGGGAGCCATCCCCTGAATATTGACTGTTCGTATCTGGACTCCATTTCCCATAGGCCCGCATTTGTGGGACTGATCACCCATGCACCTGCACCATATCACACTCACACTATTTAAGACACACACACACTCTCAGTCGCGAAGTCTTGATTTGCTGTAGTGATCATTTCTGAGCGTTTCTTGTGGACTGAACTTCTGTTATTACCTGGACTGTCTATCTCTGCTGAACCTTGCCGCCTGCCTCGACTCTTGCCTGTTTATCGACCTTGTGATTGTTAGCCGCCGGTCTTGAACTCTGCCTGTGACCTGTTTATGCCTGTCTGCTGCCAGCCCCGACCATTGCCTGTCCCCGATTACAGTACTGTCTTGCCCTCGTTTAATACTAACGTTCTTAATAAAACTGCAAATGGATCCTCTGTCTTCCGACCCATCATTACAGAAGACTTCGCCATCCAGCGATCCAGCAGCTTTGGCCCAGATTTCCACTGAATTGTCTGCCCAGGCCAATCAACTGGCCATGCACCACCTCCAGCTCTCACGTCTTACGTCCCTCACAGAAGAGCTGGTGAAAACGCTCCAGGGCCTGCGTCTCAATCCTGCCGAGACTTCCACTCCAGTACCTGTTGTTCCGCCCACACCTTTGCACAGCAGTCCACCGGCCATGAACCCTCGTCTGGCGCTTCCAGAGAAGTTTGACGGCACACCAACCAAGTGTAAGGGTTTCCTTTTACAATGTTCATTATACGTGAATCAGCAACCTACCTTATACTCCACGGAGGCCAGTTGGATCTCCTTCGTATGTTCTTTGCTGACCGGGAGGGCGCTGGATTGGGCCACCGCCGTCTGGCAGGACGATGGTTCCATGTTCCCCACCTTTGCTAACTTCCTACAACGATTCCGGGAGGTGTTCGAACATTCTGCAGGCGGTCTGAGTCCGGGCGATCAGCTACTCTCACTCACTCAAGGTAAAGCCACGGCGGCAGAGTATGCTGTACAGTTTCGCACACTGGCTGCACAAACTAACTGGGTGGAGGATACATTAAAGCTGCTGTTCCGCCGAGGACTCTCAATGGATTTACAGGCTGAACTTGCATGCCGAGACGAGGGCTGCTCTTCGAATTCCTTCATTGATCTAACCATCCACATTGACAACCTGCTGCGTATACGGCGACCTACTCGTTCATCCATTCCTGATACCCCAGTCTCTGAGGCCATGCAGCTCGGTTACACACCCCTCAAACCCGAAGAGAGAGAGAAGACGTCAAATGCATCTATGTTTCTACTGCGGTCAAACTGGTCATCTTAAAGCTAACTGCCCAATCCGTCCAACACCTTCCAGTTCCAAAGTGGTGAGTTCTCTGCAACCGTACCATTACGCATCCAATTGCTTAAAAATTCCCGTACAACTCTCTATTAATGAACAAACCATTTCCTCACACGCACTCTTGGATTCGGGGGCGGCTGGAAACTTTATATCTGATACCTTCATCAAAGAACACAACATTCCACTAATTGATTGTACTTCTTCATTGACAGTGGAAGCGTTAGATGGCAAACCCATCGGAGGAGGAAAAATTGCACACATTACATCGACATTAAAGCTCCAAATCGGCCTCCTGCATCATGAGCTCATCAGTTTCTATGTCATACACTCTCCACAAAACCCCATTATCCTTGGTCTGCCATGGCTTCGTTCGCACAACCCACACATATCATGGATGGAAGGAGAAATTATTCAATGGAGCCCGCACTGCCAGGAAAACTGCTTACGTTCCATAAAGCCCATACCGCTGCACTCAGTGAAAATCAAAGAAGGACTGAACATCCCCCCCATCCCCCCATCCCCCCCGAGTATTCTGATCTGGCGATTAGCTTTTAGTAAGCATAAATCCACCGAACTACCTCCACATCGCCCCAGTGACTGTGCTATCGATTTGTTACCTAGTGTAACGCTCCCCAAGGGTAGGATTTTTCCCCTGTCAGCCTGAAACTGCGGCCATGCAAACTTACATAGAAGAGGAGCTGGCTAAGGGATTTATCCATCCATCCACGTCACCTGCATCTGCTGGGTTCTTTTTCGTCAAGAATAAGGACGGAGGGTTGAGACCATGCATTGATTACAGAGCCCTAAATGAAATGACGGTGAAATTTCGCTATCCCCTACCTCTCATACCAGCAGCCCTTCAACAACTCAGACAGGCAAGATCCTTCACAAAATTTGATCTCCGATGTGCCTACAATCTCATTCGCATTCGAGAAGGGGACGAATGGAAAACGGCCTTCTCGACGACCACTGGACACTATGAGACCCTCGTTATGCCATTCGGCCTGTCCAACAGTTCCGCTGTGTTCCAATCCTACATCAATGACATCTTCAGAGACATGCTGAATCGCTGGGTCATAGTATATATTGACGATATTCTGATTTATTCCGATTCCATCGAAGAACACATCCAACATGTAAGGGCGGTTCTACAAAGATTGATCGATCATCACCTGTACGCCAAAGCAGAAAAGTATGAGTTCCATCAAACCTCCACTACCTTCTTAGGTTACGTCATCAGCTCAGATGGGGTGGCCATGGATGACAACAAAGTGAGAGCTGTACTTGATTGGCCCAAACCACACACTCTGAAGGAACTACAATGATTCCTGGGTTTCGCAAACTTCTACAGACGCTTTATTCGCAACTTCAGCTGTGTAGCAGCTCCCTTGACCGCCATGACCAAACGCTCATCCTCTCGTCTGTCTTGGTCTGAAGAAGCCACCCAAGCCTTTTTTAAGAATTAAAGAACCATTTCACTACCGCTCCTATACTTCATCACCCAAACCCTGAACTTCCTTTTATAGTCGAGGTGGACGCTTCTAATACAGGCATTGGGGCTATTTTATCTCAACGGCAGGGCAACCCAGAAAAAATGTTTCTTTGTGCTTTCTACTCACGCAAACCATCCGCTGCTGAGCGGAATTATGATGTAGGGGACAGAGAACTGTTAGCCATGAAGGCGGCCCTTGAAGAGTGGTGTCATTGGCTGGAGGGAGCCAAGCATCCATTCACCGTTCTCACTGACCACAAGAATCTAGAGTACCTCCGCACCGCAAAATGCCTGAATCCCCGCCAAGCACGCTGGGCCATGTTCTTCACCCGATTCCAGTTCCACGTCACCTATAGACCTGGTTCCAAAAACACTAAAGCAGACGCACTATCACGCCAAACCGAAAACATCGATCAAGTTCAACCTGAAGAACGAATCATTCCAGAAGCTCTTCTTCTTGCACCCATACAATGGGACATAATCACCGAACTCACACAAGCCAATGAACAAACTGCTCCGCCCGCTACTTGTCCACCTGACCGAATCTATGTACCAGCACCACTAAGAGAGAGGGTTCTGCACCACGTCCATGATTCACCCAGCTCTGGCCATCCTGGAATCACTGCTACACTCAATCTACTTCAGAACCGATTCTGGTGGGAAACCATGCCTCAAGACACCACAAAATTCATCCAACAATGCACAGCCTGTCAAACATCAAAATCATCCCACCAAGCACCCGCTGGCTTATTACAACCTCTTCCCATTCCTCAACGCCCCTGGTCACACATCACCATAGACTTTGTTACCGACTTACCACCTTCTCAGGGAAACACCACCATTCTAACTGTAGTTGATCGATTCTCTAAAGCCTGCCGCCTGATTCCTCTTCCCAAACTTCCCACAGCTCTCGAGACCGCTGAATTATGTAACTATGTATTTCGTCTGTATGGATTACCTGAGGATATTGTGTCAGACAGGGGTCCCCAGTTCACGTCACAGGTTTGGTCTGCATTCTTTAAAAACCTCAACATAAACATTAGTCTCACATCAGGCTATCACCCCGAATCGAATGGTCAAACTGAACGACTTAACCAAGAGCTCACACGATTTCTACGGACTTACTGTCAGAAACAACAATCTGAATGGAGTCGCTATCTGATGTGGGCAGAATATGCACAGAACTCCCTACGCAAACCTTCTACGGGAATGACCCCCTTCCAGTGCGTCCTAGGCTTCCAACCACCCATGTTCCCTTGGTCAGGGGAACCATCTGAACTTCCTGCAGTCAACTCCTGGATGCAAGGGAGTGAGGAGACCTGGAATCTGGCTCATCACCATCTACAACGAGCGGTCAGGAGACAGGAGGAGCAGGCTAACCGTCATCACCGACCCAATCCTCAGTATGCCGTCGGTCAATGGGTCTGGTTGTCCACCCGGGACCTACGAATGAGACTCCCAAGCAAGAAACTCAGTCCCAGGTATGTCGGGCCTTTTCAAATTCTCAAACAAATTACCCCAGTATCATTCCGTCTAGATTTACCTGCTAATTATCGCATTTCTCCCACTTTTCATGTTTCCCTGCTGAAACCCTCCGGGGGTCCGAGAGGGGGGCTGGAGGAGGCTGAGGGTCCACATCCCCCACCACTGATGATCGAGGGCGAGGAGGCTTACCAAGTTCGAGGGCTACTCAATTCCCAGCGCCGGGGTCCGAGGCTCCAGTATCACTTTGACTGGGAGGGGTACGGTCCAGAGGAGCGATCCTGGGTCAACGCGAATGACATCCTGGACCCCACTCTTGTGGAAAAATTCCACTGGACGCATCCGGAGAGACCGGCCCCGTGACCTCGTGGAAGGCCTTGGCGCCCGCCTCCTCGCGTCAGGAGCTGCTCGCAGGATGGGGGCTCTGTCACGAATACAGCTTCTCCGGCGCATCCTCGGGACCACCGGAGGGAGCCATCCCCTGAATATTGACTGTTCGTATCTGGACTCCATTTCCCATAGGCCCGCACTCCTGGGACTGATCACCCATGCACCTGCACCATATCACACTCACACTATTTAAGACACACACACACACTCTCAGTCGTGAAGTCTTGATTTGCTGTAGTGATCATTTCTGAGCGTTTCTTGTGGACTGTACTTCTGCTATTACCTGGACTGTCTATCTCTGCTGAACCTTGCCGCCTGCCTCGACTCTTGCCTGTTTATCGACCTTGTGATTGTTAGCTGCCAGTCTTGAACTCTGCCTGTGACCTGTTTATGCCTGTCTGCTGCCAGCCCCGACCATTGCCTGTCCCCGATTACGGTACTGTCTTGCCCTTGTTTAATACTAACGTTCTTAATAAAACTGCAAATGGATCCTCTGTCTTCAGACCCATCATTACAATGTCTAAAAAGCTGACATCTCAGTTAATCAGCTCCTATAACACAATGAATATGAACAATTAATCTTTCATAATGTCTACACTTCTAACCGCCCGTGCCCGTCCTGCTATCTCATAACATTCAACTCAGACTGCAAGCTCAAAACTCTATAGCTAAAAAAAAATTAAAATAAAATAAATAAAACAAATCCTGCTGTGACATTGTTTCACTGTCTGGGTGTTTTAGTATCATTGTATAATGCTGACTGAATTGGAAATCATGAAATGTGATCATTATTATTTTGGAAAAAAGTACAAATAAACTAGTGGATTGACTCCCAACCCTACTAGACACACACTCTAGAATTTCTTTAATGAATACCTGTTGATATTTTCCCTCAAAGTCCCCGGTAAAGGTCTCTCTCCATTCTTTAGTGAAGTCCTTACTCATGAAATCTATGGCAATGATATTATTCCACATCTGTGAAGCAGAACAAACAAAATTATATTTAATAAACTGTATATAGTTGAAATCTACCATTGGGTAATTTGTTTGAACACACTTGCTCTGCTTACCTCAATCTCTGCAGTGAAGCTGACAGCTGATCGAAAGCCTTTGTTCAATAGTTTGGCTCTGAAAGCTTCTCCAATCCATGCTCGGACAGTTTGCTTGGCATCACTGAGTAATGCATAAGTCTTCTCAGAAAAAGAGTCTGTTTGTTGTGTAGTCTTGGGGTTGAACAAATGTCAGGCATATTGAATCAGTCTTCTGAACATCTATTAGCTTAAATCAGTTATTTAAGACAAAAATAATTTGATTTCAACATGAAATACCTGGGCACATTTTGATACAGAAGCCACAACGTTCACGCAAGCAAGAGGGATATCAGTTTTCCTGACTTCTTTGCACATCTTCTCTAGAAGTTTGCAAGCTGCTTGTATGCACTGAATGCCATAATCCTCATTCGGACAGCTACAACAGTAATGAAAGCCAGTTAATGAGTGCACATTGATAGGGTTATTGGATTTTCATCTAGAGAAATTAAAAAAAATAAAAAATATTTATATTTATATATAGCCCCAAAAGAGCTGTAGACCCTCTTGTTTTTGTAATTCTTCTTAGGGTATGCTGATTAGGGTATGTATATATATATATATATATATATATATATATATATATATATATATATATATATATATATATATATATATATATATGACAATTAAAGGCTCATTATTATAATTTTCAATTTCTCATTTTACCTATGTGGTGTGGTGGTAATTTTCTTACTGTGGTGTTTACCACTTGAAAGAATGTAGAGGAAACACTGTAGCATTCATGGTTCATGTTTGGCTAATAGCTGCTGTTCTACACTATTGTGTTTTTCCACTGGCAGCCACTCAAATGAAGATGTGCTCAAATTTTGGCAAGCAACAATAAACAATTTCATTATATTGTATTAGATGTTTCACTAGTGATATAGAGTGAATGGTAACTTGACATTTGCACCTCAAAAACTATTATTCACACAAAAGGCAATATTACATTAATTTATTTAAATATAGAAAGAATTTCAGAGACAAATTAATTAAATATTCATAGAGCTGCACAATTCTGGATAAATTGAGAATCTTCTTAAAAAAAATGGAGATTGCAATTCTTCCATGATCAATCTAACAAAATAACATGTAGATTTTTGAATACACAAGGAGTCTGACAACAGCTGGTGTACGGAGATCTGATATTGAAGTGCAGTAAATGCCTCAACCTGTGTGAATTCCTGTTTATGGACAGCGTTTCACAAGGATTACATACATATTTGTCGTCTTTGAGGATTTAACAGGAACTGTGGATTATACTTTTTTTGTGATTTTGCAAGACCTTCATCGTTTGGATTTCTGTCTGTCTCACCAACTTCTTCCAGATAAGAATTGTCTATTGTTCACATGTGTTTATACAGGTGCTGGTCATATAATTAGAATATCGTGAAAAAGTTAATTTTTTATTGTAAATTATTTTTAAAAATGAAACTTTCATATATTCTAGATTCCCTACATGTAAAGTAAAACATTTCAAAAGTTTTTTTTATTTTTTTTATTTTGATGATTAGAGCGTACAGCTCATGAAAGTCCAAAATCTCAAAATATTAGAATATTTCCTAAGATCAATCAAAAAATGGATTTTCAAAACAGAAAAGTTCAAGTTCTTTAAAGTATGTTCATTTGTACACTCAATACTTGGTCGGCAGCACATATTACAGCAAATGACTTGCTCCTAGCACAAATTACAACATCAGTGAAGTGTGGCATGGAAGTGATCAGCCTGTGGCACTGCTGAGGCACTATTGAGCCTTCAGATCATCTGTATATTGTTGGATCGACTGTTTCTCATCTTTCTCTTGAAAATATCCCATAGATTCAGGGGTTAGGCATGTTGGCTGGCCAATAAAACACAGTAATATCATGGTCAGCAAACCACTCGGAAGTGGTTTTTGCACTGTGGGCAGGTGCTAAAGTCCTGCTGAAAAAAGAAATCAGCATCTCCATAAAGCTTGTCAGCAGATGGAAGCTAAATAAAATAGATAAAATGCTCCAAAATCTCCTGGAAGATTGCTGCATTGACTTTGCACTTGATAAAACACAATGGACCAACACCAGCAGATGTCATGGGCCCCCAAATCATTACTAACTTCAGAAACTTCCCACTAGACTTCAAGCAGCTTGGATTCTGTGCCTCTCCAGTCTTCCTTCAGACTCTGGGACCATGATTTCAACATGAAATGCAAAATTTTCTTTTATCTGAAAAGAGGACTTTCGACCACTGTTCACTGTGCAGTTCTTTTTCTCCTTAGCCCAGGTAAGATGCTTCTGATGTTGTTTCTGTTTCAGAAGTGGCTTGGTAGTCCTTTTCCTGAAGATGTCTGAGTGTGGTGGCTCTTGATGCACTGACTCCGGCTTCATTCGACTCATTGTGAAGCTCTCCTAAGTGTTTGAATCGGCTTTCCTTGACAGTATTCTCAAGCTTGTGGTCATCCCTGTTGCTTGTGCACCTTTACCTACCCAATTTCTTCCTTCCAGTCAACTTTGCATTCAATATGCTTTGATACATCACTCTGTAAACAGCCACCCCATTCAGTAATGACCTTCTGTGACTTACTCTCTTTGTGGAGGGTGTCAATGATCGTCTCCTGGACCATTGCCAAGTCAGCAGTCTTCCCCATTAGTGTGGTTTCAAAGAACAAGAGATACATGGAATTTATACTGTAGGGATGGTCATTTAATGAAACTCAAATGTAAATATTCTAATATTTTGAGATACTGGATTTTGGACTTTCATTAGCTGTACGCTCTAAACAACAAATTAAAAAAAAAAAAAAAACACTTTTGAAATGTTTACCTTTACATGTAGGGAATCTAGTATAAATGAAAGTTTCATTTTTTAAAATAATTTACAATAAAAAAAATGAACTTTTTCATGATATTCTAATTATATGACCAGCGCCTGTATTTGGTGGTATTTATTGCACCTCTATTTTGTGAGACATTCAACTATTATTTCTCATTCATTCTCATGAATTCTCAAACCGAGACAGACTCAATTCAGAAGAACTGTGGCCGTGTCTCCAAGAAACTTGAAGAAACCGACCCGCAAAGCTACAGTACTGTGAAGAGTATTAGGTATTTGTGTAAAAATGCTGTAAAGTGAGGATGCTATCAAATAGATTTTATTTATCAATTAACTTCTATTAACTAAATCAAATCAATATTTGGTGTGACCACTCTTTGTGTTTAAAACAGCTTTTGTCCAGGTACACTTGCGTATCGCTTTTCAGGAAGATTTCTTCAAGCGCCTTGGAGACACAGCCAAAGTTCTTCTGTTGTCTTCTTTTCAGAAAAATTGTCAAAATGAAGTGAGTTTTTCCTTAAAACAAGCAAAATAATCTTATTTCAGTCCAAAAACAAGATTATTTTTGCTTAAACCATTGGCAGATTATTTTGCTTGTTTTAAGGAAAAACTCACTTCATTTTGACTTTTTTTTCTGAAAACAAGAAAATGATTTTTACTTGTCTAGAAAATGCTTCTTGATTTAAGAATTTTTAGATATTTGGACTGGAAACAAGACAAATCTAAGTAAGAAAAGCATTTTTTTGCAGAGTGTATATTAATTAGAGCAATTTTTTAAATAATTTGAACAGAGTCAATGTCTCATTCATAAAGATTTGTTTTGTTATTGGATGAATCAGCATTTGTGAATGAATCTCTTGAATGAATGGTTCAAAGACAAATACTGTTTTTTATAGTTATTTGTTGCCACCACCTGGCATAATGAGATAATAATTCAATACATACAAGTGTCAAAAACTTTCAAGAGGTATTTTGATTGCTTCCATAGACATCAGTGTTCATACCCACACTATAAACATTAATCCCAGTACTTCTGTGATTTGTATGTTTGTAACACAGAAATAACAATTATGTGTTTGAAAAGACTTTGAAGCTGTTTCTTACATGGCTGCTGCTCTCTCCGGATCTACGGCAGCTCAAAGACAGATGTGAATGTTGCAGTTTGATGATTGTAACTTCAAAGGTTTAACCAAAGTCCCCAAAGTCCTTTCACGTTTTGTTGCTACCCATGTTAATCAATGAGTTAAAATCGGAAGTGTGAAGAATAACTCTCACTACCCATTAACATGGGTAGTGCCAAAATACGCTCTGCTCATGCTCCGCTGATGCTTGCGATGTGAAACAGGTGTAAAAATAATATAAATCGCTGCCATTTAAGAATAAGATTGCGTGGGTGTTTGAATTGAGATCGTAATCTTTTAACAATTAATAGTGCAGCTCTTATTGTTCATTTTATTTTTAGTTTCATTTTAATTTTAGAACTTTACCTGTATCTTCGTTCGATCAAGTGAATCTGAATGTGTTCCAGAATCTTCAAAATGCTCTGCAACAACATAATAACAATCAAATATACATGATTTAGACTGCTGTATTTTTCTCACTCCATGGTAATTTAATTTGATCTTTTTTATGCATATATGGTTATTTTTTTCTCATAGCTTGACACTCACTGTTGAAGTCCTGTTTGATATTTCTTTGGGGCATTTCATGATGAAAATCTGCAGGATGTCCAGGAGCTCTGCATGGATGATGGAGTTGCAATCGATTAACTCGTCTACAGTCATCAAGTACATCCAAGACCGTGCCAGCAGTCTGTCTACCTTCAACAAATGTCTGTGTGCCTTCATGAGATCCAGCATCTCCCTAAAATAGAGGGATTTAACAATTAAAAAAAAAAAAAAAAATGAAAAACTAAGGACTCGCCATGGTACTTTCAACTGAAGCCCAAGTGGCCTCAAATGTTTAATGGCATCTACCAGGAAATTTAAAATGAAAACCACAGAAGTACATCTGGAAAACTATTCAATACCTAGATTTAATACCTTTTATCGTTTATCACATGTGGTGATTTCAGTCCCTGCAGGCCAATCCAGCTCTGCTCTGATTGTGTGCTGCCTTGATTATACACTGGCTGAAATGGCTTTGAAGTGCCTTTGAGAAGATGCAGCAGTGGAATGACGATGATCCAAGTGGACATGTGCTCTGCTCTTATCTTTTTGATCAGTTCGACCACCATGTCAGACAAGCTGAAGAGGGAATCAAAATGAAAAAGCTGGACTCAAGTCTGTTCTCTGCTCATTAAACCAATGTTCTGGGTTAATATAAGGTATGTCGAGTGCACCTGTGACATACTATGGAAATATTTATAATAACATTAAGTAATTTATAAATTATTAGTTAATGATGAACGAATAATTTTCAAAACATGACTATACCTTCATAATTGATTAATAAGTGGTATGCTAATGATTTACAGATGTGTTGTAAGTTATCTTAATGTGTAAATCATGAAATAAAACAGATCATTAGTAGATGGTTTATAAATTATTGGTTGATACATTATGTATCACTTATAAATCATTGAAGCATTTATGTCAAAATTGTTTTAGTATCATTATCTTCAATAAACAATTGTTAACCGTGAACAAATGTTGAACAAACCTTTAGTAAATTATCAGTATATGATTTGATGTAGTTGTAAGCTGGTCAGTGTTCAAAAGCACAATTTTTATGAAGAATGTTTGTTTTGAAGTTGATAAACATTTATAAATGCCTTACAGTGATTCCAGTGGATTATGTTAAATGCTTTCACTCTTCAGCTCAGACTTGTGTTCTGTGTGTGCGGTCTAGTGATAAAGTGAGTGAGGTATGTTTGATTGTTTTCCATGTATTTCGATGGTGTGATATTGTTGATTAACTTGAACAATGTCAAATGTGTAGTTAATGTAATGAATGTTTTGTTTATATTATGAATGCCATGATGCTGTGATGATATTGTTATGATGCATGGAGAGAATTTGCAACAAAGAATTGAGACAACGAATACTTCAGCAATTAAGTTCATTGCATCTGAGAAAAATAAATCGAAGGCACCCGTCAAAAACTCTCTGCCTCTTTTCATTGACGCCGAAGGGCTGTTACAGTAAAACTCGCTGCTACACATGGTATTTTCATTGTGTCACTGTTGTTTTTACATGGATTTTTTTCAAAAATTTAAAACAGCCTGTTGGTCATTCTTAATGTCAATGAATGATACAAACACAGTAGTTTATACTTTTGAGGATATCCATATGGGTTTCATGGACGTCACTGTATTTTATCACCACCATATTTGTGTCCGGTCACAGCTGCGTGACAGCATCCACAACTACCAGAAAAAGGCCAACAAAACACTCTCAGAAGATTCACAGCAAGTTTACAGTATGTCTGGGATATGTGGTGCTGTTAGCTGTTTCAACAGTCATCAGAACTACACATTTATTTGATCCCAAAGGAGTTAGATCGGCAGAATTATTGGCTTCATTCAGAAAGGACCACACCACTGGCAGCCAAACAGCAATGCACAACTGGCATAAAGTTGGTTTGCCATTAGACATTTGATATTCGCAAATTTAGGGACCGTCTCTAAAGTTACATCCGAAATTGGTATGCACTATTCCACCTTCAATAACATTTGAAGGGAATAATTTACAGTCATTAAACCAACTGTAAAGTCTTCATCTACATGTCAGCTATAATGCACACCTTTATATTTTTAATATTTATTAAAATAAACTGTGTAAAAATGGCTTTTTTCACAACTGTATATACGGTCATACATAAATACGCAATAATTTAAAGCTCAATAACATTTGAAGGGAATAATTTATGTATGAGCCAATATAAAGTAGTGGGAAAAAAAACATTTCTACATATGATTTGACATTTTATATTATGACTGTAAATTATTCCGTTCCGGATCACGCTACAAATGTGATCTTCTAGAACATGATGATGCGTTGTGTCTGTTATCCCATAATTGCCACTTTTGGACACAGTGGCTGTGTTTTTTTTGTTTACATAATCTTGCTTTAATGGACATTTATATAAGAAAACACTGCAAAAACAAGCTGTTATATTCTGTTATATATGTATTGTCCAACATTCCCAATTTTTTGTCCTTAATTTAATTTCATATGTTGGTAATAATTCATTGTTTATAAGCCTTTTAAAGATTTTTAACCCAAATTGACTGGGTTTCTGGAGAGCAAAAGTTTTGTGAAAAAGTGGAGACTTAAACACAAAGTGTGTAAAATAAACTGTTAAAGGATTTGATGATCACCAGTGATAGTATTTTATTCTGTGTTGTCATCATTCAGGTTGGATTTCAGCTTTAACCCTTAAAACCCACTGTTGCAGAATTATAACAACACTTTCAAAAATTTAAAAAAAAAAAAAAAAAATGCCTGCAAATGTTTTTTTCTCTCAAGACCACATTTACATAGTTATGGGTTCTACTGTTTGTTCTCACAATGCTATTGGAAAGAAGAAGTGTTTATATGTCCAGTCATCTGGCCATGAAGTTACTCTACCTGTAAAAAAAAATCTCCTTTTTTTTTTACATGACTGGATTTGTCAAGATTCAAGTAAATAAAATTCATTACATATTTTCTGTGTGTTTATTACAATGTCTAGAACACATACATATTTAGTTATTTTGGAAAACATTCATCAAATTTGATTTAGAGCTTGTTAAGTCAATGTTGTAATTCTACAGTGAGTCAAAATAGCCTGTGATCCTACATGTTACATAAGGACACTGCACTTCTCAAATGGTCACAAATTGAAATTTAAACTGTTAGATTCATTGTAACTAAGTTCTAAATGTGCTTTTATGTTAAATTTGTACTTCGTTTAGCCTATACCAGAATTAAACACAGGGCCGTATGTGGAATTTGAAACTCCATCATCTAGAGCAGTATCTGAAACTCCCTGTATCTTTGTAGTTTTTTTAACTTCTAAATGATCCTGAGATTTTTTATGAATGTTGCCCAAGTAGCAGTTTATAGCATTAGCAGATAGAAAAACAGGCTCTGGATGTTCTGGATTTTTGGGGGCAGATGCCTGTTGCATTGTTCAGGGACAGGTGTGAATGCTCTTGAATATGAACCTGTAAGTGCTCTGGGGGGATGCATGTGTTCCTTTAGTATGATAAGTAGAGAGCATAATAGGCCAGACAGACCGTATTGTTTGAATGTAGTAGTGGAATTTTGGTTAGCATTTGCATTGAAATTATAATACTTTTTTATTATAATACTTTGGCAGTTTTTGTTCGTCGGCTGACTAAGTTTTCCTCAGTGTGTTCTGCACCGTCGGCTGAAGTTAGTCCTTGTCGCCTTTTTTACGGCTGATTTGAAATGTTGAATCGGCGTTGGAGCTCGTCGGGCCATCTGATCATTCTGATTGGCTGTTCAGATACTGCCACCCGCTGGTTCGGAACTGACGTGCTACTTGGCCGTCGACTGTCTAGCGTTGGTTTGGTGTGTCAGGGCAACTTTGGACACAGAAGCTGCCGACGTGAGCCAAACCCGCAGTCTGCTTTCATCACCACTAGTTCGTCAGTGTCGGCTTGGTGTGTTCCTGCCTTGACACAATGACAAGTCATTCTAATAGGACTTTTATTTTGAAGAGTAGCATCACAGGCAGGATTTTGTGAGGGAAATGGGTGTAATCCCAAATCTGTTTTGCATCTAATGAATACAAGTTTTTTACTAGTAAGAATATGATTGTAGATCTCTGTATGTAATTATGACAAGTAACACTGGGAAAAATGTAAAGTGAAATGGCTTGCAATAGATGCTGTCAAGTACGTACTGTGCCGTTTGCAGTATCACCGGACTTGTGTCCTCCCGTCTTTGGGAGTCCGTTCTCCTCAGTCGAACTTGCCAAGTCCGAACTATTAAGTACGCAAGTCCACACTTTGCAAACTTAAGAAACGCCCATAATTTTATGTAAGTTACAGAATGAAATTAAAGTGTATAATTGCTGCAAACATTCCCCTGATCTGCATTTCCATCCTTCAACGTGTCACGCTGCACCTCAACTCAACACAGCAACTCAAATTCGGCATGTCTCTGATGGTCACAGATCACAAGTGACAACCAATAAGGAGTGAGATTTGACATCACCGCTGCAAACCTGTGTTTGAAGCCCCAATTTTAAATGGATGAGACGGTGGATATGTATGATTATTAATGCTTAAAGGTGCACTAGGTTATATTTTCTGTCCGCTAGAAGCCTATTCAAAACAAAGGCGTAGCTTGATGACGCCAAGTTTGAGCGCAGAATCTTGGGACATGTGGTCTCCATCTCAACGGACGGTGCAAAAGAATAGGGATTAGGACTCGGGAAGAAATCATGTTCATGGATGTGATTATTAACATTACTGTAGTGTGAAGCAGAGCAGGAGCGAGTGTTGTGGAGCTGAACGAGGAGCTGGAGCGATTGAGCAACACACGCCTCACGAGCAGCGGGACTTTTATTATGACACAGTCGCCGGCGCCGCTGCCTCTTTTCCGGTCATGAGTATGAGGTGATGCAGCTCTGTTTATCATATTAGATACATTTGAGAGTGTTGAAAATGATGTTATAACGTTACTCTGTGCGTTCGCTCGGCGGCTGCTGTGAGACACTGTTACACACTGCAGTAAGATAGATCGATTTTACAATATCATATTAAATGCTGGATGATTGTGTTGATAAATGACATGCAATTAATTTTAAAACGTATTGTATGATGGAGAAAATGCTGTATTACTGTTACTAAAAATAAAGCTGCATCTGATTATGCTATGTTAGCTACTTCACAAAAAAATTTATAATGATCGATTAAAATTTATACTAGTATTATATTATGTTGGACCACCATAGTTGGAAAATGAATGGATGATTGATTCAGCTGCGCCGTCTCCTGGCAAGACGCAGGAATTCATTCAGCATGCGACTCTCACCATGCATTATGGGTATTCTATAGACATTGAGCGTGAATTGGTTGTACACATTTGTTATTGTGGTGCATTGTGTGATTGCATGAGTGCTCTCAACATCATCCACTATGGTTTCAGACACCACTACAAATGGCCTATTTAAGGGTATAGGGGGCGATTTTGGACACAACCATGGTTTCGGTCTTATACACTGCTCAGTCTTGCTGATGTTTACACTGCTTCCCTAGCCTTGGTTTTCTGGTTTTCTAAGTTTCTTGAATTCATTGTGTTTTCCCTTGTTTGGTTTGCCTGTGTTCTCATTGTTTGGACTGCCTATCTGTGTTTGACTATTTGCCTGTTTTTGAACTTGATTGTGGATTACTCCTAATAAATACTGTGTCTGAATCCTCAAAAGCACTACCTACTGTATAACGGTGAAAACATGGATTGCCTGAACATTCAGTCAGTGGTGGAGAAAGAGTAAAATAGATTTTACATAAGTTCCTATATACACTACCAGTGGACTAGCCTACACCAAAATTCAGATACTCAGAATTAGGGACTGTGACGAGTAGGGCAGGCGAGAGGACCAGGCCTGGACTTTATTTAATGTTTGTTATGATTGTGTGGCCAGCAGTTGTCCGTGAGGAACATTTTACTTTTGTTTCGTTCTTTGTTTATTTTATATTAAAGTTGTGGTTTATTAAAAGTTATGGTTCGCCGGTTCCCGCTTCATTCTTCCCGTGCATACAAACTGTGTTACAGGGACATATCCGTTTTCTTTATAAATCGATATTTTCAAATAATGCAAGTTTATAAGACAGTATGTAAAACTGTGTGGAAAAAGCATTTAGCTATACCACTATAACACCACTATAAGCCAAGTATACTTATTTATACTTTTAGGTATATCTCATTCAAAAGATTGAGTACAAGTATAGGCTAAATATACTTAAACCTGTCTGTATAAATAAAGTATACTTAAGTGCAATTTATATAATTTCTTAGAAGTATAAAGTAGACTGAAAGTATACATTTAAAAGAAGTATACTAAAAGCACACTTGAATAAACTTCATTTTCATATGGGGAATCATACAAAACTGTAAACTACATAACAGTACTCACATGTTTATCAGTGGAAATGATTCTGTTATGTCAGTCCAGAAAGAGAGGAACTCCTCCTTAGACAGTTTTGGCAGGCAGAGGGCAGTGCAGAGACGAGAAAGAGTCCCGCTGTCTAAATCTAGTCTATACTTGTCCCACATGTAGAGCATAATGAGAGCAGCTTTCAGTGGCTCCTTTATGAATGCACTCTTTCCTTGATTGCCTCTCTGTAGCTCTGGGGTTACCCATTTCAGCATGAACTCCTTCAGAAGCTTTCTCACCTGACAGGATGAAATTAAGATAATAAGCTGAATTATATGATGACATCTGCATTTACAGTTTTTATTATTATTATTTTTCAGTTTATCTAAAGGGCATTGTTCACCAAGAAATTAAAATGTATATTTTCCTCCGATTCTTTGGCTCAAGATGATTCGATTGCACCCTGAAGCCACTTTTACAGCATGAATATTTTCCCACCATGTAGAATTTTCCGTAAAACCTACTTTTTTGAACTCTGAACGTTGGAAAAATTATGTTCTCATACATATAAACTCCAAAATAAGATATTTTCACCAATTCTTTTCCCTGAAAGTTTGAGACAGCACCATCTTGTGGTCAAATGTTAGAATAAAATTTTAATTAAGCTTTTGAATAATTTAACATGGTGCAATGAGACTGGTCTTAATAGATTTCTTGGGTCATGCCGAGAACATAGATACCAATTTTGCCATAGGCTGCCGAACTTGCTATTCGCCATTTGGTTTTTCTTTAAAAACCTACTTGATCATGCCGACAAAAAATCGATTCATCAAACAAATTTAATATACCCCAGCAATGAAGTTGAGGCATGATGCAAAAATGACTCTTGGTGCTGTATCTCTGCAATGCTTTAACTTATTGACACCAAACATTGCATGTGTCATGGTCACCTCACTCTGTACCATACCGCATCAATTGTGATTCAACTGCAAAGTGCCGTAGATAATCATATATGTGCTGATATAGAGCAATATTGCACAGCTACAAGTGTGATATTATGTTCTAAATAAGAAACAACCAGAGTGTCTTAAAGAAAACTTTGGTTCAGTGCCAGGGCACATAAATCTGAGGGGCATTTATATTTCTAGGGGGGCAGTGCCGCGGTGGCCAAAATCACATTGAGCGGGTGTGGCACGAAGTCATTTGAGTTTGGAATGAGGCAAATGAATTTATCAATGAGGCAAATGATGATGGTCAGAATTGTTTAAGTTTTGTTTAAGTTAAGTTAAGCGTAAAGGTTTTTGTTGATTTTTGGGTAAAGATTTTAATAAATTGGTTTTCATTATATGCTGAGATACACATGGTTCACTTACATCTTTTTCACCATAATTTAGCGAGCCCCATTTCACCATTTTCTTTTCAAATACAAAAGGGTTTCCATAGACTTCATAAAACTGTCTCAGCTGACAAAAGAAGTTGCTGAGATTAATTTTGCTCCAGCTTCTCAGGAGGTCAAAGATAGTTTCCAGCATGAATTCACCAGCGATTTCTCTTCCCTTGATTATTTTTCCCTGCTTAGACCGCACATAATCCATCAACCAATTAAGCACATTTTTAGATGGTTCTGAACAGATGATGTCATCATACTGATGCCATTCTCCTGAAAAATATGAAAAGAACCCATTAAGTCCATTAAATAATGAAAATGATACTTAAGTATGAACTTATGAGCTTTGCCTACCTTCATCATTCAGGAGTTGTGATTTAACACATAGACATCTGTTGGTGGGTTCTTTTGAATCTGATTTGTATATGTATTCATAGCATAACTTATCATGCTCTTTATAAACCACATACTTGTATGGGATGGGCACATCTGCAGCATCAGTCTTTTTGCATACATACTTCCCTCCAACAAGACATCCATGCTCTCCAAGATCCCTGAAATCAAACTGTTCTTAAACTGTTGATTCCAGTAATGAATAATAAGTTATTGTCATTGAAAACTTCACTAACCGTAACACAGACAGTTCAACCAAATCATTTTCCCAGTTACCAATGTTACCACCGGCCCTTATGCAGATAAAATCCTTTTCTGGGTTAAAGCTGAAGTCTTTTGAAAGGACCGCATGAAAGTAAATGGTGAGTCTGTCACTGGGACTTATTTGTTGTTTTGATGCTGGATTTCTGCAATTTAAAAATATTGATAAGATAAGAATCCATGAAAAACGTACTTTAAGTGCTGTGGAGAAGTGCATTCATCACATGAATCTGCATTCACCTTTTTGGAGGCGCAACACTCTGACTTCCTGTATCCATGCTTTCATTGTATTTCCGCTTAGCAGCAAAATTTTTCTTCCCATGTGCAGACTGCTGTTGCTCCTGACTGTGCTTCACCGGTGAATCTACACTGGCACCCTGATTCTTCTAAATGCAAAATAAACCAAAAGTGTCATCATTTAACTTCATATTTATAATGCTTTCTGTGATTATCAGCTTTAGCCAGCAGCCACTGGCCAAGGCTTTAGCTCCCTCTGGGGCCTGTTCTCGAATTAACTGAGACCCTCATGAAAGCACAGAGCATATTTTCTATTTGAAATTATTTTTAAGTCAATTTAGAATATTGTGTAAAATAAGTGTTTAATTTCACAATTGCATGCAAACAGGATGAATTAAAATGTGCATCATAAATCACCAACAACAGACTTTCAGAATATGAAACCTTTTAAAATCTAAATCCAGAGTGAGTATTTCACTGTTAAAATTGATATCCAGCACCTTTTTCATTGAGTTAGAGATGCTGACGTCTTCATTTGGTCGTGCTGGAGATACACTGGCGTCCAGCACTTCTGATTCAGGCCTGAGATCAGTCTTTTCTTTATCCGTGCCATGTGGAAAGTCTGAGGATGACTGAGACTCATCTTGTGACTTATCTGATAAACACAAAAGCAAAAGTCACACAGCAGTGGAGGACATTTTTACTCTACTACTGTACTTGGGGACATTTTGCAAATATCAGTTCTTTATCAGAGTATTGCTATTTGAATTGGATTGAATTGAATAATTTTATGCATACTAAATCAGTATAAGATGTTTTTGTGTGAGAGAATATTGAACATTTCTGATTCTTTTTCTTAGGAAAATAACATTAATCTATAGTTCTGGTACAACACACACACACAGACACACACACAGACACACACACACACACACACACACACACACAGACACACACACACACAGACACACACACAGACACACACAGACACACACACACACACACACAGACACACACACAGACACACACACACACACACACACACACACAGACACACACACACACAGACACACACACAGACACACACACAGACACACACACACACACACACAGACACACACACACACACACACAGACACACACACACACAGACACACACACACACAGACACACAGACACACACACAGACACACACACACACACACACACAGACACACACACACACACACACAGACACACACACACACACACACAGACACACACACACACAGACACACACACACACAGACACACAGACACACACACAGACACACACACACACACACACACACAGACACACACACACACAGACACACACACAGACACACACACAGACACACACACACACACACACAGACACACACACACACACACAGACACACACACACACACAGACACACACACACACACACAGACACACACACACACACACACACACAGACACACACACACAGACACACACACACACACACACACACACACACACACACACACACACACACACAGACACACACACACACACACAGACACACACACACACACACACACACACACACACACACACACACACACACACAGACACACACACACACACACACACACACACACACACACACACAGACACACACACAGACACACACACACACACACACACAGACACACACAGACACACACACACAGACACACACACACACACACACACAGACACACACACACACACACACAGACACACACACACACACACAGACACACACACACACACACACAGACACACACACAGACACACACACACACACACACACAGACACACACACACACACAGACACACACACACACACAGACACACACACACAGACACACACACACACAGACACACACACACACACACACAGACACACACACACACACACACACAGACACACACACAGACACACACACAGACACACACACACACACACACAGACACACACACAGACACACACACACACACACACACACACACAGACACACACACAGACACACACACACACAGACACACACACACACACACACACACACACACACACACACAGACACACACACACACACACACAGACACACACACAGACACACACACACACAGACACACACACAGAAACACACACAGACACACACACACACACAGACACACACACACACACAGACACACACACAGACACACACACACACACACAGACACACACAGACACACACACAGACACACACACACACAGACACACACACACAGACACACACACACACACACAGACACACACACACACACACACACACACACAGACACACACACACACACACACACACACACACACACACACACACACACACACACACACACACAGACACACACACACACACACACACACACAGACACACACACACACACACACACAGACACACACACACACACACACACACACACACACAGACACACACACACACACACACAGACACACACACACACACACACAGACACACACACACACACACACACACACACACACACACAGTTGTTCTAAAAAGAACAAGCCCAGACATGTAATTTTAATGGATATATCCAGTGTGGTGTAGGGTAATACTTCCATTAATGTCTTGATATTTTGATATTTTTGAATTAACATATACCCCATTAACCAAACACCAGTGATTTTAACAGTGAGGTGTGAAATTTGCTTTGGTGACTTTCACCCCCACAATCAAAGGAAAAACATGGCCCTCAACAGTTCCCAACAGACTGAAAGGAGCCAGATACCCAGAATTCAACAAATTTTGATCTGGGGTGAGATATAACCCCATAAATAGACCCATATATCTAACTATAAATCCTACAAACCCTATATCTCACTGACACTCCTGACCTGCCAATCAGGGGCACAACACCCATAAACTCAGCAATAAAAACAGACATTGACCACCACTGACCTGCCAATCAATGCTCACAGCACTCATGAAACATATTTGAGATCCACTGACCAGTCAGATTGAGTGACAACACACAGACAATTAGGGGTCATAAATTAGGCCATAAATCACCTTTACATAGTGTGTATGATACTCTACTATCGCCGTCTAATATACTGCTAAATATGAGGAACGAATTCCTAATTCGATATAGCCTATATAGAGCCAGGACTACATCAAGTGAAGTAAAGTCAAATTTATTTGTATAACACTCAATACACATCGCTTCAAAGTAGCTTTATTAAAAGTCATATTGTCTGCAAGCTTTAGCCTCATATTGAGCAGTTTTAGGGCTGGGCAATAGAAATATGTTGCTGATATAAACGACACACAGTTTGAGATTTAGCTTAGCTATATTGTTTTTATTATTTTATCCAGCAGATAAGTCAGTACCACTTCTAAGACTGCATTAAATTATGGCATTGCAAAGGAAAGATATTTTCTATAGGCCGATATATTTTCTATCTAGACTATATTTTCTGCATGTCTTCATCCATTTAGGCTTCTTAATTTTCCATTAGGATCGGTGGATGCACAAACTAGGGATTTTACACGAATGATGATAATTCTCTGTATTTCAGTAAGACATTGAATAAACCCAAAAGTGCGTTTGATTTTACATTTTGAAGCAAAACTGCAGTGACAAATAAGACAATAATAGGCTACCAATAGCCCACATGCCCTGACCATATTTTTTTGTGCGTCTAAACCTTGCAATGCTGAAAAAATACATATTTGCATTTATTTTGCATGCAAAGATGTATTTTTATTTTTTATTATTTTTTTAATATTAATATTTATTTATTTAAAACAGATGTTATTATGTCTATATATATACAGCTATGGAAAAAATTAAGAGACCACTCCAAGTTCAGAAATCAATGTTAAGTGGTCTCTTAATTTTTTCCATAGCTGTATATACGGTGAGAGCGTCAAAGTGACAGGAAGTCATTCATTTTAAATGTGAGCCAGCGGCGAGCTTTTCGAACTTCCAAAAAGAACACAAAACAAACTTCGTTTTGGCCTGATTTTGTTCGAAATTACATTATATCAGTTCGTTCTTCGATTTTTTTTAATTAGGTTTATATATGATAGCACTATGTTTGCTATATTATACATTTTTAAGTTGTTTAATATCATTTTTGGGTGAACTAGATCTTGTTTTTTTTGTTTGTTTGTTTGTTTGTTTGTTTTGTTTTTTTGTTTATCAGTATGATACACACATGGTCAACTCATGTTTTATTAATCATTTTCTTAGAAAGTTAATTTACTGAAGGCTATCTAGAAAGCTAGGTTACTAAATTAATTAACATTTATTATTTATGTAGGGGCGACGTCACGCAGGCACTATAGCTGTCGCGATACACACCGTGTAAAGAACGTTCTGATCTTACGGGTGCTGTCGTATGCATCGTATGCGTGTTAAAAATATTAACGCATTAAACTCCCAGCCCTAATTTATTATTCATTTATTTATTTTATTTTATTATTTATTTTGTTTGTGTGTGTGTGTGTGTGGGGAGGGGGGGGGGGGTATAATTTGTAATAACCTATTTGTTTGTAATAATGATTGTTCTATAATATTAAAAAGTTAATAAATTCAATGTAAATTGTGTATTCATTACTTTTTTTTGTTTAGATGGAAAAAGTAAATGTATGAAGAAATAACCATTCAAACCATTCAAAATTAGGAAATAAATATTTGTAAGACACAAATGAAAGAACTAACACTAGAATGGAAAAATCGTAAAACGATAAATGTGATCTATGAAGATGCAAGCACTTACCTGGTGCTGTCTCATTTGTCTCAGATGACAGCTTGCAGCCACACTCACTACAGAACTTTGCTGCCTCTAGTGGAGACACACACTTGCATCGAGGACACTCCATTCTCAGGTGATGTCTGCAAAGAGCAGGAGAATGAGGAAATGAAATTTACCAATTACTGCATTACATGCAAAAGGTCACATGATTTCTAAGAACTCTATATTACTTTCAATTTCCATTTCCATTTCCTTTCCATTTCCATTTCCAGCCTTTAAAAAAATGGGGACCAAAAGGCCACCAGTTAAAATGCTTCTTTTTTATTTTATTTTTTTATTATTATTTACTGCAAACATTTCATAACAAATCATATTATCTGTACATTAGTGAAAATTTGTAACATATTAAGTAACTATATGTCATAATAATAATGCATAAATGTACATTTAAATAGTTTATTAATCATTTACTTAAACTTTCTAAATGATCTTATGAACCACTGACAGCTCCTAAATATCTTGTTTGTGAATAATGTAATAATTTATAAATGATAAATTGATAAATAATAAAGTATGTAAATATAGTTATTGAACACATTGTAGATATGCTTATAAATCAAGAACAAAGCATTTATAGCTGTATTTATAAACTGCTTATTAACGTCAATTAATGCTTTAGAAATAATTAATTGACTATTTACTAATGCTTTACTAATGCTTCATAGTTATTATAAAGTGTTACAAAAGAATTAATTAAAACAAATAATTGAGAAAGGTTTCAAATTAACCCTGGCCCTTTTTACTTCATCACAGCAGCCCTGGAGCATCTTGTGCAAAACCTGATGATCTTCTTCTCCAGCATGATTTGAGGAAAGAGAGCATCTTCAAAAACTCTGTCTGTACAAAGGAGTTTAAGTGGTTTTAGAGCAATTCAGATTTTCTGCTAATTAATAACTAATAAGTGGCCCTGCACTGGGCCTGAATAAGTTTTAGTATTGATCCCAAATCTCAGCCTTAAATAAACCAGAAGCCCCAAACCTGAGCCGCACCTGAGCCTTATACAGCCCAGACCCAATACAGAATCTTAATATTTAATATTATTATGTTGCATTTTTCTTTTACTATACTTGTCATTATTAGTTTTGTAAAAATATTGTGATAATAATCTGTTAACACAATCATGCCAATAAACTACAATAAATTGAATCAAAATTTAGTCTTAAAATCCACAAATCACATAACTGTGCAAAAACATATTGCATTAAAAAAGTATTTTTTTAATATGTAAAACAAATTAGCCAAATCTATTTTATAAGTAGGTATTCATCCAGAATATTTACTAGTACAAAAATTTGGATAGATGCTGAAATGTACAATATTTAAAAAATGTAAAGTATACTAAACATATATTCATATATATATATATATATAGCCAGGCATACATGGTACACCTGGTACAAGGAGAAATCATGTGAAAATCATCGATGCTTGTATGGTCGTGGTTTGCATCACGTGAGAGGAAATACGAGCAGAGCCGAGTGCCTTACCTGCACCTCCCCTGCTCCCTGCAAAGGAAACGAAACTTACTGCATAACATGCAAATGGTCACATGATTTCAGAGAACTCTATATTGCTTTCAATTTATATTTGATTATAAATCAAAGTTCACAGACCTCTTTATCAGTAAATACAGACTGAGTTTCATGCCATCAATAAACAGCAAACAGACAACACTTCATTTAAGTATTTAATACAGCCTGATGGGGTCCAAAAGGGCACTAGTCAAATATTTATTTATTTATTTTTATTTAATACAAACATTTAATTACAAATTACACTATCTGCACATTTTGAAGAAAACATGTAATGTCAAAAAAAATTAGTAAGTTTAATTTTTTTTTTTTTTTTTTTTTTTTTTACCCCACTGTGTGTAATCAGTCTGACTGTTCAGTTACATTAGAAATTTGGTTAGTTTTGCAAAACATCTTTTCTCTCAATATGATCAATGCATGACTCACTGTAACCTGTGTATCAATAATCTCAAATATTTTCCCTTCTGTCACCATATGACACTAATCACAAGAGTGTAAATCTATGAGACACACATTATCCCTTAAGTCCTGTTATCCCTACATTGTTTGTAGAAAGAGTTGTGAAACAAAAACAGAAAGTGAAACTTACTGACCAGAAGCTGAGCGAAATTACAATTCATTTATGCCATATGCAATTGACACCTTGAATTGTTTGTTTGTTTTTTTACATGTTGCCATGACCCATCTGTTTCTCAATTCACTGTAAATAAAAAGTAATGCAAGAACAACCAACTTCAAAAATAAAACCATGACATGACTTGACTGAGTGTCTGAATCTTCTAACCTATTCTACAAAACATACTCAAATCTATCAATATCCTAGCATCATGATCTGTACAAAATAAGACAATATTTTATCATCACAACTGCACATCAAACAGTGCCGTTACCCAAAACAAAATTAATAACACAACAAGCAAGCTAAACACAATTCTCCTCAGACAAGTTTAAAACAAGTTATTTTGGCTGTAGAAAATCTGACATATAATATTAATGTCCACATGCAGAACAACTGAATTGCAATTGGATTGCTTCCCTAATTTTAATCACTCACAGATTATAAAATAAAGCGGATTCTCAGGTTTGTGTCTTACCCAGTGAAGGAGCGTTTCACACATGAGCATACATGTCACTGCATGTCATCGTGTGTGTGAGATTCAGACTCAGCTCGGATGCTCGGGCCAGTTCAGATCATATGATCCACACACACTGAAGCTGATGTGGAAGTGTGGGGCTCTTATCTTTTATATACTTTCATTTTGTGAAAAATGGGTGTGTCATGCATGCCATGGTGAAATCATGAAAAGCATTTGTCCTGGCATGAAACTCATTAAAATTACAAAAAGCCTTACACACAAAAAAAGAAAGAAATTGACAGAATACATATACAGCTAGACCATATAAATATAATTTAACTTATATATTGCTTGAAGAAAAAAACATCTTGCTGTTTTTGAATGTCCTTGTTAAAAGAGCATGTTCGGCCATTTTGTAAAGATGACTGATGTATCCTATGATGTCCAGCTTAGGTGTGGGGTCTTCCTTCATTTTTAATTTAGCTGCTGCTTGAATGACAGCTTGGTAAATGTAATTGTGATTAATCATCTCCATCCTCCATAATTAATGCAGTTACTAGATTGTCAGGAGTATTAGTTTAAACTATTACTACTCGTTTGTCTCCCTCAGACTCGATTTAGCACAGTGGAACTTCGACGCTGCATCATGGAGTTGAGTGCTTGGACAATGCCTTATGGAAGATGCATAATATTAGCTGGGGCTGGATTTGAAAACATCCTGTAGTCAAAGCAGTGATGGGGGTGAGTCATATTGTGCATGCCTAGAGGTAAATTAGAGACTGGGCTTTATTTGCCTAGAAGTATTAATGAGGCAGGTTAGACCGCCAGAGCCATGTGAAATCCGGTGAATGGCTATAGAGCAGTTAATGCTGATTGTTATTTTATTTTTTTTATTTTCAATTCAATTCCAATTTATTTATGAGGCCCATAATAATATGTTGACCACAGTGCTGTGCAAACAATAAGACACTCAAAAATACAAAACACAGATAACTATAAATAAAAAAAATATATATTCAAAACATCTACGCCCAGAATCTCAATCCACAGTCTTAAATACACCGAAAACATCTTTTAAAAACCAATTGGCCTAGCAGTGACAACAGTATCTCGACACTCATGTATGGATCAAAAAAGGATTAAAAGCTAACAAAACATTATGGGTAGCACTTTACCCAACATGTTCTCCAAACAATAATCACCTATAGGTAGTTTGTCACTTCCTTGAAATACGACCCATAGGAGCGTTTACTAAAGTTGCGCCCCTATCCACAACAGGACACTTTGATTTTAATGCATTGTTCCCTTTTATCTGCATCATATTTTCATATTTGGCAGAGCATTGCAATAACAATATGCAATCATGTGATCATACGAGGGTGGGTTCGATCCCAGGGAACGCATGTGCTCATAAAGGGTGCTTCTCAATTCTTATTTGTGCATCCTCGTTTCCTTTCCTCGCGTCTTAGCTCCACCCCTTCGGGATTCGAGGGAAGGAAACAAGGAAAAGAAGCGAGGATGGAGGAATTGAATCAAGTGAAATGATATATCCTCGCTCCCTTTAGCGTCACTTCAAAGCGTCATCAGCTGCACGCGAGGGATCTACCCATGTGTTGTTAAAGTTTGGTAATTTAAAGTAAATATTATAAATATCAATAAAGCAAGATGCCACATTAAAATATGTGAGATATAAAGTTTATTTAAACTGTAAAAGTTTAAATAAACTGCATACATTAAAGCATACATTTAAATTATTGTGACAGATGTGAAGGGGGAGGAGAATTTATGCATGCGTCACGTTTCTCGATGACAAAGACTTCCGCAAAGGATGCACCTGTGTATCCTCGCTTATCAGTGCGTTCCAAACGGGATATATCGCCCTCCGAAGGGCACTTCGGAGTGAAAATAATCATGGCCGCCATATTGAAGGGTCGTTCCAAACCGAAGTGCTCAAAACTGGCCACTTCAAAGGGCCCTTCGGAATGAAGGATTTCGAAGGGAACAACTGATGGACACTTCTGGCCCCCATGATCCTTTGCACAGGGAAGTTTGACGTCACAGAATGGGTACAGGAGGCTCAGAGTTCGATTAACTATAAAGGTATGTATAATATTTTATACATATTTTAAATATATAATATTTTTCTGTACTACTGTAGCCTAATATTTATACGAGTTAGATTTGGTACATTATTATGGTCAAAACGACTTTCTACTTCAACAAAAATACTTTACAGCTCCCTTTATCAGTCCATTCAAATGTTTAAAATACATAAATACAATATAGCCTACATGCGATAAACCTAAAATAAATAAACTAACGTTAAATAAAGGGCGCAGCTTGCACAATCTACTCCTCCTTGATTGTCTTGTTAAGATGACGCAGAAGTGCGTTCCAAAAGAAGAGTTTTTTTGACCCCTACACCCTTCATCCCTTCGAAGCTCTCACTCCGGAGGGTAAACCCTTTGAAGGGATTAGGGCATAGGGATGAGCCCTTCTGAATGGAACGCAGGGCATGACTCCTCGGGAAGCCTCCTCAATGGACTATACGCACGGTTACTTCCTGGTTGTCGTTAAGCCAGCTCGGCGTTTCCGGTGAACTGTCAGCTGTTCATTCTGTAGTCGTTGTACATCGACACAAAACCATCTATGGTTGACTTTTTAATGTTGTATTCATATTTTAATGCAGTTATCACATTTACCTAATTTGCCAATAAACCAGTTTTATTGATTGCAATAAAGACGAAGCTATTGGGATCGTTTAAAAACGCCGTATCTGTAATTAGACACACTTCAGCACTTCAAATGTTATTTTTAATGTGATGACCACAAAAATTATTTGTTCATCCTTCTGAGATTGTCCCCGTTGTAAAACCGAACGTTTAAAAATGTAGGAAATTCAACATTTGATAGAAAACACTTATTTAAAAATAAAAAAGACAATAATTACCACTTTAACCAGCAGGTGGCGGCAAAGTAGCATTTATTTGCTCATATATCAGCCATTTCCTCTAATCGTTTTTCACTTTGTTTTTGACTAAATATTAAACATTATAAAATAACTAGGTTTAAAATACATTTAGTCAATGTGAAGTATGAAATACTCACAAAATCTTATGAAAAACAATAACTTTTATTGTGAACGACACAGAAAGCGAGCGCCGCTCTCTCTTTATAATCACAGCAGCTGTCAGATCAATGATTTCAGCACACTTGTGAAAACTCACATTTTATTCAATTAATCTAACTAAAGTGCACAATAAATATTTAATTTTTGAAGCTTTTTTTTCCACATAAAAGTGTGAAAACTAATGGTTGAATTGAATTTAGCCAAGGAGGAACACTGAGGTACGTCTTTATTTTATTTTTTTTATGCTGTCTTACGTTTGAATAACTAAATTAATGCTATGCCTGACTATTTAAGTGACTATATTCTGATTATAAACTAAGTATTACACTACTGATGCTCAACACACGAGCACATGACTCTCACCGGAAGTTTTCGAGCTGGCTTATATTAATGCGGAAGCTCTAAAGAACGCTCCGTGCGTATAGACCATCCTCGATCCGCGCCTCCTCGCGGTGCAATTAGAGAATTGAGATGTCCTTCAAGATGGCTGAGCTTGATCGGTTTCCGGGTCATAGGATGGAGGACAGAGGAGCGAGGAAACGAGGAGGGATATTGAGAAGCACCCAAAGTGTGTATGCACTATAAATCACTAAGGGTAGGTTTAGGGGTGGGGTGGGTGTAGTCGTAAATAAAAATTAGTTTTGGTAAAGAGAAATGGTGTAAAAAGTCCACACATTGCATTTAAATGAACACACATTTTGATTGGTAACGACAGTCATACGTCATTTCATGACGACAGACGTAACACGACACTGTCATTATTTTTACACCCACTAGAGGGCGCATGACTTCAAAACATAAATACACACAGAAATAAGGAGCTTAAAAAACGACCTATAGGGTCTTTTTTTTTTTTTTTGAGGACAGTCTCATTTTACAATGAGGGTAATACCTGAATTAATACTTAATTCAGCATGAACTAATGATTATTGAAGGCATGAACTCATCATGAACCAGTGAAGAGCTGACCTTAACTACAACAGTCACTATGGATTCACGCATGAATAAATAACAGCAGCCTTAAATACATGTTAGTGCATGTTTGATATGATAGTTGATGCATTAATTAACCTGTATGGCTAAACCAAATCAAACAGCCTCTTTAAGAAGGAATAAGACATACTCTGACTTTGAAACAAATTTAAATAATATTAACAGAGTTAAAACTTTTCACTGCAGTTTTGTCATAAACATTACTGAATAGCACATAATTAATTGATCCTCCTCATCTACACTAAATACACTATTTAGTGTTTTCTGCATTTCTACATGCTATAAAAGTTCTTTATCTGTTTTGTGATATTGTCTTTCCCTTCAAACTCCTGTAACTTATGCATGTCACACCCTCACCACATGGACTTTCATTTTGTTTGTAGTCACATGTGCTCCTTTGTTCTGTTTTCCCGCCACAATCAGTCACCATGGACACTGCACTAATCATCACAGCTGTCTGTCATTTTAGTTAATCGTCTGTGTATAAGTTCCTGTCTTTCTCAGTTTGGTGTTGGGTCTCGTATGTTACTAGTGTTGTGTTGATCTGTGTTTGCCTGTTGGATTATCTAGTAAAGACTTATTAAGATTTATCTTATATTAAATAAAAAATAAAAACCCACACAGAACACTTCACTGGAACAGTTCCCAAAGAAATGACCAAACTGGGATCATGGTCAGAGCGTTTGCTGGGATCAGTACAGTCCAGTCTCCATCCAGACGCAGGCCGTGATGATACTGTACCTCCTCTCTCTGACTTTGTGAAAAGCCACACATCATCACTGAACTGGCCTGAACACTAGTTTTGTTGGTACATGTGTATTTGATAGTAAGTTTAAAAAAATCATGTGCTGAATTTAGTAAAATAGTTTACAGTGAATTGGTTATGATGTGCCCTCTCAAGAGAAGTCATTACAAAATAATGCATTAACAGTGCATTAGTTGATGTTAATAATGAGTTAGTAATGATTGAGCCCCTCAGAGTAAAGTCATGACACTATGATGCACTAACCAAACTTTAATAAAATGCAGTAAGAGTTTCATTCTCATTCCTTTACACCAGCAGTACAAACAACGGATGATAATGGTTATCTGGAGTTCTTTTATTATTTATTTATTTAGTTACATCAAACATATATGGACTCAAAAGAACATACCTGTAAATACATATACGAACATTTACAATCAAAAATGTGTAATTATTGTTTCAGAAACATACATTAAAAACTTCCTTTATGAGTCTGTAAGCTGCTGTATCTCGAAATAAAATGAAATCTCAGTCAAAAGTATTATAAATGTGATGTAACCTACAAGAATATGATGTGCGTTTTCAAATACTGACAGATATGATTGAATATCGATCTCAGGGATGTAAATACAGTGATGGTTAAAGGATCGTGATGAAGGTCAGAAAGAAAACAAATGTCAGATTTTCAGTCAAAGCTCTGAACTGCAGTGAAGATGAGTGTAATTCTTCATTTAACTGTCCGTGTTTCCTAACTTTCAGTCTGGGATGATGATCGCGCCTGTAATAGCCAATCTGGGACCGCTGGAGACTCTGTGTTTTCGACCGAATCCCAGCGAGGTACGGTTTCCTCCCAATGTCTTCAGATCTTGGGTTTTGGGTTTATTTCCTAAATATCCAAAAGATCCCAGATAAAATACACTCGGGCCCGACTCCATTTATATATCTACTATACTGTTGATCTTTCATTTCAATTTGATACACTGCTAAAATTATTACTTAGATTACAATTATATAAATTATAATACATAGCTGTGGAATAGCTTGCCACCACCAGTCAGAACTGCTCCTACATTTGCTGAATTTAAATCTATGTTAAAAACACATCTTTTTTCCTGTGCTTTTAATTCTTGGTAATTTGTATGTGTTCTTTTGTGTTTATGTTGTTCTTTTTCCTTTTCTTTTAACTCTATGTACAGCACTTTGGCCAGCTCAGGCTGATTTTAAATGTGCTTTATAAAAAAAAATTGAATTGAATTCCCAAGACTTTACATATTGTTCCCCGATACTTACACTACTTACTTTATAGGTACACTATAATTAGCGGAAGTTATGCTTTAAATTGTAATTACTCAGTACTATCTGGGCTGTAATCTAAAGTGTTACCGAATTTTCCTGAGAAGGGATACTTTCTTCTGTGTGCATTCGTGAACTTTTTGACTGGTGAACTCGTGAATGGACGGAGTATAACTTTTTCCTTTCTTTCCCTGGATTTTTGAATTGGTTTTTGAGATTTTGAGCTGAACTGGAGTGAATTTTGAAGTGATTTCAAAGTGAACTTTATTTGAAAGTTTATATATATTTAATTTTTTTCAGTGTGGTTGAAAAGTGGCACTGATTGTTATTTTGTTATTTGAGATTGAACTAAAACTGACAATTTTTATTTTTTCACTTTATTTCATTTTGAATTGATTGAGCATGAAATTGATTCTCTCCTTCTGTGAAAACAAAGAAAACAAAATAATTACAATACATTTAGTAAATAATTTTTTTGTTAGTTAAGCTGAAACTGTTAATTCTGAGTCACTTATACTAAGGGCCACTCCTTACCTATGCGTCTTACCTGTCCTGTTAGATCTGGGGAGGGCGGGTTTTGCAGACAACAGCTCTTACCTCCTGAGTTTTCTGCACACACACACACACACACACACACACACACACACACACACACACACACACTTCAGGTGGCTGCCGTGTATTGAGTAAATCCTGAATCCCACCTCACCACAACTTGAGCATTCACGATGAAACACGATAGGCACAACATACAACTAACAGCTGTACAAAGACGAAAAGCATTGGGTGTGGAGGCTAAGATCCTGTTGCTCACTCAGTCTTCCTTAGTTAAATGTTGAATATTTCCCCCACAAGGTGGTGGCATATTCCCCTTCCGCCACAAACAATCTTAAATATGGAAATGTGGCTTACCCATTCTCTCTGTTAGGTGTCCTATGCTAACAAGAGCTCTTCTCATCCCACTTGACAATGTATTGATGGCTTTATACTCTTCAATCACATCATCCCCTTTTGATTTTCCTATTAAGCCAGCATGATCCATCAGTAGGAATAATTTACTCGAATGGAATTCCAAACCAATACGACTTACTTTTGCTGAACACAAATCCTTAAAATAGCACCCATAAAAATAAAAGTAGTTTGTGAAACTCATATGCCATATTCCAAGTCTTGTAAAGTCACAAAATCACTTTGAATGATGAACAACTGAACTCAATATAGAGAGATTGAGTATATTTAAAAGAGTTTTTGTCAATCTAAATAGATGAAAACAGCACTCAAATCCAATATAGCAACACCTCAACATAATCAAAATTCAACGTTCAGGTTTCATGATATCATATTTGGTCATGAGACATGCAAGAACAAATTACTGATATTACCATTTTAAATTTGGGCAGTTTACAATAGTTTGATTTGAGAATATGATGTTACAAAATACGTATTGTAAATAAAGTAAAATAACAACGACAACAATAAAAGCACCTCCTCGTCTGCTCCACATCACAAGTCTAAGAAAATGTCTCTGGGAAAATGTCAAGGAGCACACATCACATAAATATCATTCCAAAACAATATGATGTTATAAAACACATGTTGTAAATCAGATAAAACACCTTCTTTCTGTGTTTTCTATCCTCATATGCTCCGCAGTGTGAGTCAAATAAAACAGGCCTCTACACTGCAACCATTTCGCTCGCATCTGTGAGTGAAAATAACTGAGTGTGAAAAAATATTTAGGTGCATCAGTGCAAGTGACCCGATCGATTCTCATGAACAGATCTGTAATACAATCGGAATGAAAAAGTACAACTCCTCAAATGCATCTTCACTGAACAACAGTTATGTTTCATACTGCAATCGGCTGCTTTTCATGCCTTCATTCAAAGACTTCAGTCATCAAAGCAAGTGCAAAAGACGTGCGCGACGGACTAAACTTCAAAGACGTTTTACAAGGTGAAACGGGTATGATGCACTTACCTGACCGTATCATGCTGATGATTTTTTCTGCCAAATTAACTGGAAATACTACATTTCGATTATCATAAGCAAGGTCGGAAATTAACAGGGGCTTGGGGAAAAAATGCCTCCAAAATTAATTAAAACACACCTTTATGAAATGAATGCCTGTGCACATATTACTTTCCCTTTTGAAGTAGCAGCAATTCAGAGGAGGCAATTGCTTGAATGGTGGGTAGGTTCATTATTATTCTTAATGAAAAACACAACAACAAAACAGTACAATGACAAACTCGCTTAAATACGCACGTTTACATTTCGCTTTTCAACCAAATCTTCATCCATCGTCTTGTCATTCAGAAAAGTGAGGCGAAATGGGTGAAATCTGACTCCTGCTGCTGATCCGTGCTGCGACTCTCGTCCTGTTCATTGAATTTAGCAGACGTGTTCAGTTTTAACGGTATCTGTTCTCTAACTGAACTAAATGATTTTTATTACTATAAAAAAATCAAAACGATGGTGGGGGCAGTGCTGCAGTCACGGGGGGCAAGTGATCCATCAAGCCTAATGTAGCTAAGTTCAGTAATATCACACGAGTAGACTGTTTCTCAGAGCATTGGCATGATTGCAAATGTGATCCTTACTGATCTTATTGAAGTCACTAAACAAGTTGATATTAAGTGACTTAACATTAGCCACAATACTGTCCGTTTTAACTCTATTTCGTGAAATTACTTTCAAACAAAGCCGCACCAGAGCTGTGGCGCATCTCCAAGCAACGGTGATTCCTGAATGAATCTGCGTTTTGAATGACTGAATGAATGACTCGCATATTAAGATTTACCGCCACCTATTGGCCGTTTTATTTTCGGATTTTCATTTATTTTCATATTTGCACTTTACATAGACTGAGAGAGCTCAGCGCGCTGCAAATTAAGAAAACACATGCAAATAGAAACAAACACCAGCAAATTAAGAAAACATCTTCATCAGTTTGACAACACATGCGCTGCAAAAGTCCACAACACATGCAAATACAGAAACACGCTGCAAACACTTACAATCCACATACGACCAGGGTGTTCAAATAAACAACACCAACAAAAACTCACCTTTCAGGTCATTGCTACACCACTGAAGAGTAAACACTGAAAAATAAGCGGTCTCAGACAGGTTCGTCACTTGTTGGTGTCCCCATAAAACATTTTCGGTGCCAGTTCTGGAGCCAGGACAAACAACCGGGCTTTTACAATTTTCAGGGGGTCTTGTGTGAAAATATATTATTAATAATAAATTATTAGTAATAAATAATAATTTATTTAATAATTTATTTGATTTTTATTATCACGGGATATGAAATGTGAATCACTGTCCATCATTTTGCGAGCAATTGTTGACAAAGACAAATGTCACGACACAATATTGGAATTGTTTATGTTTTAAACCATGAAGGCGCTAGGACTGTACTTTGCGCTAGAGTTATGCTGGTGAAGAAGTCTCAAATCCCAGTCAATTATTCACTGCAGAAAGTGAAACTAAAAACTGAGTGATGAGAGCTTCAACATGCTCTGATAAAGGTATATAACCTTCATTTATGTTCTTAATATTTCTTTTGTGGCCCATACGTAGTAGGAAAAAACAGAATATATTTAGTGTTAAACAAGTTGTGTTTTTTAATGAGGCGTTAGCTATAACATCTTATTTCAACGCGACGGTTATGTGGTGATGCGCTAGGAAATAAAAGTTGCCTATAATTATCATCATCATCAAGATCATTGCAGCATAGTGTATTTCTGTATTTGGTTGTGTTGTGAACTTTTGCAGCGTGTTTCTGTATTTCTTTGAGTTTGTAATGTGAATTAGCCTTTAAATGCCTTAATAAGCCTACAATTTGCATGATATTGAGCGGAAATAAATCATGTAATCACACCTGCTATGTTACACATATCTGAATGATCATTTGTGATGTTCTTGAGCTGAAAATATGAGCAAGTGAAATAGCCTAACATCAAACTTCGATAACAGAATACAGCAGAAATATAGTCATTATAGAGTTATGTGTGAATGTTAAGCATGCATTTATATAAAACGAATAGGCACAGCAGAGACCCCCAGAGATAAATGTCTGGCATGCTGAGAATTATTGCTGCTCTGTAATTGGCCAAAATGCAACGTTTGACTTTTCCGAGATCCTCTACTCTTCCCTGTGGAACCCGGAAGTTGGACCTCTGACCTACTTTCAGTACAATCTGATTTTCTGCGTTTTGAATTTTAGAATATTGAATTTGTTATTCATGTTGAAAACTTGAAGCTGTATTTTTAAGAAGTGAATATTTGCAGTCTTAGAATTCAGAACAAAAAATATGCTGTTTGAAAATACGTAGAAAATTAGGCCATAAAAAAATTCAATTTCAAATCTATATAAAATGGCACTTAATATTCAATTCTGTTAAATGACACTTGTCAATAATTCAAATTTACACAATTCAAATTCAGATCATTTAGTCATATTTCTAGCTCCATAGCTGTTTACTGTGTTAATCCATTGAAATTCAACAGCAGAACTTTAACTCTTTACTCTAAGAGTCCTTAACACCAGGATTTTATCTCTGGCGATGTTGCTGTGCTATTGAAAATCTGCATGAAACACTGTCATGTTGTAATTTTAACTGCATTGTATTGCTATCTGTATTACTGTTTTCTCTGTATTTTGTAAATTCTGCAAATAATTATGATTATTTTAACATTATTACTGTAAAATGTTTTGTTTGGTTCAGAATTTTACAACAGTATTTTTAGTATTTTCAAACTATTGCTGTAAATTTAACAAAATTTCATTGTTTTTCTATTTACAAAATTTTGATATCATGATTTTACAGAATTTCACAGTTAATATCACAGACATTTTTTTTTTTTACAGTGTAGCCATGACAACTGATCAAGAAGCAAAAATGTGATGGGAAACATGACAGAAATCATTTGCCTACAACAGCAGACAATTATATAGTTTAGCATCAATGTATAAAAATATCTGAAATCAGAATGCCTAATCAGAACTAGGTATACAGAGAGCTATGTAATAAATATAAATCTTGAATATAATGAAAATGTAAATAAAAAGAGATGACGTTCTACATTACATTTATTTATTTCTCAGATATTTGCCTTGGGTAATAAGGTTTCTGTATATATACCCATATATCATATACTATTACAGTCACATCTAATCATAACAGTACTTTACTGTTTATTACTCAGTTACTTCTTTCATTGTAGTTTTACTAATAAATGATCATATCATATTGACTTCTCATGTTGTGCTACTGATTCAACATTTGCTTTGTAAAATATCATGATACTTGTATTTACTACAGAAAGTCTCAATCTTTACACAAAGTGATTAATCCATTAACACATCTTTACAATTGTGATTGTAGACAGTATTTTAAACATCATCCAGCATACAAAACATAATGTATTTTTAAATTACTGTAAATCTTACTGATATTATTGTTTGGATCTATTCATTAATTAAATTTAATTTCATACTTTAATGATTTCATTTAATATTTGCTGTTACCTCTGACAAAATAATCATCATCATAATCATCATCAGCATCTCAGTATGAATTACAGTATTACAAACTGAAGTGAATGTGTTTAAACCTAGCGTGATCTCAAGATCAAAACCTAAATTAAAACAATGATAAACAATGTTAAGTCCACAGTCTGCAGAACCTCAATTTGTTCTGTCCTTGGTTTGAGACTACAACAAGATTGATTTAGAGAAATTCAAATTACAACTCAAAAGTATGTGGAATTGCTTTCATCTTCACTCTGATTTCTGTCTAAACAGTTCTCCTCCAGGATTTTAATTAAAGTTGCCAGTGTGGTATTTGGATCCAGCACAGTCACTAGAGGGACATTCACACCTCTATCATTGAAGATGAGATTCTGCAGAGTCATGGCTAACATTGAGTCAATGCCTAAACTGAAACAGATGAGTATCATCATTCAGCTCGTCCACCTCAATACCAGTCGTTTCGCTAATCGCGAACCTCAGATAATCATGTGGTGAGGATGGAGTTGTGGGATGCTCAGGTCTAGACATGTTCACTCCAGTTTTAATCGTGATTTCCTCTCCTAATTTGTACAACCGCAACTTTAGTGATTTGTTCTGACTGAGAATTTTAAACCAGTTGTTTTTAAAGTTGAATTTGCATACAGCCTGTTGAGGTTTGTTGATCAAGAGGCACTGCTCAAGACTTTCATGGATTTCTGGAATCTCCAAAAGCATGATTCCCTTTGACTCCAGAAATCTTTGGACATGGACTTTGTTCAACAAAAGACCAAGATTCAAAGCCCCCCAATTAATGGACTGTCCAGAAAGCCCAATGTTTCTGCGGTACTGACAGAAAGTGTCCATGAATGTATTAGCCGCAGCATAATTAGTTTGTGAGGCATTGCCAACAAAGGCAGCGATGGAGGAATAGCACACAAAGTAATCCAGATTGCACTGTATGGTAGCACGGTGAAGGTTAATCACTCCATTTACTTTTGGCCTCATAACTTTCTCATAAAGAGATATGTCAAGATGTTCAATCAACGCATCATGCAGGACAACCGCACTGTGAAATACCCCTTTGATGGGACTGGATGGAAATAGTTTTCCAATATGAACAATTGTCTGGTCCACTTGCTCAGATACAGAAACATCACATGGCAGAGACTTAATGACAGAACCCCAATGGCTACTGACCAGGACCTATCTCTTGTTGCATCTGAGGGTCTGGTTTTCTTCTAGACAGAATGACAATGTTTCCTCCTCCTTTCTGAGCAATGAACTTTACTGTCTCGAAGCCCAACCCTGTTAGACCACCTGTGAC
This sequence comes from Megalobrama amblycephala, assembly GCF_018812025.1. Classification (NCBI taxonomy): domain Eukaryota; kingdom Metazoa; phylum Chordata; class Actinopteri; order Cypriniformes; family Xenocyprididae; genus Megalobrama; species Megalobrama amblycephala. The sequence goes on along the minus strand of NC_063059.1, from coordinate 436,426 downwards.
AATATAGACAGCATTTGTCTTGAATAGACTGTGTTTGGGCCATCACTGGAATGTCAGACAGCTGGTTCTTGTCTTCACTGTTCAGGATGATAATGGGTAGGATTCTGGCATCTAAAGTATGATTCAGATACTTTTACAGATGGAAGATCAGTGACTTGAGATTTCACTCTTTGAACAGCTGTTGCGTCCAAAGACAAGGACTTTCTGTCCAAATTGCATGGATTTCAGCCAACGGTAGATGCGTGGCATTTGCGTTTGCAGGTACCCGTTTTGCATTATCTGGGACATGAAGAGGGCATGGAAGTGGACTTCCTTATTTGTACCTCGGAATGTTGTAGTATTGAATGGAAATTCTGTCTGGTTGTCAATAGACAAGAACAATGTCTTTGATGCCTCTGACACTGCTAGCTATTTCAGCTGTTTTTACATTGTAAGGAGGTAGAAGAACAGCTCCTACAACATCACTGAAATCACAAGACAGCTGATCAGCCTGTGTGCTCACTCTGACATTCCAACCTGATCTGTTTGCAATAGCAATTAACACATTCATCAAAGCTGAGTCAGGAACAGTGGAGAAAATGCCCAATTTCCGTTTCTGTTTAGCTTTGGGTAAGGCCTCATGCAAGATCTCCCAAGCCAGTACCATATAAGAGACACAAGGGATTTCATTCAGGAATGAAAGCTTTTTTGCTTTGTAGCAAACAGCAGCTGGAAGAACTACTTTAGTGGTGGCAGCCACAGGGTAACAAGACACAACGTGATCACCAACTTTAAATTTGCTGACATCTTTACCCACAGCTGTGACAGTGCCACTGAAGTCAAGGGCTAAGAGCTTATGGTTTTCATTTGTGTGCTTGTTCCAGTACAGTGTCTTACCATAATTCAGGTCAGAAATGCTGATTGGGAAGTAATCTGATGAATGGACACATATTTTACTGAGATGAAGCTCAATATTTTTTCCTTGAATCAGTTCAATGGAATTATCCATTTGAGTCACTGACACATTTGTCATTATATATGGGTCAGATGTTTGCAAATTGAAGACTACTTCATCCAACATATGGAGGTTTCTTGAAGAGATTGCCAATGGTTGGCAAAGGTGTGTGGGTGATTTGGGGTGTGTAAATTTCGCCCTCCTTCACTACCAGCTCTGGATATTTGTTAGAGGGGTATGATCTGAGGACCTGAACCAAAGCTTTGACGTTTTCAAAAGTGGCAGAGCCCATGTCAATCAGCTGGAAGGAAAGTTCTGGCAATTCAGCTGCACAATGCTCTTACCATGCCTGACAGAACAAACCCAGGGTTTATGTGGTCCACTAAGCTCTCAGAGCACCTAAAGGTTATTACTCTGATATCACCCGGGAAATTAAGTGCCTTGAGATATCTGACAAGCTTTCGGAATATCTCACAACACCCCGCCATGCTGTCCAAGACCTTCTCTGATTTGAGAGAGGTTAGGTCTGCATCACCCCACATGAACAAAATTTCCCTGAAGTTTTTCTTTACACTTGAAATGTTCAGTTTTGACAAAAGAAGTTCAATTCCATCTTTTAACAGTATGTTACTGTTTGAAGAAGACACATATCTAGATGTTGGGTCCAAGTACTGTTGCAAAGCGTTATAAATTCCTACCTGGTCAGAAAAGACCAGTGCCGTAATCGGTGTATCAAATGTGGCAACTTCAGAGATGATACTGAAATTGTTGTGGAAGAAGTACTCCTTGACCACTTGGGAACGACTTCCTAGTATTCTGATCTTCCCATGCATCAGTTCAACTAACACCCTACCCTGTTTGTTGGCTAAGCAGCCACAAATGTCAAAATCATCTTCCCCCACATGTACTAATCTCACATATACAACCATCTCCTCTTGCAATGGTTCAAATACAGCCAGGCTTCCTATTTCCACAGGATATTGAGGTCTTATTGATACACCCTTTACAGCCCCAGGAATAAGATGCATGATGTAATCCAAGACCACAGGGTGAAGGTGATAGTCATGTAACTGAGGCAGTAATTCCTTTGGGACCTTCACAACAGATATAGCCTCTCTAAATTCTTCCCCACAATAAATATCTGCATTCATTTCTGAGGACTGGACCCATACTCAAATCCTCCTTGACTTAGTAGTTTGTAGCATTCTTCAGTAGTCATGAGGATTGTGCATCTTTTGAAAATGCAGTCTAATGAAATGAACTGTTCTTCAGGACTTCTACCTGGTTTTGCTTTTACTGTGCCAAATGCATAGACTGCAGAAGTAGACTGTATTTTGAAGTTGCATGTATTATCTGCCAAATGGTCTGAATGATCCAGCTGTACTGTTAAATCTGGGGCATTCTGGGTGAAAACAAATGGACTCTGGAATGTTATGCTGAGCTGCAGAGAACTTAGTGGAACCTTAGGTTTTGCATATGCCATGTAAGCTGCTAAACCCAACTCTGCATAAAATGCCCCAGGAACGATGGCAACCCCACTGTGCTTGTGGTCCTTCAGGAAGGCCACTGATTCAGAGGATAAATCACAGCTGAACACTGAACTGTCTGTACCCATTTGTGTAACTACTGGATGGTTGCCAGTGGGACTGATCAACAGCGAATTTAAAGCAAAGACATCTCTCTTCACATCATCAAACTGGTATCGTGGGTAGGGAATTGGTTCAGTCTCAAAACCTTTGTAGAACATTTCCCAGTCCACTTTGATCCCAAGCTCAAACAGTTTGGAAACAGCTACAAGCATTGTCTCGTGATCTTTATCAGGCTGCACTGAGGGAATCACAGTGAAGTCATTTCCCAGAGTCTCAGTGATGTACATCTGCAAAGACCTTCTTGGACCAATTTCAACAAATATCACATTCCTTTTGTTCTTAGCTGCAGACTTTACAGCTTGTTCAAATTCAACTGGCTCTCTGATATTTCTTGACCAATATTCACCAGTAATAAAATCTGAGGAACACAAACTATCACCTGTCACTGTTGAGAACAGTTCTGTCTCCAAAGTATGTCCCTGCAATGAGCCTATACTTTCTTTCACTTTGGATAAAATGGGATCCATCTTGTGACTGTGGTATGCTGCAGGTACATCTAAAATGCGAAGGAACAAATCTTTTCCACTGGCTGAGTTGCTCAAGTTCTGATGCAACCTGTCAATGTCATCTGCATCTCCTGAGAGGGTGCATGACTGAGGGCTGTTATAGGCAGCCAGGCAAACCCTTCCTGAATAAGATGGAAGAATTTTCAAGACTTCAGAAACAGCCATATTACTGACTACCAGCATCTTGCCTCCTGTCACAGTGCTTTGCAAAGAACTGCGATAGTGGATGACTTTCACTGCATCTTCAAGGGACAGCAAACCAGAACAATGAGCTGCAGCGACTTCTCCAACAGAGTGGCCCAAAACAGCATCAGGACTGATGCCCCAGTGTTTCAGAAGTTTGACAACAGCAACCTGAATAGCAAACAGAAGAGGCTGGACAATCTTTGGATCAGACTGCTCTGTACTTTTCTCAGATTCACTTTCCAGCATCTCCATCAGATTGAAATTTCTATAGCTTTGCAACAGAGTTTCAATTTTCACAATTTCCTCTCTGAAAACTGGCTCTTGTTTTAGGAGCTGCTTGCACATACCCTGATATGTAACACCATTGCCACAAAACACAAAAACTAGCTTGGAGTCTGTCTTTGATGGTACAAGCTTTTTCTCTACAGCAGCAGTCAGTTTCTCTTGCAGATCTGCCAATGATGATGTTTGAAATACTTTCCTGTATTTGTGTTTCAAAGTGACTTCTTCTACATGCGGATGTGTACAGTAAAGACTGTAGATCTGATATTTTCCCTGCACTGATCTGTTTTGCAGTATCTTCAATGATATTTTTCATGGATTTTTCAGAGGCTGCAGAGACCACAAAATACTGATGGGATTTGCTTATCAGCTGAGCTTTTGGCTTTTGTGACTGCACACATTGTCTGACAAATGCATGTGCATTTGTTCCACCAAACCCAAAGCTATTGATTCCTGCTGACCTCCCTGCTCTGCAGTCACTGATCCATTTCTCTGCTGTGGTGGGGATTTTCATATTGAGAGATTCAGCGTCTATGCTGGAGTTTTCCGTGGAGTAGAACAATGAGGGCACAATGGTTTCATGCTGCATCATCAAAAGAACCTTTATGAGCCCTGCAACACCTGCGGCAGATTCTGTGTGTCCAATATTGCCTTTAACAGAACCAATGATGAGTGGCCCTGACTTTTGAGGTCTTGCTTTGGCAATGACTTTTGAGATGCTGCCTGCCTCTATTGGATCTCCAATTGCAGTCCCAGTCCCATGAGCTTCAATGTACTGGACACTAGTCAGGTCAGTCTCTGTTGAGTAGATTTTTCTAAGCAGCTCCTCCTGCTGTACCATGGATGGTTTGGTGATTGGACTAACAGTGTGGCCATCTTGATTTACCTGCAGTTTTGCTGATGATACCCCAAATATGATCGTGGTCTTCTAAAGCCTGTCAAAATACAGAAAACATATGGATGTTTCTTGCAGTAGTTTATCATTAGGTACATTGCTGTCGTAGTGCTGTGTTTAAATGAGACATTCTTTTTATTTACTTTTTTCAGGGGCTTTAATAGAACAACCCCACATCCTTCACCTCTACCATATCCGTCTGCTTTGCTGCTGAAAGGTTTACTCGTTCCATCAGGGGAGATTAATTTTGCCTTGGAGAGAGTCACATAAAGGGTCGGCTCCAATATACAGGTCACACCACCACACAAGGCCATTTCACAATCTCCTGTTGAGTGGAATACAGATAATTATACAACTTAATGTGCAAAAACAGTTGGATCCACAGGGTTTACATAACATATTTTTGAAGGACTACCTTGTTTTATGGCTTGACAAGCTAAGTGAAGGGCAACGAGGGATGAGGAGCAGGCAGAATCAATGGACAGCGAGGGGCCAGTGAAGTTAAATATGTATGAGATGCGGTTGGCAGCTATGCTCGTAGCGCAACCAGTGCCAGTGGTGTGGTCTATGTATTTTGGATTATTCCTCATATTTTTCAACTCAAAGTCCCTGTTCATTCAGGCCTGAAAAACAAGCAAACAAAAAACATGTTAGATATGTTAGCTGGCGATATGCTTTTATCCATAGCCACTTACTGTATACCTATTACAGTCCAACCTGAGGTTAAGTGCCTTGCTCAAGACAACAATAGTTGCTCGGACAAGCGACATTTCAGTTACCAGCCCTTGTATGTTATTTGTGCGGTGACAGAAAGGAATTAAAGCACAAGTGCACATACTGAGGTCAGGACAAGTTAGTTCCCTCTTGTGAACTGGGGAATTACTGAGAAAATTAATGTGCTATTTAGCAACGCATCTTAACCAGAGGTTGTTCCGAAGGTACTTCCCATGCAGTTAGTGCATATACTGGGACCAGGACTAGCTGCACTGGGATTTAAGACACTAAAAGTTACTTTATTTATCTTATACATAGCTTATATATTACCCAAAAATACTCCTGTTCGCGTTCCACTGGCCTTTTCCATTGGTATCCCAGCATCCTCTAGGGCCCTGTAGGTGCACTGCAACAGAAGTTTGTGCTGAGGGTCCATGGTGATTGTTTCAGCATTAGTGATGCCGAAGAACTTGTGGTCAAACTCATTCAAGCTACAGAGAATATAAAGTAAATGATGGGGTTATTGCTTTTGGAGTTCATATACTACAGGGTTAGTTCACCCAAAAAGGACAATATCATCATCACTCATCCTCATGTGACGTAATTCCAAACCTGTATGACTTATTTTCTTCAGTGGAACACGAAAGATGATACTTTGAAAGTCAGTGGGCTCCAAACAACATTGAACCTCATTGACTTTCACTGTAAGGTGAAAAAAACCCACATTAAAGTCGTCATGAAGTGGAAGATGCGATTGTCTTTTATTCTCATCTGTGACGTCTATCCGAGTGAAACAGCATCTGAAATGAGAGGGTGGGACTTGATTCCGTCCTTCGGGAATTGATTGGATCGTTGGAATTTGGGTGTTGCTAACAAAATGGAGGCAGATCTGGATGTCAGTTTGCAGTCAGTTGTGGGGGATTTCTCTCCACTGGACTAACTGCGAGCACCACCACATTAAGAACTTTATTTATTGAGGATGACAAGGATGAGGATGGTCACTGGCACTAAACAGCAAGAGAATGTGTGCGATAGACACTGACTGACTGATGGTGCATGTACGCTGGTGCAGAGTGAGTGGAGAAGAGTGAGCATTTCCGGTTCATTCCTATGGAAGTTGAGCCTCATGCTCGCACGTAAGTTAAGCTTGACACCCAACTTCCATAGGAATGAATTTAAAAATGCTGGGGTTGCGAGTATGTCCTCCATCAGGTTAAGTCATTCATGAAAAAAAATTGTTTGCCATGTCTAAAGAGTAATGTTTTCGTAATATCCTTTCAATGTTTAGGGTACTGTAGACCCCATGACTGGCATTAGCTGTGGTTAATGCATTGATCTCTATGCTGAAGCATCAGCTTCATCATTTCGTCCGCATAACCCAGCGACAGCATTTACCCCTTATGTGACTGACATCACTGGATCTGCTGGCAGTTCCAGATAGCTCCGCCCTCGAGTCATAGCATGTGACAGGAAGAGATGATAAATCATTTTGAGGGGGAGGGAAGGTTAATGTTTTTGATTAAAGATTACGAGGGCACGTGAATAAAAAACATGAAGTGCACAGATAAATCATTTATAATAAATACTACAATGTTCCATAAAAAAATAAGAATTGTCAATTTTGATTTCATGGCGACTTTAAGCAAAATAGCATGAAAGCCATACAGGTTTGGAACAGCATTAGTAAAAATTAACATAATCTTATTTGACTGAATTATCTCTTAAATTACTACCAGCTGCTTCAAACAAAACTTAAATATCATTCAGTGACAAGTGTTCAATGGAAGTGTCCATAAGGTGTTTTTCCAGTGCAGTAACTTTTTGAGTTTTGTACTATGGTGGCACCCAGCATGCATTGCTTTTATCTGATTGTCACCATTCTTGAGTTTCATGTGCTGATTGTTGATGTTTGTTTCAATTATACAGTAGATTAAAGCTTTTTGTGCTCAACATGTTTTTTATATTTTTCAGAATAACTGATTGCTGCAACTGCTGGATCTCATGGTGTGTTATCAGAGGGTTGGTAATGCAAAATATTAATGACACAACACATTTAATATCACTGATTAGAATTTAGAAGAGATTGGTGAATCAAGCTACTTTCATGATGATCTTTTGTCATCATCAATACGTAGTCAACACCACATGACCACATTTAATCTCAGCTTCCTTTATTGCAACAAATGTGTGGATCAAGTGAAGTCTCCAACTAAAGGCAAACACTGACCACCATAATGGTGACACGTAAATTTCCATGTGAATATTATTACATTGTCTAGAGTTAAACCTTAAGAACCTTCTTAAGAACTTTTTAGATGTACGAAAGAAATAAAGTTAAACTGGTCAGTAATAAGTGATGATGGTAATGCTGTTTTAGGAGTTCTTTAATCACCCTCTGCTGAGATCTTGAGAGATTTCATGTTTTCTTTTATTTGCAGTTGATTTAATCTAAGGGTGTGTAGTCAGTTGTCAGTTGTGTTTCTGCTTGTCTCTTCTCATTTTTCTGTTCTTGTTGTTCCTCTTTCCTTCAGTAATTCTTTGTGTTAACACCATGTGTTCATCACAATTGGAGAATGGATGGATGGATGAATGAAAAGCAAGGGTTGCTGGGGTGAGTTAGCTTTGCTGTTGGTGCGTTAAACACAACTCCGGCGTCACAGTGCCACAACGCTTCACAAGCATGTCAGCTAATGTCACTAAGTTAGCGGCTATTTACGCTATGTTAAAGGTGCCCAAGAATGCCTTTTCACAAGATGTAATATAAGTCTAAGGTGTCTCCTGAATGTGTCTGTGAAGTTTCAGCTCAAAATACCCCATAGTTTTTTTTTTTTATTAATTTTTTTAACTGCCTATTTTGGGGCATCATTAACAATGCACTGATTTACACTTGACGCCGCCCCTTTAAATCGCGTGTTCCCTGCCACACACTTGACTATATTACAGCACATTTACAAAGTTCACACAGCTAATATAACCCTCAAATGGATCTTTACAAGATGTTCGTCATGCATGCTGTATGCATGCTTCGAATTGTGTGAGTAAAGTATTTATTTTGGATGTTAACGTTTGATTCTACATGAGTTTGAGGCTGGGCTCTGTGGCTAACGGCTAATGCTACTCTGTTGGAGAGATTTATAAAGAATGAAGTTGTGTTTATGAATTATACAGACTGCAAGTGTTTAAAAATGAAAATAGTGACGGCTCTTGTCTCCGTGAAGCACAGTAATAAACGATGGTAAGCTTTAACAACATTTAACAGTACATTAGCAACATGCTAACGAAACATTTAGAAAGACAATTTACAAATATCACTAATAATATCATGATATCATGGATCATGTCAGTTATTATTGCTCCATCTGCCATTTTTCGCTATTGTTCTTGCTTGCTTACCTTGTCTGATGATTCAGCTGTGCACAGATCCAGACGTTAATACTGGCTGCCCTTGTGTAATGCCTTGAACATGAGCTGGCATATGCAAATATTGGGGGCGTACATATTAATGATCCCGACTGTTACGTAACAGTCGGTGTTATGTTGAGATTTGCCTGTTCTTCGGAGGTCTTTTAAACAAATGAGATTTATATAAGAAGGAGGAAACAATGGAGTTTGAGACTCACTGTATGTCATTTCCATGTACTGAACTCTTGTTATTCAACTATGCCAAGATAAATTCAATTTTTCATTCGAGGGCACCTTTAATGTTGTTCATATGCCTATATAGTGTTTTTAATATGCTTTAAGACAAACCATGTGCAAATTCATGAGTCAGCACCATTGCTGAGTATTTTATGTTTGAAACTTAAGTAAACCAAAAACCCACGGTTTGAAATCGGTGGTGTTTGTGACGTCACAGACTACATTGTAACCAGGGGCGTAAATCGCGGGGGGTACAGGGGGGTCAGGACCCCCCAAAAATATAATTTAAAACCACGCTAAGTATTGTAAATAAATGAGTCCGGCGGCGCCGGCGGGAGAGAACACAACACAGTTCTTCAGACAGTAGTTGAGAGGAGTTCCAGTAAGTAGGCTAACAAAGGCTATTTTATTCAAAAACATCGGATGAAGTGATTATTTTCTCTTTAATGCTGACGGTGCTGAGTAATTAGTCATAACTAGTTGTAACGCTTTATATATAGAGAGAGATCGGATAGCTGGACCAAATGGTTGCAGCCAAGTGCAAGCAAAACTCAAGTAGGCTATCTGACGTTTCACATGGGGTTTATTATCAGCGCCGTTCCCACGAACACATGGGGCAGTTTGCAACACTTCACTGACAACTGCGTTACTGAACAAAACAAAAGAAATAAGCGACAAAGAGCAACAGAGATAAATCATGCACACATGCGATGCTCACAGTTCGCGCTCCATCTATATACTGCCCACTCATCAGCGAGTGAGAGAGCAGTACCTAATTCCACTTGTTACATAGTAATGGGAAACCAAGGCTTTCTGAAGCTTTTGAGGCTTCCATCAAATTGTGCCGAAAAAACGGTTCATTACACAAAGCTTTTAACACAGTGTCCATTAGCGACATCTGGTGGTCAGACTGGTTTCTCCACTATATCTTAATCCATATCGGAGCAGATACGGTTTGAAAAAGCACTTGACCAAAGCTTTGGAAGTCTGTGACATGAATCACTGTTGTCGTGAATCAGTTCTATCTAATATAAACTAATTTCATCTAAATTAATTTGTGACAATGAGACCACCACTCGTGTCATGTGTAACCTGGTCAACAGATTCACATTTTGATCAATAATATAAAATATACAATGATGTGATCATAACTGACAATAGTAGTTAAAAAAATGTTTTGGGTGAGCTGTTTAACCGTTCTGTTCAGGGTCTCTGAGACCCCAGCAATAAAACATGATTAAATGCATTTTCCTTTATGCAACTGAAGCGCCATTTTTTTTCAAACCAGCTGTCTCGATTTTCCGATACTGCGCAACGTTCGAAGTGGTATTGTCATTTCGATACATGCATCGGTACAGTCGCAATACGATAGTGCGTCGAGCCTCTGTATCAACAGTCCCATCACTAGTCATAACAAAAGAAAAGAAAAAAAGATAACTGATGATTTTTTTCCCAGTAAGTCCGCTATTTTAGCGATTATAATGTTACCTAGATTGTTTGCTAGCTTGTTTACAATACTGTTGAGTGTTGGGTTTTGCTCAATGTGTATTCATCGTATTTTTGTGACTTGGTAGTAAACAACTTCAGAAATATTCCAATAAATAAATGATTTTGAAGAAGAATATTTTGGTCAATTTAGTCAGTTTTTTTCATTGAACCAAAGAGAAACATTGAGCATAATGGCACAGTCTCAATGCTGCACTAATAATAGTAGTAAGGGTTTCTTCTGTGTAACATTACATGTATCCTTTATAAGTAAATTTTTGGCTGTATTATTTGTGTCCCCTTCAAAAATTGCTCTTGAGAAATTTTATGTTTATTGCCCCCCCTACTGTCAGATGAAATCTACGCCCCTGCTTGCAACCAATCACAACAACGTGCTGCAGGCTTTAGCATATCATTAACTATGACTGCTCTGAAGCAGGGAAGTCTCGAGAGAAGCTAGGTTATCACAGTATGTTCTGTTGATATGAAAAATTGTGTAGATTTATCAATATAGCGAGTCTATTACGATGTTATGATGAACTATAAGCCTTTCTCCACTGACGTTCTGAGTGTTCAAAGCGTCTGTAAGGATACTGATTGTTAGAAGGCCATCTGACTCTGAGATGAAGAACAGGAACGGTGTGTGTAACATTAGCAGCACATTATTAGCTGTTTGATAACATACTCAAGCAAAAGGCTATCTATATTAATTCATATTAATGAATGACAGAACCGTCGCAAGGGCTGTGCCAAGTGTGCGAGCGCATAGCGGCTCATGCCAAAGTGACAGCTGACTTGAAGTAAAGCCAATAAAGTTCATGTTTTTGTCCTTCGAAATACTTAAATACTATAAAACAATATTGCTCTGAGCGTGTGACCGTGATTCATGCATATTCTCGATACTGTCTGTTTCACTAAGAAATCTTCAGGTGATTCAGTGAGAGAGCAGTCCAAACTAATGCAAATGGATTCAGACCGTTTTACCAATTCATAATTTAAAACACAATTGAAGCGTCAGAAAATATGAGCAGTTCAGTTGCACAGCTGTTAAACTGAATATATGAAGCTTGATTTTTTTTTTTAAAATATGAAGCAAAGATGAGTTTTAAGGGATAAAATAATTGAAGCTTTAATGTGTTGATTTTTTTCTTAAATATCCACAACACAAACAACAAACTGCTCGTCACTATAGCAACAGTAGATTCGGAGCTGGTGCAAGCGAGTGGAGGCGGGCCTAATTTGCATATTCATTGATCCGTGTATATTAAATGAGGCAAGGATCAAATCAAAAACATTTCCCCACATTTTATGTCCCCCCCACTTCCCAAACCAAACTTTCACCCTTGTAGAGTTACATACATTTTAAGGCTAAAAGAAATTTTTTTCACTTGAATTTTTTTAAAAATATGCCATTTTAGAGATCGGGCACGAGAGAGCAAAGATGAGTTTTAAGGGATAAAATAATTGACTATCGAGAGTTTCTGGGGACTTTAATGTGTTGATTTTAATAAAAACACAGAACTCTCATTTCACAGTAAGACACAATGAACTCTTTTACTTTCATTTTCAACTGATAGTATTTCTCTTCAGGAAAACTGATCAAGAAAACATGTGCCTAGAGCTATAAAGTTAGAGATTGAGTTGACCAAATTGGGAAGTTTTTTCCTAGTGGTCATTATGTAAAACACAAAGGAAAAATCCTCCATGAGATATTGCTTTATAGCCAGTGATGGTTAAATTAAATTCAAACAAGAATAACGGCGTTATAAATAAACGTCGTTACTAACGCCGTTACTTTTTTCAGTAACGAGTTCAAATAAAGAAGCAGAGCCTTAAAGTTATTGGAAACCCAAGCCATGTTCTCCATAAGGAGTAAGTTGATGCCCTCAGGAGATATAGGGTACCAGCGAGAAGTTAAACAGGTACACATTTTCTCTGATTCCATTATCAATTGAGTTATTGAACAATTATGAATTGTGTGTGGGCGTAAGGTGAAGGGCAACGTCATATTTACTGCTGTGTAATGGGAGATGTGTGTTGATGTGGATTTATTTATTTATTTGATAGTTGATCTGCTCTCTTGTTACTAAGAAAATTTCTCCTGAGGGATAAATAAATAAAAACAGTGCCTGTTTACACCTGGTCACTTCATGTATTTTTATCTGATTTATCAAAACAATTTCATTTACACTTGGCCACATAAATATGTCTCCACAAAAAACATACATCTGATCTTCAATTCCCACGTTATATGCAGATATCATGGAGTTTGCGTCACCGAAATCACAGGTAGGTGAGTTTGATCTGAGGGGGCGGATTTGAGGAACCCTGCTTTAGGGGTTTTTATTAAAACTCAAGGGGCTCAAGGGAGGCACAGATGCTGCGTCCCGCTGTAACTTTGTTTCTAACTGCTGGTGTCGCTGTTGGACAGTGTCACTTTAGAAAATTAAATGATTTATATGCTTTTTAATGTCACATTTCAGAGGGTCAGAGACAGATTGATAAATGCTCATGCATTATTATTTTGACCATTTTTGAACTTAACAAACATCACAAGTTCTTTTAATGAGGCCAAATGAATTAAAGTCTTACCCATTGATGAGTGCTGCCTTTGCTGTATATGTCTTTCCTGCCTTTCTCTCATCCGGATCGTACCATTGAGAGAGATCCATCCTGTCGTTTGGTATCTGAACTGTACAGTTCTCTCCATGAAGGAGGACTTGCCATAAGTTTTCAAGTCCCTCACCTAAAATGGATGAGAAAATACAGCGTAAATACAATTTAGGTCAAAATCATAACATGAACAAATAATGAAACACCATAAATTGTTAACAATTACCTCCAGGAAAATGGCATCCAATGCCAACAACAGCTAATTCTGCATCATCATCCATCATGTTTCATATGCTGTGTGTGCAAATTACAATCTATAGACAGCAAAAAAATAATAATTGAGACAGCTGACTAAATATTTATCCATGGCATTTAATATTTTGGTTTTCTTCTTTATGCATTTCGTTCAGCAGAACAATTAAAAATAATAATATAATAATAATTAAAAATAAAGTGGAAAAAATCATCATTTTTAGCCAAGGACCTCTGGTTCAGTTGACAGAGAATGGACAATTATTACTAGTAAACCAGAAAAAAAAATGTTCTGTATAAAGTAGAGACAATATGAAAATCTGATCAAATATGGAATCTAATTTGACTTACCTGGATACTCATGTTCAATCTTGTTGTCTTGTTGAAAATGCTCACATGAGGCCAAGACTACCCAATATTTGTTTAAGTTAAAGGAGAAGTGAAAGTTCAGGCTTTTTCATATGTCTTCCTGTTAGATCATCAAACAATTTCTTAAGAAAACCCCCAGAATAGAATAAGTTGACTCGACTCTTTTTCACATTTTTGATTCGCATCTATAGCCTAACCCAGTTTAGCTTTATATTTCCCCCAGATGTGACGAAACCGCTCAGTTTGCCAAGTTAGCAGAATGTATTAGTGATATCAAAGACTGCATGGTTCGTATTTTCCTTCTTCTCATTTCTGACAAAACAGTTATTGCATCAATTGTTCAGTTGAGGTTTAAAGACACTTAATAATGAGTAAAACTGTGTTTATCGATCTGACTTCACTGACACCACTGAATGAGAACAAACACTGAACTGAGCTGAATAATGTCACTTCTGTCTTCAGTCCCAGCAAACATGCCAGTGTGGGCCCGCTGTGGGCAGCACGTCCTGATACTACTGAGTTAGATGTGTTCCTGGGTCAACATATAGAACACTAGAACATTCCAGTCTGAAAATTTAGTCTTAACCCCATTCCTACCCTTAAACATAACCCTACCCATAATTAATCCCACAAATCAGAGGGAAATGATAGATGAATAACACTGATGTAGAAGCACCAATTCATGATTTTAAGCCTAAACTTGACATTTTCTGTAAACTTGTCCCTCAAATCTGATTGATTTGAATGTTGTTCCAGGATCAAGAAAAATGTTGACCCAGGAACATGTTGAACTCAGCAATATCAGGTTATGCCTGTGGGTAAGTGTGGGTTTTCTGTGGGACAGTGTGGGCAAGGGTAGACCCCTTGGGGCCCCATGTAGGCTTTCCAACAGAAAACCCACACGGGTCCCCAGTAGGTTAGCCCATGCGGGGCCCATAGCAGTTTTGCCTGTTTGGGCCCCCATGAGGGTTTACTGTGGGCAACCCACTGTGAGTTTGCCCACAGAAAACCCACACAGGCCCCCCGGTGGGTTACCTCATACAGGATCACACAATAGTTTTTCACTGTAGGGCCAACATGAGAGATTAACATGGGCAATCCACCATGTTACCAGCACAGCACAGTACAGTCAAATCATTGTTTTAGGATTAGAAGCTCAAGGGTCAGGGTTAATCAAACTATTTTTTAACAATTTAGTAAAATGTCATAAATGTCATTACATTCAACAGCCCAACACCATACTTAACTAAAACTCCACACAGTCAACAAGATAGCAAGACAAGTACTGCCTTCACCTGTTTGCTTGTAGCAGCTGATAAAGTCAGACAGACCATATTACAGTAGATTAAACACCATTGGACCATTAGACTTCATTAAATCACAGCACTTATATATTCGTTTATAAATAACACTAAATCATTATAATACTATAAGTTGTATGTTGTAATACAATGAAGTCTTTGGTAACACTTTATATGAAGACCATGCTTATAATGAATTATAGCCTCATTTACACTTATTTAATAAGTAAGTACTACTATTCTATAGATATATTTATAAACACTCATTTAGACCTATACTGCATAAGAACAGTTATAGTAACATTTATATTGTTTTTATAATTACTTATAAGCCATGCATTTGCTTTTTCAATGCACATGCTCATAATCCATTATAAACTGATATTTAAATGATCAAATATTAATAGTTCCAGAGACACTTGTTTGCTCTACCAATCAGTTATTGTCGGTTCTGGACCTTGAAGGCAATACTTTGGGTTGAGTAGATCCTTAGCACCTCCAGCTAAATTAGTATCCTGACTCCCTAGAGTTATATCAGGGCCAGGGGTCTCAAACTCAAATTGTGCTGGGGGCCGTTGCTGTGATTGACACCTCATAGGAGGGCCATTTTAACATTCAAGCACAAGAAAGTGCAAAATTTCCTTTGCATTATTTGTCATTTACTTCAAATTTCATTACTAAAATATTTTTGCCATACTTGACAAAAAATGTAAACAGCAGTGTCTCTATAATTGTTACATACAGTATTAGTTTTTAACAGTTAGTGCAAATATTTTCCCTTACTTTATTTTAGCTTAAATATCATCCCAATCTTGCGTTTTTCCAGGCGCGTCAATGCCGTGGCGAGATGAAAACATCTCAACTTTTCAGAATGCCGCAAGCGCACAGCAGGTCATGTGACAAGGACCAATCGAAAGCTCAGCCGAACAGCTGATCATAGCTGTACAAGGCGGGTTTTTATTTCTCATCTCCATAAATGTATCTAGTAGTAGATTTAATGCAAGGACTTGAAATCAATCATTCTTTTGCTGAAACATACTCATTGTGAAGAGGGCAGTTCATGGTTGCATAGCAACGAGAGACGCCACGGGAGTGCAAGCGCTCTGGAAATAAGAAGAAAACAGTGCGGCCGCTTATGTGACGCGACTTGTGAATGGCCCTTTAGAACAGCGACTTTTCTTTGCATATCAGGGTTACAGCTAGCGTTTCTTGAAACAGTATATGTTCCTCATCCACTTTCCTTTTCGGTTTGGAAAAAAAACATATTTCATTCGCACAGCCAAACAACAAATAAACTAGGAAAGCCCCGAACCAGCTCTCATCAAATCTACCTGCGTGCTTTTTTAGAATCATATCATTCTTTTGAATATGGAATATGGTATGAGACAACTAGAGAATAATAATAATAATTTAGCGGGCCGGATTATGTTTTATTTTTTAGATCAGTTGCGGGCCGGGTGGAGGGGGAGGGCGGGCCGTAAATGGCCCGTGGGCCGGGAGTTTGAGACCACTGGTGTAGGCTCTTCAGGAGCCTCCCTGTTACTTGCGTTTAGCTTGGACTCAGTTGAGTCTAGTTGGTACTCCCCTCTCTTGATTGGGTCGTCATATAGAGGACCTCGCCCCCTGAGTTGGTCTTAGAGGTTTAAGAGATTCTTTTAGTAAGAACTCCCTTGGTAGATCAGCTCCTGTTGGACCTGGAGGTACACCTCTCATTAGGGACCCTATGTAGAGTACTCAGCCTCTAGAGTGCTTTGTTCAAGAAGCGCTCTGTAGATCCTAGGTTGAGCAGGGTAACTCCACTCGATTGCAAGGGTTCAAAAGCGCTATGTTGTGTCCTGCTCCCCAGGATGCCCATCTCTACGATCCGGTCTGAGTTGGTTTCTGCCAGTTTGCAGTCCCTCTTTCTGGACGTGTTTGAGATTGCTGGCCAGATTAGGTTACTACTACCAGGTCGGCCTCATTGCTCCGCTGAGAATATTACAGTCTGTAATATATAAAAATTTACAAAAAAATTAATGTAGATGTTAAGATTTTGATCTGGAACATATTTTTTTATGGTTTGTATCACTTCCTCTCACAAAATTCAATTCAATTCAAATTTATTTGTATAGCGCTTTTCATGATACATATCATTTCAAAGCAGCTTTACAGAAAATGGATGTCAACATTCCAATTTAAAGAATGTAGTTAGCAAATAATATAATTTAGGTAATTAATTTACAATCACTGTTAGCAGTTTAACTGAAGGTAGAAGCAAAGAGCTCCTGGAGAAATGAATTACATTAACAATAATTAGGATATTGTCATGATCACGAATTGGAGTGCCCAAGTTAACCACTAGAGGGCACTCCAACATGGACTATTGTCTCACCTTTTGACTACATTACCCATAACACACTTCTCGGACTCATTATCCTCATTTCATTGCACCCAGCTGTTTTGTGTTTGCTCATTAGTTTCTGTCTATTTATACTCAGTGTTTCTGTCCTTGGTTGTGGTTTGTTGTATTGTCTTGCACATTTTGTATCTCTGGCTTTTTGTTTTGTGGACTGATTATCTGGATTTTGACCCCTGCCTGTTTTTTGGATGTACGACTGTGGATTGCCCAATAAAGGCTGCGCTTGGATCTTGCCATCTTGTTTGTGTGCAACCGTGACAGAACAAACCACCACTGCAAGATCCAGCAGCATGAGGGTTAAAATATAATGATGATGCGCTTAAAGAGATTTTTAATAAGGGTCTTGTTTGTGTGCAACCATGACAGATATAGAAATTGTGCAGTGAGAATGTTGATCCAGATAATTGCATCTTCTGAAGTCCTCGCAGGAGTTGCCGCCGTCTCTTCACAGGTGATGGTCATCTGAGGTCTTCTTAAGAGGCTGGATCCAAACTGAAGCTGATGTACTCTCTAGTCACCTTGGGGCGGGTGTCCCGAGGTAAAACAGAAAAGCAAAAGGAGAATAATTAGCGTAGCTGCTGTTCATAACTTTAAGCAAAGATAGTCATGTGCAATTGATCTGGAATGAGATGCATTATGTGAATGCTTGGCTAAAGAGATGTGTCTTTAATCTAGATTTAAACTGGGTGAGCGAGTCTGAGTCCCTAACATTATCAGGAAGGCTATTCCAGAGTTTAGGAGCCAAATGTGAAAACGCTCTTCCTCCTTTAGAGGACTTGGATATCCTAGGTACAACCAGAATTCCAGAGTTTTGTGATCTTAAAGAGCGTGAAGGATTGTAGGGTGATAGAAGATCAGTTAAGTACACAGGAGCTAAACCATTTAGAGCCTTATAGGTCATTAGCAATACTTTATAATCAATATGGAACTTAATGGGTAACCAGTGTAGAGATGATAAAATTGGTGTTATATGATCATATTTTCTTGACCTGGTAAGAACTCTAGCAGCTGCATTTTGTACTAATTGTAGCTTGTTTATTGATGAAGCAGGACAACCAGCTAATAATGCATTACAGTAATCTAGTCGAGACGTCATGAAAGCATGAACTAACTTTTCTGCATCAGTAATAGATAACATATTCTGTATTTTAGCAATGTTTCTGAGGTGGAAAAAGGCTGTTTTTGTAACATATGAAATATCATTTTTTTAAAGGACAAGTTGCTGTCTAATATAACACCCAGGTCTTTAACTGTCGAGGATGAAGCAACAGTACATCCTTCTAAATGCAGACTGTAGTCTGAGAGATTCTGTGTGCAGGTTTTTGGTCCAATAAGGAATACTTCAGTCTTATCTGAATTTAATAGAAGAAAATTACTAGTCATCCAGTGTTTTACTTCTTTACCACACTCTGTCAGTTTGGATAATTTAGAGATTTCATCTGGTCGTGCAGTGGAAACTAATTCCATGTTTTCTTATAATATTGCCGAGTGGCAGAATGTAGATTGAAAATAACAGAGGGCCTAACACAGATCCTTGCGGCACTCCATAGTTTACTATCGTGATCTTAGATTTTTCCCTGTTTATATAAACAAAATTGTGACCGTCTGATAGGTACGACCTAAACCACCGTAATTCCTGTCCCTGAATACCAGTGTAATTTTGTAGTCGATCTAAGAGTATTTTATGATCTATAGTGTCGAACGCAGCACTGAGATCAAGTAACACTAGTATTGAGACACAGCCCTGGTCAGAAGCTAGAAGTAAGTCGTTTGTAATTTTAACGAGCGCAGTTTCTGTGCTATGATGAGATCTGAATCCTGACTGAAATTTTTCATAGATAGAGTTTTTTTGCAAGAAGGAGCACAATTGGACCGACACTACTTTTTCTAGTATTTTAGACATAAATGGAAGATTTGAAATGGTCTGTAATTTGCTAATACGTTTGGATTTAATTGTGGTTTCTTAATGAGAGGCTTAATAACTGCTAGCTTGAACGGTCGTGGGACATGACCTAGAGATAAAGACGAGTTGATAATATTGAGAAGAGGTTCTTCTGCTACAGGTAACAGCTCTTTCAGTAGTTTAATGGGAATTGGATCTAATAAACATGTTGTTGGTTTAGACGCAGTAATACGTTTATTTAGCTCTTCCTGTCCTATAGTTGTAAAGCACTGCAACTGTTCTCGAGGGGCGATAATTGAGGCTGAATCATACAACTCTGTCAAAGGTTGTACATTTACAATTTTATTTCTGATACTTTAGATTTTCTCAGTAAAGAAATTCAAAGAGTCATCACTACTGAACTGTAATGAAAGATTTTGTTCTGGTGATGTCTGTTTATTTGTTAATCTAGCTACTGTACTAAATAAGAACCGTGGATTGATAAATTTGCGGAGATGCTCAGCAATGGCTGCTTTTAGAGTCTTTCTATAGCGGGACGAACTGTCTTTCCATGCGATTCTGAAGACCTTTAAACGAGTTTGTCTCCATTTGCGTTCTAGATTACGAGTTTCTCTTTTCATAGCGCGAGTAATACTGTTGTACCATGGAACGGTATTTTTCTCTCTAACCTTTTTTAATCTCATCGGTGCAACAGTATCTAATGTACTAGTGAAAATGGTGCACATACTGCTAGTCATTTCCTCAAGATCATTTGCGTGTTTAGGTACGATGAGCAGCTGAGACAGATCAGGCAGATTATTTGTGAATTTATCTATAGTTGTCGGGAGAATTGTTCTGCCTAGTCGATATCGCGACACAATTTGACAAATATCATCAGTATGCAGTACGCATGTTACAAGATAGTGATCAGAGACATCATCACTTTGCGGTAGAATTTCTATATCAGTAGGATTTATTCCATGTGATATAATTAAATCTGGAGTATGATTAAGACTGTGAGTGGGTCCAGTGACGTTTTGTTCGACCCCAAAGGAGTTTAGTAAATCTGTAAACGCAGCCCCTAACGCATCATTTGTAATGTCTACATGAATGTTAAAATCTCCAACAATCAGCGCTTTATCAACGTTGACCAATAGGTCTGAGAGAAAGTCTGCAAACTCTTTTAGGAAATCAGCATAAGGCCCTGGAGGTCTATAAACGGTAGCTAAAGCAAGAGATAGTAGTGACTTTTTACTTATATCTGAGAGTGTAAAATTTAGCATAAGAATTTCAAATGAATTAAACCTGTAGTTTGTTTTCTGAGTAACGTTAAGAATATCTCTATAGATTGTTGCTACACCACCGCCACGGCCAATCAGACGGCATTTATTTTTATAATGGTAGCCAGGTGGACAAGACTCATTAAGACCGAAATAATCATTTGGTTTAAGCCATGTTTCAGTAAGGCAAATTACATCATGACTATTATCTGTGATCATTTAATTTATGATAACTGCCTTAGGTGTTAGCGATCTAATGTTTAGTAGCCCTAGTTTTAGAAATTGATTTTGTTCAGTAATTTTACAAAAATCTGCTTTGATCACGATTAGGTTTTTTCTAGATCCTTTATTTTTATTGTTAAACCTCACTATTCGGGGAATAGACACAGTTTCTATAGACTGTACTACACTCACATTTCTATCAATTAAGTGGGCAGAACACAGACTGTGATTTGAGGTTTGACTTACTAGTCATATGGTGCGAAGCGTCTTGGAGATTGTAACACAGTTCGTATATACTCTCGAAAGTGTTTTCCATATAGTGTTCGTAAGAAACTTGCTTCTCAACTAATACTTCCATTCTTTGACTATTGTGATGTGGTTTATCAAATGGCGTCAAAATCAGATCTTGCCCTACTTAATACAGCATATAATAGAGTTTGCAGATTTGTTTTGGATTGTTCTTTTTTTACTCATCACTGTACAATGTATGATGCACTTCAGTGGTCATCTCTGAATGTTAGAAGACATATTCATTGGCTTTAACTTGTATTTAAATGTATTCATTTTGATTATCCCAGTTACCTGCAGCAATATTTTGTACCTTGTTCATTAAATTATCTAGTTAGGCATTCTATTCAGATTTACTTTTTGGTTCCTCATGCAGAAAAAACAATTGGTAAAAGAGCATTTAGGTTCAAAGCACTAATGGACTGGAATAATTTACCTGTAGAGATTAGATTCATTACATCATTTGGGTTGTTTAAACAATGTTTAATATCTTATTTAAAGATTGACTGTACATGTTACACTTGAGACTGTCACTGTCACTGTTTCTGTTTTTGTTTTTTTGTTTTTTTTGTTTTTCCCTCTGTGTGTTGTGTTTGTATTGTTAATTATAATTTCATGATGTTTGTATGTTAAGATTATGTAATTTTGAATGTTGGGACCCCCTCGAAAACGAGATGCTACATCTCAAGGGGTTTATCCTAAATAAATAAATTTCAATATACGGGAAGAAGGAGGCGGGAACCGGCCAACATTCAACAAAACTTTAATAGTAAAATAAACAAAGAACAAAATGAAAGTAATGCCGGCAGACCCTCGCGGACGTCTGCCGGCCACACAGACATAATAAAACATAACGTAAAGTCCAGGCCTGGTCCTCTCTCGTCCTTCACTGTCGTCGCTCCTCCTTTTATGCTCCCGGATCTCCTCCGTGAGAGACTCAAGGCGGGTGCGCCTCCCAGGTGGAGCTCATTAACACTCGCGCCACCGGCCTCGCGCCGTTCTCTCACGGCTCTCGCCCGCCCTGGTCGCCACAGAGATGTTCTCTGACAGAAGATCAGCTCCGATGCTGCTGGGGTGCAGGCCATCAGCACGGAAGAGCCTAGGACGCTCCCAGAAAAGATTCCAATTATTTACAAAGAGCAGCTTCTGTTCATTACACCAAGACATCAACCATTCATTTAAAGCAAATAATCTACTGAACCTTTCATGTCCTCGTCGGTACGTCGGAAGCGGTCCGGACACGATGATCTTCGTCGCGGGCGATGTGGCTCGTACCGTCTCGATCAGGCTCCTGAAGTCCTGCTTCAGCACCTCCGTCTGCCGCAGCCTGGTGTCGTTCACCCCTACGTGCAGCACTACAGCTCCGATGGTCTCAGCACCGTTGAGGATCGCGGGAATCTGCGCAGAGACATCGAGAACACGAGCACCAGGAAAACAGTGAATGCGCACCTTACCTTTGGCTGTGGTAGCGTGGACGTGGCGGACGATGGAGTCCCCGATGACCACGGCGTCGCGTTCTGCCTCGCGAAGAGGGGAGAAGCGGTTCCGTGTCGAGACGTCGAAGACCGGGGGCGGCGGAGGAGAGGTCCTGGTCCGAGGCCTGGCTCGCGTCTTCCACTGCTGAAGCACCCAAGGTCCCTGGTGTGATGGCGCCGGAGTGAACAAGGGATGGGATGAACGCGTTCTGGGTGCTCGGGCCCTGTGCAGAGAAACACACGGCATAGAGGTAGCAGGAGTGTTAATATCGCGCTGCAAACTTACCAAGGGTTGGTGAGCGTCAGCGCGAGAAGTTTCCAGCGCTGTCTGCCACTCGCGTAGCTCGACCTGCTTCTCGAGAAGGATCCAGATCTGCCGCTCCACGGCCTCCAGTTCCAACTGCACCGCATGCAGCTCAAACGTGTCCTCACCTGCACACAAAGGTAGAGAAACATCCAATACACTCGCCATTAGAGTAGATGAAACAATAATATAGTGAGAGAGAAGAGTACAAACGCTAGCGTACCACGCCGCTAATGCTAACGGGCTAAAGCTAGTAGCGAAAGTTCGGGACGTCAGATAAAACTAGCGATATCAAGGTAATCCGAATGTTTTTTTATATATAAAATAATATTGGGGATGTGTTCCCCCACCGAAAAAGAAAGAGTGATATATTATAAGTTTGATTTTATGAGGCAAAAACAAGCAATTAGGAATCAGCTCGACAGAGCTCTAGCTCAAACAGCGCAGCAGCAACCAAATGGCAGCAAAATGTCCTTACTGCAACATTACAGTAACAGTAATTTTATACACTTTTCTTTTTTAATTTCTATAAAATTAAATACATTTACATAGTTACTTTCAAGATTTGTCCATCTTTGTAAATACCTATATTAAAAAATTATTTAAAATTAGGGGATTTTATGATATTCTTTATGCCATGGAAAATTTTGATGCTAACCTTAGATATAAATTGTTGTAATACATGCCAAAGATAAAATATTTTGCTTTTTATGACAAATATTGTCATTTGAGTGTGTAAATCATCTCTAGTGAAGGGTTAAAATAACTTTTGCAAACAACCGTCTGATTAATAATTAAAATAAATCATTGCTGCTGTAATGACAGCTTGTGTCTGTAAGGTTAAAAGTACAAATGTCACAGCAGCCTTACGCAATGTTGCAAACCGTTGCTTTGCGCCACCTGGTGGTGATTTCGCGACAAGTGTCACATGCCACTGGGTTGTATTTAACGCTGTGGCCTCGTGGCGGCATTACACGTGGTGGTAATAGGCATTTTGGTAGTACCTACTGTAAATGTATTTACCTTTAGCATAATTAGGTAAGTAATGTTTACAGTAATGCTTTACATGGTAATGTAAAAACTAACATGAACTTACAATGAGCAATACCTTTGTTACTGTATTTATTAATCTTTATTAAAGTGCCCCTATTATGTTTTTTTGAAAATGACCTTTCATGTAGTGGGTAGCATAGCTCTAAGTGAATGACCCTAGTGAAAAAAAAGTATGCTTTATTGTATTTTAAATATATTCCCTTTTTCTATAGTACACTGCAAATATACTAACAAAAAATGTACTATCATTAAATATATAAAAAGTATATTAGTATCATATTTTCACAATACAACTTTTAACACACTTTAAAATAATTGTACTTTAGTCTTATTTTCTAAAAAATATATTTTAGAAAAATATACTTGAAGTGTAAGTTCAGTTTATTTTTTAAAAGTGTATTTATTTGCACTTTATAAAAATATATTTGAGGTATATTTTAACTGTGTACTGAAAATGATCATTGTAACAATGCACTGAAAGTATATTTAAAAAATACATTATTTAATATCCTGAAGTTGTAGTGTATCTGTAACAAAGCGGGAGTCATGGTAAGATCCAAATGCAAGCTTTATTAAGAATGTCGTACAGGCAGGGTCAATCAGGAGCAGACGAGAACAGCAAGGGACAGGCAGGATCGTAATCAGGGTGCAGGCAATGGTCAGGACAGGCGGATATCATTCACAGAACAGTATAACAGGCAAGGGTCAGGACAGGCAGCAACGGGTCAAGAAACAGGAACAGGCAAGATCAAACACAAGCAGACAGGATAGAAGGAACGCTCAGAATTGTCACTAGGAATCAAGACTTCGCGGTGAGGTGGTGTGTGTGTGAGTCCTTTATAGTCCTGGTAATGAGTATCAGCTGGGTGTGGTGATTAGTGTGGAGTGTGCATGGCTGTATGTGGCAACAGGTGATTGGTGGAGTGAGTGCATGTGACTGACAGGGAGGATTATGGGAAATGGAGTCCGGAGTGAACAGGAACAGACTGTGATCGTGACATAACGCCCCCCTCCCGGAAGGCGCGTCCTCGCGACGTAAAGGAACAGCTAGGGAGGGGGGGTGGGTGCATTGGAGATCTAACAGCAGCCGGGAACGGGATCTCCAATGCAGCCCCAGGAACACAGGCAGCCACGGTGGGTCAGGTGGCTCGGGCGGCCACGGCAGGTCAGGTGGCCTGGGCAGCCACGGCAGGTCGGGTGGTTCAGGCAACCACGGCAGGTCAGGTGGCTCGGACAGCCACGGCAGGTCAGGCGGCTTGGACGGCCACGGCAGGTCAGGCGGCTTGGACGGCCACGGCAGGTCAGGCGGCTCGGACGGCCACGGCAGGTCAGGCGGCTCGGACGGCCACGGCAGGTCAGGCGGCTCGGACGGCCACGGCAGGTTAGAGTCCATGGGTGACCCCAGCGGGTCAGAGTCTATACATGGCCCTAGTGGCCTACAGTCCATGAATGGCCATAGTAGTTCAGGGGCCCTTAATGGCCATGGTTGAGCAGGGTCCCCACCCACAAGCTCCCCACCCCTAGGTATACTGCCCCCCCCAAAAAAGTTCTTGGGGAAATCAAGGGAGGCATTGGCGGGTTCATGGGCAAGGAGCTCGGGTGGCGCCAGCAGGGCAGATGGCCTGAGTGGCAGCGGTAGAGCAAATGGTCCAGGCGGTGGTGGCAAGGCCGACCAAGGCTGCTCTATGGCCGTATCAGGCAGAGCGGGCAGTTCGGTGATGGCCTCCATGGCCGTATCAGGGAGAGCAGACCGCTCCGGGACGGCAGCGAGCTCGGGCTGCTCCGGGACGGCAGCGGGCTCGGGCTGCTCCGGGACGGCAGCGGGCTCGGGCTGCTCTGAGTGCATCCTCCAGGCGCGCAAGAACGACAAAACATAAAACGTGAGTACAGCCCTTTTGGCCATCACCGGACTGATAGGGAGAGCATGCAGAACTGGAGTGGACTCACTGGCTGGAGCGGGCTCTGGAGTTGGCTCACTGGCTGGAGCGGACTCTGGGGCAGACTCACTAACTGGAGCGGTTTCCGGAACGGACTCACTGGCTGGAGCGGACTCAACGGCAGGAACGGCCCCTTTGTTCACTGACACTGCAGGGGCGGCCATCTTGTCCATCGCGTCCAGGGCACTTGAGTCCATATCAACCGACACATTTGAGAGCGTTGAAACAGGCGCATTTGAGAGCGTTGAAACAGGCGCACTTGAGAGCGTTGAAACAGACGTACTTGAGAGCGTTGAAACAGGCGCACTTGAGAGCGTTGAAACAGACGCACTTGAGAGCATTGAAACAGACGCACTTGAGAGCGTTGAAACAGACGCACTTGAGAGCGTTGAAACAGGCGCACTTGAGAGCGTTGAAACAGACGCACTTGAGAGCGTTGAAACAGACGCACTTGAGAGCGTTGAAACAGACGCACTTGCGTGCAAAGCGTCTGACGAACTTGAGTGCGAAGCGGCCGGCTGGTTTGAGAGCGAGGCGGCCGGCGGGCTTGAGAGCGAGGCGGCCGGCGGGCTTGAGAGCGAGGCGGCCGGCGGGCTTGAGTGCGAGGCGGCCGCCGGGCTTGAGAGCGAAGCGGCCGGCTGGCTTGAGAGCGAAGCGGTCGCCGGGCTTGAGTGCGAAGCGGCCGACTGGCTTGAGTGCGAAACGGCCGGCTGCTGCTTGGGAATACCAGCCGCTCGCGCTGAAATCAGCGGTGGATCAGCCACACTGGAACGCAAACCTCTCCACTCCCAGACAGATCCAGAGATGTGACGTGATTCAGCGGCGACGTGACTTTGCTCTGGGCGATCAACGAAGGCGTGACGTTGCTCTGGGCGATCAGTGGCGACGTGGTTGTGTGACTGTTTCAATTCGATGAATGAGATTCAGAGCCTCTATGGCAGGAAGACCCAGAAGAGATTTTGTGAATTTATTTACAACATAAATGTCTTGGATGCTGTTTTGTCCTTTTGCACTCAATATACATTGAAAACATCCTTTTGTATCCAGTATGTTGTGCCCTGGACCATACAGTGCTTTTGGGGGTGTTTTCAACTCACCAAACTTGCCCGTTTTGAAGATGCTCTCTGGAATCGCAGACACAGCTGCTCCTGTGTCGAGATTAAAGTTAACAGGAGTTCCATTTACAGTGACAGTCTCTGTTGACATTTCCTCCAGAAAAGCATACTCCTGTACCTCAGAGGATTTTCTGTCCTGTTGCGACACAGAGTCCAATTTATATGTCCGACATACAACTGCAAAATGTCCTAGTTTTTTACATTTTCTGCATTCTGCATTTTTCGCTGGACACTCCTTCCAGGTATGTTTCCGTCCCGTTTCACATCTTCCACAGTTTTTTTGCATTGATTTTTGTGTCTTTTTGTTGTCCTGGTATCTGTCTGGCTTGTATTGTCTATAATGGGCTGTTTTGTTACTTGAGGCTTTATCCCTTATCGCATTGATGTTCAAGCTGTGAGTTTCTTTTAATTCTGATCCATGTAACACCGATTGTATCGTTCTGGCGCACTGTTTGGATAGCTTTGCCTAATGTTAGCTCTGAAACCAGCTCTGACTCACCCAGTGATAACAGCGCGAAGATATCCTCTGCTTCATTTCCCATGGTATATAACAAGGAGTTGATGTGGTATTCTTCGGGCTTTGAACTCAATCCAGATGCTAGACGAAAGCGCTCGAACCGTCTGATCCATCCGCTGAGTTAGAGAAGTCGAACGGCTCTGGAGGGAATATCTGCACTGCTGCAACAGCCATCTTTCGGTCTGTTTGCTGTACTGGTTCTCTGTAACCTATTCTTCAGGTTCACTTCTGACGCCATGTATAATATTCTCTATATTAACTGTTAATAAACACGCAGCATACATTTGTGTATAACTCACATGGCGAACGCCACTTTATTCTCCCTCCCCCTACGTCATCCTCCCTTGCGCCTCATGGGTAATGAAGTCCCTACCATTACAGAAAACATTGGATGACTTCAGAGTTTCCAGAAAAACATTCAGATGCATCTGTTATCCTGCACTGCAGCATCAAGACTTGTATTGTATAAGCTAGCTTCAACAACGCAGTACAGGACAGTAGCTAACCTGTTTGCTGTCAGTCGGACTTCTGTTTGCCGCTGTGAGCATGACTTTCGTAAGGCTGTGATTGCAATACTTTGGCCCAAGTTCACCAGAACACCTGACCAGGACAAACTGTCTGAGATGGCAGATTAATTGGAAGAGAGATTTGGAATTCCACAGTGCTATTGATGGTTCTCACATCCCTATATTGAAACCTCCACAATACCAATCGGATTTCCAGAACAGAAAAGGCTGGCTCTCCATCATTTTATAAGCAGTTGTGGATTGTAAAGGGATGTTCTGGGACCTTAATGTTGGACAGCCAGGGAGGGAACACAACTGATGTTGGCTACTTCATTCTTGGTAATTCTGTTAACCATTGCAGAAATGGTAGTTAAATCCATATTATGACACTGGCAGGCTCAATAACTATACAACATGAGAACAAGTCAAGCCTGTTGTGTGGTTGAACATGCATTTGGGAGGTTGAAAGGAAGGTGGAAGTGTCTCAGTAAAAGAAATGACGGCAATGTAAATGCATAGTGGTGTGGTGATCGTGATATGTTGTGTTTGCTACAAATAAAATATTTGAAATGAAGTTTTGGTGTAAAGCTATTTTGTGACCTACACAATAGGTTGTTTGAAATCGTGTGGTTCTGGTGACGCGTTAAATTATTGTGGAGGGCAAGCAGTGAAAATTAGAATGAAAGAGTTGGAGAGAAGTCCGTACTGTGCTGGTTTAGAAAAGTATAGACAGAAAATCACAACATATGTTGGATGTGTTCATGTTACGAAGGGGAGCGATTTTTCTACTGAATTGAAAGACTTGATTGCAATCGAGGAGGAAGATATTGAGAATGTGAAGCTGCCGCGTTCAGGACTGGGTTTGCTTATATTGAGCTGCCTTTCTAGTGAAGTGTTTTTGATTCATTTTTGGGCAGTATTTTTGATTTTCTCTTGTGATTATGAAAAATGTCGCCACTGCAGGTCATTTATGCTGAATCGAGAATTACAGCAGAAGCTCACATCATCGTTCAGGGAAAAACTGGACGGTGTAATACAATTTTCACCTTTTCTAGGGAAGCCGGTTGAGGAGGTGACGGGAAGACGCCATATAGCAAATCTAATAATGTCACTGATTGAACCCACTGCCTATAAAATAATCCCACAGCTGAGTGTTTTTGAAAGTGTTGCGTTTCGTTTGGTTCAATAATTAGCATTATATTTGCTAGTATGACTCTCAGTCGGCTTGAGAATGAGCAGAAGGGTCAATATCACTATAAAGTGCCTTTTAGTCCTCATCAGAATCACTCGGTCATCATGAATGTGATGCAAAATAATTCAGTTCTGAGGTTTAATTAGAAATGGCCAAATATTTACACACAATGATAAGTCTCTTGAAATGTGTTTTTCTCATTTGATACCATTTTCTTTGATTGGATGTGTGCGGTTTTGGCATGTCAACATTTGGCAAACCTTTTGTGTGATTTCTTTATAAAGTGAAGAGGGCCAGTTAATATTGCTGGGAAGTTTGACCAGATATCTTTGTTGATAGACTAAAAGAAAAAAAAGAAAGTGCAACTATTGCATAGTTTGTAGGGAAACAAATATTTTCAGTAGTTTCATTAATATCAAAAGACTTTAATTAAAATGTATTGTTGAGAAAAGGACCAAGAATCTTACCGAAAATCGTCTCGGTTACGTATGTAACCCTCGTTCCCTGAAGGAGGGAACGGAGACGTACGTCAGTAGTGACCGACAAATTGGGATATCGCTAGAGAGCCCTATCAGCTTTGAGAAAACTAAAACAAGCCAATGGAGATTGGCGTGCGATATTTGCATAATGCGCACCGCCCCCAACAGGTGGATATAAATAGGAAGCAGATACAATCGCACTCTGTTTTTCGCTGAGGAGACAACTGGTGTCTGCACTGCAGCGAGGGTACAGAAACTGTGATAACGGGACGTACGTCTCCGTTCCCTCCTTCAGGGAACGAGGGTTACATACGTAACCGAGACGTTCCCTTTCAGTCGGTCACGTTCGACGTACGTCAGTAGTGACCAACGAATTGGGATCCCAAACAAAACGCCACAGTTACGAAACCCCTTCCAGTGCCCAGCGCAAGCTCTGGTCACCCGTCGTACCAAGGGACAGAGAAAGGGGCGAGCTCACGCCAAGAGAGTTACTGCTTACTAGGGAAGCGAACCCAAGGGGACGCTGCGGAGACCACTACCTGCCCATAGGGAGGAATTACTTGGGGATAACATATGGACTGGCCAGCTGGGCAGTACGCATATGAAGTCCCTGGGATGGCTCCACCTGAGAAGGGGAAGACTCATCTGACAGGTGACAGCAGAGGTGGCTCTGCTAAGGGAAAGACATAGGCTCACCGTAGGGAGTTTGACCGTGGATAATACACATATGGGACCGCTCACGTAGAGGGGTCACAGCATATGGAACCCAGCCAACATCAACGTCAGAGACGGACGTTAGCCTGGCACAAGACACTCCACAATGTCCGAGCCGAAGGGGGAGGCGGAGGAACTCGACAAGGTTCACCAAGTGGGGAATACGACTGGAGTCAAAGATGCATGTATCCGGCCCAGGGGGCGGGAATGGCAATGCAAGCCGACACTTATAGCAGGTCAAACGCGTCTACCGGCTAGAGGAAGCGAGTACACGGGAAGATACCAGCTCTACACGTAGGCTATAGAATCTAGCGAACATGTTTGGTGTCGCCCTGCCCGCAGCTCTACAGATATCTGTCAGCGAGGCGACATGAGCCAACGCCCAGGAAGAGGCCACTCCTGAGCTCTCAACCCGAGCAGGCAAGGCGCGCCCTGGGAGAGGGTATGGAGGATCTAGTATCCTGGCCCCCCTCAGGAACCTGATGATCAGATCACGCCACCACAGGGACTTGCCATCAACTGCATGGTGATGTGCGGCAATAGCGGCAACATACACTTTGAGGGTGAAGGGAGACAGCCTTTGCTCCAGGCCTTTGCTCCAGGCCCTCTTGCAGGAAGGAAAGCACAGATCTGACCGAACATAATCGGGGGTTCTCTCGCGAGAGGGGCACCATTCGACGAACAGGTTCCACTTAGACTCCTCGTAGAAGGAGCTCTAGCGGAAGTGATGGTGTCTACGACCGCTTGCGGGAGATCACTCAGAACCTCTGCATCCTGTTCAGGGACCACACGTGGAGGTTCCACAGGTCAGGACGCGGGTGCCACAGGGTGCCCTGTCTCTGAGTCAGGAGGTCCTTCCTCAGAGGAATGCGCCAGGGAAGGGCTGTCGCAAGGAGCGTCAGGTCTGAAAACCAGGCCCGAGTGGGCCAGTATGGGGCCACTAACAAGACCTGCTCCTTGTCCTCCCTGACTTCGCACAGGAATTGTGCAAGAAGGCTCACTGGGGGAACGCATATTTGCGTAGGCCCCGGGGCCAGCTGTGTGCCAGGGCATCTGTGCCGAGCGTGCCGCCGGTCAGGGAATAGAACCACTGGCAGTGGGCAGTTGCTGGGGAGGCAAATAGATCTATCTGGGCCTCGCCGAAGTGCTGCCAGATCAGCTGGACCGCCTGAGGATGGAGCCGCCACTCGCCCGCAAGTGGAGGCTGCCGTGAGAGCTCGTCGGCTGCACGGTTGAGCACACCTGGGACATTAATGGCACGAAGCAACCTCAGATGGTGGGCGAGTTGCAACATGCGACAGGAGCGTAGACCACCTTGATGGTTGATGTACACAACGGCCATAGTGCTGTCCGAGTGGACCAGTACGTGCTTGTCTGACAGCAGCTCCTTGAAGCGGCCCAGTGCAAGACGTACTGCTAGCAACTCCAGGCAATTGATATGCCAATGCAGTTGAGGCCCCGTCCAGGACCTGACACTGCATGCCCATTGTACGTGGCCCCCATCCAGTGGCAGAGGCATCTGCAGAGACCACAGCATGCCTGGACACCTGTTCGAGGGGCACTCTCGCCCACAGGAACGAGGGGTCCGACCACCGGATGTGGGTGCGACGGCAGCCTGGTGTCAGTCACAGGGACACGGAGTGTACCGCGCTGCCACGCCCATCTCGGGACCCGGCCGCGGAGCCAGTGTTGAAGCGGCCTCATATGGAGCAATCCGAGCAGCGTGACCGTGGCTGCAGATGCCATATGCCCCAGGAGCCTCTGGAAGTCTTTCAGTGGGGCCGCTGTCCTGCGCTTGAGCGTACTCAGGCAGTTCAACACCGACTGGACGCGCTCCTTGGTGAGGCGCGCAGTCTGGGCGACCAAGTCTAGCTCGAGACCAAGATAAGAGATCCT
Source organism: Megalobrama amblycephala (assembly GCF_018812025.1). Taxonomy (NCBI): domain Eukaryota; kingdom Metazoa; phylum Chordata; class Actinopteri; order Cypriniformes; family Xenocyprididae; genus Megalobrama; species Megalobrama amblycephala. The sequence goes on along the minus strand of NC_063059.1, from coordinate 404,343 downwards.
CTGCCGAGGGGCGAGTTGCTCTTGCCTCAGTTGACCCGAAGACCCAACCGGCTGAGATGAGCTATAACCATGTCCCTTAGCATCTTAGACGGCAGCCTGAAGGAACTGGTTCAAGATGCGCAGATCCAGGATTGGCTGTAGCCCACCGCCCTTTTGGGTACAATGAAGTAGGGGCTGAAAACCCTGACTTCATATCGGCTGGAGGGACCAGCTCGATTGCATCCTTCGCCAGGAGGACAGCAATCTCCGCCCGGAGAACAGGTGCATTGTCCAACGACACCTGAGTGTAGTGGACACCTCTGAAAACCGGAGGACACTGGGCGAACTGAATCGCATAGACCCATTCACGGGCTTAAGGCTTTGCAGTGCTAATTTTCAAGGCGGGCTTGGTGGGAGAAAACATTCTTAAACTCGGGTAACTTAGAAGTGAGCAGGAGTTGCGAGCAGACTGTGGTGGCGGCAGAAGCGTGTAAGTGTAAGTGTCTTGCTTAATATCTGTTGTGGTCAGTAGCTTCGTGTATTATTTTCTGCTAGGAGGATTAATTCGTATCTGTGCTTGTCCTATTTTTCTACCTTGACTAGAATTGTATTTAATTGTACTTGTTGGAAATAACAGCCGCGCTTTGCAGAGTTTATTGGTATTATTGGTTTTTTTCGCACTTAAAAGCTGTGTTGTTGTAGCATTAGTTTCGATTTGACCCATTCACGGGCTTTAGGCTTTGCAGTGCTAATTTTCAAGGCAGGCTTAGCTGTCTTCAATCACGTGTTAATCAATAGTATATTACTGCGTGTGCGCGCTGTCGTGGGAGTGTCAGCGGAGCGTTCAGCCTCCTCGTGTGAAGACCGACTCAGGTAAAGACCTGCAACTCTACCTGCGCGACTCCACCGAGCAAAAACACCGGTAGGCACTCAAGTTTATTAATTTCTTTCACACTTTTCCTTTTCCTCAGCATGTGCTTTCAACACATTCCTGATGTTTCTCGGCAACGCCTCACTAACCCACGTAAAAGGCAGCGCAATGTTTCTAACCTGCGTCCTGTTTACTCCTCTTCTAACACTAATACTCCTCTCTCTGTCTCTGTGGGTCTATGGAATTGTCAGTCAGCAGTTAACAAAGCTGACTTCATTCCAGCCTTTGCTACTAATTCTTCTCTCAATATCTTGGGCTTGACTGAGACCTGGATTCGTCCAGAAGACTCAGCAACCCCTGCTGCTCTCTCTAACAACTTCACTTTCTCTCATACCCCTCGCCAGTCTGGGAGGGGTGGGGGCACAGGTCTTCTCATTTCTGACAATTGGAAATACTCAACTCATTCCTCTCTTTGCAACTACAATTCATTTGAGTTTCATGCAATTACAATCTCAATTCATGTCAAAATTCATATTGTAGTAATCTATCACCCCCCAGGCCAACCTGGTACCTTTGTAGAGGAACTGTACATGCTGCTGTCCTCATTCCCAGAGGATGGCAGCCCACTTGTAGTTTTTGGCGATTTCAACATTCATCTAGAGAAGCCTTATGCTTCAGAATTTCTCTCTCTTGTAGCCCCATTTGATCTCAATTGGCTCAACACCACAAGCACACACAAATCTGGCAACCAGTTCGACCTCATTTATACACGCAACTGCATCACTGACAACATTCTGGTAAAACCTCTGCACATCTCTGATCATTTCTTTATTACTTTTAATCTACAACTCCCCATTTGTTCACCACCAACACCTCTACCAGTTACCTTCAGACGAAACCTGCACTCTCTTTCTTCTTCTCATCTTTCCTCTATTGTATCATCCTCCCTTCCCTCACCCTCACAATTCTCTTCCCTAGATGTGAATACAGCAACAGACACATTTTGTTCCACCTTAACACTCTGGGGTTGGCGGTCACGCCGGCGTGATCACCGTGTTTTTTTTTCTTATCAGTGTGAAAGAGACTCAAAATACTCTGTCAATGTTGCACATACAATTAAGAGTTATACACCATTTTAATCTGTGGAATATCTTCTTTTATTTGTGTACACTCAGAGTAAAAAGAAAATACTGTGCTTTTTTTAAAATAAAGAAAATAAACATGATGCGTGATCTCTCGTCTCCCTCTGAACGAAGTCCAATCTGATAGTTCTCAGAAAATGAACTTTAACTTAGTGAATACTAATCACAAAAAAATCATACTTATGTCTAACAAAACGTTGAAATGTCAGGTTTTAAATCGTGTAAGTCAAATCGAAAACAAACATTCTGTGTTTATGTAATCTGTATGAAAAGAGAGCCATGTCAGATGTCCCTTGATTCAGCTCATTACCCACTAATGCAGCCACGCCCACGGAGCCAGCGCTATTCAGAGGCTAATTCAGAGGCAACACATGCATTCATCGTCTCAATCGTGTATTTATTATCTTGAAAAGTGTTTATCTGGATGTAAAAGCCATGGTTAGCGACCTCTGGAAGACATGCAGTTAGTTCCTGTTTTCTTTTCTTCTGTAGATGAATTTTAGATGAGTTTTTGTTTCTTTAGCGCCCTCCGGCTGCAGTATGAATTGGAAACACCATTCATGGAATAGCCTCTTCTTCTTTAGATGAATTTGTGGACTAAAATGCACAGAGAGCGCCCTCCGGCTGCAGTATGAATTGAAAACACCTGCGCTCATAGTGATCACAATGAATATTAAATAAATATTACTCCTCTGTATAGAAAATTGACATAAATATATGAGAATCCAATATTTCTCCAAATGTGCATGCTTTTAAACTAAAAGCCTATATTCAGACTCTTTGCATCACAGAAATACATTATATTTTAAAGTATAATATAAAACCATTATTTTATATTGTAATATTTTCTGTATGTTTCATATAGCATGATGAGCTTGAGACATCACAGAAGCTTTTTTTCACAGCCTACCTGACTGAAATGCCTCATTAATATGCAAGTCTTTTCAGGTCATTACTATGCAATTCTTTTGTCTTCTCAGGTGAGAACAACCCATTATTCATGGTGATTCACGCCTCCACGCATACTGTTTTTCTTGGCAAAAAGTGTCTTACAAAACCTAAATCAATATATTGTTATAAATGAAAGAGTAGTCAGCATAATTTTTATATAATTTTGAAGCAAAAACTCTACTCTACAACCTCCAATACCCTAAAGTATTGTAAACACAGATTTAATATACTTTTTTTGGCCTTATTTCAGTGACTTAAGTTTTTTGTTTTTTCAATAACCACGCATAAACGTTATTCCTTCAAAAACACAAACATGTACATACATGTTCCTCACATATTATTGTAGCCTAGTTTGTGCTGAATACAGTGTAATGACACTTGTGTCATTAATATGTTTATGAACAACTGAAAAAAGCACAAATGTCAGGGCATGTCAAAACTTCTCCAAGGCCCCAAAAATCCTCAGACCCCTGAGGGTTAACTTCATCTCTAGATGGTATCCGTCCTCTGTCATCCAGGCCTGCACGTGCCACTCCCTCTAATCCCTGGTTATCTGATGTTCTTTTCACTGACAAAACATCTACTATCAGCAGTCAGTTCTCCGCTCCACACACACAGGAACTCAGACCAACCTCACACACAGCCACACACCTCCTCTCTTCATTCTCCTCCCTCACTGAGACAGAAGTATCCAAACTTCTCCTCTCTAGTCATCCCACCACCTACCCTCTAGACCCCATCCCTTCACACCTTCTACAAGCCATCGTTCCTACACTTTTACCAGCACTTACACACATTATCAACACATCTCTCCTCACTGGCACTTTCCCTAACACATTCAAGCAGTCTCGGGTAACCCCACTGCTTAAAAAACCCACATTACACACATCTCTTGTAGACAGCTACAGACCTGTTTCTCTCCTACCATTCATAGCAAAAACACTTGAACAAGTTGTTTTCAACCAGGTGTCATATTTCCTCTCACAGAGCAACCAATTGGATGTCAATCAATCTGGTTTCAAGAGTGGCCACTCGACTGAGACTGCACTGCTGTCAGTCACTGAATCCTTGCGGATTGCAAAAGCTAATTCCAAATCATCAGTTCTCATTCTGCTCGATCTATCTGCTGCCTTTGACACAGTGAATCATCAGATCCTTCTGTCCACCCTCTCATCACTGGGCATCACAGGTACTCCACTTCTCTGGTTTGAATCCTATCTCACAGGGAGGTCTTTCAGGGTAGCCTGGAGAGGGGAGGTATCCAAAGCTCATCAACTGACCACGGGTGTTCCTCAGGGTTCAGTGCTTGGACCCCTCCTCTTCTCCATTTACACTACATCACTTGGTCCCATCATTCAGGCACATGGTTTCTCCTACCATTGCTATGCTGATGACACACAACTCTTCCTTTCATTCCAACCAGATGGGTACCCCACAGTAGCTGCACAAATCGCAAGCTGTCTGGCGGACATCTCGGCATGGATGAAAGAACATCATCTATAGCTCAACCTAGCTAAGACTGAGCTTCTCGTCTTCCCTGCCAATCCGACTCTAAATCATGACTTCAGCATCCAGCTAGGTACATCCTCAATAACCCCATCAAATTTGGCCAGAAATCTTGGAGTAATCCTTGATGACCAACTGACCTTCAAGGACCACATTACTAAGACAGCTCGGCCATGCAGATTTGCACTTTACAATATCAGGAAAATCAGGCCCTTCCTAACAGAGCATGCTACTCAACTTCTGGTCCAGGCCCTGGTCATTTCTAGGCTTGATTACTGCAATGCTCTTCTGGCTGGACTGCCATCATGCACAATCAAGCCTCTACAAATGATTCAGAACGCTGCAGCACGTCTCGTCTTTAACGAGCCCAAAAGAGCCCACGTCACGCCTCTCTTCATCTCTCTGCACTGGCTACCACTTGCTGCTCACATCAAATTCAAGGCGTTGACGCTCGCTTACAGATCTACCACAGGCTCAGCTCCCTCCTACTTCCACTCACTCTTACGAGTCTACACTCCTCATTAAAGGAGCGAAGGCTTGAGGTACCATCACAGAGAGGCACAAAATCACTCTCCAGGACATTCTCATTCACTGTCCCTGGCTGGTGGATTGATCTTCCTTCCTCCATCCGGAATGCTGAATCCCTGGCAATTTTCAAAAGACAGCTGAAAACATCTCTTTCATGAGCACTTAACCTCTTCCTAAAAAAAACAAAAAACTAAAAAAACTTCTTATTCCTATCCTTTCACTTCCTCTAATCCTTCTCTATTGTAGTTTATGATACTCTGAGCACTGCCTAAACTTGTATTGTAAGCACTTCTTATGTCTATCTGCCTCGTCAGGACGACTTGCTTGTTGTATTCCTCACTTGTAAGTCACTTTGGATAAAAGTGTCTGCCAAATGAATAAATGTAAATGTAAATGCATAGCCGAGTTCGATAGTATGAATGAGCCAGCGGAACAGGCTGGGGAGCGCTATCCAGGCTTCCAGACACCGAGCCAGCGGAACCAAACGCACCACAGACGAACCGGGGGTGGGGCAGTGAACCAGAGTATGGGGATCCGACTCGGACGGCATGGTAGCAGCCCAGAGTGTGATCAGACTCTGCGAGGTAGCAGTGCGTATGGGAGACGGCACACAGGGCGCGGCCTGCACCAACACACTGACACCTGCTGTTGAAGTGAGAGGGGGCTGGGAGTGGCAAGGCGAGGCCTTGCACACTGCCAGCCACACCCTCTTGGGACCTAGAGGATCAGAAAACAGTTCTTAGTGGGTACCGCTGGACTCCGGAGAGCCAGCGGCGGAACAGACCAATTCTCCACCCGGCCCTCCTCCAGGGAGGGAGCAAAGCGGGCATCGTCCCCCGAACGAACTGTTTACCTCAGCTCCAGGTCACCATATCTCCAGGACAGCTTCCCGCTAATCAGCTGGGTGACTGCGGGCTGAGTGGGCTGGGTTTTAGGCCAGCTTGTGAGATGAGTGCATCAGAAAAGCGCACTTAAACGATGCTACAACCCAGCAAGGCTAGCCAGGGGTGTTTCTGGACCACCATGGTAGACACTGTCTGGCCGGGGGCCTGCGCTATGACTTGCATCATGCGCAACTCAACCCCGACTCAGAACTACCCATAGGCAATGAGTGCTTGGACTACTACGGACTTGCTGGGGGCCAAGACCTATGCAAGGCAGAGGTGGTGTGCCGTAGCACTGCCACCCCACCCTAGAGGGTAGTGAGAGAGAAAAAACTTGCAATGCAGATTATGGCCCTTTTGGCGTTCCATATTTGACACCAAAAAAGGCTTATAAACTGCCAAGTTTTTCCATGCACTTCCAGGCTAAGACAGGGGGCGGGGCAAGGCGAGAATGCATCGCACAACACCCCCAGGGGCCCGGGAAAGCATGGTTGCCAAGTCGGAATCTGATTCAGCATGAGCACACCACAACCATGGGACGCTCAGCCTCATCTTCATGTTTAGAGCCCAACAACACTCTCTCCAATGTAGCAGTCGACATCTGATCCTCTGCTGGAGACCTGACTAAGACACTAGGTCCCCCATGAGAAGGACCAGCAATCCATACAGAAGCTACCAGCTACCATGTTGGACAGTGAACGTGGCCATCCAACTGGGGTGCGTTTCCCGAAAGCATCATTGGTGAACCATGGTCGTAAGTCCCATTGAACTCTATTGGTAACGACGGAACTTGCGACCATAGTTCGCTTTGGGAAACGCACCTCTGGACAACACACGGCACACTGGGCGCCGACATGGCCATGTTGTATTAAACATGAACCACCCATGAACATAGTCACAACATGTTTGTGATGCACTAGAGGAGTGGGGGGCCCACGGAGAATGGCTCGGCGGGTATTGCCCCACTGTGATCCTCTGGTCACCCAGGCTTATTAACCAAAGTAGTATTTTTCTGATTCAGAAAAATAAACTAGATCAGGGAATAAGTGAGGGGACTCCACCTCATTAAAGGCACTCGAGTCTCGACCGTGCATCTAGAGCACCAGACAACGCGCTGGGTTACCATGGCAACGCGCGCTGTTAGCCTGCAGTTCGACGACACACAGCGCGTTGAACGCTCAAGCCCTTACGAGAAAGGCGAGACAAACAACGCGCCGACGTGGGCATATTCTCATAAGAGAACATGAACCACCCACAAACACAGTCTCAGCACGCTAAGCAGACATGAGAGAAAGTGATTGTGGCTGTCAGTGAGGATAGGAAACGACCGCCTCCAGAAACGCACAGACTGAACGGCGTCTTGAAAAAGACGCAGTGTTTGTCTGTGAATCTCTTTTAGAAGCTCTTGTTCTTTGTGCCGAAGCACACAGGGAACAGCCGCGATGTGACTGCAGGTACACCTTTCACTCCCTGAGTCACATACACAGAGGAACCAGCCCAAATCGCAAACCAAACGGGGCAAATAATGCTGTGAAAACAGCAGTTGAGAGCTGTATAACAGCTCGAAAAGCTCGCTCTGGAAGCTTGTGGCCTCGCTGCACGGTGCCATAACGCCAGCACTGTAGAACGAAAGCTCTTCAAGGCTTGAGAAGTCACTCTCAGTCTAATAGCAGTGTAGCGAAAATTAACTCAAAGGGGAAATATTAATAATTATTCGTAACTCATTATGATTATTAATTATGATTAATTATGAATATGCAAATCCGTTAATCAGATTAACTGGACGTAGCTACATTAAAATTAACATTACAATCAGTTAACCTGTTCGTCCAGTGAACGCTCAGTGTTGATTGTTTATTAATTCTAAGAAATGTCAATTTCCAAGTTATGGAAAAATAATATTTCTTATTGTACTGTACTACTCAGAGCACGTAGTCCGGATCTATCACTTAAGAGGCAATTCATTAGCAGACGGAGTCAGAACCAAACGTGTATTGTGCACAATCTTTATTAACTAACTCACAAACACATAACTAAACTAACAAACACATAACATAACATACATAAAGGGTCACACACACACACACACACACACGCAAGTCAGAATGAGTAATGATAGAGTTGAACCGGAAGAGATGCTGTTACTAGAGCTACATGAAATGTCAAAGACAATCTGGAAAGGACTCATCAGTTTCTTTTAGCAATAGCAAAGGTAAGTCTTTACAAATCAATACTAAATCGCTGTTTAGCATTAAAATGTACGATACTTGCAAGATGCCTTTAGGCTGAAGAGCGTTGGATCTGCAGGTTGAGGATAACTCTTGAAGTTATCATCTGAAGTTGTTGCCAGTCTGTTGGGTGATGAGCACATGGCTGGGTGTTGTAGGCCAGGGGCCTATCAGCCTTGCGGCCGGGCCTAGAGAGGCCGGCCGCAAGGAGATTTGTTCGGTCGTCCAGAAGCAAGGAAGAAGAGAGCGAAGTGTCACTGTTCACTGGGTTTTAACCTCTGGTCAAAGTCACACCTCTCAGTTGTTGACCGGACCAATGAAGATGTTGTAATTCCGGGTGGCAACACCCCTCCTGTCAGGGCTTTTACAACCCAGAAAGATTAACAAGCTGAGTTCTTGAATCAGATCTATTAAAGATTCTTGTAATACTGATGTGTTGCACAGGTATGGACATACCGCATACACAAGCATTTAAATCTTCCCGCTACGAACGTATAGACACTAAACATGGCATGATTGAAGTTACCGTGCAGGTCATAACATTTAACAATCATCAAACATGTAAATACAATGAGTACAATACAACATCAGTAATAATGGATACCATTTCCTGAGAAGGATTCATTTATAGCACAGTCTGTCTATACATTAATGCCATAGAGTCTGTGTTCTGTGTGGAAAATGCAGGGAAGATGCAGATTTTCTGTGTCTCTACTCTGTTCTCCATGCGGCAACCACATTCCTCAGTGCAATAAACTTGTAACTGAAAACTTCCCGGGGGATGGGGACAGACTCCAGAGTGAGCTTAAAACTATTGGTTAACTAACCAATCAATGTGTCTGATTTGCCTCAGTCATTACAGCAGGAACACACAGGTTGGCTCCGAAGCGAAAGACAGAGTGCGATTACATCTGCTTCCTATTTATATCTACCTGTTGCGGGCGGTGCGCATTATGCAAATATCGCACACCAATCTCCATTGGCTTGTTTTAGTTCTCTCGAAGCTGATAGGGCTCTCTAGCAATATCCCAATTCGTCGGTCACTACTGACATACGTCGAACGTGACCGACTGAAAGAGAACTACATTTTATAATCACTATGCAATGAAAATATCTTTAAACTACTTTGATTTTGTCCATGACAGGGTGGACATATTTTATGGTTTGCTTGTATGTCGTCTGCTTGCAGTTAATTTATAAAAAGTGCTGGAGCTTGACCAACATGCATTTCCAACAGCCCAAGGTTGTTACAGTTGGTGGTTGCAAAAGATGAGGCAGTCACGGAAATCCACAATATGGGTGCTTTAATGAAACGAAGGAGAATAACAACAGCCAACATAAACGATATAACATTTAGGACAGACAAGGAGTGAAGGGAGTGAGTCCATTATATAGGGAGAGATGACGATCAGGAACAGGTGCAGGTGATCCGTGATGCTTAGGAGCTGACGAGGGAAGTGAGTGCAGGTGAGGAGACAAGAGGATCATGGGATTTGGAGTCCGGGAGACAAGGGATCTGTGACAAAGGTCTCCTTAACTCCACAAATATGAAGTTAAATGGAAAATTTTACTTCATATTTGAAGTTAAATGGAAAATGGAAAATTTTTATTTTGGAAATTGTGACTCTCAAAGGCACTTCATAGTGATTTTGACCCATAACTTATACGCAGCCACTTCAAAACTGTTCCCAAGCTTCTACGGGTTTAATTTTGGTTGTCATTTGTTGAAATAAATACAAACACAGTGTGTCGTGTCTGTCATAGACTGTAAAGGGTGTCTGTCCACTGAATGCCCTCTGATTCTCATCCGTGGTCATACGGGAAAGTGAATATAAAACTAGGTAACGCTTTAGATTACAGCCCGGAAAGTACTGCGTAATTACAATGAATTTACAGCATAACTTTCAATAATTATAGTGTAACTATACAGTAAGTATGTGTAAGTATAGGGGAACCATATGTAAAGTATTGGGAATAAAGGGGTAACAACCAGGAAAATAACAAATTATTTATACTGTAAATATTTTATAACTAAGGGGTACTTATGACATATAACTAAGGGGTAAATATGACATTACGGGCCGTAAATTAAAGTGGAGCTTGTTACCCTCTTATTTCATGTAGTTACAGGGTAAGTAATTAATAAAATGCAAACAATCTGATATCACTGACTCTGAAACCTTTATTTGAAAAACAACTTTATTAAAAACAGGTCTACAACACTTATTATTCATTTTTTAAAATCAACTTTTCATTTCAAACTCTAAAGTCCTGACAGAAAGTAACAAGTTTTGTCCATTTTTTGGTTGTTGTTGTTTCTCGCTTGGCTTCCTCCTGCTCTTGTTTCTCAGCTGATGAATCTTAAGAAGGAATCCCGTTGCTATTCTGTATTATAAGAAAATACAGTACACCCCGAAATTCATGGTTTAGGCTATTCATCTTTTCGCTTCCGACCAGCTGTCACCAGCGCCTGCATGAGAGTCGACTTCGCGTTCGATGAAGCACATTGAAATGAACAACGCGAAGCTTTCATGACGTTCTCACGGGAGATTCGTGTGAAACTCGCGCTAGAACTGCCGTCTCTGTTATTCTGTCTTGTTTGTTTCTCATTCTCATTATCTGTTATTCTGTGTATTTTGTTGTGAGCATTACTAAAAAAATAATAAAATAAAAAAAAAAACTGACGGCATCCAACATCTGCGTGAGTTTACGCTACGTCACGCTTCAAGTTACGTCAAGCATGAACTCTCAACCCTCGCATGCACGTGCAGAAGACAGCTGGTCGAAAGTTTTAAAAATATTAAAATATATGGTATTTTTCTTACAAATACGTATCGTTTCACTTCAGAAGACATCGATTCATCCATTGGGGTCGTATGGATTACTGTAGTTATTGCTGTTTGATGCTTCGACTTTTAGGAACACGTGAGCTTGCATTATAAAGCATTCCCAGATGATTTATTTTTTTTCCTAAAATCCTTTTTGTGTTTATCTTAAGAAGGAAAGTCGTATACATCTCAGATGGCATGAGGGTAAAAGATGAGTAAACAGTGAGCACATTTCCGGGTGTACTGTATTTTCTTATAATACAGAATAGCAAATAAGATTCATCAGTGAAAAGAAAGAAAAAGAGGAACAAGAGGAGGAGGAAGCCAAGCAAAGAGAAACGAATAAGAAGTGTTGTAACTTTAAATCTGTTTTGAAATAAGTTGTTTTTCAAATAAAGTTTTCCAAGTGATATGAATGTTTGCGTTTTTATTTATTTATTTATTTTTTATTAATTACTTACCCTGTAACTACATGAAACAAGAGTGTAACAAGCTCCACTTTTATTTACGGCCCGTAATGTCATATTTACCCCTTAGTTATATGTCATAAGTACCCCTTAGTTATAAAATATTTACAGTATAAAATAATTTGTTATTTTCCTGGTTGTTACCCCTTTATTCCCAATACTTCACATATTGTTCCCCTATACTGACACATACTTACTGTATAGTTACACTATAATTATTGAAAGTTACGCTGTAAATTTGTTGTAATTACGCAGTACTTTCCGGGCTGTAATCTAAAGTGTTACCTAAAACTACACTTACATTTACACCCTTCCAACAGAGACATGGATCGACTCTGTCAGCTTGTTGAACATTTATTTATTTGGACATTTTCTGCCATATGATGCTGAAGCAGCAGCGCGTGACACTGTTTCCACGGTAACAGATCAACATTGTGAACGGAATTCTGCAAAACTGAAGTGAAAACACCAAATGATCATGATAAAATAGCTTCTCTTCCCTGCAAACGAAACCATGAAGAATGAGAACATTTAACCACATCAGAAACAATAAGGGTAAGCAGTGTCCATATTCATTTCAGCATCAGCAGACACAAACACTATAAAAGGAGACAACTTTGAAAGTTAAAAAACTAGATTAAACCAGTGTTTCTCAACCAGGGGTCCGACGTAATGCCAGGGGGTCCTTATAAAATATCTGAATATAAATATTTGTATATTTTGACATTTGACATGTTCCCATAAAAGAAGATAATATATGTATAATATTTGATGACGATAATTGGATGAGTCAACTAACTTAGTAAATTATATTTGATTGCATTTGGTCATTAATGAAACCAATGAGCCAATATTATTCTGGGGTCCTTGAGGACGGGTTTAAACATGACGGGGTTCATTACTCAAAAGAGGATGAGATTCACTGACATAAACGATAAAAGCTCATTTCTCAGTTTGATCGATATGAGCAACCATAAATGACGCAAAACACAGGAATTTTGAGTTTGATAGGATTCCTGTACAGAAAAATCACTGCTTGCCCTCCAGCCGCATTTCACCTGCAGCAATGACGTCATGTGCAAACAACCTATAACTAATGACAAAAACCTCATAGCCACACCCTAGCAACCAGTTACATAACCCTAGCAACCACCCCATAGACTTCCATTGAAAATAGATGAGATGGATATAAATGAATCAGAACATCATAAAGACATGTGAGTTTGGCTCTTTTGATTTGGGCACACATGCAGTCTATTAGTTTAAGCCTGCTAACTGTCGAGCCATGCCCTAGCAACCATTTAGAGCACCCTAGCAACCCAAACCCAAAGAGGGATATCTTCAAATCTGAACATCATAGGGTTGGTTTATATCATTCGTACTGGCAAGCAGCCTTTGGAGTATCATCACTGGTAGCTGCCAAGCCACTCCCTAGCAACCAGACAGAGTACCCTAGCAACCGTTCAGCAAGACCTATATCTCTGCATCAGAACATCGTAGAGACATGGGGGTTGGTTCATTGGACTCATGCTAACACACTGGACTTCAAACATGCTACAGTGAATAGTTACATGCTAATAGTGATTAGCTAAGTGCTGAATTGGGCTAAGAACATACTAAGAACTCTATAAAAACCCCATAGTAACCATCTGTAACAACTACCAACCACCTAGTAACACTATAGCATCCAGCCAGGTTACCATATCAACCACCTAACAACACCTTAGCAACCACCCCAAGTACCTTAGCAATTGTCTAGCAACACCCTAGCAACCACCCAGGTTACATAGCAACACCGTAGCAACCCCCTAGCAACCGCCTAGCAACCACCCAGAACACCTTAGCAATTGCCTAGAAACACCATAGCAACCGAGTGCGGAGTTTTGCCATTACAAGCACCATTCACATTTTCTTCAGGAAATGTACATTCTAGTTATCAATGGTGCTTGCCATCATTATTGTTCTCTTGCATACTTACTAGTGGTGCTTGCCAAAAGCAAAGCATCATTATTGCATACTTCTTCTTCTTCTGGACAAAAGTCTGATGCTCTACTCCTGCCGCACCGTTTGTCATAGACCCATGAATTGTCAAATCGTGTGGATTATTGAGGAATGGTGTGTTAGCGCAATAATTCTGACATTAAAATATACATTTTGTTTAAATATTTGATGCTCGACATTAAATGTGCCTTATGTACAATTTAAAACGATGATAGCAGTAACTGTAAATGGACTATTGTAATGAGGTAAATCAAGGCTAATATACTGTAGGCCAATTACTGAGTTTAGATTCATCTTACCAATTAAAATGTAGTGTAGAGCCCTGAACAAATGTTTGGATTTCTAAATGTTTAACTGTTTTTTGTGTGTGTGTGTGTGTGTGTGTGTTTGTGTGTGTGTGTGTGTGTGTGTGTGTGTGTGTGTTTAGGTCTGAAATGATGCACACATATACTGACAAAATGTTGATTTTTATTTTTATGAGATGTTTCTAAAAGAATTTTGTGTGTGTGTGTGGGTGTGTGTGTATAATAATACAAGAACTGCATTTTATTGTGTTTTCATTTTTTGTCCTATGAGAGCTGTGAACTTTGACCCCTCAAGTTCAAGGGGTAGAAAGAAAAAATGGTGAATGCAGTTTTGCAGGCAGTGAGAAGAGTTGAGTTCAACACAGGTAAAGTTGATCGGCGTGGAGAAAAGCTGACATTAGTCAACACTCACAGACATTCAGCTCGGGTGAGGAAGTTTGCCGTGTGTTATTTGTGTAAACGTGTCAGGCGAGTATCCAGAAGCTACAACGATCTATCACGCCACATTAAAGAGCATCAAAACGGTATTTATTGCTTGAATTTCGTAATGAAATGGACAGAATTTGAAATCTGAGACTTTGTTCCATATCAAAAGCAACACAAAGCTTTAAAGGTACACTATGTAAGATATTCACAGTAAAATATCCAAAAACCACTAGACTAGTGTTATATATTTTGTCCAGCTGATTACTAACAATATCTCTAATGTTTTCAACTACTTGTAGATCATGAGAAAATTCCCATTCTAAACAGTGACACGGGGCAGTGCAGTCGCCTGTCAATGACGTCAGTTACCCTTTGTTACCGCCTTTACTGACGTAGAAACCACATGACAACAGTGTCGTGGACAAATGTGGAAGTAGTGTCTAGCGTCCAGCAAACCACTAGCTTGCTTCAAGCAGTTCCTTATTTACTTCTTGCACGTTTTATGGTGGATTGTGTTACTTATTTATGGAACATAATTACTGTTTACCATCTGCCGCTGGTTCTGTCGACAAGGACAGCTCCCGTAAACCTCAGGAAAGTGGAAGCAGCGCCGGCGACTGTGTCATAATAAAAGTCCCGCTGCTTGTGGGGCGTGTGTTGATCAATCGCTCCAGCTCCTCGTTCAGCTCCACAACACTCGCTCCTGCTCTGCTTCACACTACAGTAATGTTAATAATCTCATCCATGAACATGAGTTCTTCCCGACTCCAATCCCTATTCTTTTGCACCGTCCGTTGAGATGGAGACCACATGTCCCAAGTTTCCGCTCTAAAACTTGGCGTCATCAAACTACGCCTTTGTTTTGAATAGGCTTCTAGCGACCTCAAGCGGAAAAAAATATCACAGATTGTACCTTTAAGCCTATTGTGATTTATTGAATGGGAGGCGCATCATGTACTGTTTATTCATCAACTGAAAACAGCATAGCCTGCCAAAAGATCGACTGGGATTTACGAATCGATATTGGTCTTATGAATGTGACCAAAACAGTAAGGAGACATTTTAATTGTTTATTAATAAAGTAGTGGGTCTCATTCATGAAATACGAGCAGAACGAATTTTTGTATAAATCATGTGTAAAGTGGTTCTGGCGTAAATGTTCAGATTCATTAAAATGTTCATATTTTCCAAATGTTAGTTGGTACGAAAGAAATCTACACCTGCTCCCAGCCACGCGTAAATAGTGCGTTTAACATCCGAACGTTTTTCTCATTAATAAGGCTGCATTTTAATTGACCTTAATAGGGTACATATTCACACAGCATTTTGAAAAAAATATTATATATAGTAATTAGGTTTTTTCCTTTTTTCTTTTATTGTGAGAGCCAGTAATAGTGTAACGAAGGCGGGACTCAGAGTAAGATCCACATGCAAAGCTTTATTAAATGTTGAGCGTGGTCGTACAGGCATGGTCAAACGGGGCGAACAGGAACATCAGAGACAGGCAGAATCGTAGTCAGAGAACAGGCAGAGGTTAAAAGGCAGGCAGCTATCAATCAACGAACAGTAGAACCAGACAGGGATCAGAAACAGGAACCGTAACAGACAGGATAAACAGGATGAACGCTTGGAAATGTTACACAGGGAAAACAAGACCTAGCAGTGAGGTGATGTGTGTAAGAGTCTTTTATAGTCCTGGTAATGAGCTGCAGCTGGGTGTGGTGATTAGTGATTAGTGTTAAGTGTGTGCAGGTGAGTGGCAGAGAGGATGATGGGGGATGTAGTCCGGGAACTGACAGGAACAGACGGTGATCATGACATAACGCCCCCCTCCCGGAAGGCGCGTCCTCGCGACGTAAAAGGAACAGCTAGGGAGGGAGGGTGGGTGCATTGGAGACCTGCATGCAGACAGGAACGGGGTCCCCAATGCAGGTCCAGGAGCCTCGGGCGGCCACGGCGGGTCAGGAGGCTCGGGCGGCCACGGCAGGTCAGGTGGCTCGGGCGGCCACGGCAGGTCAGGTGGCTCGGGCGGCCACGGCGGGTCAGGTGGCTCGGGCGGCCACGGCGGGTCAGGTGGCTCGGGCGGCCACGGCGGGTCAGGTGGCTCGGGCGGCCACGGCGGGTCAGGAGCCAAGGGCGGCCACGGCGGGTCAGGAGGCTTGGGCAGCCACGGCGGGTCAGGAGGCTTGGGCAGCCACTGCGGGACAGAGTCCAAAGATGTCCATGGTGGGTCAGAGTCCATTAGTGACCACAACAAGTTGCAAACCAAAGGTGGCCGGGCATGGTCCCCACCCACAAGGTCCCCACCCACAAGCTCCCCACCCTTGGGTATACTGCCCCCCCCAAAAAGTTCTTGGGGATTTCAACAGGGTCCTTAGTAGGTTCGTGGACAGAAGGCCTGGGTGGCGCCAGCAGGGCAAAACGCTTGGGCGGCGGCAGCGGCAGGGCAGGCGGTGGCGGCAGGGCTGGCCAAGGGTGCTCAGTGGCCATATCAAGGAGAGCGGACAGCTCAGTGATGGCCGCAGGCTCAGGCTGGGGCTGCTCGGGCTGCTCTGAGATGACAGCGAGCTGCTCGGGCTGCTCTGGGACGACAGCGGGCTGCTCGGGCTGCTCTGGGACGACAGCGGGCTGCTCGGGCTGCTCTGGGACGACAGCGGGCTGCTCGGGCTGCTCTGGGACGACAGCGGGCTGCTCTGGGACGACAGCGGGCTGCTCTGGGACGACAGCGGGCTGCTCGGGCTGCTCTGGGACGACAGCGGGCTGCTCGGGCTGCTCCGGGACTGCAGCGGGCTGGTAGACTGCTCCAACGTCAATAGAGTTCGAGTTCCTCAACGCACGCAGGACAGCCAAGACATAAAAAGTGAGTACAGCCCTCTGGGCCAAGACAGGACAGACCAGGAGAGCAGGCTGTGCTGGAGCGGACTCACTGGCTGGAGCGGACTCACTGGCTGGAGCGGGTTCTGGAGCGGACTCAATGGCTGGAACAACCCCTGCATCCTTGAGCACCGCAGGGGCGGCCATCTTGCCCGTGGGCACTGGCAAGGCAGCCATCTTGTCCATCGCGTCCAGGGCGCTTGAGTTCATAGCAACCGGCAAACTTGAGAGCGTTGCAAGAGTTGAACTTGAGAGCGTAGAAACTGACGAACTTGAGAGCGTAGAAACTGACGAACTTGAGAGCGTAGAAACTGACGAACTTGAGAGCGTAGAAACTGACGAACTTGAGAGCGTAGAAACTGACGAACTTGAGAGCGTTGCGGCCGGCGGGCTTGAGTGCGAAGCGGCCACCGGGCTTGAGTGCGAAGCGGCCACCGGGCTTGAGTGCGAAGCGGCCACCGGGCTTGAGAGCGGGGCGGCCGGCTGGCTTGAGAGCGTAGCGGCCGGCGGGCTTGAGAGCAAAGCGGCCACCGGGCTTGAGTGCGAAGTGGCCGGCTGGCTTGAGAGCGAAGCGTCCGGCAGATGTTTCGGAAGGCCAGCCGCTCGAGCTGAAGTCAGTGGAGGATCATTCATGCTAGAACGCAATCCTCTCCGCCCTCGGACAGAACCAGCGACGTGACGTGATTCCGGACGTTCAGTGGGGACTTGACCCACGAATGACCCTCGGGGACCATCGGTGAGTAAATTGTTCTTTAGTGGTTCGTTTAATCCATAAACAAAGAAGTCAATAAGGGCACAGTCCGGCAGATCAGAAAAATTAGCAATGTCCAGGAATCTCTGAATATGTGCCTCCAGGGTGCAGTTACCTTGACGAAGGCTGACAAGGTGCATTGCAGGATCCATGCTGGGACTAGGGCGCCCAACAAAGCTGCTGGATCTTGGTGTGGCTAGGTCTTCTGTAACGAAGGCGGGACTCAGAGTAAGATCCACATGCAAAGCTTTATTAAATGTTGAGCGTGGTCGTACAGGCATGGTCAAACGGGGCGAACAGGAACATCAGAGACAGGCAGAATCGTAGTCAGAGAACAGGCAGAGGTCAAAAGGCAGGCAGCTATCAATCAACGAACAGTAGAACCAGACAGGGATCAGAAACAGGAACCGTAACAGACAGGATAAACAGGATGAACGCTTGGAAATGTTACACAGGGAAAACAAGACCTAGCAGTGAGGTGATGTGTGTAAGAGTCTTTTATAGTCCTGGTAATGAGCTGCAGCTGGGTGTGGTGATTAGTGATTAGTGTTAAGTGTATGCAGGTGAGTGGCAGAGAGGATGATGGGGGATGTAGTCCGGGAACTGACAGGAACAGACGGTGATCATGACAAATAGCATCTGCAAATGGAGCACTTTAATCAAATAATTAATTGATTTCAATAGGGCTGGGCAAACTAATGGCCCCTTAATTGTTAAGGAAATTGTTTCCTATAAAATGGTCAAAATCCTTCGTTTGGTGTCATAATATGATGCCCTTCAGGGGCGGGATTTATTGTAATTGAGAATGAGCGTGCATGCGCGTCCCATTTACGACTGATTGGAATTCATTAACTCACACACACATTTCACTATCACTTCTGACGTTTACGAAGTATTTGTGAATCAGGAGAAACGTTTTCGGGAAGGTCTCTTTACGCGCAAATCACTCACATATTTACTTGTATATTTACGAATGTTTCATGAATGAGACCCAATGTTTTCTGAATCGGTGTCGGCAGCAAAGATGAAGTTGACATAACTGACTCTCATCATCTGCTCATAGTGGACGCACCTAGAGAGAGAATGCACTTCTTTCGGTTTATTCTACATAATCAGAGTAGCCTATTGCTTTTCATTTTGAATTATTTTGTTTTCGTTTAAGTAGATATTTCATGCTTTCTATAGATATATTTCTCATGTCAGTGAGGCAAGCAGCCTATACGCTGAGTTTCGGTTCATACGGCCTGTAAGTCATGATTATATTGTCAGCTATACTTGCTTCTGATTTATTAAATCCAGGCGATTGGTTGATGAAACACTGATTAAAATTAAGATACAATTTTTACAAAAATGAAATTCAGTTTAAAGAAAGGCTTTCTATAAAACAAAACTTAATGAAGTGGTCAAAATCATGTCTGACCCACTCCATGTCTCCCGATATATTGCACATCTTATGATGCATCTTACTCATGCTGTTAACTTAATCAAATAGATGAATTTTAAACATAACAGGACTATTTAAACATAAATATGAAACTACGTTTTCTTTAATGGCTAAAAACATGTAGCCTATAGTACAGTACAGAGAAATTCACATGTGAATTGACCCTTCGTAGCGACCCGCCCCTCTTAGTTACTGTTGCTTTGTCCGACAAGCCGTGGCGCTGTCACGCCACACAGAGTGAAAAATACATCGCGGAGCAAAAAGGACACTGACAACATGTCGACAGACAAGACAGAGCAGGTTACTTATGATATTAAACAAAATCCCAGCTTTCAAATTGTGTAGTTTTTTAAGAAATTCGAATAATAAACAGTTTTGTGGCTCTTTAATGTGTCATGACAGATTGCTGTAGCGCCTCAGCTCAAGCACCTCATGAACCGATCATCTCTTCCTACTAGTTCATTTATAGCATCAAATAAACATGAATGAACATGAGAATGAATGTTGTTTCAAACGTGGAAAGATGTCAGTACACACCATTTTTCAAGTTTAAATCCACTGAGGATAATCTTCCAACTCCTGACTGCTTTGTCCGCAAAATGGCGGATTCGGCGTTCTGATTGGTTAGATCGCTTGTCAGTCAAACTCCCGGTGAAGGGTCAATTACCCATCATTTTAATTTTCATATTTTAATTATAATAACACAAATGTGAACAAAAATAAAAGCAATTAAATGTGTTATTATAATTAAAATATGAAAATTAAAATGATGGGTAATAATAGATTATGACGGAATTTTTCGACCCTGTCCATCAAAATGACGGACAATGTTAAAGTCATTACATTTATTCATTTTATTAGATTCAGATTTACAAATTGCCGGTAAGAATATTTGTGTGTTTATTTTTTCATGTTCAGTGTTGCAGTTATAATAAGTTGTGTAATTTGTTTGTAATCCGGAAGAATATACACGTTTATTTTAATAATTCAGTGTAAAAGTGTCACATGTCAAGCGCGTTGAAGAGTCTGTTAAAGAGACTGAGTTCGTCGAGTCAAGATCGGGAGATCTGTGTGAAATTTCGAAGATGCATCTGACCAGTTCGAGGAGCTGATCGGGATCCGTGGGATGCGTCACAAATGCTGTTTATCATCTCACCAGGAAGAGAGGATTAGACATTATTATTCTGCTATTGGAACCTCTTTTTTTTCATTTATTTTTGGTTATGCTTATTATTGTGATTTACTGTTGTTGTTTGTGACTTTGTGAATTTAATTATTTGATCATTTAAAGGAACACAAAAATACAGAAAGCCAAAAGAGTTCTGAAAAGAATAAATGCATTTATTGATCTGCCATAATTTTGTGTGATTTCCTGTGAGAAAAATAGTTGTTAGTTTTTCCCTGTGAGGGATTTGTAATATCAAATTTAAAGGTAAACACAGTAGTGTTTTTTATTTTTATTTTATTTCTAAATATAAAACATAAATCTGACACTGTCCAGTGAATATCTGAGATCTGGGTTTGTGATCAATAGAAATTATATGAATTTAGAAATGTGTCTCTCAACCGTCATTCCCTAGACATAATTCTCACATTTAAGCCATATTTATTGGTGAGAGGGCTACATTTAGTATTTATTTAAAAAGCATTTTTAGACTGTAATGTTCTAATGTTCTTAACCATAAAAGGTACTACAGCTGCCAAACAAAACCAGAGAGAAATGTATTCATATATTTTAAAGCAATCTAATTAAATCTTGGGCACAAAACATATAGCCAGTAAGAAAAGAAGACCTGTAGGTTACACACACACACACATATAGATGTACATTCTATATATATATATATATATATATATATATATATATATATATATATATATATATATATATATATATGAGAGAGAGAGAGAGAGAGTGAGAGAGACTAGACTATAGATTCCCAGAGGTCTATATTTTAGTAAATATGGGCCTTGGAAAAGACTAGCTGACTTTATTGTGCTTTGACTACAGTAGGTAGTTCCAGTGTGGAAAACAACCATGTCACTTCTGCAGGCTGTGTTTTACTCTGTCACTCTTTTCATAGCTTTTGCTGTCTCTGAAACACACACTTGGTATTTCTCCTGCTCTTTGTCTAGCAAAAAAATCCCTCCTCACTAAACGAAAGCTTAAAATGAAGGCTTGATTGTTTCACGGTCTTGTCACAGGTCTATTAACTTTTAATTTCTGTGTTACTTTTGCTGTATTTTCACACTTAAAACAATGATTTGGTAATCCTCTTGTACCACTGTCCTCTTCTGTGCTGAGAAATAAGTCTCCTGACAGTTCTCTCCCAAGTGTTTCCATTGCTGTCAGCATTACGTCTGAGAATGATTCAGTGGCTATATGCCACTTTTAATTTCAAGAAATGACTTCTCTTTAAATGTTTTGGTTCATCATACTTACGTTTTAATCAAAAATTGCCTTAAACTTGCACCTTTTTTAGCTCTATTTAGTAAATGCGTGTACTAATTTTTTGCAACACAACATTTGATCACTTTGATGAGAAAATCTTTTTTTCCTGAATAATTTTGACATGCTTCTTTGATAATTAATCAGGCAGTCCTGCTGGAACATGATATTTCTGTAGAAGCCTAACATTGTTTCTAAGTAAAGAGTGATTTCTGACTCTAAGTTTCAGACTTGTGAAGGGAGTGCAGGGCACAGCCTAACGCCGGGTTGGTGTTAATACACACGGTTTCAACACTTCCACATATGCTAGAATAATGAATCTCTGTGCATTTACCACGACAATATATAGAGAAAAAAAAGTGCAAATATTCAGAAATCTTTGGGAGATATCGCTGAACATTTATTTAACAATAGCAAAAGTAATTTGTTGTAACACTGTGTTACAATGTGCCCCGCTGCTACTGGTGTAATGGGCATAATTAATGTGCATGAATTTCTGTTGAGAAACCATGAGGGAACGGTGAAAAACACTGAGAGGAAGAACCTGAACATTTAGAAAAGATTATTTCAAGAACTTGAGAGCATTTGTTCTGTCTCGTCTCTTTGTCTGGTGTACTGTGAGAGCTGTGAGTGAGAGATGAGAGTGTTTGATCAGCTCTGTGTTTCTGAATGTCTAAATATGTCTCTTCATCTGTCGACCTGTATTGATTTGACCAGTGCTGTAAAGCTGTGTTCTGCAGAGTGTTCTTTGTCAAACTACACAATTATTTAAATTTGAATTTATAAAAAATGCTATTATATATATATATATATATATATATATATATATATATATATATATATATATATATATATATATATATATATAATATATAAAATCTTTTTATTGACAAAAATATTTTAGTTTGTCATGTATTTTTTCAAATTAAATCAGATAACATTTTTAACTGTCAAATGTTCATGTTACAATGTGTCACATTTCACTTCCCTTCTTTCAAGGTAAATAAAGACAAAAGTATACACCGTATTAATGAACAAAGCCACATATTTGTACCAGACATGTGTGAAATTAATGAGGAACAAAAGAAATTCCCTGAACCCTGATTCCCTAAGTAGATTTACACAAACCGAGAGTCAAAAAGCGTTAGATTGTGCCCTGTTCTCCCCTACTCATTTATTCTGTGAGTGTATATTGGGTATGGAAAGTATTCAGACCCCCTCAAATTTTTCACTCTGTTATTTTTCAGCCATTTGTTAAAGTCATTTAAGTTCATTTTTTTCCCTCATTAATGTACACACAGCACCCCATATTGACAGAAAAACACAGAATTGTTGACATTTTTGCAGATTTATTAAAAAAGAAAAAC
Source organism: Megalobrama amblycephala (assembly GCF_018812025.1). Taxonomy (NCBI): domain Eukaryota; kingdom Metazoa; phylum Chordata; class Actinopteri; order Cypriniformes; family Xenocyprididae; genus Megalobrama; species Megalobrama amblycephala. Next base: position 381,342 of record NC_063059.1, on the reverse strand, counting down.
TGAAATATCACATGGTCCTAAGTATTCAGACCCTTTGCTGTGACACTCATATATTTAACTCAGGTGCTGTCCATTTCTTCTGATCATCCTTGAGATGGTTCTACACCTTCATTTGAGTCCAGCTGTGTTTGATTACACTGATTGGACTTGATAAGGAAAGCCACACACCTGTCTATATAATGTCACGGTTCATGAATCCGCTGTCTCATGTCTCTATGTTTTTTGTGTGTGTTGAATCTGACTACCTTCTGTGTGAAGCTCTATTAAAGAAATTAACTTGCATCTGCATCCTCCCTTCATTCCGTGACAGAACGATCTGACCAACATGGATGCAGCGAGTTCAGCAGCTTTAACGGAGTTCATCAACCACAGCATCTCCCGCATGGACCAGCAGCAGGAGAGCATCACTTCCACCGGACGCGCTGTCCAAGCGCTGGTAACACAGGTGTCCGAGCTCTCCCAGCAACTTCAACAGCTTCGCGCTCCCACTGCGCCACCCCCACCGCCTGTTCCCTCTGCGTCGCTGGAGCGATGCGATCTGCCGGAGCCCCGCCTTCCTGTGCCCCAGAGTTACGCCGGTGAGCCTGAGTTTTGCAGAGCCTTTTTGAATAAATGTTCCTTGCATTTTTCACTGCAGCCTCGCACCTTCGAACATGAGGAATCCAAGGTGGCGTTCGTTCTTACCCTACTGACCGGGAAGGCGGCCTTATGGGGAACGGCGGTGTGGGAGAATCAAGACCCAATGCTGTACCTCGTTCCTGGCACTCTCCACTGAGATGAAGAGGGTGTTCGACCATGCGGTTGCGGGCAAGGAGGCCGCTCGTCAGCTCACCGAACTCAAGCAGGGCAGCCGCATGGTCGCGGACTACGGCATTCAGTTCCGCACCCTCGTGGCAGAGTGCCGATGGAAAGAGGAGGCGCAGTGGGATGTGTTCCTGCATGGGCTGGCCGACCGTATCCATCGCAAGATTTACGCCCTAGATCTTCCACAAACCTTCAACGGGCTGGTTGACCTCGCTTTACGGGTGGATTCCCGCCTCCAGAGACTGAAGTTCTTGGAAGCTCCCAGCACCAGAGCGCTGGGAGCGGAGGGCCGTGCGGCCAGTGTTGTTGATACGGTCGGTCCCGCGTCAGATCCTGAGCCCATGCAGGTAGGGAGAGCTCGGCTTTCCCGGGAGGAGAGAGAAAGGCGGAGATCCCTGGGCTTATGCCTTTACTGTGGTGCATCGGGACACTTCCTCAGGTCTTGCCCAGTAAAAGACCAAGCCCGATAGTAAACTTGAGGCTACTATCGGGCGGGATCTCTGCTGAGAAGTCCTCACCATCCACCCTTCTCCCGGTAAGACTGAGATGGGCGACTCACAACGTCACCTGCGATGCACTCATTGATTCCGGGGCTGAGGGAAACTTTATGGATACCATCTTCGCACAACAGCATGAACTACCCATCTCTTCGCTCACTCACCTGATTACAGTCAACGCACTCAATGGTCAACGTAGGGCTGCACGATTAATCGCATGCTTTTGTCATGCGTGTCTCGTCAGTAAAGCCGGTTCTGTGATTAGCGGTAAATGTCCATCACCTGCTTTCAAATGGAGTGGCACTTAATATACAGAGCCGTAGTTCGCGGACAAGCTACGCAATATCGCGTTCGTAATCGAAAGCGATTCATCTGCGATTATGAACACGATATTGCGTAGCTTGTCCGCGAACTACGGCTCTGTATATTAAGTGCCGCTCCATTTGAAAGCAGGTGATGGACATTTACCGCTAATCACAGAACCGGCTTTACTGATGAGACACGCATGACAATCTCGTGCAATTAATCGTGCAGCCCTAGGTCAACGTCTCCCTAACATCACTCAGACTACGGATTACGTCACCCTCATCACCTCCGGTAACCACAACGAAAGGATACAGTTCATGCTCATGGACTCACCACACGCACTTGTAGTTCTTGGACATCCCTGGCTCACTAAGCACAATCCCCGGATCGACTGGCAGCTCAACACCATCACCGAATGGAGCACTCTGTGTCACAGGTCTTGTCTTTTGTCTGCTTGTCCCACGGTGTCTGTTTCTGTGTTACAGGAGAAGGCAGCGGATTTGTCTAACGTGCCCGAGGAGTATCTGGATCTGAGGGAAGTGTTCAGTAAGTCTCGCGCTGCTTCTCTCCCTCCACACCGTCCCTATGACTGTGCCATAGACTTAGTTCCGGGTAAGTCTCCGCCTAAGGGCAAATTATACTCTCTATCTGTTCCTGAGAGGGAGGCCATGGAGAAATACATTTCTGATTCTCTGGCAGCGAAGTTCATCCGCCCTTCCTCTTCTCCAGTGGGGGCGGGGTTCTTTTTTGTGGGGAAGAAGGACGGATCTCTGCGACCTTGTATTGATTACCGAGGGCTGAACAACATCACGGTAAAGAATACTTATCCTTTGCCGTTGATGTCTTCAGCCTTTGAGAGGTTGCAGGGAGCGTCCGTTTTCACTAAATTGGACTTGAGGAACGCTTATCATTTGGTCCGCATTAGGAAGGGGGATGAATGGAAGACCGCTTTTAACACCCCCAGAGGGCACTTTGAATACTTGGTCATGCCCTTCGGGCTGTCCAACTCGCCTGCGGTCTTCCAGGCACTCGTCAATGACGTGTTGAGAGACATGGTTGATCAGTTCATATATGTCTACCTGGATGACATATTGATATTTTCGTCGTCTCTCCAGGAACATGTTCAACATGTCAGACGAGTGCTCCAGCGTCTGTTAGAGAATGGGCTTTTTGTCAAGGCGGAGAAATGCGAATTTCATGCACAGTCCGTTTCCTTCCTAGGGTACATCGTTTCGTCTGAGGGAATTCGCATGGATCCTGACAAGGTTAAGGCTGTGGTGGATTGGCCAAGTCCAGATTCCCGTAAGGCCCTACAGCGGTTTCTGGGGTTCGCCAATTTTTACCGGCGTTTTATTCGCAATTTCAGCCAACTAGCCGCACCTCTGACCGCCTTGACCTCCCCAGAACGACCTTCAGGTGGTCAGATGCAGCTGAGGCTGCATTTGCCAAACTGAAGGGCCGCTTCGTTTCGGCCCCATTCTCATTGCCCCTGATCCTTCGCGTCAGTTCGTGGTGGAGGTCGATGCGTCAGAGGTGGGGGTAGGCGCAGTTCTATCCCAGCGGGCGTCCTCAGACGATAAGATGCATCCCTGCGCGTATTTTTTCTCATCGTTTGTCTCCCGCTGAACGCAATTATGACATTGGTAACAGAGAGTTGTGGGCAGTCAAATTAGCGTTGGAAGAATGGCGTCATTGGTTGGAGGGGTCGGGGGTACCCTTTATCGTTTGGACTGATCACAAGAACCTAGAATATATTCGATCGGCTAAAAGACTCAACTCCAGGCAGGCTCGGTGGGCACTTTTTTTCGGACGTTTTGATTTTTCTCTATCGTACCGCCCGGGCTCCAAGAACATCAAGCCCGATTCTTTATCTCGTATTTTTGATCCATCCGAGCGCCCGTCCACTCCCGAGTGTATTCTTCCTGAGACATTAGTAGTCTCCACTCTTACATGGGAGGTCGAATCGAAGGTCCTGGCGGCCTTAGAAGGGGTAACGCCTCCGCCCGGGTGCCCACCGAACCGTTTGTTTGTGCCGGAGGGGTTAAGGTCCTGCGTCATCAAGTGGGGTCATTGTTCCAACATGGCTTGTCATCCAGGGGTTAATTGAACCAGATTTTTGGTTAAGCAACGATTCTGGTGGCCTGCTATGGCTCGGGACATCCGCAGTTTTGTTTTGGCTTGCTCGGTTTGTGCCACTGGTAAGACTTCCAACCGCCCTCCAGATGGGTTACTCCAACTGCTGTCTGTCCCTTCGAGACCCTGGTCCCACATCGCTCTAGATTTCGTCAACGCCCTCCCACCCTCCTAGGGGTACACGGTCGTTTTGACCGTAGTGGACTGGTTCTCGAAGGCGACCCATTTCATTCCCTTGACTAAATTGCCCTCTGCCAAGGAGACAGCGGTTACTGTCGTAGACCACATCTTTCGGTTACATGGCCTCCCGGTAGATGTGGTGTCCGACAGGGGTCCCCAGTTTGTGTCCAAATTTTGGCAGGAGTTTTGTAGACTGCTGGGGGCGACGGTTAGTCTTTTCCTCTGGGTTCCATCCCCAGACCAATGGGCAGACCGAGAGAGCCAACCAAGATTTAGAGCGTATGTTGCGATGTTTGGCGTCCAAGAATCCTTCCTCCTGGAGTCAACAACTCTCTATGATTGAGTACGCACACAATTCGTTACCAGTGTCTTCTACGGGCCTCTCTCTGTTCGAATGCAGTTTAGGTTACCAGCCACCTGTGTTTCCCAGTCTGGAATCTGAAGTCGCGGTCCCCTCTGCTCACGCCTTCGTCCAGAGGTGCCACCGCACTTGGAACAGAGCCCGTGAGACTCTGTTGCAAGTGAGGGTGCGCACCAAGGCTAAGACTGATCGCCACCGGTCAAAGCCTCCCGTATATGTCGTGGGTCAAAAAGTGTGGCTTTCTACCAAGAATATTCTGCTCCGTTCCGTTGCCAATAAGTTAGCTCCCAAATTCATCGGCCCGTTTCCTGTCACTAAAATTATTAGCCCAGTGGCAGTCCTACTCAAATTGCCTCCGGCGTACAGGAGGATTCATCCCGCCTTCCATGTTTCCAAAATTAAGCCTGTTTTTCACTCACATCTTAATCCGCCTACTCCGGTTCCCCCACCGCCGCGGCTCGTAGACGGGGAACCGACCTATTCGGTTAATCGCATTCTGGACTCTAGGCGGAGGGGACGCGGATTCCAGTACTTGGTGGACTGGGAAGGTTACGGTCCGGAGGAGAGAAGTTGGGTTCCTGCTAGAGACATTCTGGATCACTCCCTTATCGATGATTACAATGGACAGGTAAGGAGTTCTGGGAACGCCGTGAGGCGTTCCTAGGAGAGGGGGTACTGTCACGGTTCATGAATCCGCTGTCTCATTCTGGTGTCTGTGTGATGGTGTGGGTGTGTCACCTGATTGTTTTGTGTGGGCGTCGCCGCTGATTGTTGATCAGCGGCAGCTGTGAGCATTTACCATCTGCCTATATAACTCCTTGTCTTTCGTCTCTTGTTTGTCAGATCGTTGTGCGGTGTCCGAGTGTTGTTTCCCGTGTTGCTTGTTGTGTGTTTCCCTGGACTGGACTTCTAATTGTTGCTTCCTGGTTTTCGTGTTCTCATTGGATTACTCTCTGGACTTTACTCACGGATTACATCACGGACACTGCTCTTCGGTCACCTCTCATCACGGATCTTCACCGCCCATCGACGTCCCTGTGTTACCACTCTCCTGCTGACTGTTATATGTTTTTGTGTGTGTTGAATCTGACTACCTTCTGTGTGAAGCTCTATTAAAGAGATTAACTTGCATCTGCATCCTCCCATCATTCCGTGACATATGAGACCTTACAGCTCACAGTGCATGTCAGAGCAAATGAGAATCATGAGGTCAAAGGAACTCCCTGAATAGCTCAGAGACAGAATTGTGGCAAGGCACAGATATGGCCAATGTTACAAAAACATTTCTGCTGCACTTAAGGTTCCTAAGAGCACAGTGGCCTCCATAATCCTTAAATGGAAGACGTTTGGGATGACCAGAACCATTCCTAGAGCTGGCCGTCCGGCAATCTGAGCTATCGGGGGAGAAGAGCCTTGGTGAGAGAGGTAAAGAAGAACCCAAAGATCACTGTGGCTCAGCTCCAGAGATGCAGTCGGGAGATGGGAGAAAGTTGTAGAAAGTCAACCATCACTGCAGCCCTCCACCAGTCGGGGCTTTATGGCAGAGTGGCCCGACGGAAGCCTCTCCTCAGTGCAAGACACATGAAAGCCCACATGGAGTTTGCGAAGATGGTGAGAAATAAGATTCTCTGGTCTGATGAGACCAAGATAGAACTTTTTGGCCTTAATTCTAAGCGGTATGTGTGGAGAAAACCAGGCACTGCTCATCACCTGTCCAATTCAGTCCCAACAGTGAAGCATGGTGGTGGCAGCATCATGCTGTGGGGTGTTTTTCAGCTGCAGGGACAGGACGACTGGTTGCAATCGAGGGAAAGATGAATGCGGCCAAGTACAGGGATATCCTGGACGAAAACCTTCTCCAGAGTGCTCAGGACCTCTGACTGGGCTGAAGGTTTACCTTCCAACAAGACAATGACCCTAAGCACACAGCTAAAATAGCGAAGGAGTGGCTTCACAACAACTCCGTGACTGTTCTTGAATGGCCCAGCCAGAGCCCTGACTTAAACCCAATTGAGTATCTCTGGAGAGACCTAAAAATGGCTGTCCACCAACGTTTACCATCCAACCTGACAGAACTGGAGAGGATCTGCAAGGAGGATTGGCAGAGGATCCCCAAATCCAGGTGTGAAAAACTTGTTGCATCTTTCCCAAAAAGACTCATAGATGTATTAGATCAAAAGGGTGCATCTACTAATTACTGAGCAAAGGGTCTGAATACTTAGGACCATGTGATATTTCAGTTTTTCCTTTTTTAATAATTCTGCAAAAATGTCAACAATTCTGTGTTTTTCTGTCAATATGGGGTGTTGTGTGTACATTAATGGGGAAAAAAAACTTAAATGATTTTGGCAAATGGCTGCAATATAACAAAGAGTGAAAAATTTAAGGGGGTCTGAATACTTTCCATACCCACTATATAGTGGGTATGGAAAGTATTCAGACCCCCTTATATATATATTTGGACTGATAGTGGTTAATAAAGTCACATAATTGACTCTCAGCACCTTTCTGTGCCCCGTACGGTGAACATCAGGTATGCTATGTTGAGATTCTCTATGCCATGATCACCTCTTACTCTAATTAATCAACCGTGATCATGCTAATAATAATTATAACTGAATAAATGCAGCATTTACAACATTTTCTTGTCAAAGCCTTCAGTTTTGTTTCTTCAAATAAGAATAGTCAGGAAAGTTTACCCAAAATGAAACTTTGTGTTGGCATGAGGGTGAGTAAATGATGACAGTCTTCTCCTGTGGCAAACTAAAAATATTTTGGATGATATCGGTAAGAAAACAGTTCCTCTTGATCAATACATTGGAAGTCATTGGGAACTGAAACCGTTTTGTTACCAAAATATTGTTTAAAGAAGAAATATAGTTTTTTTTGTGTACAATTGTTTTCTCCTGTTTATTGTTTAAAGAGGGAGCTCAGGGAAGTTTGTGTTGTTGTTTTTTCATCTTTGTTTTTGAGCAGGGTAAGTAGATTCTTTAAACCTTAGTTAGCTCCAGTTTTGTTTGTTATTTTAGGTATACTCTCTCCTGAAGATGTATTCCCTCATGTTCTCCTTTTGGTAAGCTCTTTTTGGTATAAGGAAATAAACATTTTGACTTTCCCTTAAAGTGGTGTTGTGTTTTCCCTCTGAGACTGAGGCTGAAGTGTGTCCTCCACGTTTTCTTTTTTTCATCCTTGCGTTACCTTTTCTAATAAGTTATCTTATTTCCTTTTGTTACCTTCCCTTCTAACTCCTAGACTAGGAGGGGAACGTAACAATTGGGGGCTCGTCCATTCCCGTTACTAATAACGAGACACTCATATTCGCCGGTAAGTCTACTTTTTCTAAACTGTTTGGCAGTTTGTTGGAGGAAACCGTGGTATTAAGATGGAGTTTGATTTAGTTGCATTCACTCTCTCTACTACCACAGAAGTCTTTGAGCGTTGTAGGAAAAAGGATTTATTGTTGATTGCTAACTTTTTCAATATTACTGTTCCTGCAGACGCAGTAAAACATGTTATCAAGCAAGTGCTTCGTGAAAAACTTGAAGAGATGGGGATTTTGCCAGAATCCTCTGCCAGGGAGGAGGTTTCGCCTGACGTAGCAGAGGGAGCGGTGTCAGATGATGGCCCTCCTAGAGTGCCTGTGGTAGAGCCTTCTGGTGACCCATTGTTAGCGTTTAAGATGAAAGAGCTTGATTACATGATTAAGAAACAAGAACATCAGACAATGCTCGTTAAACTGCGTGTTATAGAGGCAGAAACTGATCGTGATATTCGATTGCGTCAGTTGGAACGTAAGGTGCCCGAACCGAAAGGTAAACCTGTACCTTTGCCTCGTTCACGAAGTATTTCTGCTAGCTCTCCATCGTATACCCATTCTGCGACACCTCAAGATTCGCATGAGGCCGAAGCCAATGCAAATTTTGATGTTAGCAGGTATCTGAAACTTGTTCCACCATTTAGGGAAAGCGAAGTGGATGCTTATTTTGTTACATTCGAGCGCATAGCCTTGAAGTTGCATTGGCCTAAAGATGTGTGGGCATTGTTATTGCAGTGCAGCCTTTCTGGGAAAGCCCAGGAAGTTTCTTCCGCTTTGCCACTAGAACAATCACTTGATTATGACATTGTGAAGGCTGCGGTACTTAGAGCGTATGAATTAGTACCGGAGGCGTACAGACAAAAGTTCCGCTCACATGCCAAAACTGCCAAACAGACTTACGTTGAGTTCGCCCGAGAAAAGCGCACTCTGTTTGAGAAGTGGTGTCTTTCTAATCGGATCACTACTTTTGAACAACTTCAGGAGCTGATTTTGCTTGAGGAGTTCAAGAGTAGTGTACCTGAGAATGTGGTAATTCACTTAAACGAACAGAAAGTGACTTCTATTGTTGACGCGGCTGTTTTAGCGGATGAATTTACGTTAACGCACCGGAACGTATTTGTTACACCACGACGTAATGCAATGTTCTCGACTAGCATTAATTCGGACCAGGATGTGAGATCTGTCTTGTCCCACACTAAACCTAGCACACAACTAAATTCGGCCCGTAAAAAGAATGTCAAGCGGGCTTGCTTTTTCTGCCTGGACCCAAATCACATAATTTCTGAGTGCCGGGCTTGGAAACAGAAAACTACTGCTTCACATCCTAAAAGTGCAGCGTTGGTGCACACTGGCGGTAATACTAATTGTGGTACAGAGACTGTTACGAGTGCGTATCAGCCGTTTTTACTGGACGGTGCAGTGTCTCATTCACCTGACGCAGTGGGTAAGCCGGTGAAGATTTTAAGAGACACTGGATCAGTCCAGTCGCTTATTTGTGAAAAATCGCTACCAGCTTCAAGCGTATACTCTGGCTCCAATATCCTAGTGCGAGGGATTGGCATGGGCTGTCTTAGTTTGCCATTACATGACTTGTATCTCACGTCAGATTTGGTCACAGGCCCTGCTACACTTGGAGTTTGCTCACATCTACCAGTTGATGGGGTAGATGTTATCCTAGGGAATGATCTTGCGGGTGGAGATGTTTTTCCTAGACCACTGGTAATTAGTGAACCGGCTCAAAATGATAATTCGTCGCTTGCGGAAAATTTTCCTGCTGTCTTTCCTTCATGCGCAGTCACGCGGGCCCAAAGTAGAAGGCTGGGAGATGTACTTGATCTCTCTGAGAGTTTCTTAGTTGACTCAAATAATCATGACGTAACTCCAGAGAAGGCTGAAGTTAGAGGAACCTGCAAAGTGGCTTTTGTACCTGAACTAAAGCCTATTTTAGAAGTGGGCAGGGAACAATTGGCTATTGCTCAGAGAACAGACCCCTCTTTAGCAACCCTTATTGGGACTGTTGCAAATTTCAAAAGAAAACCTCATGATAAAGTAAGGTATTTTTGGGAAGGGGAAGTTTTAATGCGGAGGTGGAGACCCCTTGCTCGTTCTTCCCTTAATGAAATTCAGCAAATCGTTCTGCCTCAACAGTATAGGGAGCCTGTACTGAAAATCGCTCATGAACATGTACTCTCAGGACACTTGGGACGAGTGTCCCGCTACTTTTTCTGGCCAGGGCTGAAGTCGGCTGTATCTAAGTTCTGCCGCTTGTGTGCTGCCTGTCAAATAGCTGGAAAACCGAACCAAAAACTTCCTATTGCTCCGTTGCGGCCTATCCCTGTTATGCACGAACCCTTTGAGCGCCTGTTGTTGGACTGCGTGGGCCCTTTGCCTAAATCAAAATCTGGTCACGAATACATTCTGTCCATAATGTGTACTTCTACACGTTTCCCCGAAGTGATTCCTCTGCGCTCTATAAAAGCCCACATCATTGTCCGTGAACTGATCAAGTTTTGTACTGTTTTTGGATTGCCAAAGGTCATACAAACTGACCAGGGTACAAATTTTACTTCAAAACTGTTCACACAGACTCTAACTCAGTTCGGAATTAGACATGAACTGTCGAGTGCATACCACGCACAATCGCAAGGTGCTGTGGAAAGGTTCCACCAAACACTCAAGATGATGTTACGTACTTACTGTCTTGCTAGTGGTAAAGACTGGGCAGAGAGTTTACCATTCTTGATGTTTGCCTGTCAGGGAAGCAGAGCAAGAATCCCTTGGGTTCAGTCCCGCAGATCTTGTCTTTGGTCACACGGTGCGGGGCCCGCTTAAAGTGTTGAGTGAACAACTGCTAGCTAAAGATGCAATGCCTATAACTGTCCTTGATTATGTAAGTTCATTTCGAGAACGGTTGCACAGAGCTCGTGATCTGGCTAGGGAACATTTGGTCACAACCCAGTCTAAAATGAAAGAACGCTACGACAAAAAAAGCGTTTCTCGTAGTTTTCAGCCGAACGACGAAGTTCTTGTACTTCTTCCGGAACCTGGTTCAGCCCTCCATGCTAAGTTTACAGGTCCCTACTCTGTGAAGGAGAAACTCAGTGAAACAGACTATGTTGTCAGCACCCCAGATAGGCGGCGTAAAACTAGAGTGTGCCACATTAACATGCTTAAAAGGTTTATGCGTGATTCTCAGTCTGAACCCCCATGTAACCCTGTGACTGTGCCTTTACCAGTTGCTGTAGCCTTGCAAGTTACTGAACAAGATGGTAAGAGACTACAAAATTCTGCTGTGTTGAAAGATCTGCCTTCTTTTCTCTCACATCTAGAACCTGTTGAGTCTGATCAGATTATCCAGCTAATGCATCGGTACTCACCCCTATTTTCTGATGTGCCAGGGAGAACCACTGTTCTTGAGCATGACATCAATGTAGGCTCCGCTAAACCAATCAAGCAGCACTCCTACAGAGTTAACCCAAGTAAGCGTCACATAATGAAAACCGAAGTCGAATACATGTTACAGCACGGCCTGGCTCAGCATAGTCAGAGCCCATGGAGCTCACCGTGTCTATTAGTTCCAAAAGCAGATGGCACATACCGGTTTTGTACTGACTTTCGTAAAGTGAACGCAGTAACGAAGCCTGACTCTTTTCCACTCCCCCGTATGGAGGATTGCGTAGATCGGGTGGGATCAGCCAAGTTTGTTACAAAACTTGACTTATTAAAGGGTTACTGGCAGGTGCCTCTCACTTCCCGTGCTGCCGAAGTCTCTGCATTCGTTACGCCAGATTACTTCCTGGAATACTCTGTCCTCGCCTTCGGAATGAGAAATGCACCAGCCACTTTTCAGAGGCTGATGCATATTGTGTTGGGTGATGTACCTAATTGTGACGCTTACCTTGACGATATCATAGTCTATACTGAGTCATGGGAAGACCACATTAAAACCTTGGAGAGAGTCTTTGAAAGGTTAAAACTTGCATCGCTAACCCTAAACCTGTCTAAGTGTGAGATAGGTAAGGCTACAGTAATCTACCTAGGGAAAAAGGTAGGCCATGGCTGGGTGAAACCTGTGGAAGCTAAGGTGGAAGCTATTCTTAAGTTTCCTAAACCTAACAACAAGCGTGAGCTTCGCCGGTTTCTGGGAATGTCAGGCTACTATAGAGGTTTTTGCAGAAACTTCTCTGCTGTAGTTGCTCCTCTCACAGACCTCCTTAGCACAACGAGAGTGTTTAGTTGGAGCCGTGACTGTGATCGAGCATTTGAAGCTGCTAAAGACCTGCTGAGCAATGCCCCTGTGTTAGCTGCACCTAACTTCAATTTGTCGTTCAAGCTACAGGTAGATGCAAGCCACTTCGGTGCGGGAGCTGTCCTTATTCAAGAGGATGCTCAAGGCATTGAACACCCTGTGTCGTATTTCTCCCGCAAGTTCTCAAAGGGCCAGTTATCATATAGCACAATTGAAAAGGAAGCATTGGCTTTATTGTGGGCTGTACAACATTTTGAGGTGTACCTTGGGGGTAGTGCTCTACCTGTGATTGTATATACAGACCATAATCCTTTAACTTTTCTGTCCAACATGTCTTCCTCTAACCAGCGTTTGCTGCGCTGGGATCTCAAGCTTCAGGATTTCAATCTCCAGATCCAGCACATCAAAGGCAAAGACAACATTGTGGCTGACGCTCTGTCCAGATCTGTTGAGATGACAACCTAAGGTGCTGTGCATGTTGGGGTGGTGATACAGAAACCTTATTGAACCATGGTCTGTAATCTTAGTGGTGGGGGTGTTACGTCCCAGAGTGTTTTGGTGTGTCACTGTCATATCCCTGTGTGTGTCCTGTGCTGTGTTGTGCCCTGTTTCTCTCCCTCACTCTCTTACTCAGGTTAATTGCCACCAGCTGCAACTCGTTGTGAGCATGCCTGAGTCTGAGCAGAGCTGTTTATATGGTGCATTCTGAAGATCCTGCGCTGAGGAACACTTCTCCCCAGCCTCAGAGTGGAAACTGAATTGTTTGCCTGAGTGTACTGTGTGTGACTGAGGGTTAACAGTTTTGAGTTAGGTGTGGGCCTATACTTTTTCTGTGTGCTAGCATCATTCTTTAGCCTGCTTTCGGGTCAATCCATGTGTGGGTAACTAGAAGGTATTGTATCATTTAACTCTTAATCATTATTGGGTTACCTGGGAATCGTAGGGAGAGAGTGCCTTTTTTTTGTGTACAATTGTTTTCTCCTGTTTATTGTTTAAAGAGGGAGCTCAGGGAAGTTTGTGTTGTTGTTTTTTCATCTTTGTTTTTGAGCAGGGTAAGTAGATTCTTTAAACCTTAGTTAGCTCCAGTTTTGTTTGTTATTTTAGGTATACTCTCTCCTGAAGATTTATTCCCTCATGTTCTCCTTTTGGTAAGCTCTTTTTGGTATAAGGAAATAAACATTTTGACTTTCCCTTAAAGTGGTGTTGTGTTTTCCCTCTGAGACTGAGGCTGAAGTGTGTCCTCCACGTTTTCTTTTTTTCATCCTTGCGTTACCTTTTCTAATTTATCTTATTTCCTTTTGTTACCTTCCCTTCTAACTCCTAGACTAGGAGGGGAACGTAACAGAAGTTACATTGGTTTAGAAACACATGAGGATGAGTAAATGATGACCAAATGTTCATTTGTGGAGGAACTAACCCTTTTACATCACGCAGAGATTTTATTTAGACATCCAACTAAAACTCTGAAAACATGCAATTTCAGCTCAATTCTGTTTAACGCTAGAATGAGCAGGTTAACCGACACTAGACACACACACTCATATAGTGCACACGTGTATTCCTCTGCATTTAAACATTCACTCCAAAAGTATATATATTTTTCATATTTAGCTGTTGCTGCAAATATTGTTTGTTGTTTATAAAGTGGAAATCGGTAATGTTCGGTGGACTGCTGGAAGAAGATTGGACAGATTGTTGTTTGCACTTAGGTACATGATCTTTAGAAAAAATAAACAGGATAATATAAGTGAAGAAAGCTTGTTCAAGCTGACTTTGTGTTGACTTATGTTTTACAAGATATTATTATTATTATTACTACCTTTCTGGAAAATCCATCAGTACCACCAAAGATGACTATATTGTACCAGATATTCAATAGACAACTCTCATTATAGAATTCAGCATTTCTTTTAGACAACAAAAACACTTACATTGAAAAGTTTTAGATAGACGGACGGACAGACAGATTTAGATAGATAGATAGATAGATAGATAGACGGACTGCTGCTCCTTTCTCCCATTTTTATAAAGATAAAACAGACATAAGTATAATTTTTTTGTCATTAGTGTTCACTAAGGTACAGTTCATTTTCTGAGAACTATCAGATTGGACTTCGTTCAGAGGGAGACGAGAGATCACGCTTCATGTTAGTTTTCTTTATTTTTCAAAAAGCACAACATTTTGTTTTTACTCTGAGTGTACACAAATAAAAGAAGATATTCTATAGTTTCAATTGATGTATTACTTATGTCTCTATGACAAAAAATGACGGAGTATTTTAAGTCTGTTTGTGAAAAATGTTGCAATGTGAAAAAAATCCTGCACAACGCGCCGGCGAGTTACCCGACCCCAGAGAAGTAATGTCTTATTATGCCGCTTTCATCGTCTTCAGAATCAGTGAGCGCTTGTTCATAAGCATCCGGCATCCGGCTTGGGCTTATGAAACATTTTCGGTGTAACGGCCACGGTTCTTCATTGAATTTTGATATCAGCTAGAGCCGGCCAGAGCGCTGCATAATAAGTAGCCACGCTTCCCTTGGAGGGCGGGGGCAATAACAAAAGAAACAAAAGCCGGCGTATCCAGTATGGAAATACACACAGACAATGCCACGCCCCTACTGCGTACACAGAAAGGCTTCTTCATGATCTCAACTAACAGATTCTGCAAAAAAAAAAAAAAATGAAAATCACCAATTTTGAAAAAAACGCTTCTTTCTCATTTTGCTCGAGGGTTGTGTGAGAGTTGTGCCGACTTGTGTCCCTGGTTTCCGTGACGGGTCACATATATATATATATAAAGCAGAGTAAGTATCCACCAGGAGTCAGTATTTTTCTCAGATAATTGCCAATAATCAAAATAACCCCCGTCAATTATTTTATTCTACTAACAAAATGCTCAAAGGCAATGGTGCCCCTAGTGTGTCTTCCTCAGCTCATCTTTGTAATCACTTGAGTTTTTTAGTGCTAAGATTGACAATGTTCGTAAATGCATTACTGCTTTCACTTTGGTTTCTTCTTTTTCTATTCCTCACTTCTCTGGTACCACTTTTTCTAGATTTTCTTCTGTGGATCTGGCCTCTCTTGTTAAGGAGGTTTCCCAGATGAAAGTAGCTACTTCCATAGTTGACCCTATACCAACTCAGTTGTTTAAATCTTGTTTTGTCTTGAGTATAATAAATTAATCCTTGCGTACGTGAGTCGTGTCAGCGGCATTTAAAACTGCTTCTGTGACCCCATTGACTTGGACAACCCAAACAATTTTCGTCCCATTTCTAACCTTCCTTTTCTCGCTAAAATTCTTGAGCGTGGGGGGTGTCACGTGACCCAGAGCGAGATGGCTGCTTGAGTTTTCGGCTCCGCTCTAATATTAATTTATTTTGCATTTTCCCCTCTGAATATTTCGTTCTAATTAACTTTACAGACTTTCAATTATGTCTGACTCAACTTCGGATAAAGATTTTCAGATTTTCGGATCAACACGCTCACAGAAATCCAAAGAAAAAGACAAAAAGAAGACCACTCATCCCTCATCGCTAGCAGAAGCTAACGTCTATGCAACAGAGGTCCAATCAGACATGGCGTTGATCCTTTCTGAGATAAAAGCCAACGGCTCTCGTCTTGAAGGAATAACTAATCGGCTGGAGGGAATAGCTGGATCCGTCGCCTCTCTACAAAATTAGTTCGCAGCTCTCACTAAAAGGATTGAGGGCACTGAGACCCGTCTAACGGAGGCAGAAGGGAGAATCTCATCCGCGGAAGACTTGGCGGCAGTGTCCGAAGGCCAGCTTGCTAATTTACTGACTAAAGTGGAGCTCCGGTTCGCTCGCATCATTTCTCCATTCCTCCATTCCGAAATGGCTAGACCTGCCCGCAGACTCTCTCTCCCTGGATATCGAACAGGCCCACAGATCTCCTTCTTTTGCGCCTAGAATTCAGCCCCGAGGAATGTTTTGGTTTACGGAAAAAGAAATTGTTCTGAGGGCAGCGTTGAAGAAGACAATTACCCACGAAGGCGCGGAGCTTCGGTTTTACTCAGACTTATCCTCCAGTGTCCTGCAGAAACGTCGCAAGTTCGCCTCAGTTGTCAAGATCATGGTCTCTCGTGGCTTATATCGCGGATTCGCATACCCTGCCAGGCTCAGATGCTTACACCTGGGGAAGATTCGTTTGTTCGATGATCCGAGCTTGGCTAAAGCTTTTTTGGACTCACTGGACAGATAACTTTAAGTTTAATCTTTATTTGCAATGTAAGGTACTCTCTATTTCTCGGAGGATTACTTTCTTTTTTGAGCCCAACAGACTTGTAAGTGATTAAGTGTAGTTTTTTTTTTCTCTCCTTTACTTTTCTTTTCTCTTATTTTCCTTTCCTTTCCTTTCCTTTTTTTGTTTTGTTTTATTTTATTATTTTATTTAGACCACTACTGTAGATTGCTGCTTTTGATATTCGTTATCCATAATAATAATTTATTTTTATTTTTTTTGAAGGGGATTTAAATGCCGTTGGACCATAGGTTTTTTTTTTTTTTTTTTTTTTTTCCTTCTCATTGGGCTCAGTCATTTTATTTAGGAGCGACTCTTGAGGGGGCTATTTTTCTCAGTGGCATTAGTATGATGACATGTTTATTTTCGTTCATCATCTCATTCTTTGACTTTTTGATGTTCTTTGTGCCCTATCGTTTGGGGATGGGGCCTGGGGGGGGGCGGACTTTTTTGGGGTAATTCAGTGTTCAATATGTGGTACACTCTTAGAAGAAAAGGTTCTATATAGTACAAAAAAAGGTTCTATCAGGCGCTTCATTAGGGTTCTTTATTGCCAGGAAAAAGGTTCTATATAGAACCTTTTATGGGTTCATTTTATTGATTTAGATTTTAATTTATTTTAATTACATTTTATGAATTAACCTGCTTATTTAGTTACTTTATCACTAGAAAAGTTTAAATACCCATAGTCATAACACATCAAAATAATATGTAATCATTTAAGACATTTTTATTAGCATTTACAATGACACAAGCAATATAAAACACACTGCAATTCAGAGCAATAGTTAGAAGAGTCAACATAAATAAATGTTTCTAAAAAAACTGAACTAAAAGACTAGCTAGTAGAATTGTTTTTAAATTCATAAGCGTTAGATCATTTAACATTCAGATAAGCATTTAAACAATAAAAACAAATGACCCATGACAAATTCAGTACTGAGAAGGGTTAAATAGTGCTGAATGAAAGAAACTGGCATTTGTATGCTCCATATTGAACAAAAAAGTAGACAGCCAACAGATACTTTTGACATCTGGGGCATGTCCATTTTGATGCTGACTCTCTTTGTGTTCGGGGGGCTTGGCATCCTAAGATGGAGATGCAAGTCAGAAAAACATTTATTAGACTTATGGAGAGTACAGTAGGCCTACAACAGAAAACAGAAAGGAATCGCTCACAATTACAACGTACAACTTACGTGAATCATAGAGGAGTGTTATTTTCATCTTATTGAAGTAATGCTGCACTCCAGAGTCCATCCCTGCAGAGGGAGTGCAAACAGAAATATTAATTTACTTATTATTATTAATTATTGCATTAAATATGGAAAATGGAAAATGGAAAAACAAATATAAGCCACTTCAGATTAGCAGATTTACAAGTTTCCCCAAAGTTGGTACTGTGAGTAAAAATAATGTATTTTTTTTGTGTCATTGGTTTGCAGTTTAAAGGTCTTTTCTTCATCTTCATTTCATAATGCATCTTCAAGAACCAAATACAGTGTTTAGCATAAATTAGGCCTTCAATTAATTCAGAAAAAAAGTGTGACATAACTGCAAACACCAAATACTCACAGCTATATCCACAGAAGAAACATTTTCATCAGCTCCTCTCTTTGTTCTTCAGGGTTTCTCTTGAATTCATGTTTTTAACAGTGCAGTCTGGCTGTGATCACGTGATTTGACTACTCCTGAAACATCGTTTTCTTATGCGTTTATAAGAATAGTCCAATACAATCTACAGCACAAAGAAAAGTGTATTAGGATATAACATGAACTCTCGCCACCATTATTGATCAGTCGACAACTATTTTTTAACAGAGATTTTAGGAATTCATGTAAGAAATGACAAATCTCCTGGCGGAGAATAGCGCAGGCCCTGGACAGCACCGTAAACCACATTTCTTCTTTTTGCAAGGTGTGTAAAAATATCAGAGATTTAGGCAAATGTAATTAAAATAACGTAAGAGATATTAATTTTCTCACTTACCAATTTAGTCGTCATTCTCTCGAGCGCTGAGCTCAAACGAACGTCCGTAACGGTTGAAGTTTAAAATGCTGCGTTCATGCGTATTCTAATTACTCGCGCAAGACGTGCGCAGCTGAAATTCGACAGACAGTACAGAACTGATCAGCGCATACACATGCAAGTTATTTGCTGTTTATGTTGAAGATCATTTAATGCATCTGTTTGGAGGGTTGAGTTATAATAATTGACTCTCAGAATCTAAGTAATTCATACAGGATTTTCTTTAACCAGCAGATGGCAGAATCCAGCGCCTAGATCCAGAAACAACTTATATTTAATTTAGATTTTTTTTTTTTTTTTTATTACAGAATAATGCAATTATTATTTTCTAATAAAACTATTAAACTTGAAAATGTATATGAATTTTCTTCAGAATGAAAGGTGTGCCTAAGTAAAATTGAAGTAAAAACATAAATATAATGTTCAATAGTGTAATAATTTAAATAAAGCACTAATAATGTATATAAAGCACATTTGGCCCAAAGAACCCTTTGTGCCAAAAGGGTTCTTTCTCCTTATATAGAACCTTTTTGGCAGAAAGGGTTCTATAAAGTTGGTTAAAGAACCCTAGGGTTCTATATAGAACCCCAAAGAACATTTTTTTCTAAAAGTGTACTGTTCTGTTCAAATTCGGTGTCTTCTTTGTGCAAGATTTACGTTTGTCAGCTCATCAGCATCTTAGCATTTTGTCTTTGTTTGCATGCATGATATAGTCAAGTTAGTAACTTGGAATGTGAAGGGTATTGGCCATGTTATAAAGAGGAAGAAAATTTTGACATTTCTCAAAGAAGAGCGTGTATCCATAGCTCTGCTGCAGGAAACCCACTTATCGGATAATGAATACTGTAAACTTAAAAGAGACTGGGTGGGCCATATATATTACTCTTCTGTTACGTCAAATAGTAGAGGGGTAGCAACATTAATTCACAAGAACATCCCATTCAGTCAGGATTATGTAGAATCTGACTCTGAGGGGAGATTTGTATTAATCTCTGGCTATATTTTTGGAGTGCATCTTACTATTAGAAATGTATGCCCAAATATTGACTGTCCCAGTTTTATATCTCAGACAGTTTTGCAGTTTAATCAGTTTTGCGGAAATCTGGGGTTCTTGGGTGGTGATTTTAATTGTATAATTGATAATAATTTGGATAAATCCACCCCATGACAGGCCACAAATCCTCCCTTACTTTACGTAATGTCTGTAAAGATTTAGGCCTAGCAGATATTTGGAGGGAGCTACACCCGAAAGACAGAAATTACACATTCTATTCTCAGCCTCATAATTCTTATTCCAGGTTGGATTATTTTTTGGATTATAGAGCGAAACTAAATCTAGACCATACGGAGCATATTAAGAAATTACTGTTTTTTAGTAAGCAAAAATACTATGAATTTGGAAATAAACCTTGTCGTCTACTTGCATATCAACTCAAAAAAGCACAACAAGAAAGAGTTATAAAGGCAATCAGGACTCCAGAGGGCAGGGTCTCTTTTGATCCCCAGATAATCAACGATACTCTTTCCAATTTTTATAGGACTTTATACAAATCTGAGGGCTGTAGTTTGAAGGGGGACTCATCAGACTATTTGTGTAAAATTTCTCTTCCTGCTGTCTCTGAAGTAAACAGAACTTTTTTAAATGCCCCCTTCACTAAAGAGGAAATCTGGCAAGCTATTCAATTCATGTCATCAGGCAAAGCTCCGGGCCCAGATGGGTTTCCACTCTAATTTTACAAGCAATTTTGGAAGGATATTAGCCCAATCTTAATGCCTGTGATTAATGATCTCGTTGAGCTAAATTCAATGCCTGATTCTTGGTCCTCTGCTGTTATCAGCCTTATTTTGAAAAAGGACAAAGATCCTTTGGATTGCTCCTCCTATCGGCCCATCAGTTTATTGAATGTAGATTACAAAATCGTGGCTAAAGCAATGTCCCGACGCCTTGAATCCATCCTTTCTTTTATCGTCTCGCCAGATCAGACCGGGTTTGTAAAATCTAGATATGGCTCTGATAACATTCGTAGATTACTGAATATTCTAGATTATGTACATATGACTAAAGATCCCACATTAATTGTTTCACTTGATGCTGAAAAGGCGTTTGACAGGGTGGAGTGGCCTTTCCTTTTCACCGTATTAGAGAAGATAAATTTAGGGCACAATTTTATTAATTTGATTAAACTTTTATATTCACAGCCTAAGGGCAGCTTGAAACCATTTCAGTTGTTAAAACAAGAATTTAATTTACCCAATAGTGATTTCTACAAATTTTTGCAATTACGACATTTTCTGGAATCACTTCTAAAGGACAAGAAAATACGCTTGGACCTTTCTGACATAGAAAAATAATTGTACTCTTCTTTTTCTCTGATCTCTGTTTTTTATACTATACTATCTAATGTTGGCTCCTCCTCCTTTGAACCTCTGAAATTAGTATAGGAAAAATACTTTGGAACAAATCTCAGTGACGAGGACTGGCTTTCGGCATGCTCCGGCATCTACTTTAGAGAAGCATCAATATCAAGTCACAAGCAAAGTTTTACGTTTATTTACAGAACTTATTTAACACCGGTTCGCCTCCATAAGATTTTTCTTAATGTTTCTCAATTGTGTTTTAAGTGCAAGTCTAATATTGGCACAGTTATGCATGTATTTTGGGACTGTGACGTGATCAAGACCTACTGGAAAGAGATACATAAAGTTGTACAGAGGGTCATTGGTAAATCTTTTGTCTATCTCTTGAACTGTAAAGCTGAATTACACCTCAACCATGATCTAGAATGTGTGCTACATCTTTGCACCTTTTTAGCAAAAAAATGTATACTTTTGTTATGGTCCACTCCTCAGGTTCCTTCTGTCAATATGTGGTTGACTCAAATTGCTACTTCCCTACCTTTAGAAAAATTAACCTGTGACTTACACCGGAGGTCTAATGATTTTTGCCGTGTTTGGTCCCCTCTCTGGAATTTCCTTGAGAATGTAGGTTGATTGTCTACATTTCTTGATTCTTGTTTAGTTTGGTGCTATTACCTTCCACTCGACTATTGAACTACCATTGTATGACTGTATGATGAATGACTGTATATACTGCCATAAGACACCTGTACCACATTTTTGTTATTGTAAAAATGTAAAAAAAAAAAAAAAAATGTTTTTAATAAAAAAAAAAAAAAATGTTCTTGAGTGTATCATGGCATCTCAATTGCACTCTCATTTCACTGCAAACAATCTTTTTGAACCACTCCAATCTGGATTTCACGAATTCCATAGCACTGAAACTGCTCTAGTAAAAGTTACGAATGACTTGTTGATTGCTGCTGATTCTGGCTGTCCTTCAATATTGATCCTTCTTGATTTAACTGCAGCCTTTGACACAGTAGATCATTGTCTATTACTCACTCACTTGGAATCTACCTTTTGTATTACTGATACTGTATTAAAATGGTTTATGTCTTATTTTTCCGACCGTAGACAGTTTATTTCCTTGGGTGGATGTCGAAGTTGGTTCAGTTCAATTTGGTGTCCCCCAGGGTTCAATTCTGAGTCCCCTTCTTTTTAGCATGTTCATCTCTCCTTTTGGTCAGCTTTTGAGATCTCTTGGTCTTAATTTCCGTTTTTATGCAGATAACACCCAAATTTATATTCATACAAAACTGGTGATAATGCAGCTATTGGTTTTGTTGAACACTGCATTTCTGAGATAAAGGGCCCTATAATACACCCGGCGCAATGCGACGCAAGGCGCAGCACAAGTGTGTTTGCTAGTTTGCGTCTGGCGCCGTTCGCGTTTTACCGTTCAGCGCCACGTCCTTAAATTAGTAAATGCATTTGCGCCAGTTAGTGCGCCCATGGGCGTGCTGGTCTAAAAAAAAGAGGTGTGTTCAGGTGTGTTCAGGTGCATTGCCGGCGCATTGCTATTTTAAGGAGCTGAAAATAGACTGTGCCATAGACCAACTCAAACCTGGTCTAAAGTCTAAAGTCAATGGCGCAATATTTTTTTGTTAGAGCGCGTTGGTAGAAACTGCGCCTCTGGGCGCGTCCACAGTGCGTGTTGACTGCTTATTACACACAGGGATGCGCATCACACAAACATGCCAAATATTAAAAACAAAAGGATTACAGTGTAAAAGAATATTATTGTGTAGGCTACATAAATATAAAAATGTAATGATGAATAGTCATTGCGTGTATTAGAATTAGGCTACCTATTTTCAATTCAGCCTATTTCTACTTATAATGATGAACGAAATTGGCTAATTAATTGAACAATCGTGCCAATACACACATATATATTAACTGACTCATCGCGCGGAGCTATTTGAAAGCCTGCATCCAACGCAGACGACTGAACGATTGACTGGCCACTTAACAGGTAATTTCAGCTTTTCCGCCAACAAATTCCGCTATGTAAATATCAATCCGCCATGGCGCGAGCGCATCTCGCTCTTAAAGGGAATGGGAGATGAGACTCTGATTGGTTTACTGAACGTTACGCCCATTACTCATTAAGAGAATAGGGACAACCCATTTCAAAAATGCGCCCCGGCGCATGGACCGTTTATCCATCGTTAAAATAGCAAAAGTGGATTTGGACACGCCCTGAGTGCACCTGCACCGTGCGCTTTACACTTTGCGTTTAGATCGTTAAAATAGGGCCCAAAAAGTTGGATGTCTCAAAACTTCCTCTGTCTCAACAGTGAGAAAACAGAAGTTATACTTATATAACTATAAGTTATCGGCTCTCCCCATCAAGTGAATAATTCTGGTCCTTTAACCCTTAATGTGGAAGGCTCTGCGCTAAAGTTTCAAACAAAATTTAAAAAGTTTGGGGTGATTTTTGATACGAACTTAACATTTGACTCTCACGTACAAAACACAGTTAAAAATTCATATTTTCATCTCAGAAATATTGCACGACTGCACCCCTGTTATTCTTTTCTGTTGCTGAAAAACTGATCAACACTTTTGTTTTTTCATGCATCGATTACTGCAATGTGCTCCTTTCCAAGGGTCCCGAAATCTACCTTAAATAAATTGTAATCCATTCAAAATTCGGCCTTTAGGATCCTGACAAGGACCAGGACTAGGGACCATATCTCTCCAGTTTTAGAGTCTCTACACTGGCTCCCTGTCAGGTTCCGGATTGATTTTAAAATTCTTATGCTGACCTACAAGAGCTTTCATGGAATGACTCCGCATTATTTGTCACAACTTTTAACTATCTATACTCAGAGACGTGATCTCAGTTCCTCCGATTCTGGCCTTTTAGTTGTTCCTCCTATTCGCTTACGCTCTATGGGTGACTGGCTTTTTCCTTTTGTGCACCTAAACTTTGGAATTCTCTCCCCATTGAGATTAGATTAATTGTTTTAGGTGTATATATGTGTATATGTATATGTAAGTATATGTGTATGCATATGTAAGTATATATATATATATATATATATATATATATATATATATATACACACACATGTATGTATATGATCTTTATTTCATTTTTTATCTCTATGTCTGTAAAGCGCTTTGAGATGTTACCTTTAAAGGCTCTATATAAAATAAAGTTTATTAATATTATGGGGGCGTTAGTGAGCTATGGATTGGTAGGTCACATTCCCTTCCAGCTCCTGCAAAATTATTAATAAATTGACATCTTTAACAATAATTCCTACATAAGCTTTTTTCTTGCAAGTTGGATTAGCTCAAGTTTTGTTTATTCTCTTTGATTACAAGATGAAAGCGAGCTCGAAGACACAATCCTCAAAAAGCAGAATGAGGTAGGCCCTGTCGCACCGACCTCCCCTGACGAAGATGTTCCACCGGGTGAAGCTTCACAACGGTCGGCACATGTTACAGTCCTGGAAGCATTAACTCACTACGTTCTGATCTACGAGCTACTAAAGTTGAAATTTGCCATATGATTGACACTTGTATTGAAAAGATAGCCACAACTACCAGAGGTGAAATTTCTGCTCTCAAATCTGAAACTCAGGTCGCTATTTTGGCCTTGCAAAGTACGATCACTCAACATAGTTCTACTCTTGTCGACCTAGAACGCTCAGCAACTCACTCTTCGGATGCTATAACCAAGCTTCAATTGGAGGTTAAATGCTTAAGTGCTGAAGTGAATCTTCTTACTGACAAGTGTATGGATTTGGAGGGGCGATCTAGATGACAAAATGTGTGAATAGCCGTACTGAAAGAAGGATCTGAGAAGGGCAAAAATATTAACATTTTTTTCAGAACTTTTGAAAGGCGCGCTGTCACTAGAAGATTGTCCGCTAGTGGATCGTGCCCACGGGGCTCTGCAAAGGCGCCCGGATGACATTGAGCCGCCGCAATCTCTTAAAGTGCGACTTCATTATTTTTGGGGTGTGACAACAGTCCTCAAGAAAGCTGCTGAACAAAAGGATCTTACTTATGATGATCAGAACATCCGCATTTTCCCGGACTTCACTCCTGAGGTGGCAAAGCGCAGAGCTGCGTTCAACAGAGCCAGAGCAATGCTTCGAGATAATCCAGGGGTACGGTATGGGACAATATTTCCAGCAAAGTTGAGAGTGACCTTGAATGGCACAGACAGACAGTGTTCACGGATGCAAGGAAAGCCAAAGAGTTTGCAGAGCTTCACAGGAAGGATGGGCAGGAAGGATGCTGAGGATCTGTAGACTGCTGACAAATGCACTGTCTAATGTTTAGGTTTATGGACTGTCTTTAGTTATTGTTCTTTATTGAAACTGTCTTCTGGTTCATTTTGTAGCAAATAAGGTAGGATTAACCTTGCAATCCTTATTTTTTTGAGCTAACAATATCTGCCTTTTGCAGCACTGTTCTTCTATTATTAGAAGGGTTTAGTGAGGGAAGTTAGTGAAAG
Source organism: Megalobrama amblycephala (assembly GCF_018812025.1). Classification (NCBI taxonomy): domain Eukaryota; kingdom Metazoa; phylum Chordata; class Actinopteri; order Cypriniformes; family Xenocyprididae; genus Megalobrama; species Megalobrama amblycephala. The sequence goes on along the minus strand of NC_063059.1, from coordinate 356,329 downwards.
TTGGTGAATGTCTATTTCTCAGTATCTTGTTATGGCTGACAAGCACAATAATTTGTGTTCTGTTTTTGTTCTCTATTTTGTAACTTCCTTAGTGGGGTCGCGCCTTACTCTGAAGCTTTCTCTTAGTATAGGCAAGTGTATGTTAAAGGAAGGGTTGTTTTGGGACATTTATACTCAGAATTTGACCATACATTTGTTATGGTATGCTGGTAGAAGGATGATGCAAATACGGATTTCCACCAATAATGACAATACTTTAATGAACACGGGTAAACAGAGCCAAACATACACGTAGTATAACATTCAGAACGGACAAGGAGTGAAGGGAGTGAGTGCAATATAAAGGGAGTGCTGATAACAGAGTCCAGGTGCAGGTGATCCGTGAAGCTGAGGAGCTGACGAGGGAAGTGAGTGCAGGTGAGGAGACAAGAGGATCATGGGATTTGGAGTCCGGGAGACAAGGGATCCGTGACAACATTTCGCACTGATGGGGTTTATAAACGTATTCATATTCACGCAGGATAATTTAAGGCAGCAGGATAAGGGGAGACAATTTACTGTGGTTACATGGAGCGTTAAAGGATTAAATCACCCAGTTAAAAGGATGTTATCTAGTGATATAATTTTTCTCCAAGAAACACAGCTAAATAAAAAATGAAGACATCAAGCTAAGATGTAGATGGATCAGTCAAACTTATCATTCTACATGTGCAATTAGATCAAGAGGGGTGGCCATACTCTTCAGGAAGGGCACACCATTCACTCATAAGACAACTATTGCAGATAAGGAGGGAAGGTATTTAATAGTTATTGGAGTTCCCTTTCGTGGGAACTATCGACGCTACGTCGAATGACGTGATGGGAACCCTCTGCATTTTGTGTTCGTGAAGCACCTCTGTATCCAACCAATGAGGAAACGTGACGTCAGAGGCGGGTGACGTCACGGATCAGGAAACTATAAAGCATACCCAGAACAAAGAACGCTAGCTTCTGTTGTCTTCAGCAAGCGCTCTCTGTATCTTGTGTGTCTTATTTGGTGTTGTTTGTCTTATCACATATAAATAATCACGATCTCTTCGTCTGAGGACAAGAGTATCTCACACCAATCCATATATTTATATATAAAAAAGACACGTATTATGGCGAGAAACAGCAGTGAAGTGGGAGTGAGTATGCCCAGGCAGCTCTCGAGGGAGCCGTCTGTGTGCACTGTAAAAACTCACTCTAAGGACACTGTGCTCCAGTGTTCCCCGCGGATCGGGTCCCGCTTCTGCTGAGGCAGGGCGGAGGCTCCATTCGTGGGGTTCACAAATGGATCTGACAGAGGGGTTAGAGACGGGCGCCGCCCTTTCTCTGCCTTCACCTGCCAGGTTCAGTGCCGTCTCCCAGGTGGAAGCACGTTCTGCGGTTTCTTCCCCCGGGTTGAGGCACCGATACTCACATGTCCAGCTCTGAGGAGGTGGATATTGTGATATCGATCATCTGAGAATCGCCACCTCACAGTCACACACATATCGTGTTTCAAAATCACACGTTTATAACAAATCAATCGTGAACAGCAGTTTGATTTTTCCCCTGTGCTACACTACAAAGCGAGTGGGGATACACACGATTTATGTGTCGTTTGCTGGGAGTGGGGCATGCACGTCAGCTCAAAAAAAACAAAACAACAACTGACAGTGACAGTGTTCATTCATAAAAATGTCCCGAAGAAAAGTAGCCTATGCACTAGCGGGAGTTTTGTAGCTCCACTCCTGTTGGCTTTATTCTCGAGGGAATAAAAGTCTAAGCTCGGATCTCGCGCTTGCCGAGGCAGCGCGTGGATTGAGTTTTCATTAAAGAATATAGCTCAGATCTCGCGCTTGCCGAGGCAGCGCGTGGATTGGGTTTTCATTAAAGAATATATGGCTCGGATCTCGCGTTGCCGAGGCAGTGCGTAGATTAAGTCTGCAAGAATGAATATACGGCTTGGGTCTTGCGTTTGCCGAGGCTGCGCATGTATCACGTGTCCGTAATTATGCATGTGTGTGTGTATGTATATGTATATATATTTATATATTAAGGGATCTGAGCAGACGGGAGTTTCCCTTTCTCTCTTTCCCTAAAATACCTTGCGAATTATTACGAGCTATAATTCTTTTTTTGTATTCTAAATATATTCAGTCTGTTCAAAAATATATATTTATATAAGAACTGGCTGCATTTAATTTGAGGATTAAATGAAATATTGAATACATTAAATTCTGAGGAATTTAAAAGAAAGTGTCGCCACCCTTGGTCCCCCGCAGAAAGCTTGGGGACAGGGACAGGCGACACAGCCGAAGTCTTTGTGGGGTAACACAGATCTGCGGACTGTAATTATCACCAAGAAGGCTTCGAAGAGGTCCTGATGCCAGTGGTGCGGGACATTGGAGGGCAGTCCCCTCCAGAGAGGGTTGGGTATTAAAATACTTGGTACCCATCCCTCTTTGGCGCCCTCAGGGGGCCGTTCTGCTAACCCTGCCACCCAGTGTGATTCAGGGCGCAGCGGTCTCCACCGATCCTCCGAGGAGGGCCGGTCATCACTTGATTCGGCTGTTCCTTGCCGGTTCGCCGCTTCAAGGTGCCGAGTCAAGTGTTCAAAAAACACCAGAGGCCAGTCTCGAGAGACTGGTTCCCTTTGTAAATAAGGCAGAATGGAAACTTCTCCCAAATATTTCAAAATGGGTGCTGCTCACAATAGAAAAGGGTTACAAATTCGGGTCTCGCCCGCCCCAGTTTAATGGGGTCCTTCACACAGTGGTGGCCCCCGAGCAGTCTCTGGTAATGGAACAGGAGGTTATGACGCTCTTGCAAAAAGGAGCTATAGAAGGGGTTCTCCTCCCAGCAAGCTGTCAGGGTTTTACAACCTATACTTCATTGTTCCAAAGAAGGGACAGATCAGGTCCGAGGACTGGTTTGCTGTGATAGACCTGAAAGATGCTTACTTTCATGTATCCATCCATCCTTCTCATAGGAAGTTCCTCAGGTTTGCTTTCGGGGACAAAGCTTACCAATACAGGGTTCTTCCTTTCAGCCTATCATTATCACCCTGCACATTCATGAAGTGCGTGGATGCAGCGCTGGCTCCATTGAGACTCCAGGGCATCCGCGTGCTGAACTATATCGACGATTGGTTGATATTAGCTCAAACAGAACAGTTGGCAGTTCAACATCGAGATGTTGTTCTGTCGCACATGAAAAAGCTTGGGCTGAGGCTCAATGCCAAAAAGAGTGTGCTGGTTCCGAGTCAGATTGCAAACTATCTAGGAGTAATCTGGGATTCTACCACGATGCAGGCGCAGCTGTCTCCTGCTCGTGTGAATTCCATTCTCGGAGCCGTGAATGGGGTGAAGTTAGGCCAGTCACTCACTGTAAAACAGTTTCAGAGACTGTTGGGTCTGATGGCAGCTGCGTCCAACGTGATTACTATTGGCCTTCTGCACATGAGACCCTTACAGTGGTGTCTCAGGACCAAGGGGTTTTTCCCTGAGGGGAAATCCTTTTTGCATGATCAAAGTCACGCGGCGATGCCTTCGTGCTCTGGTCATGTGGAAAAAGCCTTGGTTCCTGTCCCAGAACCCATGTTGGGGACTTCTCGTCGTCGCGTAATGCTTACGACGGATGCTTCCCTCACGGGCTGGGGGGCGATCATGAGTGGTCGCTCAGCTCAGGGTCTCTGGGAGGACCATCAGTTCCTGGCACTTAAATCGGCTGGAAATGATGGCGGTATTTCTTGCAGTAAAATACTTCCTCCCAGACCTGAGGGCATTAAAATGTGGGAGCAGACGCCCTGTCGAGGCAGGGGCCGAGGCCCGGGGAATGGAGTCTCCATACTGAGGTGTGGAGCTCACTTTGGAAAACTTTGGTCGAGCTGAAATCGACCTATTTGCTTCAGGGGAATCAACCCAGTGTCCACTGTGGTTCTCCCTATCTCATTCAGCACCACTGGGTCTGGATGCCATGGTACAGACGTGGCCGAGGCTGCGTCTATATGCATTTCCCCGTTCGCTCTGCTCCCGGGAGTTCTGGAGAAAGTACGCCAGGAAGGGGTCAGTCTAATATTGATAGCCCTGTACTGGCCAACCAAAATATGGTTCTCAGACCTAGTGTCACTTCTAGATGGCTCCCTGATGGAGCTTCCTCTCAGGCAGGACCTCCTGTCTCAAGCGGGCGGCATGATAATTCATCCACGCCCAGAACTATGGAGACTGTGGGCCTGGCCTCTGAGGGGGCCAGGCTCATAGATGCTGCTCTCCCAACTGAGGTTGTGGAGACCATACTCCACTCCAGAGCTCCCTCCACGAGGAAGTGTATGCGGCCATTTTGGCCATACTCCTCTGGGGGATTCCTCGGTAGGTCGAGACCCCCTTTTTTATACGCTCCCTCCGTGGTACTCTGAGGCTGAGGCCTTCAGTACGTACAAGGACTCCGGCCTGGGACTTGGCCGTGGTATTAGAAGGGTTAGCCGAGGCTCCCTTCGAACCACTAGAGGAAGTTTCAGAGAAATTCCTCACCCTAAAGACCATATTTCTACTGGCTATTTCATCTCTTAAAAGAATAGGAGATCTTCAAGCACTTTCAGCTGCTTCTTTGTGTTTGGAATTCGCACCTGGAATGGTCAAAGCGTTCCTGCACACTAGACCAGGCTATATGCCTAAGGTCCCCACCAAAGTCCCAGGTTCCATCGTACTTTAGGCCTTCCATCTTCCTCCATTTACAACTTCGGATCAGGAGAAACTCAATCTGCTCTGCCCAGTGAGGGCTTTAGATGCATATGTCCACAGAGCTGCCCTGTGGGGCAAAACAATCAATTGTTTGTGTGTTTTATGGGTCTCATTAGAAAGGAGGTCCAGCATCTAAGCAGAGAATGAGCAAGTGGGTGGTCGAGGCTATCTCACTTGCTTATGAGGGGGCCGGACAGCCATCTCCATTAGCTGTCCGTGTTCACTCGACTAGGGGTATGGCGGCCTCAAAGGCCTTAATGTCAGGAGTATCCATTAATGACATATGTGGTTCTGCTGGATGATCATCCCAGCACACATTTATTGGTTTTACAACCTGGACGTAGGCTCCTCTCCGGGGTCCTCAGTTCTGTCTACAAGATAACAGACAGGTACTTGGTGATACGTAGTTGGGATAGCGTTCCCATCACGTCATTCGACGTAACGTCGATAGTTCCCACGAAAGGGAACGTCTCGGGTTACAGATGTAACCCCTGTTCTCTGAGTAAGGGAACGAGACACTACGTCACATTGCCATACCCCCGGCATACCTGTGAGCGTCTTGCTTCAGACATATTCCAGAAGCTAGCGTTCTTTGTTCTGGGTATGCTTTATAGTTTCCTGATCCGTGACGTCACCCGCCTCTGACGTCACGTTTCCTCATTGGTTGGATACAGAGGTGCTTCACGAACACAAAATGCAGAGGGTTCCCATCACGTCATTCAACGTAGCGTCTCGTTCCCTTACTCAGGGAACAGGGGTTACATCTGTAACCCGAGACGATTTATATTCATTACCCATAACACTGGTTAATATTTATGGTCCGACTATTATTTTGAAAGTTGGACCCGAACCCGTGCAGAACCGAGAAATGCCATAAATGTACTACCCGGACCCGTCTAAGCTGGACCCGAACCCGACCGGACCCGTCTGGACCCGATCGGCACATAGGTCTATTCCACAGCAAATTGCTATTAATAAGTCAAAAAACAAGTTGCGAAAATAAAACGTGTTGTCTTACCTAATATTAGTAGGCTATAGCTTTCTCCTTTGTACCTGACTGTGATGCACTTGCCAAGAAAGTTCATCCGTTATTCCTCTCTTGCCAATTGAAATGCTTAATCCACTCATTATTCCAGCTTTAAAAGTTCACTTGCTGTCACAATGACAAATGCGATTTTGCAGTTTTGCATTATTTCGTTGTCAACTCACATAATAAAATAACTTTGACTGTTTGCCCTTTTGAACTATAATAACGATTGCTTGTTCAGTGACATGGCCGCTGACGTTAGCATTACTTATTTGCGGTCATTTCTGTGCTTTCTGAGCCGAGTCTGACCAAAACTTTAGATATAACAAGACGGCATAATGTTATTATAAAAACAGGAGAAAGAAAGTGCGCTCGCATGAGACATGTGCGTTAGCTGGAGCAACCTGAAACAAGTTTTAAGCGTCACAGAAAACATTTGTGTGATAGTACATATTTTGTTAATGATTTGAAATAGGCTATGTTATTTAAATGCGAATGTGCAAGGCTACAAGCAGTTCTTGAGATTTGAAGTTTGTTTGCATTACTGTTGCACACGATAGGAATAGTAAAACTCGATGATCGCCATTCGCTTGCATTAACTCCCCCCGCTCTGCTTCTGATGGCTGGGGTCACTCGTGTTTTTTCACCTTATTTCCCGGCTCATACTTTTCAAGTTACAAAACACGCACAGCGCTGACTGACTCCCAACACGGCCGGGTGATCTCCGAATCAAATCGGCTCGGGTATACACACAATGTTAATCAGACCCGGGAACCGAAGTAATAGATTAGGACCCGACCCGGACCCGGCTGACCATTTAAAATATAGTCCCGAACCCGTACGGGTCCCGGGTCGGGTCCCGGGTCCTCGGGTCTCAGGTCTTCTTTGTAGACCTCTAAACCACAGACCTTATTTCAGGCGATTTAGCAAAAACTCATTCAAAAAACCCATAGACTTTGGGGTGATGGAACCGAAGTCCTAAAATGCTAACTCGCTTCTGGGTTTTGCCTACAAAAATGCGTCATCCCTGAGGCACTCTATAGGCTACAATGCAGACCTCAGACATTTCAGAATTAGAGTCACGGTGTATTTCGGTATGGTTTATAATTATTATTTTTTCCTGGTCATTGTTGTTATTATGTTTACACAATAAACTGTATTTAATTTAATTTCTATTTAATTCACAGTAAACTACTGTATCTTTTGTCACAGGAAGGAAAGACTAAGAACAATATTTGACACATTATTCAATATATTTCACAAGTAGGCCTATAAGGGTTATTATAGTTAACTAAACCTAAAACCAAAGAAATCTTCATTACTTGAAATAAACATTAGCTGAAATAAAAATAAATATATAAAAATGTAAACATTTAAAAGCAAAAACTAAAAGACAAACAAAAAAATTACTAAAACTTAATTAAAATTATAATGAAAGCAGAAAAACTAAAAATCAAATCTAATAAAAAATTTTTAAACGAAAACTATAATAGTACCTCAATGATAATTGTGTCAATGAATTTTGCTCTTTCGCGTGTTTTTGCAAATGAACGGTCAAAAACCGTCCGCTTTGGCGAGCAAAGTACAGTTGGGTGAACATAAACAGTTTGGGGAATATCAGATATATCAGTGTATAGGATCTGTGTATTGTTAGAGAAATGCTTAATGCATTACAATTTAAAGGTGCCCTAGAATCAAAAATTGAATTTATCTTGGCATAATTAAATAACAAGAGTTCAGTACATGGAAATGACATACAGTGAGTCTCAAACTCCATTGTTTCCTCCTCCTTATATAAATCTCATTTGTTTAAAAGACCTCAGAAGAACAGGCGAATCTCAACATAACACCGACTGTTACGTAACAGTCGGGATCATTAATATGTACGCCCCCAATATTTGCATATGCCAGCCCATGTTCAAGGCATTAGACAAGCCAGTATTAACATCTGGATCTGTGCACAGCTGAATCATCAGACTAGGTAAGCAAGCAAGAACAACAGCAAAAAATGGCAGATGGAGCATTAATAACTGACATGATCCATGATAACATGATATTTTTAGTGATATTTGTAAATTGTCTTTCTAAATGTTTCGTTAGCATGTTGCTAATGTACTGTTAAATGTGGTTAAAGTTACCATCGTTTATTACTGTATTCACAGAGACAAGAGCCGTCGCTATTTTCATTTTTAAACGCTTGTCGTCTGTATAATTCATAAACACAACTTCATTCTTTATAAATCTCTCCAACAGTATAATGTTAGCTTTAGCCACGGAGCACCATCAAACTCATTCAGAATCAAATGTAAAAATCCAAATAAATACTGTACTTACGCAATTAGACATGCTGCTTGACAAACACTTTGTAAAGATTCATTTTGAGCGTTATATTAGCTGTGTGAACTTTGTTTATGCTGCTGAAGGCAAGTTCGAGCTCCAGGGGCAGGGAGCACGAGAATTTAAAGGGGCCGCAGCCTGAATTGGCGCATATATATCTTTTGAAAACACGTTCTACGGCACCTTTAAAGGGATAGTTCACCCAAAAATGAAAATTTGATGTTTATCTGCTTACCCCCAGTGCGTCCAAGATGTAGGTGACTTTGTTTCTTCAGTAGAACACAAATGATAAAATCTGTCAGCCGTATAATGCGAGTGAATGGGAACTCGAACAATAAGAGTCGAAAAAACTTACATAGACAACGGCAGTGATGTCTCACGCATATACTTCAATGAGTGCCAGTCATCACTGCCATTGTCAGAGCGCGATCAGACATCACTAAGCGATTGCTGAACGCAGTTGGACATAGTGGTGTTTCAGAGGTAAAAAATGATATAAATAATGTTCGGTGTCTCACACAAACCGATTATTTCGTGTCTTAGGACATCAATGTGCCGCCATGAGCCGCAGGGTTTAACCTGTTAACCAGCACTGCCACGCCGACGCACCAAAGCTTCTTTGTTTAAATTAGCTCAAATTTACTGTTAGATTTAATATAATTACCTTGACAAACTATACATCATTAAAAAGATCTAAGACTCGAGCTTCAATTTTTAATCTTTATTTTACTCTCAACATCGTATAGTGACCGTTATTTGTTAATATGCGTCGGGAGTTATGAATATGAGAAACGGAGTCGTTACCTTTTCATTGAAATATGAGCGTCAGCTTCAGCCATTGAGAAAAAAAACTCTGTACGATCATCAAGAAAAAACTCCACAAAATAACATCCCTCGGGGCTTTTAGCTTAAAAGCATGCACATTTGGAGAAATATTGATGGACTGTCATACGTTTATGTCAATTTTCTATACAGAGGAGTCATATTTATTCAGTTTTTACCCAAAACACGCTGTTGTCATTATATGAGCGCTGTATACACTGACTACTGTGTGTCCAAACCATACCCGAAGCCGGAGGGCGCTCTGTGCACACTTAGTCCACAAATAATACAGCATGAACAAGAGGCAGTCATGTGACATACACGGGACTAACAGAGGCTACCAGACATCGCTATAATCATTGATATAAACATACAGAACGTCACTTTTGAAAGTAATAAATACACGATTGTGACGATATGTTGTTTATCTGTGTTCTTCACGCCATGTCAGGTATTCATAATAGTAGATTATATTTATAATGCAATGCTAATCGAGATAGCTTTTCTCATTGTGCAGAATAGCCTAAAATGATATATTTTCTGTCTGATTTTTTATCCAAACCCACATCACATCAAAGAAGGTTATTTAAAACAATCGACTAGTAAGTTTGGAGAAAAAACGTGGTTTTAATCTTATAAATTGTCATGTTTTGTTGGTGTGCTAAGCTAATATGCTAACGAGCCCAGAGATGCACCTGTTCTAATCTAAAGCTAATGCAAATAAATAATTCTTAATAGTAAAGCTCACTTTTTTTCTCTCTTTTTTTTCCCAAGAAGGGCATTAGATACAGTTTGAAAGAAGGTGAAGTGAGAAGTTTGGTGAATGAAATGAGGGATTAAATCATCTTGAATAGAACATCAGTAATTATAATAGAGACAAAAGAAAAGAATAATAAGAGCCATAAGCTGGCTGGAGAGGTGTGAATGTGTTCAGGGGAGACTGAAACTGAATGGGGCACTTAGCACCACAAACACAATATCGACAATACCCTTGAATAGATGACAATAAACATCAGTTAACATTTTAGAGTCCTTTCTAAATAAAGTCTCATGACATGGTCTTGAAAAACATGTAATAAAACTCAGAGTTTTAAACCTATCATCTTCAGATTTGAAATATAACATGGTCAGACATGTGGCTTTAGCTGCAGTGCATTTCTAGATTGCCACAAGGCCAACTTCACTTTCATTTTCATAAATATATTTCATAAAAATAAATTTCTAATAACTTTTCAAAATTTCAAAGCTATTTTAAACTATTTTCTTCTTTGTGACAATAATTAATTATGAGTTTACCATAAACTGCAAAGTGTCTGCTTTCAAATGATACCTTACTTATGCTTTTAGTGCAAAGGGTTCATGAACTGTATCTGTTTTAGTTTGGGTATGTCATTTTTTGGGATTTTCCAAAAGCGGGGGTGCTGGCTAACAGGTTAATTTGGATTTGTCTATCTAAGTTTTTTCGACTCTTATTGTTCGAGTTCCCATTCACTCGCATTATACGACTGACAGACGGCAACGGTTGGAGTTAAAAATCATAATTTGTGTTCTACTGAAGAAACAAAGTCACCTACATCTTGGATGCCCTGGGGGTAAGCAGATAAACATCAAATTTTCATTTTTGGGGGAACTATCCCTTTAACTAATGTAGCATATGCACACGTATCAGGATAATCAATAAACTTGGGAATGTTCAGAATGCTTTTAGCATGCTGGACTGGGTTGTGAAACCATCCCGGCTCCGAACAGTCTGCCATAAGATGAGCCCACTTGACACTTTTGTGGACCTGCGAGGGTAAACAGAAAAACTGCAACTTCCTCACTTCGGTGACTTCAAAAGGAGCACCCCCCCCAGAGACTGACCAGATCCACATTCCAACACCCCACACACACAGGGACACACAAAAACACACACACAGACACATACAGAAACACACAATCATACATTTTTAACTGTATATGTGAACTACCACTATGCTGGAATATATACATGATGTATTTTAGGGCCTATGCATGTTTCCTAGTGTTTAAATGAGTGTATTTGTGCTAGTGTGCATTTTAATAGGGGAATTCTGTCTGTAAACCATAACTTGTTGTCTATGCCTTTCTGATCTGTCGAGTTTGATCTCTCCGTAAAGCTCCGGACTCGAGCTATTCACTGAGGTGGGTCACATGGCTGACATATGCATTTTTCTATGTGTTTAATGATACTGTGAAGAAAGCACTCGATCTCGAAATCCGGGCTGATAGCCATTAAGTATGCAAATTCATCTAGGAGACCAAACCAAGGAACTTTGCCCGCCAAATAGTGCTGCGCATCTATTGGCCGCTACAATTCAGGAGGTGTGTTAGCTTGGGTTTCCATAAAAACAACGACACACACATTCTCCTTTGTTCTCCCGGTGACCTCCCGATCGCCTCGTGCACGTCTCTCCGGACGCCTCAGGTGACCGCGCTTCCCAACCACGCGCGCAGCTCGGGAGGACCACTTCCTTAGACTCTCTCTCTCTTCGGCTAAGTTACTCTTCAGTTTAAACCTCATTTGAAAACCCCGCCGGAGAAACCCTCTCGGAAGGACCAACCCAGCCAGGCGCATTGAAACTGCTACACACGGACTTGAACCAATAAGCAAGTATTATCATTTACCTGAAATTTGTCTAAACTTATTTCTGTGCTGGCTCTCTCTCTCTCAAAAGGGTTTAACTGTGTAATTTGCCATTCTTTGATCATCTTTCTTTCCCTGTCTTTTCTTTATTTTCACTCTTGTGTATATATATGTGTATACCTTCTGTATATATTTTAGACGTATAATCTCAGTCATAGCTGCATATATTAAACACTTAATTCATGCTCGATTGTTCTGTTCATTCTTTCAACTGAAGACCAAGTCACTTTAACGTTTTTCGATCGCTTTATGCTTTGATGCTATAATAGCAAGTTATTTTCATGGCCAGAGAATAACTCCGTTTATAATATTCTGTGAGGGACTTAGTTTGCTGGACAAACGAACAGTTTCTCTAAATAATTATTAAACCAGAACTAATCATATATGTAATTGATTATAATTCGTTGTAATTGATTCACAATATATGTTTAATTCCCCGTTGGGTCGATATATGAATCCTAATTTATTCATAACCTTATGAATTATTATATTCATATTTCATCCATAAATTGATTAATAACCGCTACATTCGTTACACTAAATTAGATTTTAGTTGACTAAATCTACTGTAGACTAAATCTACTAAAACCTTATAATATTTAGTTGAGCTTGAAATGAGGATCGATCAGCTTGAACAGTACACGTGGATGGAAGACGTTATCATCACAGGTTTGAGCGTCAAACCCCGCTCATATGCCAAAGTGGCCGCGGTGGGATGAAATGTAAGTATGGATGATGACACTGAGGATGTACAGTCACTGGAGAGACAAGTTGTCACATTTCTGATGGGAAAAGATATACATGTAGACGCGAACAACATCGCTGTGTGTCACACCCTGCCAAGGAAAGATACAAAACAGCCAGCAATTATTCTGAGTTTTGCAAATCGGAAATACAAAATTGATCTACTGCGTCAAGGAAGGAAGTTGAAAGGAACAAATGTTTATTTAAACGAGCACCTCACAAAAAGAAACGCTGAGATCCCCCGAGAAGCCCGTATGCTGAGAAGAAATTACAAGATAAAAGCGACATGGACGAGGAATTGCAAGATCTTCATTCAGCTAAAGGGCTCTACTCCGGAACAAGCGAGGGTAATACTGGAAAGACAACTTAAAGACCTTGATCAGTTTAGATAATGTTGACTGAACATAAAAAAAGGTCATTCTTGACGCATGTTTTGATGATTATTACTTTACGCTATGGATGAGAAGATTACGTTCGTTTCATTTAGACCGGTTTCAGATATGTGGACAATGAAAACACGCAGACAAACTTTCAGCGAGCTGGAGAATGGATTATTATAGGCCTATTTTATATTTATTTTTGTCGTATAAACTTTTTGTGTGCTGGACTGTGGATTACAGGCACATTTTATGATGATTATGCGTGGATGAACTGGATGATGGGCCCACTTTACGTTGGATGGAGGAAGACTGTTATAAAATCATCGTCACTGTGGATGGAGACCCGCCTTATGTTGGGCATTGGGATCACTTATAATTTGACAATTGGGAAAAGACTAAATAATAGGTTTAAAGTGTTATATAAAATGTGGACTGCACTGTGTGGATTAGGGAGTACAGGGGTTCTAGGAGTATTTTGTGAGGTGACTGTATGTATGTGCATGTATGTACACAAGGTAATGCCTAAAAGAGTTATATAAGAATAATTCTAAAATAATATGACTGAGTGTGATTATGATTTGTCAGTAGTTAATAGAGACAAAGATGAACATGAGTTAGAAAATATTGATAGTCCTTATAGAAGTGAACTGATTGAACATAGTAATTTAATTGTGCATGATTTTTCAAATTATAAAACAAATGAGTTTGGGGAAGATATAGATCCAGATAATAATTTCTACAATAATATAATAAATGAATGTGAATATTATACTGAAGAGCAATGCAATAATATTAATATGGGAGGAGCTTTAAGTTTGATTCATTTCAATAGCAGAAGCCTGTGCAAAAACTTTGAAGATATCAAAGAATACCTTAGTAAAATTAATAAATTCAGTGTTATTGCTGTATCGGAAACTTGGTTGGATGTGGACAAGGCTTGTGAAGTGGAATTGGAGGGATATGAGCTCTTTACTAAGAATAGGATTAATAAAAAAGGGGGTGGCGTCGCATTATATGTGGATAATGACCTGAGCTGTAAAATTGTTGATAGTCTGTCAACTACCATTGAGGGAGTTCTAGAGTGTTTATCTGTCGAAATCGCAGTCCTAAAATCTAAAAATATTACTGTTAGCTGTCTCTATAGAACACCAGGATCATGTTTAGATTTATTTAATAAAAATGTTGACAATTTGTTTGGTAACCTTAATAAGATGCATATTGTGTGTGGTGATTTTAATATAAATCTTTTAAATCCCCATAATAATATGAAAACTAGTGATTTCATCACAACCATGTATAGTAATAATCTATTTCCACTTATCACTAAACCCACAAGAATCACAGCCAATACAGCTACATTAATAGATAATATATTTACGAACAGACTTGAAACCCAAATAACTGCTGGATTGCTCATAAACGATATTACTGATCATCTTCCTGTGTTCAGTATTTTTCACAAACTCCTTCATAAGGCTACTGTTTAAAGTAGATCAAATTAAAACTATACATCATAGAACCCCTGAAACCATGACTGCCTTAAAAACTGATTTGTTTAATCAGACATGGGACAAAGTCTATGCCACCTTTGACCCTGATAAGGCTTATGACACCTTTTTGACTACATTATTAAGTCTTTATGATAAACATTGCCCACTAAAGGAATACTCTATAAAAGACAGAACCAACCTAGAGAAACCATGGATAACAAAGGGCATAGCTAATGCTTGCAAAAAGAAAAAAATATCTTTACAAATTATTCATAAAACATAGAACTAAAGAAGCAGAGGATAAATATAAATTGTATAAAAATAAGTTAATTAATATAATAAGATCAAACAGACGATTTCTATTATCATAATATTTTGGAATCAGTACAAAAATAACATCCACACTACTTGGAAAGTACTAAATAGTATTATCAAGAAGCGAACCAACAAAAATGATTATCCAAATTACTCTGTGAAAGACGGCCAAATTTTAAACGGTAATAAGGAAATATCAATGGCGTTCAATAATTTTTTTTTTGCAAATGTTGGACCCACTCTAGCCAATGAAATGCTCTCAACCATCAGATGTAAAGGAAATAGATAAAAACATTATTAAAGGAAATGTGAACTCTTTGTTCTTGAGGAGTGTGGATGAAAATGAAATTGAAATATTCAAATTGTGAGTAAACTTAAGAATAAGAGGTCAACAGATTGTTTTGAATTTGACACGATCTTAGTAAAAGAAATTATACATAGCATTGCAAGCTCCACTCACATATATTTGTAATCAGTCTTTTCTTACGGGCATCTTTCCGTCTAAAATGAAAACGGCCATGGTAGCACCCATTTTTAAAAGTGGAGATAAACACCAATTTACAAACTATAGGCCAATTTCACTACTTTCACAATTTTCAAAAATTTTAGAAAAGTTATATGTTATAAGACTTGATGATTATCTCAATAAATTCAACCTTATTTCAGATTATCAATTTGGTTTCAGGTCAAATAGAGCAACCTCAATGGCAGTCATTCAACTGGTTGAGGAAATATCCACAGCGATTGATAATGGAGAGTACACTGTCGGTGTTTTTATCGACTTGAGCAAGGCATTTGATACCATTGATCACAATCTGCTGTTGGCTAAATTAGAACGATATGGTTTCAGAGGCATTGCCCATGATTGGTTGAGAGACTATCTCAGTGGTAGAGAGATCAATATGTACATATTAACAATTATGACTCTGAAAGAACAAACATAACGCATGGAGTTCCACAGGGCTCTATACTGGGGCCAAAGCTGTTTAATGTACATAAATGACATTCCAAAAGTCCTGACAAACTTACATTGTATCTTGTTCGCTGATGATACTAGTCTCTACGGCTCTGGACAAAATTTAGAGTTTCTTTTGGTAGACAGTGGAAAAAGAGCTTTCCAAATTAAAAACTTGGTTTGATTACAATAAATTATCAATGAATTTGAATAAAACTAAATATATTATTTTTGGTAATAGAAAAATTGAGGAATCAAGTCAAAATTAAAATTAATCATATTGACATTGAGAAAGTGTGTGACACAAATTTTTTGGGTATCTATATTGATGACAAACTCAACTGGAAATTACATATAAATTATCTAAAGACAAAAATAATCTAAATTTATTTGGTATAATGTGTAAAATTAAGTCATGTATTAATCAAAATTCACTAAATTTATTATACAATTCGCTCATTCTTCCGTACCTAAATTATTGTTGTGGAAGATATGGGGGAATAATTATAAATCTATTATTAAACCTATGTTCATATTGCAGAAGAAAGCTATTAGAATTATTAACAGAGTTGATTATTACGCCCCAACTAACCCATTGTTTATTAAATTAAATGCTTTGAAATTACAGGATTTAGTTGATCTTAGCACAGCCACAATGATGTATAAGGTTCACAATCTCAAGCTCCCAGTCTGTATTCAGGAGAGGTTCAAGCCTAGAGAGACTCGATATAATTTGAGAGGAACTGGGGTCTATCAAAAAAATAAGGCCAGGACCAAAGGGAGGTGTTTCTCAGTTCGAGGAGTAAATCTATGGAATAGCCTGGACGATACATTAAAACAATCTACATCAATAAAGGCGTTAAAAAAATTTACAAATCGAATGTGATTGGTAGCTATATTGCATTGGAATGATATTGTTTAGTTTAGTTTAAATATTTTTAAAACAAGAAGGAGGCAAGTGTATAACATAATGATTCATGGCAGTATAAGGGTAAGGGAATGTTTAGAGGGAAATTAACAAGGTGATTTGTGTCATGTTATTAGTAATGGCTTACATTTGAAAATATCTTCATTAATATGTTATCTTTATGAGCTGTTTCATATAGAGCTGGTAATATGCTTGAATTTTTCTTTTTTTTTTTTTTTCTTTTCCACTTTGCTGCTTTCTGATTATTGTTGCCAAATGTTGGTCATTTAAATCTTGGTGTAAATAGGGTTAGGCATCAATAAGTGTTTCACTTCAGCTTAAACCCCTTCAGTCATGGCTGTAAAATAATAATTTTGTTTGTGTATGTTGTTATTTTTGAATGACTGAAGAAATAAATTACATTACATTACTAAAACTAGACTAAAACAATTTCCGATGACTAAAATATGACTAAAACTAAATCGCATTTTAGTCAAAAGATTATGACTAAAACTAAATCAAAATTTGCTGTCAAAATTAACACTGATAGTTATTCTCTTTGCTCCAAGTTAATTCCATTGGTAACACTTTACTTGAAGGGATGGCTGAACGATTAATTGCATTTGCGATAATATCGCGATATGAGAAAATGCGATTTTCTAATCGCAACGTGCGCGATTTGAGGTGGGCACGTGACGCGAGCGAAAGAGCGGAGAACTCGGCTGCAACAACTTTTCATCCTGTCAGTTCATCTTTAACCTGTAGCGCAATGGCCTCTGCCTCGACGGAACAGTCAGTAACTGACACAGCTGCGACTTTAATCTCAAAGAGGAACAGCACGTCGGTGGTGTGGAACTATTTTGGTTTCAAAAAAGAAGATGCTGCACAGCTTCAGGTGTTATGCAGAGCATGCCGTGCTCCCGTTGCGACTTCACGGGGTAACACTACAAACTTGTTTCAGCACTTAAAAAAATACCACAAATCAATGTATGACAGTTGTATGACCAAAATGCCGAGCACCAGTGCGCCAGACAGGCCAAATACCTCAAGACAGGGATCACTGACCGAAATGTTCGAAAGTGTCACTCCGTATGAACGTAATTCAAAACGGCACGGGGAAATCACTCGGGCAATAACCGAGTTCATAGCCAAAGATATGATGCCTCTCAGCACGGTGACCAAGCCTGGATTCGTGGCATTGACATATACGCTTGATAAACGGTACAATATACCCTCCCGTACATACTTCAGTCAGACTGCCATACCGGAGCTGTACAAAAAGTGTAAAGAGAAAGTCGCCGCGGAGGTTAAAACGGTGGAGTTTTTTGCTAGCACTACAGATATGTGGTCAAGCCGCACAGCTGAGCCTTACCAGAGTCTTACAGTCCATTTTATTGATGAAGATTTCAACCTCAGAGCTCGCTGCCTACAAACTACCTACTTCCCAGACGACCACACAGGGGAAAATATTGCAGCCGGCCTGAGAGAAGGGCTTGCCAGCTGGGATCTCCACGAGGAGAATCACGTCTGCATCACGACGGACAACGCGTCAAATATGGTTCTGGCTGCGCGGCTTAATGAATGGACGAGGCTCCAGTGTTTTGGGCACAGATTACATCTTGCCATTGGTAAGTTATGTCGCGTGTGTGTGTGTGTGTGTGTGTGTGTGTGTGTGTGTGTGTGTGTGTGTGTGTGTGTGTGTGCGTGCGCGCAAAAGAGAGAGATGCGTCGATTAGTAATAAGCTGGATACAAATATATAAATTATGTGTAGTTGGGGATTCATTAAATTAATATTTCCTCCCACTCCTTTTCTAATATGTAAATTGAAATATTATGTTTTGATTTTATGTCTGTTGTGGAATGGCCACCTGCATTTTTGTTTTTTTGTTTGTTTTTGTTTTTTTACATGTTCTAAATAAACACAAAAAGTGTGTGTGTGTGTGTGTGTGTGTGTGTGAGAGAGAGAGAGAGAGAGAGAGAGAGGACAGGGGTGTGGATGTGTGCATTTTAGAATGACAGAGAATGTGAGTGTGTAATAGTGATAGCCTTGAATCACAAAACTCAAATTTAATTGTGTGTAATACACTACTTTCTATTTCTTTCAGAAAATGCACTCAAAGATGACAGAGTGTCAAGGGCAACAGCACTGTGCAGGAAGCTGGTGGGACACTTTTCCCACAGTTGGAAGAAGAAGGCAGCACTGATGGAGGCACAGAGGGAGCTCAAACTCCCTGAGCACAACCTCATAACGGAGTGCCCAACAAGATGGGGATCTAAAGAAATGATGATTGCTAGAGTGCTTGAACAGGCCAAAGCCATTTCTCAGGTATTGTCTGGAGATCGATATGCACGCTCCCTCATCCCAACCTGGCAAGATATTGATGTGTTGGAGTCGATTCACAAGGCACTGCATCCTCTACTGGAATTTACTGATGCTCTTTCTGGAGAGGAGTATGTGAGCATCTCCTACCTCAAGCCAGTTCTTCACCTTTTTGCCACATCAGTCCTGGCTGAAGATGCTGAGGACACTGACCTGACTAAATCAATAAAAACCAAAGTCCTAGCATACCTCAATAATAAATATGGAGACCCAAACATCCAGGAGCTTTTGGATGTTGCCTGTTTCCTGGACCCTAGGTTCAAAATACAGTACATCAGTACTGACAACATCCCTGCTATCAAGACCCGACTGAAGACAGAGATGGTAGACTTAGCACAGCGTACATATCATCGGGTAAATGATAATTATGTATTTCACAAAAACACAATTTTTCTGTAAAATCTAACTGGAAAACTAATGGCTGTTGTTTTTATCTAATAGGAGAAGAGGTCTCGTACTGAAACTGTTCAGATGCCTCAAAGTGCACAGCCCTTGGGGGAAAAGGCGAAGAGGTCTCTTGGCAGTTTTTTCAAGACCAGTGCAGCCTCTCCTTCTTTGCCTGTTGAAGATGTCGCAGAGGCAGAGTTAAACAATTACCTGATGACTCCTACCATTGATGGAGAAGATGATCCCTTGGCTTGGTGGAGGGTGCACAAGATCAGCTACCCACAGTTGTGCATCATGGCCCGCAAGTATCTTTGTGTACCTGCCACAAGCGCTCCCTCAGAGCGTCTTTTTAGCACAGGAGGGAATATTGTGACTTGCACTCGCTCATCCTTGAAGCCAGCAAAAGTCAATATTCTGGTTTTCTTAGCAAAAAACCTGTGAGCCACTGAGAACAAAACTGTTGGATCATTATAGCTGGCAGTGCCATACTCGTAGTGAACTTTAGTCTGTGTGGTGTGTTATTGTTGTGTACTTGATAAGTGAGGTTGATCTATTCCAAATTATAATATTCAAATAGTTTTTGTCTAATTTAAAAGTGCATTTCTCCATTTTTTTATTTATAACTTTATTTATTTTGATTTTACTAAATATTTTCAAAGCAAATGCTGTTGCAGTTGTGTGAAATGTTACTGACTTTGGAGCAGTAAGATAATTATTATTTTTAATTATTTTTTTCTTCAGACTGTAAATTTTGCACACAGTGTTTACAAAGTGCGCATACCTTTGTTTAAATTATTGAAATGCACAGTGGCAAAGCCATAGATGTTTCTGCAACGAGCAGTTCAATAAAAATTTCATTTATTTCAAGTCATACATGTTTTAATTTAATTATAACAAATAGGCCCAGCCTATGGGAAAGAACATTTCACACTAAATGCATCTAATATTGTGTTGGTCATATTTAAATAATTCATTACGTTTTGTTGGGGAAAAAAGAGGATAAAAAAAATCTTTACAAAACAAATCGCATATTAAATCGCAATCGCAATATTGGGGAAAAAAATCGCAATTAGATTATTTTCCCAAATCGTTCAGCCTTAGTGTGCATAAGACTGACATGACACCTTCATAATCTTGACATGACACGTGTCATGAATATGAAGGAGGTTTTATGAATGTTTATGACAACTGTCATTAAATGTCATTCGCTCAATTATGTCATTTTTAATGCAAAGATGACATTGTTTGAGATGTCCGAGTTATGACAACTTGACATAAACCAACACATCATAACCTGTCAGTGTCTTTGTCATGACAACTTGACATTAGCAAAACATCATAACCTGTCATAAACATGACATAGCAGATTAATTATCAAACTTAAAAAAACTACTTAGCTTTATGGGTTAACATTACATTACATTATTTTGGGAACACTTCAGTATAGGGAACGCATATATAAATTATTAACTATGACTTTTCCCTCAATAAACTCTTAATTTACTGCTTATTATAGTTAATTGTTAGGTTTAGGTATTGGGTAGGATTAAGAATGTAGAATAAGGTCATGCAGAATAAGGCATTAATATGTGCTTTATAAGTACTAATAAATAGCCAATATTTTAGCCATATGAATGCTAATAGTAATAAGCAACTAGTTAAAAGACTCTAAAATAAAGTGTTACCATTATTTTATAACAGTGCCATTATTCTGTCCTCTGCATGCGTGTGCATTGAGCATGCATATACAGATTGCCAAACATTGTAAAGAGATGAGGAGGCTTCAATGACGACTCAGATGATTAAGTAAATTTTCTCTTTACTTGACTTTGTTGAGTGCAATCAAGTTGTTTCTCTCAACCTCTGTTACATTCTTTTGTGAAACTGCAAAATAAATACAAAAATGCTTACTTTATATATAAACAAACAACATACATAAACTCGTTCTGCAATGTTTACATTAACATCGCTAAATTACAGTAGTTGTTATGGTATCACATGGCGATCCTTAGAATGTGCGCATAATGCACGTGAAACCGTTAACATGCTTTCAATATATATAAATATTAACAAGATCCAAACACAAAGTATATAAAATAACAAATATTAATGATAAACTTACAAGCAAAGCTTCTCCAGGGCGTTAAACAACGAATAGAAACAAATTAAAGGAGCACGCGATCTCTCTGCTGCGCAGAAAGGGAAAATGGATGCTGCGCTTTGTGTGCTTGAAAGCAAAACAAATATAAAGTTTTATCAAACGGGAGTTTAACTTAACCTATGACAAACAGCGACCTCCAGAGGGGAGGAAGGTGTAATGTCAGACATGGCATAATACTCCCCATCTGGTATTAAGTATAATACCACTCTTAATTTCTGTATTCACAGGGTAATTTAAAGGGATAGTTCACCCAAAAATGAAAATTCTGTCAGTAATTACTCACCCTCATGTTGATACAACCATGTAAGTCTTTCTTTCATCTTCGGATCACAAATTAATATTTTTGTGATTAAATATGAGCGGTGGAATACTCCTCCATTGGCTTTAAGGGGGCCCAAACTTGTCCGTCCAGAAAGTCAGTGAAGAAAATGTTTAAATAGTCCATGCCACTACAGTGGCTCAACCGTACGTTTCTCAAGCGACGATAATACTTTTGTGCGAAAAAAACAAACAAAAGAACGACTTTATTCAACTATTCATTTTCTCTCTTGTAGGCCTCTGACGTTAGTTCAGGAGAGCTCCATGACGCATGCGCGAGAACTAAACTGACGACGGTCTTCTTCTACTACTACTTGTTACTGGCTGCTCACTCCTTAGGAGTATTACCGCCACCTAGTGTTCAAGATGAAGTGCTGGCATAGCCGGAAGCGCTAAACTTTGTTTACAAGCAGGTGAACGTACGCGCTGTATGTAAAAACCATTATTTGTAAATATGTCGGCAGATTTCGACGTAGATGAAGACTTGAATTTTTTTAACCAACCTTACTTATTCGAACCTGAATACACAGACATTGAAATTCTTTGGCTTTAATTCACTGTATCATGTATTATGTTTTTTTTTTTTTATTTAATATATAGCCATATACAAATAAAGACAAAACTAAATGAGTGTATCATGACTTTAACAATTACCACATACTGCTTCCACTTACCTTGTTGGTCTGTATAAACAAGTTGGGCACAGCTGTTGATTTCAGTAATCTTTTTTGTTGAACTGATTTGAAGTCGTCTGGAGAGAAATGTTCACTGCACAACTTCATGTGCTTGACGAAATTAATCGGTAAATTAACATCCCGTTGAACAGCCAGCAGCCATAGATTCAGTCGCTCACGATCATTTGATGGGAAACGGTGAAAGGTAAGCCGTTCATTTTGTGGCAATGTTGAGGCACCTTTACGTTTACTCGTTAGTTTTTCACGATTCGGACATCCAGGAAATGCACACTTTCTAACCATTGTAAACAATTACTTAGAGCGAGACCAAAAGCACGATCAATGTCGCGCGCGCGCGTTCACCTGCTTGTAAACAAAGTTTAGCGCTTCCGGCTATGCCAGCACTTCATCTTGAACACTAGGCGGCGGTAATACTCCTAAGGAGTGAGCAGCCAGTAACAAGTAGTAGTAGAAGAAGACCGTCGTCAGTTTAGTTCTCGCGCATGCGTCATGGAGCTCTCCTGAACTAACGTCAGAGGCCTACAAGAGAGAAAATGAATAGTTGAATAAAGTCGTTCTTTTGTTTGTTTTTTTCGCACGAAAAGTTTTATCGTCGCTTGAGAAACGTACGGTTGAGCCACTGTAGTGGCATGGACTTTTTAAACATTTTCTTCACTGACTTTCTGGATGGACAAGTTTGGGCCCCCTTAAAGCCAATGGAGGAGTATTCCACCGCTCATATTTAATCACAAAAATATTAATTTGAAAGAAAGACTTACATGGTTGTATCAACATGAGGGTGAGTAATTACTGACAGAATTTTCATTTTTGGGTGAACTATCCCTTTAAGACATAAGCAAGATAACCTCTGTAATAGGTCTTAAGAAAGTTTTAGCAGTACCACTCTTAGTGACTTTCAGTTCCAGTTTTCTGACTTTGCATTCTGAGTCGACAATAGCTTTGGTGACCAAAGCCATTGGCCATTCGTTTCTTTTAACCTGATTATCTTTCAGAAGGACCAGGGGTCTCATTTATAAAGCGTGCGTACGCACAAAACGGGGCTGGAAACGTGCGCACGCCAGTTCCCACGCAAAGGTTGTGATCTATAAAAATAAACTTGACGGGAGAATGTGCGCACCTTTAAGCAAACTTTGAGCCGTGCGTACGCACATTTTGGAGACAGAGCAGTTTGGCGACACTGATGGTGAGCTGAGGGACTGACGGCAGATGAAGGAAAACCACTTTAAATCCTCATTCTGAGTCATAATCATAAATACAGTTCATGTCCACAATAACAGTTTAAATAAATAAAAGAATTATTTAAACTCGCGTGGAAAACACAATTTCATTTGATAAACATTTACATTAATATTACACTTCACTATTGCCGATAAGCACTGAAATTACATTACGCAGAAGTTAAACAAAAGTGATATGAATTCAGATAGTAGATGTGCTACTTTCAATCACTTTTCCTGTGACACGCTGTTTTAATGACAGCGAGGAGCGCTGGGAGCACAATAATTCCTCTTTAAACTAAACTGCAGATGGTATGACAAAATATTTTAGCGAGAACGATGATCAATGCACACTTAACTTCGATATTATGGAAGACACTGCTGGTCGAACGGTCCGTTGTCCAGTTTGAATATGTCCAATAATAAGGTGTTGATGTCGTGTGAAGGATCTTCAAACAATTACCATTTGAAGGATATAATATGAGGAAAACGGTAAGATTTGCATGTTTTCTTTTTAAAATACTTTGTCAGTGACGCGCCGAGATCAGACGACTGCAATAAATAAGTAGGCCGATCTGTTTCCACTAAAAATAGCCTATAAACTTCCTAAAAGATGTGTTCACCTTATCAGCAAAACTGTATAAATTTGATTTGAATTGTTTAAAACTATTAAAATACTATTTGTCCAGTGGAAATGAATGAATCAGCTCTATTCTAAAACCTTTATCTTAAGTATTTTATATAATTTTGTTTTTATCGATATTTTGATATATTTATTCTAAAACATAAAGAGGATATTGGATGATCTTTATCAATATAATGTGGCACAAATGGCATTTATAATCCATATCTAATATTTTCCATTGTCTTGTACCTTTGATGGCGTGGATGTCACGTAGATGGGAACGTGTATGGAAATGATATGCAGATGAGGTTATGCATAGTAAAACTAGGCGTCGTAAGCTCCATATATGGTGATTTCGGGGAGGAGACAGGGTGGAGATGCATGTACGCACAATCTTCCGCTGACTGGGATTTATAAAGGGATTTGTGCGCAGGTTCTGGCGTACGCATGGTTTTATAAATCTGATTTTTTTTGTGCGTACGCAGAATCTAGCTTTTGCGCGTACGTACAATTTTAGTAGGGATCCTACACACAGTTTTATAAATGAGACCCCAGGTCTCCTTCCTTGATATTAGGTTTGTTGTCTTGCCATTTCTTACGGGGCTGAAGGGATGCAAGGTATTCCCGTCTCCATCTTTCCCAAAATATGCTGGCAAGATACTGCACTCTTTTCCACTGTTTTCGATACAGATCAGCACCTTCAAATGGTCCTGGAGGTGCGGATTGGGTACACACCTTTTGGGAAAGGATCATTGCTGGGGTGAGGAGAAGCGGCGATTCAGGATCGGTAGAAATGGATACGAGAGGTCTTGCATTGACAATAGCACACACTTCAGCCATTAGTGTTGACAGCATTTTGTGAGTCAGATGTGAGGAGCTGATTTGAGGAAGCATGGAGTCTAAAATCCGTCTCGAAAGTCCGATCATCCTCTCCCATGCTCCTCCCATGTGAGACGAATGAGGTGGGTTAAAGATCCATTTGCAACCTTCTTCACTAAGGTATTTTGTCACGCTTGAATCTTTGGTAGAGACCACAAGCATGTTCAGTTCTTTACATGCTCCTGTGAAATTAGTACCACAGTCAGATCGTATGATCTTTGCCGGGCCTCGAATTGCGAAGAACCGGCGAAGTGCATTAATGAAGCTTGATGTGTCCATTGACTCTATCAGTTCAACATGGATGGCTCGCACGGATAAACATGTGAAAATTACCACCCATCTTTTACTGTAAGCATGACCTCCACGGGTACGGCGTGCTGATACATTCCGAACACGTCTAAGCTGACGTTAGTAAAGGGTGGCTCCATGCTGATGCGGTCAGGTGGGAGGTCTGCCATTTTCTGTTCAGCTGTTTTACCTCTTTGTTTGCGGCAAGTGATGCACTTGTGAAGGATGCCATTGATGAGTTTTCTTGCTCCGACTATCCAGAATCCTCCCGTGCGGATTGCTCCCTCTGTGAATATTCGACCTTGATGATTTACTTTCTCGTGGTAATGATTTGTTAGGAGAGTTGCTATGTAATTATGGCCGGGAATGATGAGAGGGTGTTTCTCGCTGCTGAGGAGTGCAGACTGTTCTAGTCTGCCTCCAATTCTTAGAAGTCCGTCTTCCAGGACTGTGTTCAGCCTCTTGAGGGAGCTTTGTTTGGGAATGGCCTTTTCATTCTTCAGACAAGCAATTTCTGCTTTATAAGCCTCCCTTTGTACGCATCTGATGATGACATTTTCAGCTTGAGTTAGTAACTCGGGTGTATATGAACTCTCGCAAAGGTGCCAGCTGCGGCATGTCTTTTCATTGTTTCTGAATGACAGAGCAATGTGAATGTGAAGCTATGGCTCTTCTTAAGGATTTCCAAGAAGAAAATCTTTCGAAGCGGTGAGAACCGAGACCGGGATTTGGGTTTAAACAGGTTGTGGCATGCGTTCGCACCTCCATGTCTGTATCTGGATCGATGAGACTATAGGGAGCCTCTTTTACAGGGGTGGATGCTGAATGTTGCAGAAATGGTGGACCAGTGAGCCAGTTTGTTTCAGTTAGACGGCATGCAGTTACTGGTCTAGTAGCAACATCGGCAGGGTTTTGTGAGGTTGGTATGTACCGCCACTGCTCTGGGTGAGTGAATTTTCTGATTCTTTGCACTCTGTTGCTGACGTACACGTAAAATCGTCGGGTCTCATTGCAGATGTACCCCAGAACGACTTTGCTGTCTGTGTAGAATAGTAGAGTGTCAGGCTTGATGTCTAGTTCTTGGACAATATTTTCCGCTATTTCGACTGCAAGGACGGCCGCACACAGTTCAAGTCTGGGAACTGTAAGTACTGTTTGTGGGGCTAGCTTGGCTTTTCCCATAACGAATCCGACGTGAGACATTCCATCATGATCCGTTACTTTCAAGTATGCGACTGCAGATATGGGGCCCTATAATACACCTGCCGCAATGCGACGCAAGGCCCAGCACAAGTGTGTTTGCTAGTTTGCGTCCGGCGCCGTTCACGTTTTCCCGTTCAGCGCCACGTCCTTAAATTAGTAAATGCATTTGCGCCAGTTAGTGTGCCCATGGGCGTGCTGGTCTAAAAAAGAGGTGTGTTCAGGCGCATTGCCGACGCATTGCTATTTTAAGGAGCTGAAAATAGACTGCGCCATAGACCAACTCAAACCTGGTCTAAAGTCTAAAGTCAATGGCGCAATATTTTTTGTTAGAGCGCGTTGGTAGAAACTGCGCCTCTGGGTGCGTCCACAGTGCGCGTTGACTTTGCTTATTACACACAGGGATGCGCATCACACAAACATGCCAGATATTAAAAACAAAAGGATTACAGCGTAAAAGAATATTATTGTGTTATTCCGCCAACAAATTCCGCCATGTAAATAGCAATCCGCCATGGCGCGAGCGCATTCTCGCTCTTAAAGGGAATGGGAGTTGACACTCTGATTGGTTTATTGAGTTATGCCCATACTCATTAAGAGAATAGGGACACATTTCAAAAATGCCCCGGCGCACGGACCGTTTTTCCGTTACAAAAGTGGATTTGGACACGCCCTGAGTGCACCTGCGCCGTGCGCTTTACACTTTGCGTTTAGATCGTTAAAATAGGGCCCATGGTCTGAACAGACGCATCCGAGAAGACATGAATTTCCTTTTTTACAGAGTGAGAAATGGACAATGGAGTATAAGTTCTGGGGATTTTTAACTTTTCTAAGTCTTGCAATGAGTCTTTCCAGAGGTTCCATTCTGCTTCCCTTTCATCTGCAAGGGGCGCATCCCAGTCTGACTTCGTGTTTGAAAGTTCACGGAGTAACAGTTTTCCTTGGATGGTGATTGGCGCAACCATGCCGAGAGGGTCAAACAAGCTATTTACAGTCACCAGGACTCCTCTGCGTGTGAATGGCTTGTCACTGAGGTTGACATGGAATGTGAATGTATCATTCTGGAGATCCCAACTCAAGCCAAGACTGCGCTGCAAAGGGGGTGAAGTCAGTGTCTAGATTCAGATGCTTTAAGTCTTTAGCATAGTCGGCTGGAGAGAATTGCGTGCATTACAGCGGGACTGTTGGATGCTATTTTGTGGAGTCTTAGGTTAGAGATAGCGAGCATATCTTTAGTGGCCTTAAGCAAACTGATTGCGTCGCTGATGGAAGAAAGTGACTTAAGTCCGTCGTCAACGTAAAAGTCTCTTTCTATGAAATTTCTTGCGTCTGTACCAAACTCCGCTTCACCGTACAAGGCAGCACGTCTAAGGCCATAAATGGCAACAGCTGGGGAAGGGCTATTGCCGAAGACGTGAACTTTCATGCGATATTCTTCCATGCTTTCAGACATATCATAGTTCTTGAACCACAGAAAGCGGAGGAAGTTCCTATGATCTTCTCTGACAATGAAACTGTGGAACATTTGTTCTATGTCTGCAGTGATGGCTATTGGCTCATGCCTGAAACGCATTAGGACACCCAGTAAACTGTTGTTGAGATCTGGGCCTGTTAGCAGCACATCGTTCAAAGATATGCCATGGAACTGCGCACTGGAGTCAAACACTACGCGAATTTGACCAGGCTTGCGTGGGTGATACACACCGAAAGAGGGTAAGTACCAGCACTCCTCCCCTGGGTTCACAGAAGGTTGCTAACTCGGCATGATCATTATCAAAGATCCTCTGCATAAACTCTACAAAGTGCTCTCTCATTTCTGGTTTCTTGCGTAGTGTGCGACAGAGAGAGTTGAAACGACTCAGAGCTTGTTCTCTGTTGTTTGGAAGGCGTTGTCTAGGAGAACGAAATGGAAGGGGCGCTACCCAGCTATTAGTGTCATCCATGAAGACCTCCCTGTCCATCAACTGAATGAACTGCCTATCCTCAATTGAAGGGGCAATCTTTTCATCATCTTTTGTTCTTTCGAAGATTGAGGTGGCTAATGAGCTGGGAGCAAACTGAGGAAGGAGAGGGACTTTAACACTTGGCTGTGCAGTTCATTTCTCCTTGAGGTAGAGTTTATTGGGACATGGGCTAAAGCAGGATGGACGCCCATCTTTTAGAATGTTTGTGCGGTAAACACTCACGGTTGAGGGCTTGTGAGCAGCACCGAGACACACCTCACCAACCACAACCCAGCCTAGGTCCAGTCTTTGAGCATATGGAGCATTTTGTGGCCCATTGCATTGTTCTCTTACCTTGTGGACTTGGAGGATATCACGTCAGAGAAGGAGAAGTATTTGAGCGTCTGGATCTAGAGGAGGGATGAGATGAGCAATAGATTTGAGATGTGGGTGGTGTTTTGCTGCTTTAGGAGTGGGTATTTCTGACCTGTCTTCGGGCATGTGGTTGCACTCAATGAGCGAAGAGAGTGGGACTGAAAGACTGCCATCTAGACAGTGTGCGATGAAGTCTATAGCTCGCCTCCCAGACATTTCTGTAACTCCAGCGCATGTGCGCAGAGTGTAGGAAAACTCTGTGCTCTTGAGATTAAAGAGGTCGAAGAACTCAGACCTGGCAAGAGAACGATTACTTTGAACTAGTGATCGACCGATGTATCTGTTTACCGATATTTTTCCCGATATTTAAGCATTTTTCCATAATCGGGTATCGGTTTTGTAATATCGGATTCGCCGATTTACGGCGCCATCTTGTGGCCGTTTTGAGATTTCCGCCATTGCAGCCCGGGCGTCTGAGGAGATCAGTCAACAACAACTAAAGTATATGTTCTACTTGGTTTGCTTTAATTAATCAACTTTATTTAACATAACAGACATGCACAAATGAGATCTGAGACATAAATTCCTGATATAGTTAATTTATGCAGCTTGTTTCTAAACAATTGAGACGAACTCATTGAGTCACGTAGTGTAATTCGTCATGTCCTGCCCCAATAAAGACGTAACTTTACATGAATTAAATAAAACAGACATGAATGAGTGCATGTTGAAAATAAAAGCACTGAATTTAATTCTCTATCTGTTGTATTTGCTCACCATTAGTCTAGAAGAAAAAGTTCGTTCATATTGCTTAGCAACTGACGGATGATCAGGAGGCTTAAGCACGGCCACTGAATGAAACTTTTGACAAGATTATCTTGTTTAAACACCCTAGATTATATTATCATTTACTACATAACAATTATTTCGCTAATACACATATAAATATAGCCTACCGCTTTGTGGAAATTAATTACTTATTATCTCCATGCGCGATCGCGGTTGATTAAGTTATAGTCAAACAGCACTTTGTCAGTTGGCATTTCATGATTTAACGTTAGATTAAATTTAGATCATAAAATGCCAACTGACAAGTGCTGTTTAACTTTATATAGTCTCGGAAAAAAAAGTTCGTTCATATTGCTCAGCACCTAAATGGGTTGATGATCAGGAAGCCTCAAGCACGGCCACTGCATGAAATTTTTGACAAGATTATCTCGTTTAAAACACCCTAGATTATATAATCATTTGATTTACTACATAACCATTATTTAGTTAATAAATATAAAGTTTTTTTTTTTTGTATGCAAGGAGGGAGTGATTGTTATAAATAAAATGGTTTGTTCAGCTCATTTGTGTTGTAATAGGCTAATTGTCAAAAACAGAAGTATAACAGTAAATAAATATCGGTTCTGCATATCGGTTATCAGGTACATAAACATGCAAATAATCGGTATCGGTATCGGTTATAAAAAATCAATATCGGTCGATCACTACTTTGATCGTCGAGAATAGCATAGATTTTCAGTGATTTGTCTGGCTCTCCCTTGGGGTGAACTCTGATGAGACAGATTTTCTAACAGGATCGTGAACTATTAGCATCCCCACAGACCTCTGTGCATTTAGAGTTAATGGAAGGGTTTGCAATTTCTTTCTCCCCGCCATGCTCTGTATTGGGTGCCTTTAGCATCCATGGGGGTGGTCCAGGATGAAGAGCTGTGACATGTTTGTTACTGCCACACTCTGTGCACTGTATGCTAACATCACAGTCTTTGGCCACATGATCATTTGAAGAACAACATCTGAAACACACTGTAAAAAATTTCCCTGTAAAAAAACGGTAATCTACTGGCAGCTGTGGTTGCCAGCATGATACTGTAAAAATACAGAGCACTACCGTTTTTGAAATTAACAGCCAAGTACCGTTTTTTCAGCTACAGTAGATAACTGTAATTTAACAGTTAAATTACAGTAGTCTACTGTAGCTGAAAAAAAACGGTATTTGGCTGTTAATTTCAAAAACGGTAGTGCTCTGTATATTTACAGTATCATGCTGGCAACCACAGCTGCCAGTAGATTACTGTTTTTTTACAGGGAAATTCTTTTACATTGATAGCTGTTAAATGATATACTAGTCACAACCAAATCATTCAAATTTTAAATGCTATAATAACTCAGCATTTTATATTTGTCTATGGGTAACAAAAAGGAATAAAGCCAAGTTAGTGTTTTTTTTATTCCGATAAAAATGTAAAAGTATTCAAGTAATATTCGGTGCATATAAAAATAAACACCCATCAACATATCAAAATACAAAAATGGCTAATGAAAAAGCAAACATACAAACAAAAACAAACAATATATAGACAATCTACCTGTATATAAAATACAAATCGAATCAGGCTTCACCAAACATTACTCCAAAAAAACAATTGCACTGAAACAAACCAATTATTAAAATAAATAAATAAATAAACACTCAAACAGGCTTTAACAAAGCATCAGCATTTTTAATACCTAAATAACTTGGTAAAACAAAGTATAACTCACCAGGCCAGCATATTTTTCAGAAACCAACCTGCATGGGTGTGGGGTGTGTCAACTACACTTTTTAAATGAAGTCCCACTCAAAGTCCATAAGTCTCTTTAAGAGGTTTGACACTTTGGTGTTGACAGTTATGGTTTTCTTTTGCACTTTTTTCCCAGTTTTTTTGGATGTAACTTTTCCCCGTGCAGCCTTGGTCCCCTTTTCCGGATTTATTCCAACAAAACGTCTTTAAAATAAGAGAGAAATATTTTTAGTGAACAATGATTTTATATGGTATGATCAAAATTTTGGTAACACTTTACAATAAAATTTAATTTGTTAAAGGAACACACCAACTTTTTGGGACTTTAGCTTATTCACTGTATCCCCCAGAGTTAGATAAGTCCATACACACCATTCTCATCTCCGTGCGTGCCATAACTCTGTCTGACGCACCCACCGCTAGCCTAGCTTAGCACAAAGACTGGAGGTAAACGGCTCCATCTAGCCTACTGCTCAATAAGAGACAAAATAACGCCAACATTTTCCTATTTACATGTTGTGATGTGTATAGTTACATTGTGTACTAAGACCGACGGAAAATTAAAAGTTGTGATATTCTAGACCGATATGGCTAGGAACTATACTCTCATTTTTGTGTAATGATCAAGGAACTTTGAGCCGTCCCACGAGTGCAGCGGCGCAATAATATTACACAGCGCCTGAAATAGTCCCCAGCGCTCTCTGTGTAAGCAGGTTGTCACATTAGTTATGTTGACGGAAGTTAGCCTATTTTCAGGCGCTGTGTAATATCATTGTGCCGCATTGTTCCTTGATTATTACGCAGGAATGAGAGTATAGTTCCTAGCCATATCGGTCTAGAAAATCACAACTTTCCGTTTCCCGTTGGTCTTAGTACACAATGTAACTATACACATCACAACATGTAAATAGGAAAATGTTGGCGTTATTTTGTCTCTTATTGAGCAGTAGGCTAGATGGAGTTGTTTACCTCCAGTCTTTGTGCTAAGCTAGGCTAGCGGTGGGTGCGTCAGATGAGAATGGGGTGTATGGACTTATCTAACCCTGGGGGATACGATGAATAAGATAAAGTCCCAAAAACTCGGTGTTCCTTTAACAATTTTAGTTAACATGAACTAAGAATGAACAATACTTCTACAGCATGTATTAATCTTAATTATTTTCAATATTTGCATTATTGTTGTTAAAATCAAAAGGGTGTATATGTTAACATTAGTTAATGCACTGAACTAACAATCAATGAACTATATTAAATACTGTAACTGTCACGATCACGTCTGTTCCTGTCACATCCCGGACTACATTACCCATAATCCTCTCTGCCAATCACCTGCACTCACTCCACCAATCACTATCACTAATCACCACACCCAGCTGCAGTACATTAACAGGACTATAAAGGACTTTCACTCACACCACCTCACCGCGAGGTCTTGATTACTCTGGTATCACTTCTGAGCGTTTATATTCCTGTCTGCCTGTCTGTTGCCGTTACTGTCTGTTCCCTGTTATTGACCCGTTGCTGCCTGTCCTGACCCTTGCCTTGTCTACCGTCCTGTGAATGATATCTGCCTGTCCTCGATCTACTGCCTGTACTCTGACCACGACTCTGCCTGTTCCTTGCTGTTCCTGTCTGATCCTGATTGACCCTGCCTGTACGACTACGATATTCTTAATAAAGCTTGCAAATGGATCTCTGCCTCAGTCCCGCTTCGTTACAGAAGAGCTCGCTGCCACAACGATCCAGCAGCTTTCCCGGAGAGCATCTACACGGTATGGACATTACGCAATTACTATTGTGGAGTTCGCAGGGCACGCAATCCTTAGAGGAATATGTGCAGGAATATCTAGACATTGCTTACCTCTCTGATCTTCCGGACTGTGCTCTGATTGATTTCTTTTGTGATGGCGTCAACCAACCTCTCCAGAATCAACTAAGACGAGAGGGACCGCGTTCGTCACTCAGCAGCTTTATGGACTATGCATTGTTGTCTGTTGGGTCTCTGTTTACTGTGGGAGTCGCGGAGGAATGCGACACCATGGTAGGTCACGTAATGGCCGCCGCGCCACGTAACACGCACCAGATGGCGGCTACCATCACAACAGCAACACGTCATGTCGCCGCTGATCGCCCAGAGTCACGTCACGTCTCCGCTGATCGCCCAGAGTCACGTCACGTCTCCGCTGATCGCCCAGAGCAACGTCACGTCTCCGCTGATCGCCCAGAGCAACGTCACGTCTCTGCTGATCGCCCAGAGCAACGTCACGTCTCCGCTGATCGCCCAGAGCAACGTCACGTCTCCGCTGATCGCCCAGAGCAACGTCACGTCTCCGCTGATCGCCCAGAGCAACGTCACGTCTCTGCTGATTGCCCAGAGCCCGTTCCAGCCAGTGAATCCGTTCCCGAGCCCGTTCCAGCCAGTGAGTCCACTCCAGTCCAGCATGCTTTCCCTGTCAGTCCTGTGATGGCCAAGAGGGCTGTCTTCACTTTTTATGTCTTGGCTGTCATGCGTGCGTGGAGGATGTACTCGAGCTCTATGGACTTGGGAGCAGTCTGCCCGCCCGAGCCCGCTGCTGTCCCAGAGCAGTCCGCTGTTGTCCCAGAGCAGCCCGCTGTTGTCCCAGAGCAGCCCGCTGTTGTCCCAGAGCAGCCCGCTGTTGTCCCAGAGCAGCCCGCTGTTGTCCCAGAGCAGTCCGCTGTTGTCCCAGAACGGCCTGCTGCCGTCTCAGAGCAGCCGTTTGCCCCGCTGGCCGCTTCGCTCTCAAGCCCGCCGGTCGCTACGCACTCAAGCTCGCCGCTTGCAACGCACTCAAGCTCGCCGCTTGCAACGCACTCAAGTTCGCCGCTTGCAACGCACTCAAGTTCGCCGGTTGCAACGCACTCAAGTTCGCCGGTTGCAACGCACTCAAGTTCGCCGGTTGCAACGCACTCAAGTTCGCCGGTTGCAACGCACTCAAGTTCGCCGGTTGCAACGCACTCAAGTTCGCCGGTTGCAACGCACTCAAGTTCGCCGGTTGCGACGCACTCAAGTTCGCCGGTTGCGACGCACTCAAGTTCGCCGGTTGCGACGCACTCAAGTTCGCCGGTTGCGATGGACAAGATGGCTGTTTCGCCAGTGCCTACGGGCAAGATGGCCGCCCCTTTGGTGTCAAGGAACATAGGGGGTGTTCCAGCCATCGAGTCCGCTCCAGAACCTGTGCTACTTGCCCTGCCAGCGCCCCACAAGCTCCTTGTCCACGAATCGACCATGGCCACCGTTGATTTCCCCAAGAACTTTTTGGGGGGGGGCCATATACCAGAGGGTGGGGAGCTTGTGGGTGGGGACCCTGCACGACCTCAACCATCAGCGTGCTCCGAACTGCTAGGGCCGCCCATGGACTATAAACCCCTATGGCCATTAATGGACTTTGACCCGCCGTGGTCATCTTCGGACTCTGTCCTGCCGTGGCTGCCCGAGCCACCTGACCCGCCGTGGCTGCCCGAGGCTCCTGACCCGCCGTGGCTGCCCGAGGCTCCTGCCCCGCCGTGGCTGCCCGAGGCTCCTGGACCTGCATTGGGGACCCCGTTCCTGTCTGCATGCAGGTCTCCAATGCACCCACCCTCCCTCCCCAGCTGTTCCTTTTACGCCGCGAGGACGCGCCTTCCGGGAGGGGGGCGTTATGTCACGATCACGTCTGTTCCTGTCACATCCCGGACTACATTACCCATAATCCTCTCTGCCAATCACCTGCACTCACTCCACCAATCACTATCACTAATCACCACACCCAGCTGCAGTACATTAACAGGACTATAAAGGACTTTCACTCACACCACCTCACCGCGAGGTCTTGATTACTCTGGTATCACTTCTGAGCGTTTATATTCCTGTCTGCCTGTCTGTTGCCGTTACTGTCTGTTCCCTGTTATTGACCCGTTGCTGCCTGTCCTGACCCTTGCCTTGTCTACCGTCCTGTGAATGATATCTGCCTGTCCTCGATCTACTGCCTGTACTCTGACCACGACTCTGCCTGTTCCTTGCTGTTCCTGTCTGATCCTGATTGACCCTGCCTGTACGACTACGATATTCTTAATAAAGCTTGCAAATGGATCTCTGCCTCAGTCCCGCTTCGTTACAGTAACAAATGTATATCTCTTTGTTAGTTCATGTTAGTTAAAGCATTCACAAATGTTTCCAAATGATATATTATTGTATTGTGATACTATGGCCTTTTAAAGAAAAAAAGTCACAAGTTTGAGAGAACAAAGTTAAGTAAATTATATAGTTATTTTAGGTGGAACTATTTCTTAAAGGGTTAGTTCATTCAAAAATAAAATTTCTGTCATTAATTACTCACCCGTAAGACCTTTGTTCATCTTCGGAACACAAATTAAGATATTTTTCCTGTGTAAACATCACATGCATGTATGTCTGCTCACGTGTTCAGCTTCGGCCAATACTGTGTTGGCATTCGGATGTAAACAAGGAATCCTGCACTGAGTTCACTACGTATGACAACAGTTCATATTGTTAAATAAAGTCAATTTTTTTTTGCTTTGCTTTTTTGATGCACAAAAAGTTCTTGTAACAAATTTAAGGTTGAACTACTGCAGTAACGTTGACAATTTTTACTACAATTTGAATACACTTTTTGGGCTTCCAAAACTTGGACAAATGTAATGCCATTACAATGCTGGAAGAAGCCAGGATCTTATTTAAAATAACTCAGATTTTGTTTGGCTGAAAGAAAAATGTCATATTCACCTAGGTTGGCTTGAGGGCGAGTAAATCATGAGATGATAAATTTCATTGTTGGGTGAACTATTCCTTTAAGTCACCAAACTAATACTAACATATTAATTAATAATAAATAATATGAGTGCAAATTTACCTTTGAAGGAATTCCAGTGTGGATGCTGCTTCCTCCTGGTACTGCAAATTAAAGATATAATACAGAGAGAACAATGCAGCAAGTCCAGTGAGAAAAGTTGGCTGCACACCCTCGCAGATTATGCAGCCTTCCAGGCTGATCATCCACCGTTTCATCCATTGCCCCGGATTTTCACCTACACCATACACTGTGTGCAGAATTATTAGGCAAGCTAACTTTCTGATCATATTTTTTTTCCAAACACATTTGACCAATTTCAATCCACATCAATCTTAATAACTACTATTAATAATGTTTTTAATCATTTATAAGTGATATATAATTGTTCATGAAGGCTGGAAATGAAAAATGCCTTATATTCAGGTGTGCAGAATTATTAGGCAGGTTTGCTTTTACAGGCAAAATGAGCCAAAAAAGAGATTTAACTTAGACTGAAAAGTCAAAAATGATTAAATACTCACGAGAAGGACGCAATACTAATGCAATACTAGAAATTGCAAAGTTAAAGCATGACCAA
Source organism: Megalobrama amblycephala (assembly GCF_018812025.1). Taxonomy (NCBI): domain Eukaryota; kingdom Metazoa; phylum Chordata; class Actinopteri; order Cypriniformes; family Xenocyprididae; genus Megalobrama; species Megalobrama amblycephala. The sequence goes on along the minus strand of NC_063059.1, from coordinate 319,515 downwards.
GGGACAGCAAAATGCTCATTAGGTCAGCGGGGTCATACAAAAACAGGTGGAAAAGAAAAGACACATGTTAACTGCAAAAGATTGAAGAATTAAGGTGAAGAGTTAAGTGTGAAACCATCAGGAACCTTTTAGTCTCCAGCGCCACCATTTTCCAGAACTGCAACCTACCTGGAGTCTCCAGAAGTGCAAGGTCTCAGGATCTCAGAGACTTAGTTAGGTTAGCTAAAGAATCCTAAAAAATGACCCGCTCTTAATAAGAATCACAAGCTGAAGTGTTATAAAATACATGAAGACTGGGTTTTTATAGGCTTTATAGACAGACAGATTGAGAGTGACTCCTGAAGGACCAGCACCACATCCTCTTGTACCACTGTTTGAAGAATTTATCTTCCAGAATCTGGCAGTTGTAAAATGACGATCTGAATTAGCAACGGAGGACTGGGATGAGATGTTTAATAAATAATTACATACAATATCGTTTTAAGAACAAAAACCTGAAAAATGTCTTGAAATACAACATCTGAACAATATCTTGAGGTGTGGTGACCGAGGAGGAATAACGTTACTGACGACGGGCCGCTTCGAGTTGTGGCTGCATTACAATCTCGGATAGGCCCATGCATTGTTTTTTCTAATAATTCAGCGGCCCGTCGTCAGTTATTCCAAAACCTAACGTTAAAATCGGAGTTTGGAGAACACGAACTACTGAAAAGCCTCACCGTTGATAACTGTCTATCGGTCTCTTTTACAGTCGTCTGTCTTTCAGTAGCCTAACACGCGATTCGCGCCAACAGCCAAAAATATCTCAAGAGCCCCCATGTGCTGTTTTTTTTACAGTATTAGGCCGTTTTTCTCAGGAACAAACCTTTTTACTGTTAAGTGCTGTAAATTTACTGCAAGTAATTAATTTACCGACCATTAGCTGTAAATTTACAGGATTTAACTGTTTATTGAAATTACGGTATTTTACTGTTGGAAATTGGCTGTAAATTTACAGCAATTTTTTACAGTGCAAATATTATGCTCCTTCAAAAACATTTTCCGTTCCTCAATGCTCTTGGCTCTGAAGGCTCTGCACCTTTTGAAGGTATGGGGTTTCCTGTGAATGGGGCATTGTCTGTTGATATCTGGCTTACTAATCAGTGAATCGGTAGAGCTGGTTGTTTGTGCAATCTCAGTTTTGTGAGTAGAGATGAAGCTTTTCAGTGGTCCGCTTCTTTTTACTGAGATTTCTGGCTTTGCAGGGGCAGTCGAAGATAAGTGGAATGTGAAACTTGGGTCGTTACGCATGTAGGCTTCCCTGCATACAAACTCTGTGAAAAATGTGAATGGAGGAAATGGTACCTGGAACTGAAGCTTGTATTGAGACCCTTGGGACATCCACTTCTCTTGGAGGCTAGGAGGAAGTTTGTTGACAATAGGTGCCACGCCCCGCGCTGTGTCTAAGAAAGAGAGCCCGGGTAGGTAGCCTCCAAGCTTCGCTGACTCCACTTCTTTGAGCAGATCTGCAAGTTCTCTTAGCTTTTGGGGTTCTTTGCTGTTGATTTTAGGGAAGCAGTCCAGTTTATCAAAAAGCGTTTTCTCAATTATTTCCGCACTCCCAAAGCTTACTTCTAGACAGTTTTGGAAGAACACCAAAGTCCTTACTGGAATTATAATAAGGTATTGATTCTATTGAGGTATATGATTATAATGAGGTATTGTTATTTGTGTTTGTTTCTTCTTTATGATTATAATGAGGAATCATAAAAGCTATGCATAATGATTGCTGAACTGTTGGATTCTCTAATAAAAAGTTTCTAAACATTATTATAACAGATTATTATTATTACTCATCCTCATGTGTTTCTAAACCAATATAACTTCTTTAAACAATATTTTGGTAACAAAGTGGTTTCAGTTCCCATTGACTTCCAATGTATTGACCAAGAGGAACTGACTCATTCTAGGAAACGGGTGCCATTTCCACTTTGCATTTTTCAAAATTTTCATTATGAACAAACTTTTTTTTTTTAAACAAACCTACAAAATGAAAGATATGTTAATCTTCCAAAAAACATATTTTCACACCTCAGGCACAAAATCTTTATTAATATTATCCTTTTTATTCAGGCAAGGAAGCCATTCTTGTTCCACCCCGTCACGGACAATATGTATGCCATTGGAGTGGTAAAACAAGAAATAGATTTTTAAAATCTAATGTTTTCCTAATAGAAAAATGTCCCTTTTTTGGAAACCATCAATAATTTTACCATCAAAAAACCATCAGTAATTTTTTTTTTTTTTTTTTTATTCTTAGATTTTTAATCTTGAAATATGAATTTGACCTTTCAATGGCCTCATTGTTTGTACTGAAAAAATGTATTCACTTAAAAAATACAAATAAAGTTACATTTATCTCATTAGTCCACACAACAAGAACATCATTCAACATTAATTTATGTACTATTTCATTTTCTTTCCATAAAGTTTTAACAAAATGACCCTGTGACGGGGTGGTAAATGTGACGGGGTGGTATGGACAAAGTGTTTCTCTATATGATCTGCTGGTTTTAAACTTTAAAAACTGGGGGAGGCCAGACCTTCAAATTGACTAAAAAGTGTGTGAGTGATATAATGAGTGAGTGAATTAATGAATTAATAAACCAAACAGTGTTGCCAAGTCTGCATTTTTCCTGCGAAACTGGGCTAGGCTACTTTTACACTGTTGCAGTGGGTTGTTTTTCATGTCCACTGGTTGAAGCGAGCCCAAATAACATGATATTTAGCCCTTGGAATGCACATTTTACCAAGGGAACCCTGCCAAAAAGAAAAAGTTTTACCCCCCAGAATGTGATTTTTATCGAGGGACATTTTGGGATGAAATTTACCACCCCGTCACATACCACCCCATCACAAAAACGTGACGGGGTGGTAAATTTCATCCCAAAATGTCAGCAAATCTCCCATGTGGTCAAGTTTCTCACCTAGCATATATGCATTCAATCTGAAATTCAATTATCTTTGTATTAATAATGTAAAAGAATAATAAAAAACAGTTTTCCCTATCTATTGTGCATGACGGGGTGGTAAGTTTAAGCTTGACGGGCCCTGCCTAACATGAAAAAGCAACAAATAAACAATGTAAAAAAAATTTACATAGTTGCCTTCTTTTGTTCTTGGTGGCTATAAGGCTCAAATGATGTCACTTAGGCTTTGTGATGTCATTTAAAGGAACAGAGCATTATTTATAGATAAAACAAGTTAGTGTGACGGGGTGGCAAGTCAAACTGAGGGACGTGCACAAATCATAAAATATTTACAAAAAAAATAAGGTTTATTGTGAATAAGTATATCTTGTGTAAACAGGGACAAACATATAATCCTGAAAATAGTATGTTTAAAAATAATATATAACTTATTTGGTGATATTTTAGATACAAATGTCATGTTGGTTAACACATGTGAAATTGGCTATGTAATAATGAAAAATGATTAAAAATAGTATGCTAATCTTCAAAAAAAAAAGCATTTTTATCATATATCATGTTAAAAAGAACACTTGAATTAATACCCTTAAGCTTTGGAAACAGACTTTGGGACATTTTTGTGCCTTATGCATCTGATCAAACGTTGCGGACCCAAATGGCACCCGTTTCGTAGAATGACTCAACTGTTTTCTTACCAACATCTTCCAAACTATTTTTAGTATTCTACAGGAGAAAAACTGCCATCATTTACTCACCCTCATGCCAACAAGTTTCATTTTGGGTAAACTATCCTGACTATTCTTATTTGAGGAAACAAAACTGAAGGCTTTGACAGGAAAATGTTGTAAATGCTGCATTTATTCAGTTATAATCATTTTTAGCATGATCACGGTCAGGGCCGTTTCTAGCCTTTTTGGCACCCTAGGAGATCCCTATTGACACCCCCCCCCAACCACACACACACACACACACACACCTACACCTAGGGTGGCCATTTCCATAACACTAAAAAGAAGGAAACTTTGTGGCATTCAGTGAGGCAAGAATAATTGCATAGGACTCTGGTGTACTCGCAACTACAATGTACTCGTAATACAGTTTTATCCATTATATTGATGGTATCATGAAACAATGATTCTGAAAAAGCCTACTCTATTCATCGCCAGGCAATTTGATGTAGACCTATGAATAACAGAAGAGGCAAAAAAGTGTTTGTTCACAGTATTTGTATTTATTCAAGACAATGTGATGTCTTTTTCAAAAAAGTCTTGCAAAGTGCACAGTGCCTGAAAACGTAAAATTTCTGGATTTCTAGAAATAAAATAAATAAATAAATAAATAATCTGGCAGACTGGCATGGTGCCAGAAAACCTACACCATACACACACCCCACAATATGTTACGTTATCAGCAGGGCTGGACTGGGACAAAAAAATGGCCCTGGCATTTTTGCTCAGACCGGCCCACCACAATCGGTTGGACACCACCCACCAGAGTATTACAATTAATTGGTAGAGTTATTAAAAGTACACTTAGTAAGAGTAGGATTTCTAGATGGACAATGTGCTCCATGATATAAAAGCTAGTTAACCCTTAGAACGTGGATGTAGAATACTGATAATTCTGTAAAGAATTAAAAAAAAAAAAAAAAAATTCCAATGAAACAGACAGCAGAAAAACTATAATTTACAATTACAAATATACTTTGTTTTAAAGAGCACAAACCCCTGTTTAAGTGTCAAATATTTACCTCTCATTGTTTAGATACTCCCCATTAAAAACAATGAAAAATAAAACTACCAAATTACTCACAAAAAAACGTCCTAATAAAATGATATTCATGTTATTCACTTGCCATAAACAACCAAGTGTTCATACCAGAGTAATAGGGTACAAGAGCTACAAAACATAACTTTTTATAGCTGAAAAGTGAGATCTAGTAGACCATTATCACGACTAACAGCTATAAATAGACACCTATAGTCTCGTTGTGAAATAAACACATCATCAGTAATATTACATTATAATAATAACCTGAATTTTTTTTTTTTTTTTTTTGAAAAATCAAATTGCATCATTTCAGGTTTTTCTATGAGAAAGGCCGTTACTGCATAAGTGAACTCTGATAGCTACAAGGGCACTGCTAACTACAAAAAATAACTTTTGCTGTGCTATTTGACTTTAGCTGACTGAGTGACCAGTGCAGTAGGTGACAGTCTGACTTTATAATAACGACGACGATTATGTTGTCTTATAATATTCATTCATTTAAGCATCATCGTCGTCGTCGTCGCATCATGAGTCCCTCGCTGTTAATCATGTAACTACCCTGCTTACCGCTTCTATTATACTCTCCTGCTTACTCTGTCCCTCATTGGCTTCACTGTCAGACACCTGCTGCTCCTCTGCCTTACAGGTGTCTCCTCCATGTTCTTCTATGTTCACCTGTTTTTGCACGTCAGGTACTGTAGGTTTGGAAACTGAAGCTACAGTAACTGCACTAAACATGCCAGTAATTTTTGCACGTTGAGGCATCAACCTCTAAATTTTTTTATTTTTTTGCCCGCAACTTCTCCGCACCCCCCTTGCACTTGCGCTTTTGTTTCTCCATCCTCCTAATCCACAGATGTTCTGGCGAAACAGAGGGGACGGGCTGGAGTCTGTTAAGAGATGTGATTGGGCCAGCCCAGTGTCAGTATGGAAAATGAACCAATGGGCCGCTGTCCCTGCTTTATGGGCCAGTCGTTGGCAAATTTTATGTTTATTAAAAAAAATCATATCATATAGCGGCCCCGCCCTCAAGTGCGTCGGCCCACCGGGCATTTGCCCGGTATGCCAGATTACCAGTCCAGGCCTGGTTATCAGCTATTATTATTCAGTTATACACAGTTTCCATTTTTCAATAAAACAATAGCACATCCATTTTCAAAGGAAGTAGCTGGTAAACAATTACAAGGACTTAAAACTAATTGACCTTGGCATATTTGAGCATATGTTTACTATTTTCAATAGCTTTAAAAGTGGACACGCCTAAAACTTAATGGCTGCAAAAGTGTCAATAATGTCATAATAGGACATCTGCCTGGAAACATCCCTGTTTATGCTCATACAAACAGACATGGCATTGCCACATACCATTTTAAACCCTTTTGAAACTATTCTATATAGCTAAAGCTGTAAACAAGAAGTAAACACTTACAGTTAGGACTGGGGCTTGCCTCTGATGCTTCTCTTCCTACAGTAGCATCTGCCTTGTGATTCTCTAAAAAATTGTTGAGTGCTCCTATCATAAAGTACCATTAATATAAAACTCTCTAGCATAAACAAACAGATTCTCATAATATACACGCCCCAATCACAATGCCTGTCTGTCTGTGACTTCAACTGCACTATTACAGCTTAAACAATTAAATGTGTTAAACAAAATATGAAATCTGTAACATCAAACTTGTTCCAGCACACTCCCCACCTGGAGTGGACAACACGCCACTACTCTCAAGTCATTTGGATAGATCTAATCAAGTTTCTCAGGAGTAAGGAGAAGGATTATCTTAGTGATAGGCCGTATGAAGACCTTTGGGCCTTCCTTTTTAAAGACCTTGACTTCCACCTTACGGACCTTGTTGTCCTTGCTTGGAAAGACTTGAGTAACAACTCCCATAGGCCATTCATTCCATTTTTTTGTTCATCCTTCAAGAGCACAATGCTTCCTAGTTCAATGTCAAGCTTACTAGAGAGCCACTTTCTTTTTGGTTGCAAAAGAGTCAGGTACTGCTTTTTCCATTTATCCCAGGTTCATGCCAAGTGTTGTACCCGGCGCCACTGCCCGTTATGAAGGTCTTTGACCCAATCGCCAGCTGGGGCAGGAGCATTGTGACCTTTTGAGTTAGGAGTGCATTGGGTGTGAGTATGAATGGGTCATCAGGGTCATTTGACACTGGGACAAGAGGTCGGTCATTGATTATAGCAACAACTTCTGCCATTAGAGTGGAGAGAGTCTCATGTGAGAGTGTTGAAGGTCCAAGCTGTTGGAACATTGCATCTAGTATCCTTCTAGCAAGCCCAATCATCCTTTCCCAGGACCCACCCATATGAGATGCATGAGGTGGGTTAAACTGCCAGATACAGCCTTGATCCACGAGAAATTTTTTGACAGAGGTATTGTCAAGATTAGAAGAAATGTTAAGCTCCTTGCAAGCACCTATGAAATTTGTTCCTCTGTCAGAGTGGATGGGCTTCACAGGGCCTCGAATGGCAATAAAACGCTGCAAGACATTTATGAAGCTAGATGTATCTAAAGACTCAATAAGCTCAATGTGCACAGCTCTCACACTCATGCAGGTGAATATTACTGCCCACTTTTTGCTCTGTGCATGACCACCTCTGGTACGTCGTGCTGCCACACTCCATGGGCCGAAAACATCTAGTCCCACGTTTGTAAATGGGGGTCAGTGGATACACGATCTGCTGGAAGGTCAGCCATTTTTTGAGTCTGTGGTTCCCTTCGTATTCTTCGGCAAGTGACACATTCATGAATGACACTGCAAACACGTCTCTTACCACCAACTATCTAATAACCAGCAGCACGCACTGCACCCTCTGTGTAATGTCGTCCCTGGTGTCGCACTTTCTCATGACGATGTTTAACTAAAAGTGTTGCAATGTGATGTTTTCCAGGGATGATAAGGGGCTTTTTTGCATCAAGCTCAATCTGTGCTTCTGTTAATCATCCTCCTACTCTTAGCAGGCTGTCTGCATCTATGAATGGGTCTAAGCCTTTAAGGAGGCTTTTTTTGGAGAGCTTGTCCCCTGTTTCCAAGCTCTTATACTCTTGGGCATATGTCTCCTGTTGGACTGCTTTGATGATCGTTTTTTCAGCACATAAGAGTTCTTCAACTGTTGGAGCACTGGAACAGTAATGCCAGCCCTTGCAGCTTGATGTTTCTGTTGTAGAACCTTTATGAAACTGACGAGATATATGAAGAAGACGTGCAATGGCATGAGTGATAGACTTACAAGTGGAAAATTTGGTGAAGCGTTGTGCTCCAAGACTCTTACTCATCAATGCTTCCTGCTTCGCTACTGTTCGGACGCTCTTGCTTACAGCTCCGCACTTTGCTCTATTGCTTTTATATTTTATCTCCTAATTTTAACTACAGCAAATCGGCACAGTGCTCAAACGACAAATCTTGGCAACAACAATCTTTTTAACTGGAAGAATTGCTACAAAAAAAGGGGAATTTTTATCCAACCAGCCTCCCACTGACCGCCATCAGCTTACATTCCGGAGAAGGGAAAACACAGCTGCCTACATCCAAAAGGATTAGAAATAATATGCCTCTTCTGGTTGAAGAATCTACCTGCTGCACAAACTGCCACAGACTTCTACAAAGGATTGCAATTCTTGAAACAAAGTTACTTGCGGGACTACCAAACCAGAAGGAACACACAACAGAGCTTCGTCATGGACGTCCTCAGCACAAAGCCGTGAGTCCCATGAATCTAATGCCCCTAAACAGACCGTACTGAGTGCCGGAACTGATCAGCACATTAATCGATGGCACACACAGGGAGCGAGACCCAAAGGCACTCGAGACATTAGATTGTCACGAGTATCACATATTAATGCAGTAGCATCCTCTACCCCAAACACTAGCTCCCTACCACCGCCAATACATCTGAAGAACAGATTTGAAGTGTTAATGAATGTGGGTGAGGAATCTCCAGACTTGATGAATGTGGGTGAGGAATCCCCAAACATGATCGGACACAGATCAAATCAGCCAGCAGCTAACACCGATGCTAACTGCCGCTCAAGGTTGAACAGACAGCGGCACTCAGCTCAGAGAGCAGCCGAGCCCAGGACTCTGATAGTGGGTGACTCTATTATCAGAAACATTAGCAGCAGGGATACAACTACATGCTGCTTCCACAAGCAACAGTTTCTGATGTAAACAGGGAACTTAAGAGTATTCTGATGAAATATAAGACTGCAAATCGACTAATCATTCATGTGGGGAAGAATGATATTCGGAAGGAGCAGTCAGAACTCCTTAAGAGGGATTTCAATGAACTTTTTGAAATGCTTAAAAGACTAAAAGTTTAGTCGTTCATCAGTGGACCACTCCCAGCAAGAGGAACAAATAGATTTACACGGTTGCTTGGACTTAACACATGGCTGCAAAAAACCTGCAACTTAAAAGGACTGAACTTCATCGACAACTTCAATCTGTTCTGGAGTCAGAGACAATTGTTCACTCATGATGGCCTGCACCCAAACAAACTGGGCTCAAGTGTGCTAAAGGACAATATCTACTTCTGCCTCCATCATCCTTCAGCAGTGTGTGCAAATCCACTCAACCTGAATGGCACAAACACACCTGGACAGAGTACAACTGACCACAGGACTTCACTTCAGCAGCTGAATGGACATGCGGTTGACACTTCCCACAAGGTCAATGATAACACCACGCAGCCACAACAACCACTGCTCACGAACACAATCCTAACTGAGCCCTGCCCACAGAGCTCACCGAGAGACAGTGACGTGTTAGAACTGCTCCAAGATTCAGCACCCAAGGACGACTTTTGGGAAAACAGCCAGGGAAGCCAGGACAGCATATTACAGCCTCCGGTAACACCAGAGCAACAGCCCCTCTCACCGGACACGTTATCCCTCTCTCCAGCATATCCTCTTCTGTGCTTTTCAGAGAAAATGGAGGAACTGGTGTATGCTAGAACCAAACTCTCCCACTCTTTTGCTGCGAGCCCCCAGATATCAACAAAAAAGCGTCAAGCCCCGAAACCACCAAAGCCTGTGGGCCCAGCTCGGCCACCCCCTCCTCCTGCGAGAGCTCTTCGGCCCCTGCCACAACGCCAGGGCCCTCACCCTCCTCCATCTGTTCTAGGTGAATCAAAAACAACCGATAACAGCTCTCAGTGATGTGTGTCGGGTCCCCGCTACGATAACAGTGACTTTACCAATTGTTTACAGAACAAGCGGGAACCCAGTGTGCCTGTAGCTTTCTCTATTTCTGTTTTATTACGTTATAGAAAGCCTAAGGCCTTTTCAAACCGTTTGGCAAACCCATTTAATCTGCTACCTATTACACGTCAAACTAAGATTACTGTAGAGACAGAAAGTAAGACTGTTAAGTTAGCACTTTTAAACATCCGCTCACTTAAAAATAAATCACTTCTAGTCAATGACTTAATAACCACAAACAACCTAGATTTTATGCTTCTAAATGAAACATGGCTTGAAGACAGCTGCAGTGCAACAATCCTGAATGAAACAGCCCCTCCTAACTTTACTTTTATGAGTGTCTGCAGAGCTGTTAGGAGAGGTGGAGGTGTTGCTGCTCTATTTAAAGATGTCTATTGTAGTGATTTTTACTTTGTCCATCAAAGGACACAAAGTAAAATAGGGATTGGTACTCACGTCACCGCTGACGTTGTGATTTTTGGACACACGTCTCTTAAGGTTGTGGTTATGAGTACATCAGATGACCACTTCCCCCCCTTTCCCTAGTTCCGGGCACTAGTCAGGGTCTTTCACTCCCAACAGGGGCTTTCATTCATTTAGAATTAATGTAAAGTGGTCAGCTGATTTATCTGAAAGATTGGTGAAATTGCTAACTTGTAGAACCTTTTCTGTATTATCAGCACAAGGAAAACACAAGTGTAATAAAATAAATTTTATTAAGAAAAAGATAAACAAGAATAACTAACACAACTACTAAATGAATACCATGAATGATAAAGGAATAAAGTGCATAAGATACATAGAATACAAGTGGTTAAGTTGGGTGTGGCTATGGAAGAGTTACGCTATCTTATGGAAAGATAAACTGTTTCTCTGAAAATAATAAGGTGGAGAACCTTATTATGCACCAAACAAATAAACAAACGATTATTTGTTATTAACTAAAATCAGCTATATTACATCTAATGGAAGTTAGGAAATTATATACTGATAATATACAACAATGCCAAGGTCTCTGGAAAGAGGTTTGGTTAAGTGATATTTACGTTCCACTTGGTCGAGTCCGATGATGGTGACGTCTTCCACTGTTTGTGCTGGGTGACAGTGCAGTGGGGAGAGGAGCCAGAATCTGTTTCAACAGTCTTGAACACGAAGCTCTGTGGGATGCTGATCTCCTGGAGCACCAAAGGGTCCTAAAATCTGGAACACGCAGATGAGGCCCTGGTGTAGGTGCAGAAGGTCCTTAACAATCTGGAACACGCAGACGAAGGTACCTTGAAGTGATGGTTTGCTCTCCTGAGCTTAACCTTGTTGCAGATGTCGTTACTGTCTCGCTGGACGGAAACTCTGAACGTAGTGTTTGTTGATGTCTCTTTCCTCACAAGCTAGAGGCTCAGAACGTGGTCATCTCTGTTGCTGCCTCACAAGCTGTAGGCTCAGATCATGGGATCTGTTGTTGTCTCTTCTGGATGGACCAGAGGCTCAGAACGGTATATCTGTTATTGTCTTCCCCCTTTCAAGGGCAGACTCAGAACAAGGAGTGTCTGTTGAAAGGGTACCTTTATCCCTTTCCGATGAGGAGGAGATTACATTTTGGCGCTTCTCCATTCGAGTGCTGTGATTGGCTGCTGGCATCAGAGGGGACACACAGAGTGTGGCCCACCCTTCTCTCCCCTGTGGAACTCATTTGCATAAAGCACAAAGTTGGAAGTCTTTACAGTGTCTTTAAAGTTTACCAATGCATTTCTCACTTTCCAAACCACCACCAGAATACCTTTGGCAATATTCTAAACAAATAGAGACTAAACATGATGGAAAAAGATTGAACTGTCATTCAATTGTACATTAACAGCTTAATTTGTATCAGATGTTGCACTACAAATAGCTGTCACTGAGAATACTTATTTCTGTGAATAAGTATCAAATGGATGTGTAGTTTGCATCAGTTCTAAGGTTTTCAAACATAGATTTGAATGGATTTGGATGGATCTTTGTGATCTCTCTGTTTCACCCATTTCTGCTAAGGTCCAGAGGAATTTTTATGGCAGTCTCTGGCCAACTTTAGGAAGTAGTGACTAGATGGGTGAAGGGCAGTAACTGCCTGTGGACCAATGAGAAGTCTTGTCCTTCCCAGGCTTGGTACAAGAGGTCTTCTTCTTACCCTCTAAGAGAGGTCTGGATGTTGTCCTTACATCTTTATCTGATGGCGTTGGACAGTTTGTTTGTGTTAGTCCACCAAGATCCAATCAAAATGTAGCAAACCTTTGTCCACTGTTATGGAGCGAGAGGGGCCCGGCCGTAAACTGGGCCCTGGAATTCACTACACTATCAATGCAAGCAAGTGTCATTTGGGGATTACTTGTCTTTCGAATATTTAGGTATTGTGTTAAAAGGTGCTCCTCGCATTCTACTTATAGTTATTTACAGGCCTCCAAAATACTCTCCAGCCTTTGTGGAGGATTTTACAGAACTGTTATCAGCAATTTCCTCAGAGTTTGACTGTTTTTGTTATTACTGGGGACTTTAACATCCACATAGAAAATGCAGAATCCAATATGGCAAAAGAAATCATAACTGTTCTGAATACTTTTGATCTGACTCAGCATGTACATGGACCTACACACAATCGTGGACACACTCTAGATTTAATTATTAGTAAGGGTCTAAACATTTCATCCATTGTCATTAAGGATGTAGCGCTATCTGATCATTTCTGTATTTTCTTTGAAATATTGATCTGTCCGACTGTTGAAGCTAGATCTGTCTCTGGCAAAAAGCGATGCTTAAATGAGAATACTAGTGCACTGTTTATGAAGGCTATATCTTTAACACCAAGCATATCTGCAGACTCTGTTGATTTTCTCCTTGATTCTTTTAACTCAAAAGTACAGAATGTTATTGATAACATTGCTCCTGTGAAAGTCAGGAAGAAAAGTGGCAGACAAAAAGCACCGTGGAGAAACTCAACAGCAGTGCAAAATATGAAAAGACAATGCAGAAAAGCTGAGCGCATGTGGCGAAAGACAAAACTTGAAATTCATTATAACATCTATAAAGATATTCTTCATGCTTTCAATGTGGAATTAGGCAAAGCTAGACAGACCTTCTTCTCAAATATAATAAACAGAAACTTAAACAACACCCGCACTCTTTTTGCTACTGTAGAGAGACTAAGAAACCCCCCAAGTCAGATTCCTAGTGAAATGCTCTCAGACAGCAAATGTTGTGAGTTTGCTTCCTTCTTCTCTGAGAAAATTAATAATATCAGAAAGGCGATCAGCACATCCTTGAGCTGCACTGGGGTAAAACAGATCAGATCACAACCTCAGAAAGTAGCTATTATGTCTGATTTCGAAGCAATTGATGGTAACATTTTGGAAGAAACAGTACAGCACCTTAAAACATCAACCTGCACCCTTGACACACTTCCCACATCTTTTTTCAAAAGAGTGTTTAACTGTTTAGAAGCAGATCTCCTAGAAGTGGTAAATGCCTCACTTCTCTCTGGGACTTTTCCAAAATCCCTGAAAACTGCAGTTGTTAAGCCCCTCCTGAAAAAGACCAATCTGGATAACACCATATTGAGCAACTACAGGCCAATCTCAAATCTTCCTTTCATAGGCAAGATCATTGAAAAAGTTGTTTTCAATCAGCTGAACAAGTTCTTAAGCTTGAATGGATACTTTGACAACTTTCAATCTGGTTTCCGACCGCATCACAGCACAGAGACAGCACTCATAAAGATAATAAATGATATTCGCCTAAACACAGATTCAGGTAAATTATCAGTGCTGGTTTTACTCGACCTCAGTGCTGCGTTTGACACTGTTGATCACAACATTCTTCTTGACAGGCTCGAAAACTGGGTTGGGCTTTCTGGGATGGTCCTTAAATGGTTCAGGTCATACTTAGAAGGGAGAGGTTATTATGTGAGTATCTGTGACTATAAGTCTGAGTGGACATCCATGACATGCGGAGTCCCTCAAGGTTCAATACTTGCACCCCTCCTGTTCAACCTATATATGCTGCCACTGAGCCAAATAATGAGAAAGAACCAAATTGCATATCACAGCTATGCAGATGACACCCAGATTTACCTAGCCCTCTCACCTAACGACTACAGCCCCATTGACTCCCTGTGCCAATGCATTGATGAAATTAAAAATTGGATGTGCCTAAACTTCCTTCAGTTAAACAAAGACAAAACTGAAGTCATTGCATTTGGAAACAAAGACGAAGTTCTCAAAGTGAACACGTACCTTCACTCTAGGGTCAAACAACTAAAAATCAAGTCAGGAATCTTGGTGTGATTCTGGAGTCAGACCTGAGTTTCAGTAGCCATGTAAAGACAATAACTAAATCAGCATATTATCATCTCAAAAATATTGCAAGAATTAGATGCTTTGTCTCCAGTCAAGACTTAGAGAAACTTGTTCATGCTTTCATCACCAGCAGGGTGGATTACTGTAATGGGCTCCTCACTGGCCTTCCCAAAAAGACCATAAGACAACTGCAGCTCGTACAGAACGCTGCTGGCAGGATACTGAGCAGAACCCGAAAACATGAACACATCACACCAGTCCTCAGGTCCTTGCACTGGCTTCCAGTTGCATTTAGAATTGATTTTAAAGTACTGTTACTCGTTTATAAATAAAGGGTTCACTCAAAGCAGGGAGAGTCTGCTTTTAGCTGTTACGCCAGCCGCAGCTGGAACCAGCTTCCAGAAGAGATCAGGTGTGCTCCTACAGTAACCACATTCAAATCCAGACTCAAAACACATCTTTTTATCTATGCATTTGCTGATTGAGCACTGTGCTATGTCCGAACTGTTTGCACTTTATTTTATACGTATTATCTTTTTATTCTTTAAATTCCTTTTCCTGTTTTTATTTCATTTTTAATGTATTTTATATCTTTTATGTATCATCTTGATTCTGACTTTTAAAGCATTTTAAATATTGCGGTAAAATTCTCTGTTTTTACTGTTATTTCTATTCCTTATGTTCTATTTTTATTATTATTCTTTATGTAAAGCACTTTGAATTACCATTGTGTATGAAATGTGCTATACAAATAAAATTGCCTTGCCTTGCCTTGTGGTCTTCAGTGTGGAGACTTGTGGACGTACCTCTGTATCTGAAGAAGGATCCACAAGCTCATATGTGTTCTCTTCAGGTAGAGTCTGGTTGTTTTTCAGAAATTTTGGTCCATGAAGCCAATTGGTGTCTTGGAGATGAGCAGCAGTGACAGACCTTGTTGCAATGTCTGCTGGGTTCTCATCCGTGTGCACATACTTCCATTGATTTGGATGTGAAGACTTGCGAATGTTTTGTGAATCTCCAGTTACAGTAGATCTAAACGCTCTTTCAGCTAGGAGACATGGAAGGCAATTTTTCCAGGTAGGTAGCCAACAATAGGTAGTAGCAGATTTTGGCCTAAGCTAGTGGTTTTCAAACCATTCTTGTTATTTAAAACAGGTGAATTGCGAACACGATTACTGACATATACATAGAAGCGCCTGGTCTCATTACATATGTAGCCCAGCACTACCTTACTATCTGTAAAGTAGGTAGTGTCATCCAAGTGTATGTCAATTTCTGAAGTTATGAACTCTGCCAGTTCTACTGCCAGAACCACAGCACACAATTCAAGACGGGAAACCGTTTGCTCTGGGCTGAGTATTGCTTTACCCATGATGAAGCCGACATGGTTGATTCCACATGAATCTGTCACTCTGAGGTATGCCACTGCAGCTATTAATTTTGTTGATGCATCAGAGAAGACAAACAACTCCCTTCGTGTAGCTGTAGAAGGTGATATGTGTGTCTAGCATCTTGGAATCTGGAGCTTACTTAAATCCTTAAGTGAAAGTCGCCACATGTCCCATTTTTCTTCCATTTCTTTGGGAAGAGGAGAGTCCCAGTCATCATTCTGGTTATTAAGCTCTCTCATGATGAATTTGTCCTGGATTGTGACTGGAGCAACAAAGCCAAGGGGATCAAAGATGCTATTAATGGTGGATAGGACACCTTGACGAGTAAAGGGCTTTGCGTCAGTAGCTATTTCGAAAGTAAAGGTGTCAGATTTCAGACTCCAAGTCTGCGCTGCATAGGAAGCATATCAGATCCAAGATCCAAATCTTTGAGATCACTGGCATGATCCTGAGGTCGAAAGGCCTATAGAACCTCTTTGCTGTTTGAAGCGATCTTGTGAAGTCGTAAGTTGGAACCAGCTAAAGTCCTCTGTGTGTTTTTGAGCAGGTCCACTGTTTCCTTGACTGTAGGAAGAGACTTCAAACCATCATCAACATAGAAGTCACGGTTCACAAAGTTCTTGACCTCAGGGTCACCATCCTTGACGGACTGCCGGAGACAATAGATGGCCACAGCAGGAGATGGACTGTTGTCAAACACATGAACCCGCATGCGGTACTCAATGATGTCTTCAGATGGGTCATTATTACGGAACCACAGAAACCTTAGGAAATTGCGGTCACCCTCTCTCACTAGGAAATAGTAGAACATTTGTTCAGTGTCAGCTGTTATGGCCACAGCTTCCTTGTGAAATCGCATGAGCACCCCAAGAAGGGTGTTGTTCAGGTCTGGTCCAGTTAAAAGAACATCATTCAGCGAGACATCCTCATGTCGGGCACTGGAATCAAAGACAACGCTTTATATTCCTGGGTTTTTTAGGGTGATATACCCCAAAGAGAGGCAAATACCAGCACTCTTCTCCTTCCATGAGAGGGGGAGCTTCTTCAGCATGGTTGTAACTAAAAACTTTTCCCATAAAAGTAAAGAAGTGCTGTTTCATCTCTGGGTTTCTATCAAGATTACGTTTCAAGGTTGACAACCTTTTCATGGCTTGACATCTGTTGTTAGGGAGTCTGCACCTTGGAGCTTTGAAAGGCAATGGCGCTACCCAGCTGTTGCTTTCGTCTTTCTTCAGCTCGTGTTCCATAATGTAAAGAAACGACAGGTCATGGATAGATGGACCCATTTTGTTGTCATCACAGGTAACCTTAAACACTTCTTGACCAAACTGACCATCTTTGTGAT
Source organism: Megalobrama amblycephala (assembly GCF_018812025.1). NCBI lineage: Eukaryota > Metazoa > Chordata > Actinopteri > Cypriniformes > Xenocyprididae > Megalobrama > Megalobrama amblycephala. Next base: position 302,503 of record NC_063059.1, on the reverse strand, counting down.
TGTAAACAAGTTGCTCCATAGAACACATTCCATTGTAATTTTTCCAATCATTACTGTTTTTCTCTTTCACATGAAAAACATTTGGACAGGGATCAAAGATGGATGGACGTTGTTCCTTTGTGTTAGTGAAGAATGTACTCACAGTAGTAGACTTGTGAATGCTGTTCAAACAAACATTGCCAACTATCACCTAGGTCAAGCTTTTGTGCATAAGGAGCGTTTTGAGGACCGTTTACCTGTCTGCGAACCTTATGGACTCTGATAATGTCACGACCCAGAAGAATCATGATAGGAGCATCTGGGTCCAACTCTGGTATGAATGGAGCTATAGGTTTCAGGTGAGAGTGATAAAGAGCAGCGCTGGGTGTGGGAATCTCTGTCCTGTTATCAGGAATGCTGTTACACTCTAGCAAACTTGGTAGGGAGAGGATTACCTTTCCATCTACAGACTTGATTTGGTAGCCAGATGCTTTTCGACCGATGGTCTCTGTCACTTCAGAACAAGATCTAAGGGTATACGAAGAAGCTGGAGCGTTTTCTTTGAAGGCATCAAAGAATTCAGAACGAGCTAACGACCTATTGCTCTGCTTGTCAAGGATCACATAGACTTTCAGTGCTTTCTCAGGATGGTCTTTGGGGTAGAATTTCACCAAGCTGATTTTTGAACATGACTTATTGCTAAAGTCACCTTTGCAAACTTCAGTGCAATGAGCTTCCACTTCAGTCGGTGCCGTGGAAACTTCCTCCCCGCCATGCTGTGATGAGGAGGCAACTTCTTGAGCTTTTAGAGCTGGGCCTGGATGCAGTGCAGAAATGTGTTTCTCACTTCCACACTCTGAACATTTAGTCTGCAGTTCTTAGCTGTGTGTGTGGTGGCTAACAGATTCTCTTTTCTTTCAAAAATGCAAAACGTTCCTCCAAAGGCTTCTCACGGAAGGAACGACATTTCCTCAGTAAGTGAGGTCTTTTGTGAATAGGGCAAAGTCTCTCAGCATCCTCAGCTATCCATTCACCTTTATCTGTGTCAAAATGAACAGGGGAAGATACACTTATCTTGTTAACTGAGACTTCTCTTCCAACCAGCCTTGTCTGCTTTATGAAGTGAATCCGTTTGAGTAGAAAAGTTGAACCCTGGGTCATTCCTTATTCTAGCTTGCTGACTTATAAAGTCAACCAAGACCTTGAAGGGGGGAAATGAAACACCATACCTCTCATTTGTAACCATGTGACAGCCATTTTTCTTGTAGATTAAATGGCAGGTTAGACTTTTGAACTATGGGATTGATACCCCTGGCTGTGTCCAGATATGACAGGCCTGGAAGGTAACCATCAGCTTTGGCTGACTCTATCTCCATAAGAAGATCACTCAATTCGTGAAGCTTTGAGTAGTCTTTGCTTGAAATTCTTGGAAAAGTTTCAATACGCTTGAAGAGTGCTCTTTCGATAACCTCTGGAGCACCATAACACTCTTCCAATCTAGTTCATATCATGTCAAGACCCTTCAATGGCTGATTAATATGTACGGACCTCATGCGTTTAGCATGCTCAGCTGATTCTTTTCCCAACCATTTGACTAACAAGTCCATTTCTTCACTAGGCGTCAAGTTCAGACCACTTACAGCATTTTGAAATGGCCGCTGCCAGGCTCTGAAGCTTTCTGGTTGGTCATTGAACTATGTTAAACCAGTGTTAACAAGTTCACGGCGAGCAAAATATCTGACAAAGTCTGAAATGTCTGTCTTGTCTTGTTGAGAAGGTTGAAGTGTTGGACTTGCCATTTGGAAAGGAGATGTGCTGCTTTGGGCTAAACGTGTGTGCCTTCTGTGTTGGTTATCATCTTGAGTGCTACCAGAAGGATGATTCATGGCTGGTGAGAATTGTGATGGTTGAGCAGAATCTTTCCTTGGTTGCATATGTTCAAATTCAGAATTGTCTGAGCAACTCTCTGCCTTGAAACGTGTAGCAGGAATGGAATTTCTGACAGGTCAATCTGTGTGAGGCTGTATGGTTTCATCTGGAGGGAGTGGCTCTGCTTTTGATGCTGATTCTGTGACTGCATGTAGATTCATCTGCTCAACGTATTCACATGTCCGCTGTATAACATCAACAGGAGCTGTTACCAGTGGAGGATCATGTTTACTGTGGACGCTGGTGTCAACAGCTGCTTCTAGAGCTTCTGCCTCGGCTACGGCTGCAGCAGTTTCTCTCTCTAACACCATTTTATCCATTTTTGCCTCCAATTTGGCTTTCTCCACCTTTATTCTTTCCTCTTCATCTGCATACATTAAATGTGCTTTGGCTGCTTCAGCTTTTGCTCTGGCCATTGCAGCTGCAGCATTTGTAGAGGAGCTGCCTGATCGTGAACATGACAAATATGATCTGGTTTTGAGTGAGGGTGTGGACTCCATTGCGCACACAATACTTGTTCAATTTACTTGAATCTTCTCAAACTTTTCCTGCAGCCGCTTTTCACTGTACTGTCCTCAACATGTTTTAGTGTTTTGACAGTCAGTTAAACTCCCTTCCCTCACATGACTCTGAAGACAAGAAGTTCGTTTGCCCACAGGTTTAATGATCTTGGGTATGGAGTGAAACTACAAATAAACAAACATATTTCAATAATAATGTCCAGGAATTACCAACAACTACAGCATCATATAAACATCCACAATAATGTGTGCAAATAAACATAACATTTTGTAATGTAAATAATGAATACTGTGATATGACACTAAAGCACAATGTGGCTAATGCAATAGCCGGATGGAAAATTATTAATAATTATCTTAAACCCAACAATTCACATTTATATGCAAGTATAGAACATTTATGTAAATCAAATAAATACTTACAAGCGATGCTGTTGCAAGGATAAAGATCACAAAGATATATGGCGATTAAAGAGAGCCATCGTTACCACTGCCCGCATGGAGCATTCACTACTTCCTGATTCAAGGAAAATCACAGAATTAAAGCAACGTCAAACTTGCCTCTAGATGGAGCTCTAAACCATAAATGAAGTGAACAGGAAAATAAGTGCCATGGATCACATTAAGGAATTGCAGACATTAAACAATTAAATGTGTTAAACAAAATATGAAATCTGTAACATCAAACTTGTTCCAGCACACATTACAACAGTCCATTTACAGTTACTGCTATCATACAAATACACTTAATTGTCAGGTTTTAAATTGTACATAAGACACATTTAATGTCCAGCATCAAACATTTAAGCAAAATGTATATTTTAATGTCAGAATTATTGCGCTCCTATTGTGTCCCGTCTTATAAAAGTCATAACACACCATTCCTCAATAATCGGCACGATTTGACACTTCATGGGTCTATGACAAACGGTGCGGGAGGAGTAGCGCATCAGACTTTTGTCCAGAAGAAGAAGAAGTATGCAATAACGATGCTTTGCCAGAGGCAAGCAACATTAATAATAAGTATAAGCAATAACAATAATGATGTTTTGATTTTGGCAAGCACCACTAATAAGTATGCAAGAGAACTATAATGATGGCAAGCACCATTGATAACTAGAATGTACATTTCCTGAAGAAAATGTGAATGGTGCTTGCAGTGGCAAAACTCCGCACTCGGTTGCTATGGTGTTTCTTGGCAATTGCTAAGGCGGTTGTTAGGGTGTTGCTATGGTAACCTGGATGGTTGCTAGGGTGTTGCTAGACAATTGCTAAGGTACTTGGGGTGGTTGCTAAGGTGTTGTTAGGTGGTTGATATGGTAACCTGGCTGGTTGCTATAGTGTTACTAGGTGGTTGGTAGTTGTTACAGATGGTTACTATGGAGTTTTTATAGCGTTCTTAGTATGTTCTTAGCCCAATTCAGCACTTAGCTAATCACTGTTAGCATGTAGCTATTCACTGTAGCATGTTTGAAGTCCAGTTTGTTAGCATGAGTCTAATGAACCAACCCCCATGTCTCTACGATGTTCTGATGCAGAGATCTCATCTCATCCCATCTCATCTATTTTCAATGGAAGTCTATGGGGTGGTTGCTAGGGTTATGTAACTGGTTGTAACTGGTCCTTGAGGACCCCAGAATAATATTGGCTCATTGGTATCATTAATGTCTTTGTGACGACAAAATGCAATCAAATATAATTTACTAAGTTAGTTGACTCATCCAATTATCGTCATCAAATACTATACATATATTATCTTCTTTTATGGGAACATGTCAAATGTCAAAATATACAAATATTTATATTCAGATATTTTATTAGGACTCCTGGCATTACGTCAGACTCCCGGTTGAGAAACACTGGTTTAACTTATCTAGTTTTCTAACTTTCAAAGTTGTCTCCTTTTATAGTGTTTGTGTCTGCTGATGCTGAAATGAATATGGACACTGCTTACCCTTATTGTTTTTGATGTGGTTAAATGTTCTCATTCTTCATGGTTTCGTTTGCAGGGAAGAGAAGCTATTTTATCATGATCATTTGGTGTTTTCACTTCAGTTTTGTAGAATTCTGTTTCACAATGTTGATCTGTTACCGTGGAAACAGTGTCACGCGCTGCTGCTTCAGCATCATATGGCAGAAAATGTCCAAATAAATAAATGTTCAACAAGCTGACAGAGTCGATCCATGTCTCTGTTGGAAGGGTGTAAATGTAAGTGTAGTTTTATATTCACTTTCCCATATGACCACGGAGGAGAATCGGAGGGCATTCAGTGGACAGACACCCTTTACAGTCTATGGCAGACACGACACATTGTGTTTTTATTTATTTCAACAAATGACAACCAAAATTAAACCCGTAGAAGCTTGTGAACAGTTCTGAAGTGGCTGCGTATGAGTTATGGGTCAAAATTACTATGAAGTGCCTTTGAGAGTCACAATTTCCAAAATAAAAAGCTGAGATTTCCATTTAACTTCATATTTGTGGTGTTAAGGAGACCTTGGGCTGTTGGAAATGCATGTTGGTCAAGCTCCAGCACTTTTTATAAATTAACTGCGATCAGACGACATACGAGCAAACCATAAAATATGTCCACCCTGTCATGGACAAAATCAAAGTAGTTTAAAGATATTTTCATTGCATAGGGATTTTCAGTAAGATTCTTGGTCCTTTTCTCAACAATACATTTTAATTAAAGTCTTCTGATAATAATGAAACTACTGAAAATATTTGTTTCCCTATAAAATATGCAATAGTTGCACTTTCTTTTCTAAATAATGTCCATCAACAAAGAGATCTGGTCAAACTTTCCAGCAATATTAACTGGCCCTCTTCACTTTATAAAGAAATCACACAAAAGGTTTGCCAAATGTTGACATGCCAAAACCGCACACATCCAATCAAAGAAAATGGTTTAAAATGAGAAAAACACGTTTCAAGAGACTTATCATTGTGTGTAAATGTTTGGCCATTTCTAATCAAACCTCAGAACTGAATTATTTTGCATCACATTCATGATGACCGAGTGATTCTGATGAGGACTAAAAGGCACTTTATAGTCATATTGACCCTTCTGCTCTTTCTCAAGCCGACTGAGAGTCATACTAGCAAATATAATGCTAATTATTGAACCAAACGAAACGCAACACTTTCAAAAACACTCAGCTGTGGGATTATTTTATAGGCAGTGGGTTCAATCAGTGACATTATTAGATTTGCTGTACGGCGTCTCCCCGTCACCTCCTCAGCCGGCTTCCCTTAGTGTTTTTACACAGAGAAAAGATGAAAATTGTATTACAGAGTCCAGTTTTTCCCCTGAATGATGATGTGAGCTTCTGCTGCAATTCTCCATTCAGCATAAATGACCATTTTTCACAATCACGACAGAAAATCAAAAATACTGCCCTTAACGTCACTAGAAAGGCAGCGCATCTCTCACTTAGATAAAGAAAGAAAGAAAGAAAGAAAGAAAGAAAGAAAGAAAGAAAACCAGTGTTGTTAATTCAGTTTTGATGGATGATGATTGTAATGAAGGTAAAGTCGTTTACAGTGACATACAGGAGTCTGCACACTGAGAGAAATAAACAGCAGGTGCTGCTATTTCAGGAGTATCCTCAAAGACTTTAACTGATCCCTAACTTCCTTAACTTAAGCAAACACTGGTAATACACATTTAGTTAACAAAATTAAACCATAAACATTTTACTGTTATATTTTACCCAAGTGCCACAGATTGGATTCATCTCGCGATCTCTATTATAAAGGTATGAAGTCCCATTTTAATTTTCCATGTTGTTATTTGCACACCCAACACAAATTACTGGTGTTGGAGCATCTATATCTTAAAAAAAACACTGTAGATTGACAGTAAACCTTTAGAACTTTCTGATGATAAAACTTATCTTCATTAATAATTTAGATCGTATCTAAGATAGATAGATAGCTCCTTTGCTTGCTAACATGATCACGTCGCGCTAGGCGGGCGTGGTTTCAGCAACCAGTCACATCAGCTCAAACCACCTCCCCGCCTCTTTGCCCATTTTCAGTTATCCGGGAGTGACGTGCGGTGATGTGCTGTTCAGGGGTGCGTTTCCCAAAGCGAACTATGGTCGCAAGTTCCGTCGTTACCAATAGAGTTCAATGGGACTTACGACCATAGTTGGCTAACAATGCTTTCGGGAAACTCACCCCAGAAATCTATGGGTGACGTCACGGACACTACGTCCATATTTTTTTACAGTCTATGAGTGAAACACAGAAAAGTGAGGGAAAACGGTATTGCGAGATCACGCTTGACTGAAACACAGAACAAAAGGAGCGTTGCAAATGAATGAGTAGGTGTGACGGATGCCGTTCAAGATGCTCACGCAGAAGCGCATTTTCGAATGCGTCCGTCCCCAGGATTGGTTTGCAGCGATCGACCTGAAGGACGCGTACTTTCATGTCTCGATTCTGCCTTGACACAGACCCTTCCTGCGGTTTGCGTTCGAGGGTCAGGCATATCAGTACAAAGTCCTACCCTTCGGGCTGGCCCTGTCACCCCGCGTCTTTACGAAGGTTGCGGAGGCGGCCATTGTTCCCCTCAAGGAACAAGGCGTTCGTATTCTCAACTATCTCGACGACTGGTTGATCCTGGCCAGCTCGCGAGAGCAGTTGTGCGAACACAGGGACATGGTTTTAGCTCACCTCAGCCGGTTGGGTCTTCGGGTCAACTGGGACAAGAGCAAACTCGCCCCCGGGCAGAGGATCTCTTATCTCGGTCTCGAGCTAGACTCGGTCGCACGGACTGCGCGTCTCACTGAGGCGCGCGTCCAGTCGGTGTTGAACTGCCTGAGCTCGCTCAAGCGCAGGACAGCGGCCCCACTGAAAGATTTTCAGAGGCTCCTGGGGCATATGGCATCTGCAGCCGCGGTCACGCCGCTCGGATTGCTCCATATGAGGCCGCTTCAACACTGGCTCCACGGCCGGGTCCCGAGATGGGCGTGGCAGCGCGGCACGCTCTGTGTCCCCGTGACACCGAGCTGCCGTCGCACCCTCATCTGGTGGTCGGATCCTTCGTTCCTGCGGGCCGGATTACCCCTCGAACAAGTGTCCAGGCATGCTGTGGTCTCCACAGATGCCTCTGCCACGGGATGGGGAGCCACGTACAACGGGCATGCAGTATCGGGTCTTTGGACGGGGCCTCAGCTGCATTGGCATATCAATTGCCAGGAGTTGCTAGCAGTACGTCTTGCACTGGGCCGCTTCAAGGAGCTGCTGTCAGACAAGCACGTACTGGTCCGCTCGGACAGCACTGCGGCCGTTGCGTACATCAACCATCAAGGTGGTCTACGCTCCCGTCGCATGTCGCAACTCACCCGCCATCTCTTGCTGTGGAGTCAGAAGCATCTGAGGTCCCTTCGGGCCACTCATGTCCCAGGTGTGCTCAACCGTGCAGCCGACGAGCTCTCACGGCAGCTTCCACTTGCGGGCGAGTGGCGGCTCCACCCCCAGGCGGTTCAGCTGATTTGGCAGCATTTCGGCGAGGCCCAGGTAGACCTGTTTGCCTCCCCAGAAACTGCCCACTGCCAGTGGTTTTATTCCCTGACCGGCGGCACGCTCGGCACGGATGCCCTGGCACACAGCTGGCCCCAGGGTCTGCGCAAATATGCGTTTCCCCCAGTGAGCCTTCTCGCACAACTCCTGTGCAAGGTCAGGGAGGACGGGGAGCAGGTCTTGCTAGTGGCACTGTACTGGCCCACTCGGACCTGGTTCTCGGACCTCATGCTCCTCGCGACAGCCCCTCCCTGGCCGATTCCTCTGAGGAAGGACCTCCTGACTCAGAGACGGGGCACCCTATGGCACCCGCGTCCCGACCTGTGGAACCTCCACGTGTGGTCCCTGGACGGGATGCGGAGGTTCTGAGTGATCTCCCGCAAGCGGTCGTAGACACCATCACTTCCGCTAGAGCTCCTTCCACTAGGAGCCTCTATGCGCTGAAGTGGAACCTGTTCGTTGAATGGTGCTCCTCTCGCGGAGAGGACCCTCGATCATGCTCGGTCAGATCTGTGCTTTCCTTCCTGCAAGAGGGCTTGGAGCGAAGGCTGTCTCCCTCCACCCTCAAGGTGTATGTCGCCGCTATTGCTGCACATCACCATGCAGTTGAGGGTAAGTCCCTGGGGAAACACGATCTGATCGTCAGGTTCCTGAGGGGGGCGAGGAGACTGAATCCTCCTCGCCCTTCCTCCGTACCCTCTTGGGATCTGACCCTGGTTCTTACAGCTCTCCGGGGTCATCCCTTTGAGCCTTTGCAATCAGTCGACCTGAAAGTAATGTCTCTCAAAACTGTCCTTCTGGTTGTATTGGCTTCCCTTAAGAGGGTAGGGACCTGCATGCATTTTCGGTCAACGAATCGTGCCTAGAATTCGGGCCCGGTGATTCTCACGTCATCCTGAGACCCCGGCCTGTATATGTGCCCAAGGTTCCTACCACTCCCTTCAGAGATCAGGTAGTGAACCTGCAAGCGCTGCTTTCGGAGGAGGCAGACCCAGCCCTAGCTTTGCTCTGTCCCGTCCGCGCTCTGCGTGTGTACGTGGATAGAACGCGAAGCTTCAGGACCTCAGACCAGCTCTTTGTCTGTTACGGAGGCCAGCAGAAGGGAAAGGCTGTCTCCAAGCAGAGGATGGCCCACTGGATAGTGGATGCCATCGCCTTGGCTTACGATTCCCAAGGCGTGCCTTGTCCGCTTGGGTTGAGAGCCCACTCCACCAGAGGAGTGGCCTCTTCCTGGGCGTTGGCTCATGGTGCCTCGCTGACAGATATCTGTAGAGCTGCGGGCTGGGCGACACCTAACACGTTCGCTAGATTCTATAGCCTACATGTAGAGCCGGTATCTTCCCGTGTACTCGCTTCCACTAGCCGGTAGACGCGTTGAACCCGCTCTAAGTGTCGGCTTGCAATGCCATTCCCGCCCCCTGGGCCGGATGCGCGCATATTTTGACTCCAGTCGCGTTCCCCGCTTGGCGAACCCGGTCGAGTTCCTCCGCCTCCCCCTTCGGCTCGGACATTGCGGAGTGTCTGATGCCAGGCCTACATCCGTCGCTGACGCTGTCTGTTGGCTGGGGTCCATATGTCGTGAACCCTCTACGTGAGCGGTCCCATATGTGTAATTGTCCACGGTTTAAAACTCCCTACGGTGAGTCCGTGTCTTTCCCTTAGCAGAGCCAGCTCTGCTGTCACCTGTCAGATGAGTCTCCCCCTACCCAGGTGGAGCCATCCCAGGGACTCCATATGTGTACTGCCCCCCGGGCCAGTCCATATGTGTATTCTCCACGTAAACTCCTCCCCCATTGGGTAGGTAGTGGCCTCCGCAGCGTCCCCTACGGGTTCGCTTCCCCAGTGTAGTCTAGTTTACTTAGTGGGTATTAGGTAAAACAGCAGTAAACTCCTCGGCGTGAGCTCGCCCCCTTCTCCATTCCTCCGGTGCTATGGGCGGCCAGAGCTCGCGTTGAGCACTGGAAGAGGTTTCGTAACTGTGGCGCTTTAGTTGGGATCCCAATTCGTCGGTCACTACTGACGTACGTCGAACGTGACCGACTGAAAGGGAACGTCTCGGTTACGTATGTAACCCTCGTTCCCTGAAGGAGGGAACGGAGACGTACGTCCCGTCGCCACAGTTTCTGTACCCTCGCTGATGTGCGGACACCAGTTGTCTCCTCAGCGAAAAACAGAGTGCGATTGCATCTGCTTCCTATTTATATACACCTGTCGGAGGCGGTGCGCAGTATGCAAATATCGCACGCCAATTCCATTGGCTTGTTTTAGTTCACACGAAGCTGATAGGGCTCTCTAAGCGATATCCCAATTCGTCGGTCACTACTGACGTACGTCTCCGTTCCCTCCTTCAGGGAACGAGGGTTACATACGTAACCGAGACGTTTTGCAGCGATATATGGCTTTAAATTGACTCCATAACCTTGTTGTCAAAGTTAGTATTGTGGCTTGTATGGTCAGACACTTGTGTTATATTATGAACATTTCACCAAAATCAAGCTCTAATGGAGTTAGGAGGTGTTTCACCAGTGAATGTTTTAGATTTCTAGAGGTATGAGGCAGTAAGTGCAAGTTATCAACTTACAGGTCACAAAGGTTATTTTAGGCACTTTGTTTTTACTTTAATATATTTGACCAAAAGCTTGTTATGAAAGTCAAAGTGTTATGCACAGGCTGTATTGGCAATGACTGACAGCAAATACCAGACAAAGACACTCTTCTCCTCAAACACACATTGTGTTTTAAATAAAGAAAACACTGTCCTAATATGAAGCACCAGTTTTTTATTTACTCTTACACTGCAAACAAGCAGAGACAGCAGAGAATATCAGCGGTAGAGGTGTTTATGCATTCGTGCAAATACTGTCATAAATTACTCACTCGTTCACTTCAGTGACAGTTACGCTGTTCTTTTAATTCCAAACAAAAATTCCCAATGTTTAGTAATATAGCGTAACTGGGTTCCAAAACTAAAGTTGTGTCAGTATTCATGTGTTAAAACAAATAGATGTGCAAATTCAACAGAACTGCATTGAAAATAATACTGATAACAAGGATGAAAATAATACTGACAAGGATGAAATTAATACTGACAAGGATGAAAATAAAAAGATAAACTTGATTAAATACACAAAATACGAGAGCACAATAGTATATTGAGAAATTAAGCTTGAATAATAAATTCTGCAGGTGAATTGATTATTTTGAAGAAGGTCCTGAAGAGGTAGCTTTTGGCAGTCGAGAGCACCACCACTCCTGCGATAGTGGACACGGCCCCCTGAATGATGGGATAGCCCAGTTTAGTGAGGGCATCCGTGGCTTTCTCATTCACTGAGGACTGTTCACTCGACACAAAAGCATAGCATATGTAAGCAGAGAAGTCGACAGAAAACCCGATACAAATCACAAGAATAATCATAGAAACGGAGTCTAAACTAACATCCCACAATGCCATGAATCCGGCCACTCCCACAATGACAGATGCGATAGAAATAGTCACCCAGAGAGGAGTTTTAGATTGTATTGCTGATGATGACGGCATATTGGTCGAAATAGATGAAAGCAGCGTGGTACACTATCAGATCAACGGGCGTCTGCAGCTTCCCACATTTTTCTGTGGTTTCTCTAAATGCATTCAGCATGTTCTTCTCATCGACCGCTGTGCGGATGTTCACAGTCGGAATGAACATTCGTGATGCATGAATTTGACTGTTAGTGAAATTAACATCTCGACTAAATTCAGACTGATTAAGAAATGCAGTTAAATGGCTTTTGAATTGCATTTCATCGTCTAAATTGACACCCGCTCTCTGTCCAAACTGCATGTATGAATTCAGCCAAGAAACAGGCGGAATGCCTGAACGAGCCATTGTCAGATTCTGAAAATTTTCCAAAACTAGTGTTTGACAGAACGACTCGATTTTAAATCAGGTTTGCTGTGTTTTGATAGAGTTAGTATGTGTTGAAAAAGGTTTTTAGCGTTTTGAAATGTGGAGTTTGTGTTTATATAACAAAATATGGTTTAGGGCAGAAAATTAACTATTTGGCTAACTGTGTGATGAATGTGTGTTGCTGTGTTAAGAGTTTAGAAAAAGTACTTTAAGTATTGCTAAACACTTGTTAGCAACTGAAAAAACTGTAATACGTCATACTTCACGTTGAGCTTCACAACAGGCTTAGGTTTACGTCAGTAGAGTATCATAGACTGTCAGAATGATGATTTATTACCCTAATTTATGACCCCTAATTTTCTGTGTGTTGTCACTCAATCTGACTGGTCAGTGGATCTCAAATATGTTTCATGAGTGCTGTGAGCATTGATTGGCAGGCCAGTGGTGGTCAATGTCTGTTTTTATTGCTGAGTTTATGGGTGTTGTGCCCCTGATTGGCAGGTCAAGAGTGTCAGTGAGATATAGGGTTTGTAGGATTTATAGTTAGATATATGGGTCTATTTATGGGGTTATATCTCACCCCAGATTGTTGAATTCTGGGTATCTGGCTCCTTTCAGTCTGTTGGGAACAGATGATGGCCATGTTTTTCCTTTGATTGTGGGGGTGAAAGTCACCAAAGCAAATTTTACACTTCAATGTCAAAATCAGTGCTGTTTAGTCAATGGGGTATATGTTAATTGAGTCAGAATATCTGAGTCAAGACATTAATGAAGTATTACCCCTACACCACACTGGCTATATCCATTAAAATTACATTACACTATAATTACGAGTGTGTGTGTGTGTGTGTGTGTGTGTCTGTGTGTGTGTGTGTGTGTGTGTGTTGCCACCATAGTATGATCAGTAGTACCTGAACTATAGATTAATGCTAGTTTTCTAAGACAAAGAATCAGACAAAGAAAAAAGGGTCCTCAGTACCAACTTTGGTGGCATTGATGGATTTTCCAGAAAGGTAATAATAATAATAATAATAATAATAATATCTTATAAAACATAAGTCAACACAAAGTCAGCTTGAACAAGCTTTCTTCACTTCTATTATCCTGTTTATTTTTTCTAAAGATCATGTAACTAAGTGCAGCAAACAACAATCTGTCATTGGCCTTGGCTTCTTTCAGCAGTCCAGTGAACATTTGCGATTTCCACTGAGGAAGTTTAATAAACAACTAAAACAATATTTGCAGCAGCAGCTGAATATGAAACATACACATTTGAAGTGTAATGTTTTACTGCAGAGGAATACACGTGTGCACTATATGAGTGTGTGTGTCTAGTTCTTCAGTTAACCTGCTCATTCTAGCGTTAAACTGAATTGAGCTGAAATTGCACGTTTTCAGAGTTTTAGTTGGGTGTCTAAATAAAATCTCTGCATGATGTAAAAGGGTTAGTTCCCCCACAAATGATCATTTGGTCATCATTTACTCATCCTCGTGTGTTTCTCAACCCATATAACTTCCTTTAAACAATATTTTGGTAACAAAACGGTTTCAGTTCCCATTGACTTCCAATCTATTGACCAGGAGGAACTGTTTTCTTACCGACATCTTCCAAAATATTTTTAGTTTGCCACAGGAGAAAGACTGCCATCATTGACTCACCCTCATGCCAACACAAGGTTTCATTTTGGGTAAACTATCCTGACTATTCTTATTTGAGGAAACAAAACTGAAGGCTTTGACAGGAAAATGTTGTAAATGCTGCATTTATTCAGTTATAATTATTTTTAGCATGATCACGGTTGATTAATTAGAGTAAGAGGTGATCATGGCATAGAGAATCTCGACATGCCTGATGTTCACCGTACGGGGCACAGAAAGGTGCTGAGAGTCAATTATTTGACTTTATTAACCACTATCAGTCCAGAAATAAATAAAATATATATATATATATATATATATATATATATATATATATATATACACATACACACAGCATAAATGAGTAGGGGAGAACAGGGCACAACCTAACGCTTTTTGACTTTCTCAGTTTGTGTAAATCTGCTTAGGGTTCAGGGAATTTCTTTTGTTCCACATTAATTTCACACACGTCTGGTACAAATATGTGGCTTTGTTCATTAATACTGTTTATACTTTATTTACTTAGTAAATAAATAAATATTTATTTTGTCTTCAATCAGGCCTTCATTTTAAGCTTTCGTTTAGTGATGAGGGATTTTTTTGCTAGACAAACAGCAGGAGAAACACCAGGTGAGTGTTTCAGAGACAGCAAAAGCTGTGAAAAGAGTGACAGAGTAATATGAAGCCTGCAGAAGTGACATGGTTGTTTTCCACACTGGAACTGCCTACTGTAGTCAAAGCACAATAAAGTCAGCTAGCCTTTTCCAAGGCCCATATTTACTAAAATATAGACCTCTGGGAATCTATGCTCTAGTCTCTCTCTCTCATATATATATATATATATATGTGTGTGTGTGTGTGTGTGTGTGTGTAACCTACAGGTTTTCTTTTCTTCCTGACTAAATGTTTTGTGCTCAAGATTGAATTAGATTGCTTTAAAATATATGAATACATTTCTCTCTGGTTTTGTTTGGCAGCTGTAGTTCCTTTTATGGTTAAGAACATTAGAACATTACAATCTAAAAAATGCTTTTTAAACCAGAAGTTAAAGTCACAGAATTAAACATTAAAATAAATACTAAATGCAGCCCTCTCACCAATAAATATGGCTTAAATGTGAGAATTATGTCTAGGGAATGATGGGTGAGAGACACATTTCTAAATTCACTTCATTTCTATTAATCACAAAACCCAGATCTCAGATATTCACTTGACAGTGTCAGATTTATGTTTTCTATTTAGAAAGAAAATAAAATAAAAAACACGACTGTGTTTACCTTTAAATTAGAATTTTCCCTCACAGGGAAAAACTAACTAACAATAAACTCATTTTCTCACAGGAAATCACACAAAATTATGGCAGATCAATAAATGTATTTATTCTTCTTAGAAATCTTTTGGCTTTAAAAAAAAAAAAAAAAAAATTTCCTTCCAGTAAAAGCTTCATTCCACAATGGTTCCTCTGCCACTGTTCATATATGCAGAATGTGTGCTCTGCGTAGGGCACTAACCACCAAGGGGACACCATCCACCCTCTATGGGCACCATCAACACCCCAGAAAGAGATTTGAACAGAGGGATCAACTGAAGTCCTGCAGTGGAGACTCATCTGACCAGTGTCTGCCCTGAGCAATCCTGATACTGTCTTCTTCACTCTATGAAATAATGACTCTCTTCTGATGTCAAGAATGAACACATTCATCACTCCACCAAACATGCAGAAAGGCTTACATGCGTTATACGAGATCTGGTCAAACTTTCCAGCAATATTAACTGTCCCTCTTCACTTTATAAAGAAATCACACAAAAGGTTTGCCAAATGTTGACATGTCAAAACCGCACACATCCAATCAAAGAAAATGGTTTAAAATGAGAAAAACACATTTCAAGAGACTTATCATTGTGTGTAAATGTTTGGCCATTTCTAATCAAACCTCAGAACTGAATTATTTTGCATCACATTCATGATGACCGAGTGATTCTGATGAGGACTAAAAGGCACTTTATAGTCATATTGACCCTTCTGCTCATTCTCAAGCCGACTGAGAGTCATACTAGCAAATATAATGCTAATTATTGAACCAAACGAAACGCAACACTTTCAAAAACACTCAGCTGTGGGATTATTTTATAGGCAGTGGGTTCAATCAGTGACATTATTAGATTTGCTGTACGGCGTCTCCCCGTCACCTCCTCAGCCGGCTTCCCTTAGTGTTTTTACACAGAGAAAAGATGAAAATTGTATTACAGAGTCCAGTTTTTCCCCTGAATGATGATGTGAGCTTCTGCTGCAATTCTCCATTCAGCATAAATTATCATTTTTCACAATCACGACAGAAAATCAAAAATACTGCCCTTAACGTCACTAGAAAGGCAGCGCATCTCTCACTTAGATAAAGAAAGAAAGAAAGAAAGAAAGAAAACCAGTGTTGTTAATTCAGTTTTGATGGATGATGATTGTAATGAAGGTAAAGTCGATTACAGTGACATACAGGAGTCTGCACACTGAGAGAAATAAACAGCAGGTGCTGCTATTTCAGGAGTATCCTCAAAGACTTTAACTGATCCCTAACTTCCTTAACTTAAGCAAACACTGGTAATACACATTTAGTTAACAAAATTAAACCATAAACATTTTACTGTTATAAAAGTGTGCACACTCACACTGAGAGAAAAGAACAGCAGATGCTGCTATTTCAGATAGTTCACGTTAGCGAGTAGACTATGGCTAATAATAAACACCACTTTAACACAATCTCTAACTAAAGCAAACGCTTTTAATAGACATTTAGTTAACACAATAAAATCATGCACATTATAATGCTAGTAAAAGTGTGAGTACAAGGAAACGATCCACCCGCATAGAGTGCCCCAGGGATGACGCGTTTTTGTAGGCCAACCCGGAAGTTAGCGGTGCACGGGTTCCCTCGACTGAAAGCCTATTCATTTTTCCCATAGACTTTTGGAAAATCGCAGAAAATAAGCTCTGTGTTTAACAAAGGGTTATGACACTTACACGTTTTTTCTATCAAGATAATCTTTACAAGTTAACACAACATTTATAGATTTTGAAGCCTAAATAAAGTGGTCAGAAATTAAAAGCTAACAGTAGGCTATAAACAGACTACAGCACACCATGGTCACGTATCAACGTCACCACCACCAAACTTCCTCAAACTTTATTTAGAAAACAACTTTATTTAAAAACATGATTATGATCTGCGCTGTGTATGAATACTTATCCACTTTTTCATGAGAAATGCTGTCCAAATGTCCTGTTTGTCATGATGACGTCTAAAGTCCCCGCCAAAGGAAGTAGTCCCTTTTAGCAATTTGTTAGCAACCGCCGATTTTAAGATACAATTAAGGTTTAAAAAATCACAAGAGGGTTATAACTGGTGTGTTTTATGTCATAGATCAAAACCTGAAAGTATTTAGAGGCTTTGTTAACCACAGACCTTATTTCAGGCGATTTAGCAAAAACCCATTCAAAAAACCCAATGACTTTACGGCGATGGAACCAGAAGTCCTAAAATGCTAACTCGCTTCTGGATTTTGCCTATAAAAATGCGTCATCCCTGGGGCACTCTATTTCTCTCAGCTATAGGGCCTTCATCATCTGTGCTGATCTGCGTCTTGAGCAGATGACATCAATCGAGGGAGGCGTGGCCAGGCCCTCTGAACACGCCCCTCGTCAAAACAGTGCCATGAAGTAAAACACAGAAAAGTGAGGGAAAACGGTATCATGAGATCACGCTTGACTGAAACACAGAACAAAAGGAGCGTTGTAAATGAATGAGTAGGTGTGACCGTGGAAAACATGTCCAGAGATCAAATAGAATCATTGATTTTTGCAATTAATTATATCTTTATTTTTGCACTACTTTATTTTTCTTTTGCAATCCTTTATTTATTTATTTTTTCTCAATACTTTATTGTTTTGCAGCGATATATGGCTTTAAATGGACTCCATAACCTTGTTGTCAAAGTTAGTATTGTGGCTTGTATGGTCAGACACTTGTGTTATATTATGAACATTTCACCAAAATCAAGCTCTAATGGAGTTAGGAGG
This sequence comes from Megalobrama amblycephala, assembly GCF_018812025.1. Taxonomy (NCBI): domain Eukaryota; kingdom Metazoa; phylum Chordata; class Actinopteri; order Cypriniformes; family Xenocyprididae; genus Megalobrama; species Megalobrama amblycephala. Next base: position 284,944 of record NC_063059.1, on the reverse strand, counting down.
TGTTTCACCAGTGAATGTTTTAGATTTCTAGAGGTATGAGGCAGTAAGTGCAAGTTATCAACTTACAGGTCACAAAGGTTATTATAGGCACTTTGTTTTTACTTTAATATATTTGACCAAAAGCTTGTTATGAAAGACAAAGTGTTATGCACAGGCTGTATTGGCAATGACTGACAGCAAATACCAGACAAAGACACTCTTCTCCTCAAACACACATTGTGTTTTAAATAAAGAAAACACTGTCCTAATATAAAGCACCAGTTTTTTATTTACTCTTACACTGCAAACAAGCAGAGACAGCAGAGAATATCAGCGGCAGAGGTGTTTATGCATTCGTGCAAATACTGTCATAAATTACTCACTCGTTCACTTCAGTGACAGTTACGCTGTTCTTTTAATTCCAAACATAAATTCCCAATGTTTAGTAATGTGGTTTAATCAATGTACTTGAGCGTAACTGGATTACAAATGTGAAGTTGTGTCAGTATTCATGAGTTAAAACGAATAGATGTGCAAATTCAGCAGAACTGCATTGAAAATAATATTGATAACAAGGATGAAAATAATACTGACAAGGATGAAAATAATACTGACAAGGATGAAAATAAAAAGATAAACTTGATTAAATACACAAAATACGAGAGCACAATAGTATATTGAGAAATTCAGCTTGAAGAATAAATTCTGCAGGTGAATTTTTTCTGAAAAGTATACGCTCAGTAACAGTCAGGATCGGCAGACTCGTTCTGACTCACAAGTGAATGTTGAGGAAAAGCAGTCATGTGGTTTTGCTTCGGAAGATTTGTCTTGTTTTTTTCTTGACTGCTACTACAAGTGCTGAGGAAGGTCAGGAACACCGGTATGAACACAAGGCCATGGACGGCCCCGAACAGAATGACTAAGAACATGATTTTGAAGAAGGTCCTGAAGAGGTAGCTTTTGGCAGTCGAGAGCACCACCACTCCTGCGATAGTGGACACGGCCCCCTGAATGATGGGATAGCCCAGTTTAGTGAGGGCATCCGTGGCTTTCTCATTCACTGAGGACTGTTCACTCGACACAAAAGCATAGCATATGTGAGCAGAGAAGTCGACAGAAAACCCGATACAAATAACAAGATTAATCATGGATACGGAGTCTAAACTAACATCCCACAATGCCATGAATCCGGCCACTCCCACAATGACAGATGCGATAGAAATAGTAACCCAGAGAGAGCAGAGAGGGTTTGGGATCAACAGGAGTGAAATGACTAACATCACACATGTAGCGACCACTAAGTTTTGGATTGTATTGCTGATGATGACGGCATATTGGTCGAAATAGATGAAAGCAGCGTGGTACACTATCAGATCAACGGGCGTCTGCAACTTCCCACATTTTTCTGCGGTTTCTCTAAATGCATTCAGCATGTTCTTCTCATCGACCGCTGTGCGGATGTTCACAGTCGGAATGAACATTCGTGATGCATGAATTTGACTGTTAGTGAAATTAACGTCTTGACTAAATCCAGACTGATTTAGAAATGCAGTTAAATAGCTTTTGAATTGCATTTCATTGTCTAAATTGACACCCGCTCTCTGTCCAAACTGCATGTATGAATTCAGCCAAGAAACAGGCGGAATGCCTGAACGAGCCATTGTCAGATTCTGAAAATTCTCCAAACACAAGTCGAGACTTTTGCGAGCAGTTGGGTTCCAGTACTGAAAGTCTTCATCCTTTATAACTAACATGACATTGGGACCATAGGAAGAGAAGAATTCATCTTCTTTGTCATAGTAACTGCCAACATATGAGCCGTCTGCTGCTAAATGTTTCAGATCTAGACCTTCCTGCATTTGGAAGCATCCATAGATACTCACTGCCAAATACCCGGCATAGATCACACACACGAGTGTCTTAACCCACGCTCTTGTCAGAAAAGGGCCGTAATAGTTTTTAAAGAATGAATCCACTGGCATTTCGAATTCCTTCTGTGTGATTTTATCATACGCCCCACCGACACAACAACCTCCACCATCACCAGTGGCTTCTGGGACTTTCATGCAGGTCAGCCAGTGCCTGTTGCCTTTCTCTCTCCGTCCGTTGAGTGCGAGACACGCGCCGAAGAAGGTGATGTTGAAGATGTAGCAGAAGAGAAGAGCTGTGCTGGTGTACATGCAGAAAGACTGGACTGAGCGGAAGGGCGTCATGAGACCGATGTAGAAAGCCATCACATCTGTCAGCGTGGTGATAGTGATGGACACGCCGGCCTCTTTATACGTTTCTGCTAAACGAACCTCAACAGCTTTATTAACTTCAGTCTTCTGCCAGCAGGAGATCATAATGAACATGTCATCTACACCAACACCTGGAGGAAAACAGAGACAGTGAGCATCAGCTGTGAGACACCTCCTACTGATGAAATGAATGAACTTACCAAGGATCAGAAAGGGGGCTGAGCCCACGGTCATGGCAAACGGCATCCCGCAGAACAGCAGCAGTCCAAAGCTGGCCAACACGGCCAAACCAGCGGAGACGACGCCGAACGTGGCCACCCACACCTTCGTCCTGACACTGTCTAACCTGTGGAAGGAGATGAGGGATAAATGACATAGCTAGTGCTAGAGACATGTGATAATGTGATTATTTTTAAGTCTTTATACCTTGAACAAGACATAATTGAAATGGTAATGGCCAGGGAATACGTAACAGAGAAGAGGGGGATGATGGAGTCTGAATTGGTCTCGAGCTCATTCTGTCTTGATACTGATGTAAAGTAAGACACATGGACCTGTAGAAATGAAGAAGAAAAAAATACAATAATAAAACACTGTTCAGTATAATTACTGTATACATAAATGTGTTTCATTGAGTGGATTCACAATGCAGAACTAATTATTATAAATTATGACAGGACATGACAAGGCAGAAAAATCCAACAAATATAGTTCATTATCTTGGTATCTTTCAATTGCTGTACAAATGACTTTTGGAAATGATTACTGTATATTAATGTCATATGAGGTACATTTGCACATACATTGGTCATTAACAGGGCTTGACATTCAACTTTTAGTGGTTTTCCAAAGTTACAAGCCACTCAGCAATTTCACTGGCCACAATTCTGACATGCCATATAGATATTTTTAAAATTATCTCATAATTTGGCAGCAGGTATATTAGGCTGCTGTCACTTTAAGACCTGATGCACGGATCCATTATACTGATACACATGCGTTTTCTCAACTGTTTACGTTCACTTAAAGCAAAGCTGACTGTGTTTACATGAATACTCACAGAGATCAGCATTTTGACATTATTTTGTGTGTATTTGACTGTTTAAGCAGCGAAAAGGGCTCAGTTTAGTACTACGAGGCGGTCTATGCTCACGCACTTTGGGTGTGAGAACAAAATCTGCAGGAATGAGTAAAATTATGCGCAATAGGCGCAATCCCACGCTGAAATTCAAGCCCTGTAACACCAACAATATTTATCCGGAGCAAATGAAATGAGTGAGAGGAGGGTTTGTGTGTCGTCTCGCTGTCGGAGAGATGAGAGAGAGTGTTACGACCCGGCTCAAAGTCACAACATAAAGAGGACACTTGACAACATAAGTTTCAATAAAGAAAATATAAATTTATTTCAGGTTAATCAACTAATGTCTAGGGTCAAAATGTTAAAGAATAATAAAAAAAACAAATCAAATAACTGTTGGAAATGGGGTTTGTGGAGTTGTGGAAACAAATGGGAAGACCAAAATATTAACCCACTCTTCAAACAAAGACACAGAAACAAAAATGAGAGAGAGTGAACTCAATTCCATGAGCCTCTTAAATAGGAGTGCCACAGGTGCAGCCCATGATCAGCACTGGAGTCCCGCCCATCAAAGAGGAGCCTCTGTCCCTGCAATCTCTCAAAAAAAAAATAAAGAAAAACAGGGGCAGGGCTGTAACACCTCCACCCACAAAACGTTAAATAATTTCAAATTTAACACATTGAATGTTAAAGAGTCAAAACAAAAAAAAATAATAAATCAATGTATATAGCAAATATATATACCTACTTATCAAAATTGACACCTCCTAAAGTATCATGTTTACAAAAAACAAATCCACAGGTAGAAACTGTTGAAAAAAAAAAAAAAAAAAGGCAGGAGCATAATACGATATTACCCACAAGACAGTGCGTCAGCTAAAACATTCTCCTTTGCTTTAATGTGATGAATCTGTAAAGGATAAGACTGCAAAAACAGACTCCATCTCATCAAACGCTGGTTCGTGTTGCAACTCCGCTGCAAAAAGACTAATGGATTATGATCAGTCATCACTTCAATTGGGTTGCCACTACTCAAATAAACCTCGAAATGCTGAATTGCCAAGATTAACGCCAAAGCCTCCTTCTCAATTACCGGATAGTTTCTTTGATGGAAATTAAACTTTTTAGAAAAGAAGCAAACTGGATGTTCAATACCTTGATCGTCATCCTGCAGAAGAACGGCTCCTGCACCAGTCTCACTTGCATCTACTGCCAGTTTGAAAGCCTTTTCGAAATTCGGCGCTGCCAAGATGGGGGCATTGACCAACAGGGCCTTGGCATTATCAAATGCCTGCTGGCAACTATTTGTCCACACAAAGTCAGTTTTTGGACTTAACAAATCTGTAAGAGGATTCACTACAGTCGCAAAATTGGGACAAAAGGCACGATAATAGCCAGTCATACCCAAAAACCTCCTTAGATCCTTACGAGACTGAGGAACAGGGAAACGATCTATAGCTTCAACTTTAGCCCTCACAGTCCGAACTTGACCCTGCCCCACAATTTTGCCCAAATAGGTAATGGTAGCCTTGGCAAACTCACACTTGGCTAGGTTAACAGTCAGGTTAGCAGCCAACAAACGGTCTAAAAGAGCTTTAAGTTGAGCTACATGACTACTCCAATCAGGACTATACACCACAATATCGTCCAGATAGGCTTCACAATTGTCTAACCCAGATATCACTCGGTTAACTAACCTCTGAAAGGTAGATGCGGCATTTTGCATTCCAAAAGCCATAACCCGGTATTCCCATAACCCATCTGGAGTCACAAACGCTGAAATCTCTTTGGCTCTGTCAGAGAGGGGAACCTGCCAGTAACCTTTTAAAAGGTCTGACTTGGTTACATACCTGGCAGAACCCACACGGTCAATGCAGTCATCCAATCGGGGCAAAGGATAAGAATCTACTTTGGTTAAAGCATTAACCTTACGAAAATCTGTACAGAACCTCATGGACCCATCAGACTTTGGCACCAAAATACAAGGAGAACTCCAGGCACTTTGGCTTGGTACGGCAATTCCATGTTCAACCATATAGGCAACTTCCTTATTCAACAGTGCACGCTTTTCAGGACCAACCCGGTAGGGATGTTGCTTCACGGGAGCAGCTCCTGAAACATCAATATCATGCACAACAAGATTAGTTTGGCTAGGCACATCTGGAAACAAGGGAACATAGGAACTAATCAGCTCTTCGAGAACAGACCTTTCAACCTGAGGTAAATAAGAAAGATGAGCCTCAAGATTAAAAAGAATTTCAGAATTATTCAATTGGGGTGCAGGAACCACCACTTCACAGAGTTCCTCTGAAATAACTGAAGCACAAGGTAACACCACATTCTTAATTAAATCAGAACTACCCTCTCTAACAAAATACTCCTTCAGCATATTAATATGACAGAGACGATTTTTCTTTCGTCTACCTGGAGTAGAAATGACGTAGTCAAGATCACTAACCTTGCGTTCTACTGTGTATGGCCCTGAAAAACGTGCCTGCAACGAAGAACCATGGACAGGAAGCAAAGCCAAAACTTGATCTCCTACTGAAAAAGATCGCTTTTTAGCCCGCTTATCATACCACGCCTTCATCCTTTTCTGTGAGCCAGCGAGATTTGAACGAGCAATTTCACAGGCTTTACTAAGTCGATATCGGAAGTTGCTAACATAGTCCAGTAAGTTGGAAGAATCTGTTGCTTCAGCCAGCCACTTCTCCAACAACTTCAAAGGGCCACGGACATCATGCCCAAAGACCAATTGAGCAGGGCTAAACCCCAGAGAATCCTGCACAGCTTCTCTGGCTGCAAAAAGCATGAGATGTACCCCTTCATCCCAGTCCCGCTGAAACTCAAGACAGTAGGTTTTTAACATTGCTTTCAAGGTTTGGTGAAACCTCTCAAGAGCCCCTTGGGACTCTGGGTGGTAGGCACTAGAATGGTAATGCAAAATTCCTAACTGATCCAGCACCTGCTTAAAAATCCTAGCCATAAAATGGGATCCTTGATCGGACTGAACAGTCTTAGGAAGCCCGAAAATTGAAAAAAACTTCAACAAGGCCTGCACTACCACAGGAGCTGTTATCTTCCTTAAAGGAATAGCCTCTGGAAAGCGAGTAGAAGCACACATAACAGTCAGTAAATATTGGTTGCCATGTTTGGTTTTAGGCAAAGGACCAACACAGTCTACTAAAACTCTACCAAATGGCTCCTCAAAAGCTGGAATAGGATGCAAAGGAGCAATGGGTATAGTCTGGTTTGGTTTACCAGCTACCTGGAAAACATGACAGGTCCTGCAATAAGCTATTACATCTTTTTTTAAACCAGGCCAATAGAAATTTTGCAATATACGATTATATGTCTTATTCACACCAAGATGTCCTGCCATGCTACAATCATGTGCTAACTTGAGAATCTCTGCACGAAAAAGCTGAGGTACCACAATCTGAAAGACATTGCTCCACTCATCTTGTCTGAATAATGATTGTGGGTGCCATTTTCGCATTAGGACCCCATCCTTCTGAAAATAACCAGATGACAGCTCATTTACCTCTTGTTCAGTGCCCATTTACTCAAACAGAGAAGATAAAGAAGAATCTTTACTCTGCTCTAAAATGAGTTGATCTCTGGTAATTAAAGACTCTTTAGGAGGAATTTCCTGGGATGTTTCTAGCTCTTCCTTACCCATCACTATGGAAAATTCCATGGGCACATCCTTATCTACCTCCTTCCCACCAGACTCCCCCAAAAAGGTATCAGCCAGATCAAAATTAAAATCTGCACCTCTTTCATTTGTGGATTTAAAAGTCTGTTTAGCCATAGCCCGGGTCACTGCACATACTGGGAAAACATCAGGAAAAGACTGAGACAGATCAGAGCTCCCGCTTGACACCGGCACCTCAATAACTTGAGGATTAGGTGTGACTCTAACACCAGCCAAATCATTGCCTTAAATGAAGGAAACCCCTTCAATTGGCAAATAGGGCCGCACACCTACCACTACCCGACCAGACACTAAAGGTGATTTTATCTCAATGCTATGTAGGGGAACAACAGTACAACCCATTTCAACTCCTCTTACATGAGCTCCTGTAGTAGTCTGGTCAGAGAGAGGTAAAATTCCCTCAAGTAGTAATGACTGCGAGGCTCCAGTATCTCTAAGGATACTCACAGGAACACCACTTTCTTGCCCTGGTAGAGACACAACTCCTGTTGTAAGAAAAGGAGCATAATCTGTTACATAATCACAATCTCCCAAGTCTCTCGACTCCAAAGATTGAAACTCAAGACTCTCATCACTTTTTGGTACAGGAAAATGGCATGCAGCAGTCAATCCAACTGGCTTGGTTGACTTCGCTTTCTTACCAAGAACAAAACACTCAGATATCTTATGCCCTGGTTTCTTACAATAAAAGCAGATGATATTTGCCTTGGAGGAAACAGCACTAAGCTTACTAGAGGAAGTTGGAACAGAGTCAGATCCTGCTACAACAGGTTTACTATGACCCTGATAATTCCTTCTTAGGTCACAGTTTCCATATAACCCTTTATGGGTTAAAGCAAACTCATCAGCCATTACAGCTGCATCAAACAATTTGGAAACCTTTTGTTCATTTAAGTAAGTAGCCAGAACTGCTGGGACACAATTTTTAAACTCCTCTAAGAGAATCAAGTCCCTAAGCTGCTCTTTAGTCTCAACTTGCTTGGAAGCACACCACCTAACAAAAATGTTCTCCTTTTCCCGAGCAAACTCTACAAACGTCTGCCTGTCGCTTTTGGTGTAATTTCGAAAACGTTGACGATATGCTTCAGGTACTAGCTCATAAGCATGAAGGATAGAAGCTTTAACTGTATCATACACAGCACTCTGTTCTAAACTGAGTGATGAATAAACCTCTTGAGCCTTACCTGTAAGCACACACTGTAAAAGCAACGTCCAAATGTCTTTTGGCCACTTCAATGAAGTAGCAACTCTCTCAAAGTGGGAGAAATACTTCTCTACCTCTTTTTCAGAGAAGGGAGGAACCATTTTAATATGCTTACCGATATCAAAAACTTGCTCTACCCTTCGAGAAGACTCAGAGGGTACCACAAAAGGTGAAACAGGCGGCTGTCCCTCAGGTGTCCTACCTGCCAAATCCAACTCCATTTTTTTAAGGACAAAAGCACGCTCACGCTCTCTTTCCTGTCCCTCAAGTTTCCTCAACTCTAGTTCTCTTTGCAACTCCTTTTCTTTCAAAGCTATCCTATCATGTTCTAGGCGACACTTCACTACCTCCAGGTCTAACTCTTTTTCTCGTAACACCATCTCTTTTAGCTTTACTTCACTGTCAACAATACCTGGATCCTGTAATTTTGCAACTAAAACTCCCTTTTCCTCTAAAGTGCCCTTCAAACTCTTTATGACAGACTCCTTAAGTTTTTTATCACTACTAGTGAGCTCTATATTATAATGAGCGGCAATCAACAAAAGCTGCTCTTTAGTGCACTTCTCAAGTGCTTCCTCCGAAGGTTCTTTCAGAAATTCTTCCACATTGGAAGCCATGGCTAAAAACTCTAAACTTTCAAACCAATAGCCACTTTAGGAGTTCACACTTAACACCACAACATCCTTCAAATATACTGCACAAAAAAAAAGGAATTTAATTTACACACAACTCCATTTCCACAAAGCTACTCAAAGGTAATTTAATCTACACCAACTAACAAGTCACAAATCAATCCCCCCCATGGAGAAAAATAATTTCAAAAAGGTTTACAAAAACCCTCTCTACAGGTAACATGTTAACAATATAGTACTCTTGCAAAAAGAGACTAACTCATAAGTCACACAATCATACCTGAATTGCTGACAACATTCAACAACATAGTTACCACAAAACTGCATGTTACCTAATATATTGACATGCCTACCTACTTTAGTTACTGGTGTAAAATTACTTACCAATTTGAAGAATGTGGGGATAAGAAAAAAAATTGCTCTCTCACACACAAAATAAATAAATATTTCACAAGTTCCCAACATTAGTCATTGATTCTAAATACCACACCAATCGGCATGGATATATTAGAGAACAACTCCGGAAACACTATACACAAAAAAAACTAACCTCTCTAATCTAAGTAAAGGGTTACCAGGCTCGGAGCAACTTTAAACGCTAAACTTCATGTCACCTGGTAAAAACCAGGCCCTGAATAGCGTACCCCCAACAGAGATTAAATCTCCACCCGGGATACCTTCAAAAATAACAAACTAACAAAACAAACTAACAAAACAAACAGTGCTCCGTTGGAAGGATTGACTAGCAACCCAGCTGGACCACTCTACCTAACCGGAGTCCTCCAATAATCCAATCACTGTAAACCTTTTCCACACTCCACTCTCAAAAAAAACTTGAACAACAAGTAACAGAACCCCAACTCCAAGCCAGAATTTGATCCCGGACGAGGCTCCAATTTATGTTACGACCCGGCTCAAAATCACAACATAAAGAGGACACTTGACAACATAAGTTTCAATAAAGAAAATATAAATTTATTTCAGGTTAATCAACTAATGTCTAGGGTCAAAATGTTAAAGAATAATAAAAAAAAAAACAACAAATCAAATAACAGTGGGGTTTGTGGAGTTGTGGAAACAAATGGGAACACCAAAATATCAACCCACTCTTCAAACAAAGACACAGAAACAAAAATGAGAGAGAGTGAACTCAATTCCATGAGCCTCTTAAATAGGAGTGCCACAGGTGCAGCCCATGATCAGCACTGGAGTCCCGCCCATCAAAGAGGAGCCTCTGTCCCTGCAATCTCTCAACAAAAAAAATAAAGAAAAACAGGGGCAGGGCTGTAACAGAGAGCAAGAGCAGCTGGTATCGTGTGTCTGTTCTGTGGGAAATGAGGATTGGAAGCCTTTCAGATATTTTAGTATCGACATGTATTGAAAAATCTTTGACAACACTACGTTGCATTAGTTTTTTTTTATTTCAAATGCCTTTTTAAAAGACTACAATATAATTCAACCTGCCGAAGTGGCTAGAAGGAGTTACACGAAGCCCTGCTGAAATCCACACACACTGTCAGTGTCAAACCCTGGTCATTAGGCATCTGTATGTTTAGATATAACTCACAAAATGTATTTTACTTACCGTTTTCTGCTCTGTAGCATTTGAGAGGAGTTTTAGAAAGCCATCAAGCCAGTCAGAGTTTTCTTTTGTCTTCTTCTCATCTAAGAAATAAAAAAGCCTGACCGCTTTGGCACTGGAGATCTCTGAGCTATTTGGCTTTAGCTCCACACCGCCGATGGTTGTTCCCAAAAACATGCCATTATTCATTGGATATTTTATGTTTGAAGAAACGATTTCAGTAGCATTGTAATTTATAATGTCTAAAACCGCATTTGACATGCACCTTCCCTTTGTTTTGGCACAGAGCTTGTCAAAAGCGTTCAGTCCTGTCGATATACTTTTCACTCGTCTGTCTAGCTCTATAATGTCATTAAAAGCAGCGTCAGTTAATATATTTTCACCATGCAAGCCTGTGATGATCAAAGAGGCAAAAGTGCCTTCAGACACAAGCCGAAACTGAGAAAACTCTTCAGATTGTGGGAAATTTTCCACCACGATCGCCCTTTCCAACTTGGCAGGTCCATTGACAGGTGTAAACTGTTCTTCAATATCATTGGCCTTGCTCTCCTGAAGAAACTTGAAACCACCTCCGAGGGAAGCAGCTACACATACAGCTGATAAAAGAAACACAAACGGATATCTACCAACAACACGACCAAGCTTTTCAAATGCCAGAGACAGAGGCCTCTCGATGCAGTCTGTTTTACACTTCGCCATCCTCTAGATTCACTTCAGCAGTCTCGTCCTGCACAGCCCCAGCAACACCAGATCCTCCTTGAAAACTGGTGAAGCTACAAAAAAAAAAAAACTTTAATAAGTTGGCCACAAAAGTACAGGTCACGTCTGTGAGCAATTGCATAGCATAAATATAAACATGAAAAAGGGTGTTGGTGTGTGTGTGGTCTGAAACAAATTAGATGTAAAGAATATTACAATCCTTCTGTGAAACTGCTACAGACACGGGCATTTCTAGGATTTAAACACATCAGGGCCGAAACATTAAGGGCTGGGGCGGGTGATAAGATGACATGATTTGCAAGAGCAGTTTTTTTGCAGTATTGTTTATTGTTAAACACAAAGTAACACAAATTAATCATATGTAACTTTATTTACAACTCTCAATTGTCTTCATTCAGTTTCTTACCCCTCTATCATTTCAGTCTTGGAGGTAAAAATAATAAAATAATAATAAAATAAATCTCTCTTGCATATGCAATCAGTTACTCCACGTAACACTATATATCTTTACTGCCATCTGCAGAGTTAAGCTTCAAAACTTGAAACAATACTTTTCCTATTACTAATTAAAACTGCTGAGGTCTATACACTGATTATATGTTTGTTATGACTGTTACAGCTAGAGATTAAACATTTTACATTTTATTTCCACCAAACAGCACTAATATTCCTCCTGTTTTTGAGATTTTGAACATAAATGCTGCTTTTTATAAAACAGAAAGTCATTTGCTTCTTATGCCTCAGTGCTTTATCTTCACTGTTAGCCCGGATAAGTTGAATTTACTTAAAAAATTTGAGGAAACTGGTTGCCATAAAAAAATTAAGTAATGATTAAGTAATGTGAACTTAATAATTCGAGTTCATTTAACTTAAAAAGTTTTGTAATATTAATTACTTTGTAGTTATTACAACTAGTATATTTAAGTTCAATGTACTAAGCAAGTTAACTTGCCACCAATCAAAATTCATCCATGCCTCCCATCATGCATTGCTGCATGAATAAATTATGAGCTGAATTGTCTTAGTAATTTTCTTTATTCTCACTATTTAAATGTTGCTGTTTTTCTGTGACTTTTTAGTAGCTTGTTTTCTAATGTTCAGAGTTGATCTGTTTATCAGAATATGTTGCTTGTCACCGTCGTTGAGATTCACAGGCTGATTCTTGATGTCTGTGTGTGCCTAAAATATAATTTTTTTTTTTTGTGATAAGGACAACTTTAAAAAAAAATTTGTATTTTAGAAGTTGATCTTGTGCTGTAGAATCACAGTGCTGCTGTAATCAATAATGTAAATCTAACTCAGAGATTGGGCTCTAAATGAGTTCAGTGATTCAGATCGAATAATGATTATGTGAAAACATAACCAACATCACCTGATCATCTTTTAACTTTGCTTGTCTGGATGGTTTTAATGCAGTTAAAACTGCCCAATCAAAATCTAATATTAAAAAGTCAAGGGTCAAGAGCTCAACTAAAACAAACACTGACCTCGATGATGGTAACTTAAAAATTGTGATTTTCTCCTTTGGTGAAAAACTATAAAAAGGTAAATGTTAGGAAAAAATGTCTGTAGAGCAGCCAAAACAAATGTTCCAACTGCTCATCAACAGCTCCTTGAATTCACACACACCACGACAAAATGGCGTCATTACCTGCCGCAAACCAGTGTGTAGGAGGCGTGGTCAGGAGAAAAACTTCATAATTTAAGTGCATTTAACTTACATTTATTAACACATTCAAATACACCCACAAATTAGTAGAATTTACTTATATTTTATAAGTAATGCAACCAAACTTAAATATTTTAAGTATATTGTAATTATATTTTTAAGTAAATATAAAATCCGGGCTAAGAGTGTTCTTTTAGAGCTGGCCGATATCTTACGGATCTAGATCTAGCTAGATTGTATTTAGGGCTTGCATGGCTTGACGCTTACATTTTTCCCAAGGAGCACATGTGCTCGTAAGTTGAAAAATTTAAGAAGGCTTTAAAAACTTTAGGGGCGCAATTTTTCAAATGTGTTTTAGCTTAACGACAGTTAAAAGTACACAAAGTTTTTAAATATTTCTGCTTCAAACTGTTTTTAATAATTATGTAATTATTTATAGTCCTACTTTAAACAATATATATAGGCATGTGACAGTATCAAATTTTCATTTAAAGATAATTGCTGAAGCTTTTATCATGGAAGCCTATATGGTATCATGTATTAAATTAGGTTAGAATAAAATATTGTCTTCCAAACAGGTTTAATAACTTTTTTCTTACAATAAAAATAACTCTGAACATTTAATTATACAATAAAACACACACACACACACACACACACATTATAAAGCAAACAAATCTAGAGTAATTGTTATATATAGTAATTTATAACAGTAACATGTGTTTGTCTGTTAACAGAACTTAGTGTACTCACATACTATTTTTATACAGAAAAGAAATAACAAACTGAAATATTGGATATTAATATGAAGACCACAGAAACAAAGCTTCATATAGCCAACGTTAAAAATATATATATTATATTTATATTTCATATAATCGTTCTAACAGATGATACTACATGATTTGACTCTGATCTACAGTGATCATACTGACGGTATAGAAGCGCAAGTCTTGTCTTTATTGAACGAGTGTAGCCGAATATCTGCTGCCAGAACTATGAGACTAATAATCATGGTTTTACTACAGTAAAGAGCCATGTTTACACAGGACAGTGTTTATCGTGCCTGTAGTCAAACGAACATGTGGGTAAACACTACATAAAAGCGTTAATCAAAGAATAATCAATGATCACATGAACTCCAGCAAACATCAGCATTCGTAGTTCCCTGGTGCTTTAAAAAGATGTTTGTCGAATAAGTTTGAATTATAAATACTAACTGTATTTGTTTACGTCTTTGCTACAGCATAAAAATAACTATTACATAGAAACTATAAATGGAAAACACATCACAAAAAAATAAAACATACTTACAGGTTGTGGTAACGAGGCAACACGCCGGATAAAAGTTTTCCGGTGACAGATAGTCGAGCCTCAGAACCAGTTCGGGAATCAAAGTCTTTTTATGAATTAATGTCATGAAAATGCTTGAACGGTCTTGGCGACAATATCATGTATCTCTCACGACTTTATATCCCGCACTGAAGCATATATTGGGAGCTCAGTTTTTATGAATAAATGATATAAATAAAGTTAGTCTTTCGGTGATACGAGCAGGGAGTGTCTGAACGAGCAGCTGTGCAGCTCTGGATTAAAACCACCCGCCGGTAAATTATAGAGCAACGGTGTAAGCTACAGACAAGCAGAAATTAATTTCTTTATAGATTATACAACAGTAACTTGGAAAACAGACAAATCAGAAAAGGTAAGAAGCGACATTTGAGAAAAGAGCACATTAATCTAATAGCCGCAGTGGAACTAACCCCGCGTCACGTGGTTTCCGATCTGTTGCGCATCTATTCTAGGACAGGCTGAAATCACTCAGGCGTGTGTGTGTGTGTGTGTGTGTGTGTGTGTGAGTGTGAGTCATAGCATCACTCCTACTGTGTGTGCTCTAACCAGATGGGTTAAGCGCAGAGCACACATTCAGAGTGTGGGTTACGCCTTCACATCTCACTTTCACTTTCAGTTTCCCAACATAGAATAATATCATATTGTACAAATAAAAACATGCAAGATTTTCATCATAACATCACATCATCATAATAACATCAACACCATTAACGTGCTCGTTTCTACTTGAACATGAGAAATAAACTTACTTTTCTTCACGCAGCTCTGAAGTTCAGACGCTCACCGTGACACCGCCTGTGCGCATCTGACAGGGAGAGCTGTGTAGGAAATACATGTGCCCTCTAGTGGTTAAGTATCGAAGTGCAATGAAAGGGAAAGACTTTCCTACACCATTTTTATTTGCGAAATCAATTGGTATCAGGGGTCCAAAAATTATATCATAATATTTTAAACGTTATTTATTTATTTTTTCAAAGACATAAAACAATCAAATTCCACTATAAGCACCTTAAACATTGGGGATGGATTTAAAGGTACAATCCTTAAGATATTCGCAGTAAAATATCCAAAAACCACTAGGCTAGTGTTATATATTTTGTCCAGCTGATTACTAACAATATCTCTAATGTTTTCAACTACTTGTAAATCATGAGAAAATTCCCATTCTAAACAGTGACACGGGGCAGTGCAGTCGCCTGTCAATGACGTCAGTTACCCTTTGTTACCGTAGAAACCACATGACAACAGTGTCGTGGACAAATGCGGAAGTAGTGTCCAGCGTCCAGCAAACCACTAGCTTGCTTCAAGCAGTTCCTTATTTACTTCTTGCACGTTTTATGGTGGATTGTGTTACTTAGTAGTGTACTAGTAGTTGGTAGTACTTAGTAGTTACTTAGAGTGTGGCACGATATTCTAATTTTCTGAGGTACTGCATTTGGGATTTTCCTTAGTTGTCAGTTATAATCATCAAAATTAAAAGAAATAAACATTTGAAATATATCAGTCTGTGTGTAATGAATGATACAAGTTTCACTTTTTGAATGGAATTAGTGAAATGCAGCTCTGGACTTATCACTATGTGAAAATGAGGAGTTGAAGAGAGAGACCGAAGATCTGCGGAAACAGCTGGAGCAGGCCGAGATGAACAGCCGCTTTGGCCTCCAGAGATTTGCGGCTCTGTGTAGTGTGATGTGTTAGGAGGTGTGTGGAGGGTTGAGGGGTGGGCGTGTGCATAGGCGCCGATTTATGTTTCTGCCGGTGGGTGCCCAGTAAATATTATAGTTTCATTCTTATAGCTACATTACAATATAAGTATCGAACTACTATTATATTTTAGACAAATCCGCATTTTGTCTTAGTATTCCCCATTGGTCTCGTGGTGGAGTTATCGTTAATACAGTCAGAAATTCTCCCGTGCTCTAATTATCAGCGGTTCGAATCCGCCCTCGCATAGTTTTTTTTCTCTCATTAAGATCAAAGAAGTTTATTTATGATTGTATATCAATACCAGGGAACTCAAATGAATGTCAACTGGATGTTTCATTTGAATTCGACCCAAAACAAGCACATTCTTTTCATGAGTGTTGTCGTGCTCTCGTTGAAATCTGATGATCAGACAGTAACGTTACCTAAAGGTAGCCTACACTGTTATTTCGTCAGTCAGTCATGAATGTCAGGTGGTTAAAAGCTTCTGTCAACTTTAAATCCAGGAAAGAAGACCATTTTAGGGACAGGGCAAGGACAGTTTTAAGTTCTGATTCTGAATCTGAGCGAGCGCGAGAGTGATGGAAATCCGAGTTGAGATTTGTGCTCGCTCAACACTGGACGCGCTCTCGACTTTTGCCATTAAAATAACGTCATTGAATCGGCCTTAAATAAACTATATATATAAGGATCGTTTCTGATAGCAATAGCAATCGATTTTTTTTCTTGTTAAAATCCATGGAGAATATCTCGTAATTCGATCGGCGAATTACGCGAACCACGGGATCGGCGCCTATAGGCGTGTGTAAAGTCAGTGTAGTTTCATAATCTAAGAATCAGTTTAAGACGGTAGTAATTACCTAATTATTGTACCATGTGTTATGCCTTAAATGTTTTAAAAGAAACAATTTATTTCTTTGCAGATTTGCAACCTATCAACACATGATGGCCTTCTGGGAACAGATTGATGATTTGCGTCACCATCTCCAAAGTCACCAGGGAGACTGGGCTATATGTGAAGACTCTGGCACTTCCTGCAATCGATGAATTCTTCCTCTTCATCGCTTCCATGTCCATCAGGCTACAGTGAGCCGCATCATAGCCACTTGGGCTAACTTCCTCTATTTTCTTTTAGATTCCGTGAAAATTTGGTTGCCGAAAGAGAGCGTACAAGCCTACCTGCCTGAGGAATTTGAGAATTTCTAGGTCTTTTCCAGCTACAAATCTCACTGCACCTTCAAGGCTTTGATAGGAATGGCACCTCATGGTGCAGTAACTTTTGTCTCTGGACTGTATGCAGGGTCAATCAGTGACCGGGAGCTGTTCAAGCAATCAGGTATCATCGACGTCCTCACTCCTGACATGGCCATAATGGTGGACAAGGGCTTCTTAATTGACAATCTTGTACCATGCAAAATCCACAGGGCTGCTTTTGTCACACAAATCGGAGAGGTGAGACACAGTCAGTCTGTGGCCAGGCTCAGGGTGCATGCTGAACGCCTGATCCAGCGGGTGAAGGAACGCAAGTTGTTTGACACAGTCATCCCCTTGTTCATTTCTGGTAGCATTAATCAACTGTTTGTGGTGTCATGTCTTCTCATTAACTATCAGAATGGACCACTTGTCAAGGCATGGGCCCAGTGAGTCTACAGTGTCATTCTTGTCTGTGTCTTTATTATTTGGCACATTGAAATGTAAATATAGTCTGGAAACTGTCTAATTTTCTTACTATGATGGCCTGTTTTTTGCTTGTCTTTTGGCTCACCACATATAGTTCGTACCAACATTCTTTCATTACTGATACCTGATAATTAACATTCTTCATTAAAAAAGAATTTTACAATCCAACTTTTGACCTTCTTTCTTTGTTTGAGCAGCCATAGTTTTTTTCCCCAATATTTTTATTGAAAAACTGTTGTTTTTTTCAAAAGACAAAAAGACCATATAACACAGGTCCACATAAAGGAAAAGAACAGGTGAACATACCCACACTCATTCACTCACATACTTGCAATACAATACACTTCTTAATATTTTAGTTCCCAGATATAATGTTCATATAAGGTTCCCAAAGTTTTACAAATTCTTTTAGTTTCCTTTTGGCAATATAAGTTAGTCTTTCCAGTCCTATACATTCTGACAGTTCTTTGATCCATTGTTTTCTTGAGGGTGGTTCCATTTTCTTCCAGTTCAAGGCAATAGCTCTTCTAGCATGCAATAATCCAAAGTCCAGCAGTTTTGTTAATTTCTTAGTGGGTAATAAACCTTTTGGATAAATTCCCAAAATGCAAAGTTTGGCACAAAGAGGTAGTCTTACATTAAATAAATTGGACAAGCACTAAATTACATCCGACCAGAAGCCCCGTATTTTTGAACACTCCCAAACACAATGAATGAGTGTTCAGGAATATTGCTGAACATGTGATGGAGAATTTCAGGTGTTATATATACTCTTGTCAACCATTTGTGTTGAATTAATTTCAAACGTGTATTAATTGTGTGCTTCTGGGCTCTCAAACAGGTTTCATTCCAATCAAATTCATCTATATTTTCATTGATGTCGTTTCTCCAAGCATTTAATTTATCAATTGCGGATTCCTTAGAATTGAACATAAGTAGATTATAATATTTTTAAAGTAATCCTTTTGTTCCCTGATGTTCGAGAGAAATTTCTTCTATTAAAGGGATATGCATAATATTTTTGGTTGTAGTTGACATAAAATGTTTAAGTTGTAAATACTTGAAGAAATGTTTTGAAGGAATTTGATATTTATCACACAATTCTCTGAATGAAAGCAATATTCCATCTCCATACAAATCATTGATTGTCTGAATACATTTCTCTTTCCATAGTTTAAACCCTCCATCCATATTACCAGGTAGGAATTGTTCATTATTGCAAACTGGTGTAAAGCGTGATAATGTTATAGGCTCATCACAGTGTTTATGTGCTCTATGCCACATTATTAAAGTATTTTTCAAGAACGGATTTTTTGTATGTTTTATTAGTGATTTAAGATCAGCTGAATAGAGATAGCTATAAATTGGTGTATTTATGATGGATTGTTGTTGTATCTACCCACGTTGGAGGCGTATTTGTACCGAAATAATTTGCTGCCGCTGTTAATTGCACTGCTATGTAGTACCATCTAAAATTTGGAAGTTGAAGACCTCCCCTTACATAAGGCAGATAAAGTAGTTTAAAGCGAAGTCTTGCCTTTCTTTTGTTCCAAATAAAATTGCTCAGCAATTTGTTCAAATTATCGAAAAAGGACTGTGGTAGTGGCAGAGGGAGTGTCTGGAAGTAGTACAGAAATTTAGGCAAGATTGACATCTTGATGATGTTTATTCTTCCTATCATTGAAATTGGTAAGTTTGACCAGCGATTTAAAGTTTCCGTAACTTCATCTACTAGGGGATTATCATTTATGTTAACCATTTTGTTCAAGTCTGGGGTTATTCTAATACCTAAATATTTGAACCCATCTGTAGTGATTTTGAATTGCATTTTTAGAGTAGATTTTTGTCTGTCTTCCTCATTGAGAAACATAAGTTCAGATTTACTATGATTGATTTTATATCCAGAAAATACACCAAATTCTTCCATTAAATTCACTAATTTGGGAATCGTATTCTTTAAATCTGTCACAAAAAAATATTAAATCATCTGCAAATAATGATATTATGTGTTTTCTTCCCCCTATGTTGATACCTGATAATCCTGGCCGTGTTCTTACAGAGCAGCCATAGTTAAACCTGCAATTGCAACACTGTTCTAATTCTGTCAATCTTCTGCAAGACTAAGATACAGTATTTTCAAGTGCCTTTTCTATTTATTTGAATGTGGAGTTATATTTATTTATTTACATTTATTATGATAGTTACCTACAACATTCCTTCACAATTATTAAAGCAAGCAAATAAATACATACATACATACATACATATGTACACAAAATCCCTTTCAGAGTCCACCAACAGTGACTTGATGGTCCATGGGCACTTTGGGAAAAGCTTTACTATTGTATGACAGTCTACACTGACAGTTATGTAACAGTTTTAAAATATCTGTGCAAAACAGCAGTATACAGTGTAACAGTAAAACAATAACAGTATGTGTACTTTATACTAAGTAACAATTTCCATTTTGTATAGACTCGCAAAAATGAACAATAGATCAGTTCAGATACTGTATAGATTTGTAAAAATAAACACCTGAACTCACTGAACTGACTGAAACTGATTAAACTTATTGAAAGATACTATGCCCAAGGCCATTGGAGTGACTTACTGCAAACACTTCTGTATGTAGTTGTAAAAGAAAAAATGATCTGCTCTGTCTCTAATGGTGTGGATTACATCAAGATCTTTATAAATTCGCTCGAATGACATGTCTTCCTGAGCACAAACAACAAAATCACACCACTCTAGCCGTCAAGAGCATCTGACCTTGAACTTGTGCTGCCTCCTGAGTTTCAAAGCACCACCGGACATTTTTAGATAGGGGCAGTCCATATAGCTCTGGATATTGGGGCATTTGACCTCAAGGAGAGCAAATGGTGGGTTCTCAGAGGGATCAAAGGTGACTACATCAGGAGAGCTACCTCGCCATGGAGCATCAGGATGTATGATTTTAAAATATTTTAAATATTTATTTTAAATTGTAATAATATTTCACAATATTACTGTTTTACTGTATTTTTGATTAAATAAATGTAGTCTTGGTGAGCAGATGACACTTTTTAGAACATTAAAAATCTAACCATTTCCAAAGTTTTGACTGGTAGTGTACATAAAATGGGTTACATGTACGAGATACATAGTAAAGATAATCTCACCTCACACAGTCTGTTGTTGAATTGCTGGGATTTTGAAACTCCATTTCTCCAACAGGGCCTGGCCTAACACCCTAACATCAGAGACGCATTTAACATGGCATTACAATAGCTACAATATGCACAGTAACAGTACAGTTCACATGTTACATGACTTACCAGTGTCCTTGGTTTATGCCAGATCTGCTCTGTGTCTGTGCAGCTGTGCACCGGGAGAACAGCAGGAATGTTTAGCTGTGAATAATGGGCAGTCTGATAAAGAAGTGCAACCGAATGATTGCATAAGGCACTTCTTGACAAGTCGGTCCACATCATTGATAGTCAGACGAGGTAGTTCTTGAAGACAGCGAGTGGAAAAGAGAGCCATGTTTGCCGGTTGACGGTCTGTCTGACGGTCAAGTGAGCTAGAATTTTGTGGTCAGTGTCACCGGAAGTGTGTCAGCCGGTATAAGCCAATCCGGAACGCTGACGTGCATTGAGCGCATTATGAGTTGCCAGTGATGATCGGTGCAGATAGAAAGGCTGTCAGTAATCTAGATAAAGCTGAACTTCTAGTACAAACATTTAAGAAAGTTCATATAATCGTTCAGAAGAAGCCAGGCAGTGTCAGAGTAGCACATTAATGGATTACCCTAATTTATTAAAGAAAGATGAGGTGTCAGACAGTTTACTTAACCTGCCTCTAAACATGTTTGAGTTAAGAAGAGCAATCAGAAGTGGTACTCCTGGGAGAGATGGAGTATGTTATAAAATGTTGGCATGCATGACAGATAACACACTGGAAATAGTTCTAAAATTATTTAATCTAATTTGGGATACTGGTCGACTCCCTACAGTTTGGAAACAAGCAACAATACTACTATTCTTAAACCTGGGAAAAACCCATCGGATCCTACTAGTTACAGGCCTATTGCCTAAACATCCCATCTATGTAAAGTAATGGAAAGAATAATCACAGAAAGAATAACAAACTTCCTAGAGAGTAAAGATCTCCTTATGAAAGTGGATTCCGTAGGGGTTGGAATACAATGGACTCTGTATTATGTCTAGAGTCAGACATCAGAAAAGCAGCACAGACCAACACAGAAGTAGTAGTAGCTGTCTTTTCTGATGTGGAAAAGGCATATGATATGCTCTGGAATTAAGGATTATTAATAAAGTTAAAGTCTTTGGGAATTGGTGGTAGAATATATAACAGGGTTCAAGACTTGTTATTAGACAGGAAAATACAAGTGAAAGTAGGTGAGGAATACAGTGGAGAATGGAACACCACAAGGTAGTGTATGTAGTCCGTTATTATTTAAAGGTGCTAAAGAGGATGTTTTGTTTTATACATTTTTGCAATATTACTTGAAACTGTCTTTACTGACTGATAAAAGACTATTTATTAGGTGCACTGAAAGGAATAATATTAATATACAACATCTGTGCACGAGGTAGGGCCTTAAAAACATCAGCCATCAGCGATCATCGCGTAAACGATTGGCCCTCTGGCTTGTCAATCACTGCCGTGACGTTCCTTGTGAGAGACGAGCGCGGCTGCGTGCTCCAGTAACTTTCCACACTCCACAGGCGCCGCATGCAATGTTTTTGTCAGGAGACAGGAGTAACAACTGCAGATTATGAGTTACCTGCGGTGAGTCCGACATAATGAATCCACTAACACGACACAGCGAATGCCGGTGGTAAACACTTGTGTTCCAATACTCGCGCACGAATTTTGGGAGGCGTTCCCTCGAAATGAGCGGTGAAGGAGGGGGGTTGTTCTTACACATGCGCTCATTTCAAAAACTCACTAACAGTCTTTAGTTTCTCAGTCGACAAAAAGATCCTCTTTAGCACCTTTAATATAATGATTAATGACATTTTCTCTCAAGCTGAACATAATATGGGAAAATCTTTATATGCAGATGATGGGGCTCTGTGGATTAGAGGTCGTAATATCATATATTAATAAAAAAAAAAAAAAAAAATCAAGGTTCAATAGTTGAAGTTGAAAAGTGGGCTAATAAATGGGGGTTTAAATTATCTGTATCAAAAACACTGATCATTTGTTTTTCAAGGCGGCATAAAGTCACACCCCTCTCTTTAAAATCGTATGGGAATCCTCTGGAGCAAGTAAAATCCGTTAGGTTTCTTGGGGTTTGGTTTGATGAAAAACTAACATGGAAGGTTAATTTAGATAAAATTAAGGACGAGTGTAAAAAGATTATTAATATTCTTCAGTGTTTATCAGGACAGGAATGGGGAGCAAGTAGAGCATCTCTACTAAATATATACTGGGCACTCATGAGGTCTGTCTTTGACTATGGAAGCATAGCTTATATGTCGGCGGCAGAAACAAACCTCAAACAATTAGATGTATTGCAAGCTCAAGCCCTAAGAATCTGTAGAGATCATTTAAATCATCTCCAGTATCATCAATGCAGGTGGAAATGGGAGAAATGCCTTTAGGCATCAGACGAATTAAGTTAATGTTGGCATACTGGGTTAATATCCAGGGACACAATGTTTCGCATCCTTTCAAAGGTGTATTAAAAGAGTGCTGGAAACATAAGACAAAGTTTTGGGTGGATAGGTGATGCAAAGGCTAGGAATATAGGTTTAAGTCAATTACAGTACAGCAATACAGTCCCAATATCCTCCATTCCTCCCTGGTTATTCCTCTTGCCTGCCTTTGACCTCAATATACAACGGAAATAAATGACAAATCTAAACAAATTCCAGTGTGGCGTATAGCGAGGAATTATTTTGAGAGGCATTTCCAAGGTTCAGTGTTTTTATTTACAGATGGATCGAAAGATTCGGATACAGGATATGCAGGGGCAGCTGTATATATTCCAATGTATGATTCTTATATTAAGAAAAGACTTGCCAACCATTTGTCAGTTTATGCTACAGAGTTATTGGCAATATTATTGGCCCTGCAGTGGTTAGAGGAGAAAGAAAGAAATAACACAGTTATTGCATCTGATAGTTATTCTGCGCTGGAAAGCATAAGATCTGGCAGGTCATCTTTTAGAATGGACATCATCAATGAAATATTCCATGAGATGTATAATTTAAAGACTAAGGGCAAATCAGTACAATTCATTTTGGTTCCTGCTCATGTCGGTGTGGAAGGGAATGAGAAGGTGGATATTCTGGCTAAACAAACTCTAAAATTAAAACAGATAGATCTACAAGTTCCATTAAGCAAAACAGAAGCTAAAGCACACATCAGGAAATATGCACAATCAGTATGGCAGGTACATTGGGATGGCATTGAAACAGGCAGGCATTTATATACACAAAATCAAGCTGAAGCTGTGAGGAGGGAGAACAGGAATTGAAGAGAAGGAAGGATCATAACTCGGATGAGAATAGGTCATACTGGACTCAACAGTACACTATGGGGTGGTTTCCCGGACAGGGTTTAAATTAAGACAGGATAGGCCTTAATCTAGAATAGTTAATCGTGGCTTAAAAAATGGCTTTCTGAAACACAGATTAAGTACGGATTACTAAAACCTGGACTATGGAGTCCTGAATTAAAATAAACTAGATTAAATTAAACCAACTGTGCTAATCTGAATTAGCATGAGAGAGGCTGCCTGTAAAACATGGAATGAACCAAGAAAAACTTAAAATTGCATGTAACTGAGAAGCAAATCCAAGGAAAACAATGGCAGCAGAAAAAGACTTTAATATAAAAACTAAACTAAACAAGAGACATTTATTGTAAAGCAAGCAAAATACATCAACTGTAGGGGGAAAAAAAAAAAAGAAATGCCTGGAAATCTATATATATAATAATCCTATGATTATTAATGCTTTTGTTTTGTCCTTTACATAGCAACAAACTAAACATAACTATTTACACATGTGATGATCAGTGTTGACAGTCTAAATGGTTTGGTTTGTTAGGAATTGATTTGGTAGAAATGGGCTGGTTTGATCCAAATTAGGATGCTTCATTATATAATATAGACAATTTTTGTCAGCAGGTCCTCAACCCAAGCACAAGCTCAACACTTCACGCTAATCTCCAAAAAACATATATATATACACACACACACACACACATACAGTGTATATCAATATCGATATATATTAAGAAATACATGTGTCTTCTTTGAAACACAGTGTTAATCTGAAGTTAAACCTCCTCCTGGTAGGTTTAATTTAAGCCTCAGTTTAGTCCTGGAGTAGCTCTAGTCTTCCTCCAGGAAATCAGCCTATTAAACTCTGGACTAGACTCAGTCTATTTTAAACCATGACAGAGAAAGCAGATTTCTGTTAATCTGGTTTAAAGGGCCATTTTATTTTAGGACTAGGCCTAATCTCTGTCCGGGAAACCACCCCTAAATAAATTTGGAAAACATCCAGCTGGGGAATGCACACACTGTAGCCAACAAGAAACAGTTGAGCATGTGCTACTCCACTGTAGGAAATATAACAATGAGAGACGTCGCCTTTTCAATCACTGAAGATAGTAAAACGTCATGATTTTACTTTGTCAGGTTTATTAGGGAAAACAGCTAGTAAGCTGTATGATTATATTATTAAATTTGTGAAATAAAGTAAATTATATAAAATAATTTAGCGTTTTGGTTGGTTTTTTTTTTTTTTTTTTTTTTTCTATTCTATGTTTATTTCTATTCTATATACAAGCAAGTATCTTGATCGTACTCCATTCCAGTCGGTGGTGGTAATGCACCAGTAAGTTTCGGTTTCCAACCGCCAATAAACACCAAAGAAGAAGCTCCATTGCTGCTGCTGTTGTGATGCTCATCTTCTGAACAAAAGCTCATTCAGCATGAACTGGGGCCCGTTTCAGAAAGGAGGTTAAGTGAAAACTCTGAGTATGTTAACCCTGAAATGAGGGAAACTCTGGGTTTTCTGTTTCAGAATGGGAGGTATGTCAAAGCAGGGTAAGTCAAGCCCGTTTCTGAAAGAGAGGGAACTTCTACTCTACTGTGAACCTAACCTGGTCGGGAGCAGGTTTTCTTCGGTAAACCCAGAGTTTCTTTCGGTCTCCTCCCCCTTTTTAAAGTGGAAGTGGTATTTAAATACCTCATTCATTCTTTCGATACATTCATTTATTGCACATACAGAGACCTGCACGCAGTGAAAATGGCATGTCCTTTTATGGAGGATCCTGTCGATGAGGAGGCTGCATTAATCCGCAGAGAGTTGCATTTACATCGGGAGAAGATTTTGAGACCCCGAGTGGATTTTTTGTCATATCCCCATGCATTTTTATTTGAGCATTTTTCTTTACAGTCAATTAGATATATTCATAATCTCATCCGTCCTTACATCAGAAACACCAGCCATCGTGGCCGTGCTCTTACGTCCGAGCAGATGCTTTGTGTTGCTTTGCGTTTCTTTGCAAACAGCAGTTTTCTTTATAACATCGGGGATGCAGAGCACATTAGTAAGGCCACTGTGTGCAGAACAGTAAGAAAAGCGTGCCTCGCTCTCAAGCGCTTTCTGCGAATTTGTGTGGTGTTTCCTGGGCACAAACCCCTGAGAGCCATCAAAGAGGAGTTTCACAGGATTGCAGGATAGTGGTGTAAATCAGTTTAATGAAGCTAATCTGAAAAATGATGATCAGTTAATAAAATGTTGTTGTGACCTCTGTAAATTAATAATCAGAATTCCCTTTAGGATTTCCAAACGTGGTTGGATGCATTGATGGCACACATGTTCCCATCATTGCACCTTCTGAAAATGAAGCTGACTATGTCAGCAGGAAGTCCTTCCACAGTATTAATGTGCAGGTGCACTGACTAGCCCATTCCAATGGTCAAATACTACATCACAATAACTTATATGTGTAGTTCTTTGCACTGTCAAGATCACATGTGATGCTGCAAATATCATCACAAATGTGGAGGCCAAGTGGCCCGGCTCTGTTCATGACTCACGAATATATCGTGAGTCCACCCTGAGCAACAGGCTGGAATGTGGTAAGTAAATGTATGCTCTGTACACTTATTTCAATGCATGCACTACACACTTACAGGGGCACTTCTGTGCAGCACTAAACCAATGTTACATTTCTTACAGGAGAGATTGATGGCTTTCTGCTGGGAGATAGGGGTTACCCATGCCAACCAAAACTAATGACAATTATAGCTAGGCCTCTTACATTTTATGAAGGCACTTGTATCCTGGGGAGTGACTGGCTCTGATGAGCTCCCTCCAGGAATTCCCTCAGCCACTGGCCCTCCGGTGTTCAGGCTCAGGGCCATCTCCTCTGCATTCGTGAGTGGTGGTGGTGCACGTCCTCCCCCCGTTTTACGGGCCTCTGCCTTCTTTCTGTTGGCTGAGTAGAAGTCAAATGACAATGAACATTTAATGGTTTGAAAACACCATGTCAAAAATGCTTCTGCACTGCTAGACACTGGATGACATTTAGTTATATAATATGTCATATGTTTGTTAATTCTGGTAGCCTACACCCATGATATGCTCAAGTCTTACCTGATTGAATTATGTTTTTATATTTCATTTTAGCTGCTGCCACGTCCTTTTTATGCCTGCAGGATTGCACCTACATGAAAATGAAAATTAGGTTCAATATTGTACTGTTCTTCCACTTTCACTTCTGATATTATAATAGCAGTGTTGGGTAAGTTAATCTAAAAAAAGTTATTAGATTAATATAATAATTACTCTGCCTACAAAGTATTTAATTATTTATTACCAATTTCTTTATAATAAGAAATATATAACAACCTCAACCACAATACAAGGATAGACAGTAAACCGCACTTTTAATTCTTACAACAACAAAAAAATCAGTATTTAATGCAATTGCATCAGAAGTAACTTTAATTAAATTACAGAAAAATTAAGAGTAGCCAATCCCTTATTTGTTCAAGTAAAAAAGTAAATTAGTACTTAGTAATTAATTACACCCATCACTGTATAACAGTAACTAAAATGTAAACTTACGCATTGACTCGAGCAGCTATTTTTTCCCAGGCCAACTCTCTCTCTTTTGCAGCTGCAGCCGTGTTGCTTTTTTTTTCGGAAAATGTGCTCATGCTCACTGTAAGCTTGCATGAGCACATCAAGTTCAGCCGGTGAAAAATACGCAGAGCGTTTTTTTCCGGGTGCTGTTGCCATGGTGAATCATAATATCTGCGCTCCGTTGATAATGGCTTTTTATAGTCTACATAAATATATATAATGGCTTTGTATAGAAGCTGAAAACTCAAGAGTTTCCCATCTCAGAGTAAGTCAACTCAAAGTTTTAACTTGAACCTCCTTATTGAAACGGGCCCCTGCTCTTGTTGCCTCCTGTTTGTTTCTTGCTTAGTGTGTGTGTGTGTGTGTGTTTGTCTGATTGTTGGTTTGTTGTGTTTCTAATGTACATCATAGCTAAATAGTACTTTTTACTAAATGTATTGTAATTGTTTTATTGTTATTTAAATATGTAATTTTACTCTCTTTTAGAGTGACTATTACCATCTGTCTAGGGACTACAGGTGAAAAATAGCCTTCTGGCTAACTCTGGCATATTGACAGAAATGTTTATTAATATGCATTGTCCCTGTAATAAAGAAATAAAAAATAAAATAAAAGAACACACAGATAATGTGTCTAATGTATCCATCTGTGTACGCTGAACCTAGATAAACAGTCTCTACACAAATAGCAATCTTATTTAGCAACAACGTAATGCCAAGGCCTTTGGGAAAAGGTTTGGTTAGCTTTCACTTGGTTGGGTGATCAGTCTGGGTATGGGAAACGTTGTCCACTGGCATCCTTCTGGGAATCTGGGGATTGCTTTCCAACAGTTGCAGAGCTGCACTGAGTGCTGGAGGTCTTTGTGTAATCCTGAGAACTGTTGGTCAGGTGGTGGTCAGTCCGTAGCATCTTCTGTAGGTTGGAGGTACTTGAGTTATGCAGGTCAGGAGTCAAAGTCCTCTATAGAAGCAGTTGGGCTGCTTGAAGATCCGTGCGGTGAATCAAAGTGGGACAAAGGGATGTCTGTTGCGAAGCTCTGGTGCCATCACGTCTGATGTTCACTACAGTATTCTGTTTTAACAACATTTCCTTAGCTTTCCTGTAGCTCAGTGGTTAGAGCGTGGCACTAGCAATGCCAAAGGTCATGGGTTTGATCCCAGGGATTGCACATACTCAGATACAAAAAAAAAAAAAAAAAAAGTATAGTATAATGCAATGTAAGTCGCTTTGGATAAAAGCGTCTGCCAAATGCATAATGTAATGTAAATAAAGCAACTGCGGTGTCCGTTTAAAAAAAAAAAAAAAAAAAAAACATTTCCTTGAGGAGTCTTCAATCCTCATATGTGCGTGTCTGTGTCACAAGTGTAGTTATGTACATAATGTCATTATAAAATTACAATAACAAATTACATCAACTTAGGCAAGGAAAATAAATTGTAGGCCCCAATGTTAATTTAATAATATTAATATAATATTAGAGAACCTGTGTCTGGACCTGACTACAACGTAGCCCAGGAGACAATGGGCCTACAGATCCAGTTCTGGCTGCATCTATAATTCAGATTTTTAATCTCCTGTATCCGCTTACATATACTTATATATAATCTATTTTTAATCTCTATAATAAAAATGTATAATTCAGATTTTGATCTCCATATCCATTTACATATATTATATATATCTTCCAAGGGTTTTTTCCCTCCTAGGACTTTTTTCCCAGTGTTAGCACGCTGGGTTTTTCTCCTAGGGGGTTTTTTCCACCCCTGGGAGTCAGCCGACATTGGCTTAATGTAGCACCATCTTGTATATGTTACATATTACCACGCTTGCTTGTACAGCTTATTTTTAACCACTTCTCTTTTTTCTGTGCTTCTAATATGTAAAGCTGCTTTGAAACAATTACCAATTGTAAAAAGCGCTATATAAATAAATTTGACTTGACTTGAGCTCTGTAATAGTAATAATACTATAGATTAATGGGAAAACGAGCCATTATCGTCTTGATATTGTCAAAAGCATCAGCCCTCGGCGATATGTCTGACTATCGGCACAACCCTACTTACAAATCAATCATCCAACACACACACACAATAATATGTTGTCCCTCATTCACATTTTATAAAATATATGGCTTAACAGTTAATTTTTTAATAATGTTGTGTAACATAACTGTCACTCCCATTTTTGGGAACAGACCCCAACTTAAATTGTTTTAAATTTTGAATACTGATAAAATCTAATCAAGTTGTGTTTAACATTTTAGGTTGATATGTCAAAAATTTAGGTTTCAGTAAGTAATTTGTTTCGGCACAGTACCAAATTTTTCCACTAGATACAATCCAGGCTTCATTGGTGACCACATGAGGAATCTCCATTTCCATATAGCCTATAGTTTGTGTGACCTGAAACATTTATTTCCATAATGTTCATACAATTTATGATATCCTGTTCAGAAGTAGTGTGGGCAGAATGGCAGTATTTGTTTTGAATTCAACCTCTAACAATCACATAAAAGACATGGAAAAAGAACAAGATTTTTCATTTTCATTGCTATTTCAAAATAAATGTCACAACATGCCTTATGAGTCTGAAAATATTGTTGTTGCAAATTAATAAATTATTGTTCCTGTGTCATTTGTCCCATAAATCAGAAAACTGCCAATATGAAAACTACAATTTTTAAGCTTTTAAAAGATATATATTTTGTCAAAATGATTTTATATTTAGACAAAGATAGTTTTATATATATAATGGCAGTTAAGGGGTTACGATGTTAAAAATGTATGCTATGTGTCACGACCGGCTCAAGCCGTGACAAATAAAAGGAGGACTAGTAGGTTTTGGTAAGGGTGAAACAAGAGTGTTTAAAGGGGTGATTCAGTGGTTTTTTTCTAGGCTTGATTGTGTTTTTGGGGCACAGTTTAACATGTCTTAATGCTTCGTTTTTTTGAAAACGCTGTATTTTTCATATATTTTACCTTTATTCTACACCTCTGTTTCCACTGTCATATGAACGGCTCGTTTGACTTCCTGCTTCTATGAAGCCACTCCCTCCGACATACGCAGTGTGCTCAGATTGGTTAGCAGGTTGGTAACTGGCGCAGTATATCGTGATTCGCTGAAGCGTCCGGAAACGCCACGCCCCTTAACATTCGTAGTTAGCGCTTCAGAGGAAATGTAAATAATGGCGTCTATATTGCTGTATCAAATTGAGCGAATCAGACCCAGATGAAGAGGGTCAAGCAGAACCTCTGTAATCGCAGCTTTTAAAGGACGTTTATGAATGGTATTTCATTTAGTATTTGTGTCAAAGTGTTTAGATATGCTGTCACTGCTGTTTGTTAGCTTTCATACAGTTTTATCCTGATTAAAGCTTTACTGTAGTAAATGCATGCCTGAGTAGTCACATTTCTGTCAAGGTAGCATTTAATTTATAGCATGAACAACTGTTTGTCTATGAACAAAGTTTGTTGGTGTTTGTTGCACTAGAATTTAGCTAACTGGCTAGCAAAAACGAGTTGCTCTTTGTATATGTCCTTGATGCATTAAAAATAGCAACAGAACTATAACATTACTTTTAAAAGACATGTACAAACAATAAAACGTACTTACAGTTTGAAGCCAATAAACAGCAGCTTCTGCTTTTAAAGTGGGAACTGCTTCATCTTTCAGTGAAAGCCTTTGTGCAAATCCAGCATTGAACTCGTGTAGATTCTGGAAGCTTCTTCAGCGCCGCATCCAGTGTAGAAAATATCACTGATTATAATGGGTTCTATAGACCAATGTGGTGTTTGCAAACAGCGATGACATTTTTTATGGGCGGAGCCTACCTGGTTGCAGAAAATGACAGTTGAGCAGTAGAAGTCTATGGAAGCCACGAAATAAAAGAATAAAAAAAAGTTAATTTCGAGTTTATATCTCACAATTCTGACTTTTATTTCTCGCAAACCTTTCTTACAAAGAAAAACAGAATTGTGAGATATACTCGTTATTCTGTCTTTTCTGAATTGCAATTTATCCCGCAATTCTGACATTTTCCCCCTCAGAATTGTGAAATAAACTCACAATTGCGAGTTATAAAGTCCGAACTGGGAGTCATAAACACGCAAATGCAAGAAAAAAAGTCAGAATTGTGAAATGAACATTTTATAGACTATGTTTAAAAGTTATCTATGTAAAATGTTATAGGTTTAAATATTATTTCATGCTGTAACTGCTATGTATGTATGTCCTCTGAACTGCATATGTGAATATTATGTAGACTTACTGTTTACTTCAAATTCCTGCTTTAATAGTAGACTAATCCTTGCAGGTGTCGTCAGTCCAGTCTGTGAAACGTCTCCATTTAGCTTCAAAGGACGTTTTCAACGATGGTTTTCTTTAAAAATGAAGACTATATTTTTTTGCATTCCGATTCCAACATCCAGAGGCACAACAAAACGTTTTTCTCTTATTCTGTGGATTTTGCACATTTTCCTCCAATTGCTACCGCTATTTTTCTGCAACCAGTATGCGCGCGCAGCTGCAAGTGACGTAATTGTGACGTCTGCTCCAAAGCGGTCTATATCTTTTGATGCGTCACGTCGCGTCATGCCGCGCCTCTTGCGTTCGGTGTAAACAAGTCTTCCACTTCCATATGCCGCTCGACATGGCCTCGCCCACTTTGTTGCGTGTTCCCGGGGGGCAGTGTTTATGTTAATAGCAAGGGTTTATGATGTCACCAACACAGGAAGAAGCTCGTTATAGTCCAAACCGCCCGTTTTTGTAGGCATTAAACTGCCATAACTTTAAAAGACAATATCTCTGTTTGCATTGAACTTTCAGCACTGTAACTTTACAGATACTGTTTATGCTCAAGCAGCAACATTACACACTAACTAAAGTTAAAAAAGTGAAATCGCATGCAACCACCCCTTTCACATAAGTAGAAAACATGGTCTAGCACAGAAGCAGCTCCTTCTCCTGCTGAAGTAAACTCAACTGCTAATTCGAGCAACAGCGAAACCAAGGATGTTGTATTGGAGAATGAGAACAAGGATACTTGTAACATGGAAGTTACTGTAACAGGGACAGGTCGCTCTAAGCACCTGATGTTGGACCAGATTCTAGGTTCGTTACAGGAGGGTAAGTAACCGGGACACACGAGGACACAGATAATAACTGGAAATGTCTTTGTATTTTGGTTGAGCAAAAAAATAATAAAAACAATTGTAACACAGTCACAATAACAATTAAATAAAATAAATAAAACCAAATGAAATGATTGTTTCTTTTCAATGCCCTGTTGTTGTTTTTTTCGTTTTTTATATCTTTGAGCTCTGTTTACTATTACTTTACTATTGTTTACAGAAACTATTACACACATAAAACACTTCAGGACATCAATAAACATATATAACATTCATTTTTTTTCAGTAAATTGAGGGGGGGGGGGGGGTTAGTATGTTAAAAGTATGTTAATATACTTTTAACATCCCGCATCGGATTTTACAAGGGGTTCTCAATTAGTAGTCATCAGCGGCAATATCAACAATAACATTCTAAAAATAACCCAATATAGTTAGATAACAGGTCTACAACATATTATACATCATATTATTTGAATATTAGAAAGGATTATTTTGATATTTGCCTCAGATTGATCTTTGCTCACTCTCTCGTGATCAGCAATGCGTGTATCTCTCATTGCTCCCGCGTCTCGTCTCGATGACGTCACGCGCGGTCTCAATTTAGACTAAATATATCATTTAAGCAATTTGTCACTTTATCAATTTATTATTTCATTATTTCACACTGCAATGACTTTAATCAGCTTTATGTTTAATATTTTCAGCATTTTATTAGAATTATAATTATTTCAAAATTATATTATTTACTTTGTTTCTTATATAACTGAATTCTAACCCGTGTTACACCCTTCAGTTAACAACTGTGAGCAGTGAAAAAATGAAGCAGATTCCAGTGGAAATAAAGGCGAAGGAACAAATTACGGAGCCAACAAAGAATCAGTGTCTGATACAAACCAATCTGATCCTCAAACTGTCTACATACGGATCCCACTTTCAGTCATGACTGGAAATGCATCAGAATATATGCCAGTAAGAGTTCAAAATGGAAGCCCTATCTATAAATTAATAGACAGAGTTCCTAATCATACTGAAATAAGGGGAAAAAATCGTATGTTTTCTTATACAACAATCGAACCAGGAATGCTGCATGGGTGTATGAGATATTGAACATGAGTACTTTAGAGAAGCCATATAATCCGAGGGGTCGTGGATAAGTCAGTTCATCCATTCTACCAAGCAGCTGAGAGCAGCAGAGAGGTTACTGCTGGCTATGATAAAGGTCATCTTGCTATGGCTGACAATCACAGGTGGTGTCAGAAAGCCTTTGAGGACGCGTTTTTGCTCAGCAACATGACTCCACAGCATGAGAGCTTAAACAAAGGCATCTGGGAAAAATTGGAAAAGCAGTGTCAAGATAAAATATGGAAATATCAAAATAAGATCCGTAATATCCATGTGTACACTGGACCACTTTACCTGCATGATGATACAAAAGAGGTGTGCTATAGGAGATAGGGGAGATAAAGCAGTGCCAACTCACTTCTTTAAGGTGGTAGTTGTTAGATCAAAATCTCAATAATAGGTAGTCTCAGTCATCAGTTTAGAAACAGGCGCCTCAACCCCTGTGATGTGTGGCAGCAGCAGTGCGAGATCTCGGGAGAATGACCCAGCAGACACAGATCAAGTGTGGTACAAAGCATTCTCAGATTTATTCAGGAAGAAGGGTCATATTTATAGACATAGGTCAAACAACAATCTCCAGGATGGCTTGAGCATCCAATCATACGACTTACCATGTAAACCTTACCATGTATGGCATTTCAAGAAATATAATAATAAATAAGAAATGTATGTGCGCAAATGTGTGTGTGTCTTCAACTTCTGGTTGTGTGTGAGAGTGTCAGTGTGTCCAAGGACTACTACGTCTTGTTTTGTCTAGGTAGGTACATGAGCTGCACAATGGAAAAATCCCAAGACACAGAGAAAGTCAAAAAGTGAAGCCCAAGAAATAACAAATTATTTAACAGTACTTGAGGAGAACATGGATGATACAGTAGAGCTGAAATCAGATGCCCAATGAGGAGATACAAGGTGACACACATCTTGAAAATTACGAAGTGGAACTTGAATCGATTGAGAGAGTCTCTGGACTGATCTTCAGAGAAAGCAGATGCTCTCACAGAGAGATTGACAGTGTGGAGACTGTCACATGGAAGGGAAATGGACATGTGACAGGCTACGTCACAAGTCAAAATAAGCACCCCACATACCAATTCACTCAGAAGAGTCTCCTGGTCGTAAAGACTATGCATGCTACTGTAACCCCCTTGAGTTGTACATTTACATTTTTATTTGTTTGTTTGTAACTCCTTTTCATTTGTATACCACAAAGCAATGCTTGTATATTTGTTGCAATGCTACGTCTAGCCTCTAGAGGTCAGTAAACACTGCAGTATGTTTAGTGAGACCAGTGTTGCCAGACATACGATAATTATCGTATTTGTAGGATAATTTTGACCTCTGTACGATGTACGATCAATAATGAAAAAAATCCCATAATGTACGATAATTCCATAATTTTTGACACTTCAAATGATGGTCGTTTTAATCGGCTTAAACTCATTGATCTAGCTGTGTGGATCCTCTACGTCATGATTGTAAGGAGAACGTGAACGTTGTTAGGTATGTCTTCCATCTCATCTCATGTTACGTCTTCTCGGCCAATCATCGTGGAGAATGACTCTTTCTCACGAGCACAAATAAATGTCCCTGCTGTGGCTCTTAGTTGTTTTCCACTAAGGTACGGCTAGTTATTTAATTTGCAATAAAGCAGCTTACAGATATATAGAGGGAACATAATTTTGTCCATAGGCCTACAGCAGCTAAAATAGTGTGATTGTCCAGCTTAAGTAAGTTCAGTATTGATTCATTCTGTTGTAAATATCATTAGTTATTAATTTAATTCATTTATCTATACTAAAAACGTACGATAATTTTCTTCCAAAGCTTCTGGTACGATACTTGGACATTTCCAATCTGTCATTCAATGTAACAACTGAAATAAACTAAATAAAAAAGTGGTAAAAATGTCAATCTATAAGACTAAAAATGTCATTTTTTGATCTGAGAATAGCTTTCTTATGTGTCATATGTTCATACATTAAGGGACTGATACAGCAGCTAAAGTTTGTTGTTGGAAAGTCCATGCCCATCTTTTTGTATAACAAAATTTCATTAAATGTCTCACACAATATCATATGTTCACTCCAAGCATCTATTAACCAAAAGCAAATCAAGGCCATATTCCCATCTTTTGGAATTTGTGATATATGTTTTGACATAGTTTAAAAATGTTTTTTCCTTTCAAAGTTTCACTGAGTAATCATAAGATGCACAATCCAGCACACTATCTTCGTCCTCCTGAATGTGTCTGTGAAGTTTCAGCTCAAAATACCTCATAGATTTTTTATTAATAAATTTTTTAACTGTCTATTTTGGGGCATCATTAAATATGTGCCGATTCAGCACGCGTCTCCTTTAAATCTCGCGCTCCCCGCCCCCCGAGCTCTTGACTCTCGTGGCTAAAGCTAACATTACACACTGTTGGAGAGATTTATAAAGAATGAAGTTGTGTTTATGAATTATACAGACTGCAAGTGTTTAAAAATGAAAATAGCGACGGCTCTTGTCTCCTGTGAATACAGTAATAAACGATGGTAACTTTAACCACATTTAACAGTACATTAGCAACATGCTAACGAAACATTTAGAAAGACAATTTACAAATATCACTAAAAATATCATGATATCATGGATCATGTCAGTTATTATTGCTCCATCTGCCATTTTCGCTGTTGTTCTTGCTTGCTTACCTAGTCTGATGATTCAGCTGTGCACAGATCCAGACGTTAATACTGGCTGCCCTTGTCTAATGCCTTGAACATGGGCTGGCATATGCAAATATTGGGGGCGTACATATTAATGATCCCGACTGTTACGTAACAGTCGGTGTTATGTTAAGATTCACCTGTTCTTCAGAGGTCTTTTAAACAAATGAGATTTATATAAGAAGGAGGAAGCAATGGAGTTTGAGACTCACTGTATGTCATTTCCATGTACTGAACTCTTGTTATTCAACTATGCCGAGATAAATTCAATATTTCATTCGAGGGCACCTTTAAGCATTGATAGGTGAAACAACAAACAGCCACCCACAAATAGACAAAGCAAACATATAAACAAAGCATCAGCTGTCTTTGAGTTCACAAGAACAACGGTTAAAGTTACTCGTCAGGCTACAGAAGAATACCAAAATTCCTCCGTTAAATTAGGTCTAATACATCGAGAGTCACGCAGAGCTATAACAACCCAGACACAACATATAATTGTGAATAACATGCCTTACCTTAACACAGGCCTGGGGTCAGTTTACTTTGCTGTTCGAGTTAATATGCACTAAACATGAGTGGAATTAGCACCGCAGCGCCCCCACACCTTGATGCTCATGACAAGAATAGCATGTATAGTTATCTTTATTGAAGTGAATTAGGTTTAAATCACTGTCATGCATGAATGAATATTTTTGCAATTTTACACATAATAATCCACGATGATCACATTATGTCAAAATAACACATTGTCAATATTTTTTGAGACCCCCCCAAAATTTCACAAATCATGTTTTCAGGGGAGCCCATGTCTTATTAAGGGAGCCGAGCTCCACCATAGTTTGCACCCTGGCAACAAATAACAAATACAAATCTTGTATATGCAACATTTTATATCCCCAATCACTCTCTTTCTTTAGGGGAAGTTTAAACGTGGGATTCTGGAAACGATCTTTACCGGAACCCGTTGTGTCGGGAAGAAAATCACTATATGTGGATAGCGGGTGAACACAGAGTGAATTTTAGGCAGGAGCAGGTGCATGCAGAATAGAACCTTGCGGAAGCGGGACGAAGAAAACAGTCCCACGCAGACCTCTATGTCCAAACACCATGAAAAAGTGAATTTTGCATAATAGGTCCCCTTTAAGTGTTAGTACATAGTAGTTAAAAGGTTAGTTCACCGAAAAATTATATTTCTGTCATTAAGTGACATGAGGGTGAGAACTTAATGACAGAAATTTCATTTTTGGGTGAACTAACCCTTTAAAGCCACCAAAAATAAAACACAAATAGAATTTAGTAGAACGGTACAAACATGAAAGATTGATGAAAGTCATTTTATGGGACAGAGTACATAGAAACAGATCTTCAAAGTAACAACTGCACATGTTCACTTTTTATGGTATAACAGCACACAATACCAAACCATCTTAATCACAAATCAAAATGTAATCACAAATGTAAATTAAAATGTAATTTAAAATGGAGATGAGCTATGTGACACAAAATAACACTTCATGATCCCAGAACAGTCATAACAATATGTGTAAACTAACATATTAGTCATACTACAGTCCTCTGTGCTTAAAATTATTAAAAGTTATTTAAACATCTACTACTTGAAAAATGGTTCTTCATGCAACACTGACATTTGATTCCAAATCTGTGTTTTACAGTGGTCAACATTTGGATCAAACAAGTTTATCAAAGTTGACCTAAGAAGAAGGTTTTAGGACAACTCTGATGAAAGACTTTAATGCACTTCAAATGTTGACTGTAGTATTTAGCTGAAAATAGTTTAAGAGCTGAACATATTCTGAATCACTGTGACCATTTGTGTACCAAAGTCCAGATAGTGGGGGGGTGTTTATTATGATAATAATGTGACTTATTCATGTTTCCTTATTATTATTAAAAATTTTATTACATAAACTGTGGTGCATGTAACTGTGGAACATGTCACAAAAATGCATGAATTTCATGTTTTTAACATTGTACATTAACATTACATTGAAGGTCAAAATGGCTGGAGTGACCTTCTGCGCCTCCACTGTGCGATTGTGCTGCTGTAATTTAATGTGCTGAGTAATGTAAATATTCCCACCATGTCCGATATTAAAATCAGTGCAACACACTTTGCAAAAGACATGGGCATTGTCGATATGGCTTCGAGATATGAAAGTAAATTCTTCTGTCCAGCTGTTCTTCAATTTACATAAATATTTAGTTTTTTTCTCTGGAGCAGCCTTCTCCTCCCATTTCTACCAGTGATGCTCGATTCAACTTCCTGCATCTACTGCCTGCGCAGATATCAACAGCACAACTGGGTGGTAGGTTGCCAGATTGAGGTCACAAAAGTTGAAATTTGTATTTTTTTATATCGATTGTGTAATTGTAAACATTTACTTTATTCTGTATATGATCTATGATCCACGTGGCTGGTGTTGTTAAACTCATTGCTGAGCTCCGCGCTGAAACCGATCATATGCGCGCTCCACATATTAACAAGTGTTTTTAATAACAGTTGTATTTTTCATGTGATCATATTCAAACTCTAGTTCTGACCGCATCGTGAGCAAAACACAAACAACACATGTGCTGCTGTGCTGAGGGAAACATACATATGGCTCGCGTGTTTGAACGCAGAGGTGAATGAACAGCACTTTTGTGACATTTGAATTCTCTGCTGTAATGCGATCTCATGCGAACATATTTTCCATTTGTGCTGGTAGATTACAGCAAAACAATCCACATGCACACAAACCTCTGCTCTGGAAAACACATTTTTTGTGTCGTAGCACTGAGGAAACAAACACCTATGACCCATGTCTCTGAATGACAACAATAGAGACCGAGGCGAGAGAAGTGATACTTCCTCATGCATAATACCGCAATTATAATCTTATGCATACTACAGCCCAGTGATTGGATTGAATGAGCTTTTGTCATAAATAAATTCAGAGAAGCCTCAAAAACGGTTGACGTCAGCATGTTCGAGCAGCCCATACTGGAGCCAATCAGCACTCCGGATCTTGCCGGTGGTACACGATGACGTCAGGATTTGTGACATTGCTCAGATTTTTCATTTCAAATCGGAAGACAGAAATCACTCTGAAATATGCAAAAATAACTAATTTTAACTTATGAATAGCATTAATGAGTACCTTTAGTGTTTTCAGTGATGTACAGCCTATACATATCTGTTCACAGCTCAAAAAATGTGTTCTGGGGTTTCATGACTTTGCTGCTTATTTCTGTTACTTTTAACATTTTCATGGCAAAAGTCTGATTACACTGTATTCAGCACAAACTCTCCTACAATAATATGTGAGCAGCATGTATATATAAAGCTTGTAGTTTTGAGAAAATGACGTTTATGCATGGTTTGTGAAAAAAAAAAAAAATGTAAGTCACTGAAATAAGGCCATAAAACCCCATACTGAATATTTGTTCACAAGACTTTTGTATAGGCTAGATTTTTTGCTTCAAATCAATGTGAAAATCATACTTCCCACTCATTTACATAAAACAATTGTAATGTCTGAGATAAAACAGACACAAATCATGGACCCACTTTATGTCAAGTGGCCTTAACTACTATGTACTTACATTTAAATTAATCATTTGATACAATGCACTTATTGTGTACATACATGTAATTACATCTGTACTTAATTTCTGTAATTACATTTATAATTACACTGTTGACCCATTCCTTAACCCTTACCCCTACCCTTAAACCTACCCATACCACCAAACCTGTCCCTAACCTTACCCATATCCACCTCAATAGCAGCAAAAGTGTTTTGCAATTCAATATACTTTAAGAATATCCTGTAAGTTTTAGAGCTGAAAACTTCCTTGTTAGTTCAATAAAAGCTTTAATTGACACCAGACCCAGAAAACGACAGGATTTATAAAGTGGGGATCTATGACGTCAAAGGGCAGCAAGCACCGCCTCTGCAAAAGAAGATCAACGCCTACTTTAATTAACTCTTAGAATTAATTCATAATCAATACTGAGTGTTCACAGGATGAACTGATTGATTGATTATAAGTTTAATGTAGCTATATCAAGCTAATCTGATTAACTGATTCAACTATTCACAATTAACCATAATTAATAATCATAATGAGTTATGAGTAATTATTAATATTTCCCCTTTGAGCTAATTTTGCTACACAATATATTTATTTAAAATTTGTAAGATATGTTTTGTGTCAGAAGGCTGTATGTGGGGAAGGCGTGAGTAGTATTACCATACACCATGTGTCAAAATGATTTATAGGTTTGACCTTCCGTTTCCAGACTGTTTGTGTTTATGACCCCATATGTTTTTGTGATCAGGAAGTGAATGGTCTGGAATGTTAAGAGGGCAAATATTGTCTCTTAATGGAAAAGGCGTAACTGCAGTCTAAGTGGAAAAGAGGGGGTACGCAGAAGGATGTTTAATTCCTCAGGGGGTATGACACTCTTAAATGTTTGAGACCCTCTGAAGAATTGCTACAGTGCTACTGTTAAGAATGCAATGTCAATACAGCCTCTTACCTTGTTTCAAATTTCTTATAAGCTTTATTGAACTGCTCTAAAGAGAAAAATTATAATTAATATTTTTGTCTAAAGACTACATAAAATAGCTACCAAAATTAATGTTGGTAACTGCAGTTTGACTAAAAGTAATGACTAAAAGTTGAATTTTTGTCAACTAAAACTCTGAAAGACAAAAATGACAAAAATGTGAGTAAGACTAATAAGCATTTTCATATGAAGATGAAGACTAAATCAAAAATGGGTGGGGGTTACTTAGATGATACTTTGGCTCCGGGCTCTAGGGACTTTAGCCTCTAGCCTTTGCTCTGGGTCACTTCCCTCTTCTGCTGTTTCCTTCTCCCTCTGAAGTCACAACGCCTCCATGCTCTACCCCCGGAAGGAGAGGGAGTGCAAGAGGTGGTGCTTGCCTTCTGCACTCGTCTCCAGCCCTCAGACTGGGATGGACCAGCCCCCTTCATGACTCGAGGCTTGGCCTTG
This sequence comes from Megalobrama amblycephala, assembly GCF_018812025.1. Lineage (NCBI taxonomy): Eukaryota > Metazoa > Chordata > Actinopteri > Cypriniformes > Xenocyprididae > Megalobrama > Megalobrama amblycephala. The sequence continues at coordinate 243,282 of NC_063059.1, read as the reverse complement.
GACCGGTGCGGTATGCAGGTCTTCAAATCTGCTGAGCGTGCCTTCACCTCCTGAAACTTCCCAACCACTGTCTCAACGGCTGTGCCAAAAAACTCGGAAGGCAAGACCGGCACATAGAGGAGAAAGTTCCTCTCTTTCTCCCCAATGTTGGCCAGGTTTACCCAGAAATGCCTCCCCAAAACCACCATGGCCGCCATAGATCGACCAATCCGTGGTACGGCGCAGCTTCTCTACCACCTCGGGGGGGGGGGCCCTGGTCCTGATCCAGGTCCTTCAGCAGGTTAGCATGGTAAGCTTACAACACAGCCATTGTGTGCAAACCTGCTCCAGCCTGACCCGCTGCTGCATATGCTCTGCTATTCAAGCGTGATGTAAGATGCAGCGGCTTGGTTGGCAGAGACACCGTCTTCAATGCGGATGCTTTGCCAATCGAAAGATAGCTTGCGAACATCTGTTCAATCTTTGCCATCAACGCATAACCATATTCCTGCACCCCCTCCACATCAGCATAATTTGCCTGTGGATGTGAGCAGAATATAGCTTTCCTCAAGATCTCCGCACCTCAGCGTGAAGATCTGGGAGAAAGGGAAGACTTGTACAAGTTGGGCGGTTATGTCCTGACAAGAAGCGTTCATCAAAGTGGCTACGAGGGAGTTCACGCCTCTTGCACTTCCACGGCAGATCTAATCTTTCAGTAGCATGAGACAAAGTCCAACAGCTCTTCATATGCAGGGCAGGTGGGCTGCGAGTGCTCATACTCATCCTCAATCTCAACAGCCTCTGCCTGCTCTTCTTGGCTCGAGGTGAGAAGTGCTCTCAAGATCAGATGACGTGAGAGATAACACATCATCATCCAGCAGCTTGTTCTTGCCAGCCGCCGATGACAGAGAAAGATTCATACCTCTTTCAAAATCGTCAGCGAGCTCCTCCTGCGAACCCCACGAGTGCAGTTTCCTACTCGCCTCAGTTGAAGTAGGTCCTGAACCGCGAGGTGCAGATGGCTGTCCCAATTCCCTCAGGAAAAGGGACAGACAAGAGCACAACTTCCTCAAAGGGAAGCGCACGTGATGCAAGCAAACAGCCCCTCATGGACTGAGCGTGCATGCTCCTCACCCAAACACATAACAAACATATCATGTGTTTCCTCAGGTGTCAGAAAACTCATAGTGCTAGTGCTGGCCATAGTTTGACTATCAAGACACAGACTGAAACTGATTGTCTCCTGAAGACAGAAAGATGATTATGTATTTTACAGGTGGCCTTTTATACCCTCTGCTGCACCTGCTGTGACGTCATGTGCTGCCACCTGCCAACGTCAAATTAACTGTCATGTTTAGATTCATGATTCAGACACTGCCGAAGGCATTCCCCATAGCACCCTCTAAGGGATGCAGCGCAAGTTCCCATTTGAAAGATAACTTGAAGTTGTCATGTGACCTTATAATGGGTGAAATAACTGAACCAGATGCTCAAACATTCTTGAAGAACACCATGTTCTGTTAATTATGGATTGTGACGAGCAGGGCGGGCGAGAGCCGTGAGGGAACGGCGCGAGGCCGGTGACGCGAGAGTTAACGAGCTCCACCTGTGAGGTGCACTGGCCTTGAGTCTCTCACGGAGGAGCTCCGGGGGCATAAAAGGAGGAGCGACATCAGTGAAGGACGAGAGAGGACCAGGCCTGGACTTTATTTTATGTTTTATTATGTTTATGTTTATGTTACTTTCGTTTTGTTCTTTGTTTATTTTATATTAAAGTTTTGTTGAATGTTCGCCGGTTCCCGCCTCCTTCTTCCCGTACATACAAACTGTGTTACATTGGTGCCGAAACCCGGGAGGAAGGAGGGATATGCTGTCGGAGAGCCCTCGCTGCTGAGGGGGATCGCGGTGCTGCGGAGTTTGGGCAGCGCAGGAGTGAAGACCGCGAGAGGCTGCCCGAGGCAGTGGTACTGGAGCCTTGTGAAAGGTGGGACAGAGACCCGGATGCCGTGCTCCTGGGATGAGGTGGGGTGGCTGCGGTCCTGGAGGGAGTGGAGGAGTGCCGTCGTCCGCCGTGGGCCGGAGCCTGCTACCGTCCGCCATGAAGGGGAGGAGCAGGGGACGGCGGACTCACTGCCGGCTGCCCTCAACCGGAGGAGCCATCGCCGGCCGCCAGGAGGCGGTCAAGGATCGGGCCGTCCACCGAGCGTCCAGTGCCACCGCATGGCACCGCGAGGAAGAGCAAGTCGCTGATGGACATTATATAAGGGGAATGTGCGAGCAGGAGTGTCAGACAGGGAGTAATGATAAACATCACAATCGCCATCTATAGTAGCCATCGTAATGTCTGTTATGAGAGCGGTGTCCTTTGTGTGTGTAGTGCCAGACCTGAAGCAAGAACAGACATGAAATCCTCTGAAGCCTCAGAAATCTGCTGTGCAAGGGAGAGCTGTGAGTGCAAGGTGCACCCCATCTTTGCTTAGTTCGATTCACTTTTACAATTGGTTAACATGTATGTATTTATGATGTATTTATTTATGCACACTGTTGTGAATTCTTTATATTATGTTTTTTCAATATTATCTGCTGCTGTGTTCTGAATCTGTTAAGGGTTTGTATTAATTATTCTACATATGAAAATGACGTACTACGCAATTAGTAGTGAATACTGTTTTGGCGTAAGTGACGCATACTCAGTTACGCATACGATGCCGTCAGTATATGACACATTTTCCACCCGTGCAGCATCTTTGATTGCAGGACAAAGTTATTGACAAAGTAAGTTTATTTCCTGACTTTATGTTTGACATACTGGATGTTTATACTACTGAGACGATCTCTAACATTAAGCCGTGTTTTGAGATCTTCATGATTATTTGTTGGTCATGTGAAACGCACGTGAAAGTGCTGTTAGCATCACGTCTTATATTGCTGTACCTTGTTTAAGTATGTTTATGATTCTGTATAATATATATTTGTTATACTTTAAAACCATGAGGACACTGTTAATGTACCTCACATTATTTATATGCTCTTACATATTCTGTTTACTTGGTTGTTATTCTGCTAATCGCACTTTGAGAACGTTTATATTGTTTAATTTATAGTTTGCTGTTTTATACAACAGTATGTGGATATTTCTGTTTGTATTTAGTTATTTACTGCTGTTTACTTATTTATTAATTACAGAAACTACCTAAAAAGCATAATATGTGTATATGGTCCCATATGTGATTCTTATATGTTCCAACAGAATATTATAAGGGACATATATGCTGCAAAAACTGCATATACAAATTGCATAATATTTATGTATTTTCAATCCTATATGTCATATGTCCCACATATAACTAAAGTCTTACAGATTTTCATGATGTAAAAACATAGGAAAATAATGCAAATTTAAGGCCTATGAATGTCCACCATATCTCTTAAGATGTGTATAAAACATATTGCATCAGTATAAGGCTGTACTTCACTCATGCCCTCGCTCTTATCTTGTCCTAAGTGGAGCCCTACATATATTAATTACAAAATTAACATTTTAATTACAAAACTAATTAATTAGATTAACATTTTAACATGGGATGACACTTGGTGACTTTAGTTGCATTAGCTCTGTGAACACAAAAATCATGGACATGATTCAGATATGTTAAAGGGTCAGGAGAAAAAGTCACACTTGGCTCCTTTGCGGTTAAAAATGACTGCCATAGGAAATTAATGGGAAATACAAAAACATACAAAAACTCCGAGAATGTTTTGGTGGTACAAACTACAATTTTTTTTTTTTTAATTAACCAATTAGTAATGTACAAACAACATGGCATTATTAACACACTGTTGCATTACAAATTACAGAACAGGTGCATGAGAGAATACAATATAACATAAGCAAAAATATATAAAAATAAATAATAATTAAATAACATCTAATAAAGGGGGCTAGGGTTTTTCTATTAAATCATATTCTTCTATAATGGAGAAAAGCTTTATTGCATTTTTCTTTTTCATCACTTGGAGGGCTTTTATATAAGAAAAAAAAAAAAAAAAAATCATTATGAAATGCATAAAACATTGGTTTCACCTTCAAGTACTTGGATTTGTGTATATAAAATTTTCCCAGCATAAGAATGTTGTTAATCAGGAAGTCATTTTTGTTACTGTTCATTATAAGTCCATAAGTGATGTCCTTTAGAGTGAAGTTTCCAAGGTGAGGCACCTTTGGATAAAGCCAGTCATGAATATCAGACCATAAAGCCTCCACATACATACAATGAAAAAATAGATGATCTGTGGTTTCTATATCATCACAGAATATACATTTATTAGAATCAAACCCAAACCTAAGTCGTAGGAATTCACTGGATGGATATATCCCATTTAAAATTTTAAAAGGTACAAACTACAAATAAACCACTGTGCAGAAAAAAAGTGCACAACAATGAAGGGGTCACGCTCTAAAATATCAAGAGTGCAAAACAGACACATTACACTAGTGTGTGACTATAAAACAGAGCAAGTTTTTACAAATGGGAAATAATCAAGAAAATCAAGAATTCAGCCGCTCTGCAGGAATATGCACTATGCAAAAAACAGCAAGAAGTTTACACACGCACACAAATGAACTGGTGTGGCTGTAACAATTATGGTAACATTGAGCTTTTAAAGACTTTAAAAAGAGGTTGAAATCAGATCTGATTCTGGCCCAGATTAATTGATGTGTAACCCGGGTAACCTAAGAAAAGGAAAACAAATTCTAGAAGAAATAGAGATTCATCCAATCACTGATTCGTGCTGCAATGAGAGACACCCCTAAGAGCCAATAGTAGCGGCGCATTCATAAGTCCCGCCCACTGGTCTCGCCGGCGCTGCTTTCAGCGTGAGCAGATGAGAGAGAGAGAGAGAGTCAGAGGAGATCAGCACAGACGGACCAGACAGTTTCTCCAGAAAATCCACTCATCTAACTGGAGATGTGATCGAGTGCACTGAAAGTGGAGCTTTTGAAGTCGACGCGTCAGCCTGAAGTGATGTCGCCGGAGACAGAGAAGAGAGAGACGGAGCGGATCCCAGAGTGTTGAAGCACTGTGAGTAATCTTCCTTGTGTGAATAAAGATATGATTCTATTCTGCTTTAGGGAGTGAAATTCCAGATATTAATAATGTAAATGACATGTTGAAGTTTCTACAATGATTGATTCTGAGCCGTTTTGAGTAGGCCGCGTGCGCACAGCGCGAGCTGAACTGATTAGCACATGGGCTAAAGCTAACACGCGTAAACATGATAATTGTGTCATGAAATGAGATAAAGAGTTATATATTAGTGTCTATTAATGTTTAATTTGATTGTGTCAATTTGAGATATTCATATGATTTATGGAAATGTCTGAATCAAAAGTTAATTGTTGTGTTTTGCAAGGCCTTACTTTCTTTCCATGGGTGTGAACGTGATGATTATAGTTTATTCTGGTCAATAAACCGAAATATAACTTTCACTTTACAACTTTTAGCAATTTATAACTAAACCATCACTGATTAAACATAGTTACTAGCTTCTTATTGTTCAGTTTATTTAATTGAAGTACCTTACTACACTAAAAATATGGTTTAAATAACGGCTAATATGCCCTTACTAGCCTATTTAAGTTGATCATTAATTACTAGTGTGTATGTGTGTAACATGCGTAATTGTGGACCTTTAAAATAAAGTATTAACATATCTCCTTTGAGATCTGCCGCCCTCCCCTTCGGGTACAGTCATTTATGTTCATCTGTTTACATTTATTGAGGAAAGAAGACAAATATCTAAGAAAATGAATGCGTAGCATTTCCATCTCTTGTTTCTTGTTTCTTGACAGACCGAAAGGAAAAGGACAGTGATTCCCAAACCACAGAGAAATGAATGACTGTTGATGAGGATCAAGCACAACCTCGACAGAGACTCAGAAGAGGCTGAAAAAATGGAGGAAAACGAAAAATTGAGAAACGATGACAAAAAAGTAAGAAAAATGCACATACTTTACTGTTGTGGTGAATCAGCAGCCAGCTATCAAACTGTTTGGTGGATTACTTTAGTAGTTTTTACTGTCTTTGCACTTCAAACTTTCAATTTTTTTGTAGAACTGCTATTGCTTCAATATTATTATTCAACTTGCTATGTAAAGTTAAGACAAAGAATTTAATAATTATTGGTAATTAATTGCATTATCAAGTATATGACAAGAAACCTGAAAGTTTTCCAACCTCTAACATCTGGCATGATGGCTTTGTAAAACGCATCATTAACATTAAATTCATCAGCTGAGATGACCATATGTACACATAGTAAATAGGTGTAAGAGATTGCTTTATCATATTTTATTTTGCTATATTTTTGTTGCTAGAGCTACCAAATCTGTTAAATGAAGTGAAGATGGCCCTGAAGTCTCAGTGTTCGTCAGCATCAGTCACATGACTTGGAAGATGGGACAGGATTTGCCACAGAGTAATTACAGACCCCTACCAACAGAACAGGAAGTGTACTAGATTATCTAGTCAATGAAGTGCTGAAACCCTGTTGTTGTTGCTGTTATTACTATATTCAATGTGATCCAGATGGAGTTAAGTTTAGGTTAAAGGATTAGTTGATTTTCAAATGAAAATTAGCCCAAGCTTTATTCACCCTCAAGCTGTCCTAGGTGTATATGACTTTCTTTTTTCTGATGAACACAATCTGAGAAATATTAATAAATATCCTGACACATCCAAGCTTTATAATGGCAGTGAACGGGATCAATGAATATAAGGCTGAAGAAAGTGCCTCCATCCGTCATAAACGTACTCCACACGGCTCCAGGGAGCTTAATAAAGGCCTTCTGAATTGAAGCAATGCATTTGTGTTAAAAATTTAACAATATTTAACAAGTTATGCAGTAAAATATTTAGCTTCCGCCAGACTGCAATCTATATTCAAGTTACGAAGTAAATTGGAATCACGTCAGTTACAGTTTTTTCCGTAAGTTTAATAGGAAAGGTGTAGGATGTCGCATAAGCTTTGTGAACTGCAAGAGTTTTACACTTTCTTCGTAACTTATAATATGGATGGCGGTCTGGTGGAAGCTAGATATTTTACTTCATAACTTGTTTAAATATGAATATTTTTTTACACAAATGCATTGCTTCGCTTCAGAAGGCCTTTATTAGGCCCCCAGAGCTGTGTGGAGTACGTTTATAATAGATGGATGTGGATGGAGGCACTTTCTTCAGCCTTATACTCATTGATCACTATCACTGCCATTATAAAGCTTGGATGCGTCAGGATATCTATTAATATTTCTCAGATTAGGTTCATCAGAAAGAAGAAAGTCATATACACCTAGGATGGCTTGAGGGTGAGTAAAGCTTGGGATAATTTTCATTTCAAAGTGAAATAATAAGTTTCTTGCTCAGTGCCACAATAGTGTCAATTCTTGTCAAACTCACAACTTTCTGGTTCATTTGGAAGTCCAGATCCCCAAACATGCTGCTGTTGATTTGTCTAACTTGATATGTAGTCATGGACTGTGGGCCACTTTGCTTCCTAACATAAGCAATGTTTTGCCTTTTATTTGTTTGTCTCACAGGAGCAACGTTGCAGAAAGTGTCCTCATGTGGTGACCGCCAGCATTGGTACAGCAATTAATGCCAAACTTACTGAAATTAGAGGGAAGAAAACACAAAAACATCAACGGTCTTTGATGATTGATAGCCGTGACAGTGTGTTCAAGGTATTTTGTTGTTGTTGTTGGAGTGTGTGTGTGTGTGTGTGTGTGTGTGTGTGTTTTGCCTTTGCAAAGTTCAGTTTGATATCAAGTTGTAATTTTAAATTACTCTTGTGGAGTATAATTTGATTGTCTTGTTGATTGTGTTGAAATAAAAGTATTTCTGATGTAAATTTGTGCAAGTAATTGACTGAAATCATATATGATTTGTATATGCAGAGATATTGTAATATTGACTGAAATCATAAAAGATATTTATATGTAGAGATATGAGGTATTAGGTGGAAACATATAAAGTTTGAAGAACAGACACACAATTTACCTATTAAAAACATATATAATCTGTATAAAATTCATATGAGCAAATAATGCAAAATTTAAATGAATCCTATATGACTTGCATATGATTCAATCAAGAATTTTAAATGATTTGTATAGGAAATTTACTGATATTCATACACATTTTCTACTAAAATCATATACTATTACATACTGTTGTCATGTAAAACTCATATAAGAATTTTGCAGTATTCATATATGACCTAAAAATCCCATACATGTTTTATGTGTGCTTTTTAGTATGAAAGTGGCCATAATCGGTCTGATTTTGTATATGACATGTATTGGACTTATATGAAACACATAAGGAAATTCTGGCTGATTTGATTAAAGAATATATATGGTTGCTGTATATGAAACATACAGGTTTTTTTCATATGGGGTGAAACCCTGCACAAAATAAAAGGTGGAAAAGATATGATGACTCCTACCCCCTGATCAGAGTGCTGAAGTGGTTAAGACCATTAAAGAACTGGCATTCAGTGGGGCAATCCCCAACACACACGCTATCATTTTGTGTCAGAAGTCGCAATGGGACATTGATATAGAAATACAATTTTGGGCCAGATACATGTTTTTTCTGATTTGTGTTTGATAAAGTTTCACACTACCTCATTGTTATTGTGAAATAAAAAATGTGTTGTTGTGATGCTTTTTAATTTGTTGTGACAAATTTCACTAGTCAGTTCAGATATACACTGCATAGCGCTCTCTCCCTGATCATCACTCCTCTTGAGTAAGTTCAAATCAATACAAATTGAATAAACATGGAATAACAGCATGCCTACATTGTAATTTTAATTATATACTTATGTTTTAATAAATCTTTAATGAAATTCTGTCTATAAATTTGTTTGACAAAAAAAAAAAATCTTGTTACAAGTCTCGTTATAACCCCCAAGCCTGTCTTTGTATTATTGTACAAGTTATTTGTAAATATCAATACGTACCCAGATCACTGCCCAACTCCATGTAATATACAATCATCCACAGTGTTTGAAGAAATAAAGCTGCACAGGTCCATCCTGCTCTATCTGTACATTAAGAAGTGTTAGAGATACATTAATCAAAGTGCAAGCCTTCTTCATTTTCTGATCTTTAAAAATGTAAACACATAAATGAGCATTGGCACTAATTACTTTTGTGAACTTTTAAATTTAAAAAAAAAAAAAAGTTTAAATAGCATACTGTTCATAATCATAATAATAGTCCTACCTGTTTCATTTTTCATTGAAGAAATGTAGAAAGAGGTCTGTACTGCTTCCATTAAAAACATAAGGATTATCCATACCATTTTATCAAGAAAATATAAACCTGAAAATATTTTTAGAAAAGTTTGTTCAATGAAATCTGTTAATAGACCTGCATGAACTGAGTTAACTTGATTTTTAAAACTCTGAATATTAAAGGCAAATAAACTAATGTTAAAGATGATCAGGTACATTACTGTAAAAGAGTAAACATTTCCCAAAGCACAAACCACTATACTGTAAGTGTAAAGTACTCATTCAGTAGGACTGAGAACTTCTGTATTTAAAATTCAGATTTGAAACTGCTTAACTAATATTTTGAATAGGGATTTCACAATATCAGATTTTCAACTACACAATTATTGTGGCAAAAATAATTCACAATAACAATATATTGCAATATCTCTAGAAATCTTGATATATATTTTTTAAAGTAAATAATGCTATCAGTCACCTTATTTATTGATTTATTTATCAAATTGATCACACCATTTCATACAAAAGGAACAATTCCCCTTAACAGAGACTAAAATGCTAACCATTTTTTTGCTTAGCAATATTGATGGGTGATTTTGAAGCACTGCTTTGTGAAGGTTTAAAACCTTTGTTGACATTTGATTGACAAATTTGTGTAATTAAAAGGAAGATTAGTAGTTAAAAGTCTCTTACTGTCAGGAAGTGAACACAGAGAGAGGATCCAAGTGCAAGTAAAATAATATTTATTGACAGAATACGCTGTACAATAACTTCACTCCAAACGGGCAGTCGCTGCAGAGACTGAGGCGTGCTGAAGCAATGGCGTGCAGAGGCAGAAGAACAGGGTGGCGCAGGGCTGCAACGGGTATCAGAAACCAAGGAATAATCCAACCCAGACGCGGGCACAAGACGACAGTCCATATAATCCACCCAGACGCGGGCACAAGACGACAGTCCATATAATCCACCCAGACGCGGGCACAAGACGATAGTCCAGAAATCCAGGAAACAGGAAGTGAAACACAGAACACACAACACCAGGACAGCCTGCAACGAACTGAGAAAGACACCATGTAGACACGCACAATATGTAGCACACACAGAACAAGACACGGCTGGCAGCACATCACAATCAGACAGGTGGGTGACGCCCACACAATCACTCACTCACAGGCAACACACACTACAACCACACGAGGGCGAGTAAGTGAACCCATGAACCATGACAGTACCCCCTCTCCTACGAGCGCCTCCTGGCGCTCCCAGGAGAGCTTACCTGTCGATTGTAATCATCAATAAGAGAGTGATCCAGGCTGTCCCTGGCAGGAACCCAACTCCTCTCCTCCGGACTGTAACCTTCCCAGTCCACCAAGTACTGGAATCCCCTCCGCCTAGCGTCCAAGATACGACGGACCGAATAAGTAGGTTCCCCATCTACGAGTCGCGCGGGGGGAGGAACCGGAACCGGCGGATTAATGTTGGAATGAAAAACAGGTTTAATTTTAGACACGTGAAAGACGGGATGAATTCTGCGGTACGCTGGGGGAAATTTGAGGCGGACAGTCACCGGGCTAAGAATCTTGGTGACCGTAAACGGGCCAATGAATTTGGGTGCTAACTTGTTACTCACGGAGCGGAGCGGAATGTTCTTGGATGAAAGCCACACTTTTTGACCAACGACATAAACGGGAGGCTTCAGCCGGTGGCGGTCGGCCTGGGCCTTGGTGCGCGCTCCCACCTGAAGACTCTTGGGCTCTTCTCCACGTGTGACGACACCTCTGGACGAAGGCGTGAGCGGAGGGGACCGCGACTTCGGACTCCAGACTGGGAAAGGCAGGTGGCTGGTAACCTAGACTACACTGAAAAGGCGACAGGCCCGTAGCCGACACTGGTAACGAGTTGTGCGCGTACTCCACCCAAGGAAGCTGCTGACTCCAGGAGGAAGGATTCTGAGCTACCCGACATCGCAACGTTCTCTCCAAATCCTGGTTGGCTCTCTCAGCTTGCCCGTTCGTCTGGGGATGGAAACCAGATGACAAACTAACCGTCGCCCCCAGTAAACGACAAAACTCCGACAAAACTAAATTGGGATCCCCTGTCAGAAACCACGTCTACTGGGAGGCCATGGATACGGAAGACGTGATTAATGACAGTAACCGCTGTCTCCTTGGCAGTAGGTAATTTGGGCAAGGGGATGAAATGTGCCGCCTTCGAGAACCGGTCCACTACGGTCAAAATCACCGTATTGCCCTGTTAAGGAGGGAGGCCTGTAACGAAATCTAGCGCTATGTGGGACCAGGGTCTCGAAGGGACAGACAGCAGTTGAAGGAGCCCCTCTGGGGAACGACTGGAAGTCTTCCCACGAGCGCAGACAGAGCAAGACAAAACAAAATTGCGAACGTCGCGAGCCATGCAGGGCCACCAGAATCATTGCTTAACCAAAAAACTGGTACGACTAACCCCTGGATGACAAGCCAGATTGGAATCGTGGCCCCATCGGATAAAATCAGAACATAACCCCTCTGGCACAAATAACCGACTCGGTGGGCACCCGGGCGGAGGCGTTACCTCTTCTAAGGCCGTGCGGACCTTCGACTCGACCTCCCATGTAAGTGAAGAGACAATGAGTCTCTCAGGTAGAATACACTCGGGAGTGGACGGGCGCTCGGAACGGATCAAAAACACGAGATAACGCATCGGGCTTGATGTTTTTGGACCCGGGGATGGTAAGATAGAGAAAAATCAAAACGACCGAAAAACAGAGCCCACCGAGCCTGCCTAGAGTTTAGTCGTTTAGCGGATCTGATGTATTCAAGGTTCTTATGATCAGTCCAGACGATGAAAGGTACCCCCGAACCCTCCAACCAGTGACGCCACTCTTCCAAAGCTAGTTTGACCGCCAGCAGCTCCCTGTTACCAATGTCATAATTATGTTTGGTAGCGGTTAGACGATGAGAAAAAAAACGCGCAAGGATGCATCTTATCGTCCGCGGCGGAGCGCTGGGAAAGAACTGCACCTACCCCCACCTCTGACGCATCAACCTCCACCACAAACTGACGTGAAGGATCAGGGGCGACAAGAATGGGAGCCGAAACGAAGCGGCTTTTGAGGTTGGAGAATGCAGCCTCAGCTGCATCCGACCACCTGAACGCTGTTGCGGGGGAGGTCAAGGCAGTCAGAGGAGCGGCTAGTTTGCTGAAATTGCGAATAAAACGGCGGTAAAAATTGGCGAATCCCAAAAACCTCTGCAGGGCCTTGCGGGAATCTGGAATTGGCCAATCCACCACAGCCTTAACCTTGTCAGGATCCATGCGCACCCCCTCGGACGACACAATGTACCCCAAAAATGGAACTGACTGTGCATGAAAAACGCACTTCTCCGCCTTGACAAAAAGCCCATTCTCTAACAGCCCCTGGAGCACTCGTCTGACGTGTTGCACATGTTCCTGGAGAGAAGAAGAAAATATCAGTATGTCGTCCAGGTAGACATATATGAACTGATCGACCATGTCTCTCAACACGTCATTGACGAGTGCTTGGAAGACGGCGGGCGAGTTGGTTATGCCCTTCGGCCTTTCCAAGTATTCAAAGTGCCCTCTAGGGGTGTTAAAAGCCGTCTTCCACTCATCCCCCTCCTTAATGCGGATCAAATGATAAGCGTTGCGCAGGTCCAATTTCGTGAATATAGCCTGCAGCCGTTCAAAGGCAGAAGACATCAATGGCAAAGGATAAGTATTCTTTACCGTGATGTTGTTCAGTCCTCTGTAATCAATGCACAGCCGCAGAGAGCCATCCTTCTTACCCACGAAAAAAAACCCTGCCCCCGCGGGAGACGAGGAAGGGCGGATGATCCCAGCTGCCAGAGAATCAGAAATATATTTCTCCATGACCTCCCTTTCTGGATTAGAAAGTGAATATAACTTGCCTTTGGGCGGAGAAGACCCTGGAACTAAGTCTATGGCACAGTCATAGGGACGATGCGGAGGAAGAGAAGCAGCCCGGGACTTACTGAACACTTCCTTCAGGTCGTGGTACTCCTGGGGCACGTTTGACAGGTTCACCGACTCCTCCTGCAACACAGAACGAGACACAGAAGAACAAGCAGACAACAAACAAGACGCATGACAGTGCTGACTCCACTCCGCCACGGATCCCTGGCCCCACTCGATCCTGGGCTTGTGTTCCACCAGCCATGGATGTCCCAGGACGATGGGATGATGAACAGATCTGGAGAGGTAAAATGACAGCAGTTCAGTATGATTACCGGAAATGACAACGGTTATGGGCTCCGTGGCGTGTGTGATGGTGGGTAATTTCTGTCCGTTGAGGGCAAAAACAGATATGGCGCGATCCAGAGGGTGAATAGGAATGTGCAATTGTTTTGCCAGATCCCAGTCCATGATAAATCCCTCAGCGCCTGAGTCGACCAGAGCCTGGCAGATGTGATGTCCCGATACCCACTGCAGTCTCACCGGGAGGAGCATCGCAGACGAGGGTTTATCCAAGGCTAGACCGCCTGACAGTAACCTCGGTCCTACTGCCGGGCTTTGTCTTTTACTGGGCAGTCTCTAAGAAAATGTCCAGCTCCACCACAGTACAAATGGGCTCAGGATCGAACGGGGGGCCGACCGTGTTCTCTCCGCTGACTCCCACAGCATCCAGTTCCTCGAGGCGTGCTACAGGCTTCCTGCGTTCAGCGCGTTCGTGCAAACGGCCATCCACTCTCAGCGCAAGCTCAATCAGTCCGGTGGGTAGATCCAGAGAATAGATTTCTTGTTGCACATGGTCGGCCAGCCCATGCAGGAACATATCCCACTGCGCCTCCTCGTTCCATTTACACTCCGCTGCCAGGGTGCGGAACTCAATGGCGTAGTCGGAAACAGGTCGAACTCCCTGCCGCAGGTCCGCGAGCTTGCGCGCAGCCTCCCGTCCCGCCACCGACCGGTCGAACACTCACCTCATCTCCTGCGACAGGGACTGGAACGAGGAGCAGGATGGATGGTTGTTCTCCCACACCGCCGTTCCCCATAACGCCGCTCGTCCAGTCAATAACGTCATAACCAACGCGACTTTAGACTCCTCAGAAGAGAATGTGTTAGGTTGCAGAGAGAAATAAATAGAGCATTTTGACAAAAAAGCTCTACAATCATCAGGTTCTCCACCATACCTCTCTGGTGCAGGAATACGTGGTTCTTGTAGAGTGCTGGCAGATGAGTGGGGAACGGGCGGTGGGGCTGGCGCAGTGGGAGATGAAAGATGTGATACCTGGGTCGAGAGCTCGGCCACCTGCGCCACCAACGCTTGCACGGCACGAGCAGTGGCCATCACCTGCTCGTCCTGCTGATCCATCCGTTGAGCGTTCTTGCTCAAATACTCCTGAAGATCCGACGACCCTGCTGGATCCATTCTTGGTCAGTTCGTTCTGTCAGGAAATGAACACAGAGAGAGGATCCAAGTGCAAGTAAAGCAGCATTTATTGACAGAATACGCTGTACAGTAACTTCACTCCAAACGGGCAGTCGCTGCAGAGACTGAGGCGTGCTGAAGCAATGGCATAGAGAGGCAGATGAACAGGGTGGCGCAGGGCTGCAACGGGTATCAGAGACCAAGGAATAATCCAACCCAGACGCGGGCACAAGACGACAGTCCATATAATCCACCCAGACGCGGGCACAAGACGATAGTCCAGAAATCCAGGAAACAGGAAGTGAAACACGGAACACACAACACCGGGACAGCCTGCAACGAACTGAGAAAGACACCATGTAGACACGCACAATATATAGCACACACAGAACAAGACACGGCTGGCAGCACATCACAATCAGACAGGTGGGTGACGCCCACACAATCACTCACTCACAGGCAACACACACTACAACCACACGAGGGCGAGTAAGTGAACCCATGAACCGTGACACTTACTGACCGCTAAGAAAAGCCTTCCATAAACAGTAGGTGCTCAACAAAAAATGCCTATTACTGCAGCGAGACTCTGACAATACATACAACCCAGTCACATGTGACACTCATAAGGCTGTTGTAACCGATTATAAATGAAGATAAAATAATTAAATATATTACAATAAAAATGGTAACATAGTGTTATGACATTTAATCTTGGGTAATTATTTAGTCTATCATGTAAGTGCTTAATGTTCCAGCCATTTGACTACTGTTACAGTGAAACATAAGACTGTCAGTGCATTAAGTGTGCTTACAGTACTAGCCAGTATTTTAGATTATTATACGAGGTGTGCATTATGCCATAAAATAAAAAATAAAAAATAAAAAAAGGTGGATTTTTAGGCGGATCAGTGATAGCCTAATTTTCTAACACATGGATTTATTTACTTTGTCAGTGACCAAATCATTTAAAAATAAAACATTTGAAACTGCATTTAATATTTCACTTATGTATTTCAACAGCTCATGCATGCACATTGAAACATTTATTCCCGTACAACACAGAGCTCTGCCCATAATACGCAGAAAAATAGTGTCCATGAATTAAGAAATTGATCACTTTTTAATCATTCCTTTGTAAACGAACTAAGAAATTGGTCATCACTTTTTATTAAATTGTTGTAGGCTATTAGTTAAAATGTGAGAACATTGTATAATTCGTTATGATTTGAAAAATGAAGAAATGAATAAGTAGGTTAAAAGGTAGCCACAATTTAACTACAACAAATGAATTAAAATGCAGGGACAAATTATGTCCTCATGTTTTAACTAAAGGGAATGATTAATAAAACATGCTTCATTCTGAGTTTATATCTTTCCCTTTCGAAAGGGAACTCACACTGCATCCTAAGACACTTTGGGGAATGCCACTGGTATCTGAAGCAACTGTAAAATCACGGCAATCATACTGGCCGGTGACAGCCAATGATGTCATACTAATGCGACCAGAAAGTATACAAGGGCCACCTAAAGAACATGTCAACGTCTTTTCGTCTTCAGGGACTATTTGTTTAAAGCATGCTGTTTAATTCTATGTAAAAATGGCCTGTTAAAGCAAACGTTTCAAGCCGTGTGCACGATCTGTGTCCTAAATATTTGACACTCGATAACAGACACAACTTGCTGAAGAGTTTGAGAGACGCGTTAATCTTTCACGCACTTCAGCGGCTGATGTTTTGCTGAGTGAGGATGCCTTCTCTCTTGCATCTTCAGGATCAGCAGACAGTGCTTTGCTGGCACCATGCAAAATGAGCAAGATGTTATGGAGCGTGTGTCACGCAGCCGTCGGCTGTTAGTGTAGAGACCACTCATTTCACGAGTTCACACTTACAAATAAGTCAGGTAAATTAATTGGTAAACGTATTTGGCATGCTGTCCGGGGAGAGGGCTCCGAGCTCGGTAATCGGCCCGAACACAGAGTACAATTTAATACAATTTTGTTTTAATGGATATTTTGATATATTTATTCTAAAACATAAAGAGGATATTGGATGATTTTTTATCAATGTAGTGTATGGCACAAATGGCATTTATAGTCCATATCTAATATTTTCCAATGTCTTGTACCTTTGACGGTGTTAACCGTGGTGTCACGTGGATGGGAATATGCATGGAAATGATATGCAGATGAGGTTATGCATAGTAAAACTAGGCATCATAAGCTCCATATATGGTGATTTCGGGGAGGAGACAGGTTGGAGATGCATGTACGCACAATCTTCCGGTGACTGGGATTTATAAAGGGATTTGTGCGCAGGTTCTGGCGTACGCATGGTTTTATAAATCTAATTTTTTTTGCGCGTATGCAGAATTTAGCTTTTGCGCATACGTACACTTTTCACGAGTTCACACTTACAAATAAGTCAGGTAAATTAATTGGTAAACATATTTGGCGTGCTGTCCGGGGAGAGGGCTCCGAGCTCGGTAATCGGCCCGAACACAGAGTACCCCCCCCCTTTTAGATTATATGAAGTAATCCAGAGAGTGTGAGGAGACGGGGTGGTGGAGGGATTCTGGAAACTGTCGAGGATCCTTGGGTGAGTTTGACTGTGATTATATACAGGCCTGAACTCATGCCGATTGGGTAGATACGTTGATTACAGATTGTTGACAGCTGGTTGAGATGACGTAATGATTAAGATGATGTAATGATTGGGTATCTTATTTGACTTGTTCCTCCTGAACTACGTTTATAAAACATCATTTAGTAGGGATCCTACGCACAGTTTTATAAATGAGACCCCTGAGCTCCAGATATTTGATATTTCAAGTGTTCGGCCCTCTGGGGGCTGCCTTGATAATCATTCTGTACTGAGTGGTTTGGATTCCTCTTGTTCAGAGGGTCTTTCTAAAAAGCTGAAGCCACCACTCTACTGAGCTCCAGATAAGATCACGATTTATTAAGTGTATGGCCCTTTTTAGACCTCCTTAATAAACCGCGCTAGGCTGAATGGAGTGATTTCACTGAAAGAGTATGAGGCACTATGCTGAAGCCTCTTCTCCCTTGAGCTCCAGTTAAATCATGACTTCAAGCGCTCGGCCCTCTGTGGGCCGCCTTGACAACCACCCTATGGTGAGAGAGCTGTCTTTCTCTCACCTGAGAGTCACTACGTCGAAGCCGCCAGTCCATTAAACTCTAGGTAGATGATGTCCTAAGTGTAGGCCCCTGACAATATGTGGTGAATGTGAGGGTGTCCTCTCATTTAGAGAGTCATTATTCTGAAGCCACCGCTTCACAGAGCTCCAGATGGATAGTTCCCCTGTAGTGAGTGAGTCAGCCTCCTCTTTATTAGAGAGGGTCAAAACCTCTGCTCCACTGAGCTCCAGGAAGGTCGTTAGGAGTTGTTATTCTTCCTCTCATTTAGAGAGTTAAAAGAACTATACTGGAGCCTCCACTCTCTGGAATAGTTAGTTAGCATTATCTAGCTTGTGGCCTTTTAGAGCAGGCTCTCCTTTGAAAGCTCCTTGATTGTATCTGTCAAGCTGTGGGGCTGAATGTCCTAGGCCTCCTCTTTGGAACTTCATCCCATTGAGGCCTCCAGTCCTCCAGAGCTTAGCTCAGACAGCAACCTGTCTTGGAGCGAGAGTCATTATTTGTTCAGGCCTCCACCCTTGAGCTTTGTCTCGGGTCAAGCTGATATTAACTCCCCTTGTTCAGGGTCCTCTAAGAGTGCTTCACTCCCACAGCTCTGCACCCCTTGTGTTCAACACCAATGATGTTCAGGTCGAGCCAACTATGTACTCCCTCCTATTCAGGATGGTGTTGAGTATGCTCCCTTATTTATTTATTAATTTATGATGTACCTGTCCATTAGATGGCGAGCAAATGTTATTTTAAATAGTCTTTTTGATGACATAATTCTGATGTGCTGTGGATCTCATTCCTGGCTTTAGTAAGCACATAAAAAAATGATCTCTGTCCATAACAGTTCCTAAAGGCCGGTACAGGCAAAAGTCCATTAGTGACAGATTTCGTAGTGCGCTCGAACCTTGAGCTGGGTTTTGGAACCAACACAGTAAGTGCTGTTGAGGTGTGTCCATTTAAGATTTGACAATACAAGTTTATCCCATAGAGCTCAAGCATTAGCTCTGAGCCCATGCCCGTGATATTCTGGAGTAGTAGGCCCTATATGCAGGCCTCCTCGACAGTCTGGTTGCATGAGATCTGTACTCCCCTTGTTTAAAGGATGGAAAGTGATATGCTGAGTACATCGCTTGCGTGGCAATGTGAATGAGTATTCCAAGCCTACACATCCCTGGTGGCTATCTCTGTTAGGCTCGTTTCCAAGTAGCTGGCCCTCCTCAGGCCATCTTGATGGCAATCCTCCAGATTGAGCTACATTCCCAGCACTTCTAGCTATTTTGAGTGTCCCCGCTCCCCAGATTGAGTTCACGTTGCAGGCTCCACAGCAGCCTCCCTCATTCTAGCCTGGTTGATACTCAACTCGGTCGAGCCTAAGTAGTACTCCCCTCGTGTTAGAGGTTTGTTCTGTAGAGTACCTTGTTCTCTGAGTCTAGTCAGAAGGTCGAAGGACTCACGTTAGTCGAGAGATTCTTGTGAACACCCTCTTGATAGAGCTCATTAGAGACCCTATGTAGAGTACCCAGCCTCTATAGTGCTTTGGAAAATAAGTACTCTGTAGGTCCAGGGTCGAGCAGATAACTTCCCTTGTTTGTAAGGTTTTGAAAAGCACTATGCTGAATCCTGCTCCACAGGATGCCCGTCTCTTTGTCCGGTGTGAGCTGGTTACTGCCTCTTCTTAAGGGAATACTGTCACTAACAGCCTAGTGTTTGACCAGAAGGGGGAGTGGTTCTGGCATTTCAGTTGGAACTGCCATTATTGTGCTTAGTCACAGCCATTTTTCGGCATGCAGTCCCGTCAGCATGGCAGAATGGGTTCCCTTTCGAAAGGGAAACTCCCAGGTTATGACTGTAACCCTGGTTCCCTGAGAACAGGGAACGAGACACTGCATCTCGTAGCCATGCCTCCGGGCTGCCTGTTCAGTCCCTTTAGACGAAGAAATGGATGGCATGTTCTCTAGGTGCCCCTTATAAACTTTCTGTTTGCACTAGTTTGACGTCATAGGCCAATAGGATTGCCGTGAATTTACAGTCGCCAGATACCAGTCACGCGGAGGCGTTCCCCAAAATGACTCAGGATGCGGTGTCTCGTTCCCTGTTCTCAGGGAACCCAGGGCTACAGTCGTAACCAGAGAAGTTTTTCCTCATGTGCGGGTCTCCATAAATTGTAATAAACATTTTCAACACAGGCCTTCATAAAGTCTGGGGACAGTTAAACGTATTAATTGTTGCAGATTTGCACAGAGAGTTCAGTGTTTATTCCCTGTGTGATGGCATGGAAAAAAAGATGATAATAATATGAACGCGCTTGGTCCATAACAAATTCAAAAAAGACATATAGTTATTACAGTGAAAATTTAATTTAAGTTTTACTTTAAATAATCATTATTTTATGTTGTTATTTTTTCCCATAAAACAAACTGCTATTAGCCTAAAACTGCTGCTTTCCACAAAATAAACGCACGCCCTTGCACTTTAATAAACAAAGAAATACACCACAAGACCATCATATATCAGTCAGTGCCAGAAATGTCACTTAAAAAAAAACAAACCAACAAAAAAAAAGAAAGAAAAAAAAGTAGATGAAATTATGCTGATTTTTTTTTTAAATTGCAAAGTGAGATGAATGAACACACTTCTCTCTCGTGTGCATGGACACACTGGTTAGGCCCCTGCTAGAAAAGGGAATTTCTAGGCATTTCACAGAAAATCTATTTGTAGTCGAGTGGTAGAGCGTTGACCAATGCCAGTGACGTGGGTTCAAATCCTGAACAAATACAGGTCAGATTTATGTGTCTCCATGCTGTTCTACAACAAGTTGACATTGATTTATATTACACCAAGGTTTTTTTTTTTTTACATGTTTTTTTTGCTTACATATACACAAAAAAAATAACCATGCATTTCCATTTTATATTAAGCAACAAATAATATCCAACAGTATGACTGAATTTACATTTTCTATTCGGAATTAACAAACAGCGGTAGTGTAAAAAAAAAAAAACACTTTATGGGGTTTGCTATCCAGAAAGTTTTTTTTTTAAAAACAGGGCTGTGATGATCCATTAACCAGCTGGCCATGTCTTGGGACATTCCAGTGTTGACTACAACCCACCGCACTTGGCTGTTACACAATCTTTTTCAGCATCTGATCAAGCAAAGCATATTTTTCTGTTTTAATTCTTCAATCAATGAAATATTTAACAATTAATATACATTTAAGACAAAATACTACATGTAAATGATTTAACCCTAGTGAAAAAAAAGTATACTAAGTATACTTGCAGCAAGACTAATTATTAGTATATTTCAAGTGTGTTAATGATTAGTTCATTTAAAGTGTGCTATTTTGAAACAACTAATTTTGTACTAAGTATATTTAAGTTGAAATTAAGTAGTATTAAAATACAACTTTAAGTATATTTAGTATACTTATGTGTGGTAAATTGGAACAACTTCAAGTATACTTAGTACACTTTAAGTATATGTCTTTGTAGGGACTAATTACATGCTTGATTAGTGATATTAAAGTGTACTTAATTTGTGTTATAAGTATACTTTATTTGTGTTAAAAGGTTTTTGTTTGTTATATACGTTGTATTATAAGTATACTTTATTTCTGTTATAAGTATACTTTTATTTGTGTTATAAGTATACTTTATTTCTGTTATGAGTACACTTTGTGTTATAAGTACACTTTATTTGTGATTTAAGTACATTACAAAATAATTACGAGTGTCTTCAGAAAACACAAGCAATATACACTGAATATATTTTACAGGTATAGTATATACTGTATGCTCAGTACCTTTGGCTTATTCCAAATATTAAACATTACACACTTTGCAGTCAATAACAATACACTTTGTTATTACTTATACTTTGTATAATATAGTCAACATTTGAAGCGGATCAAAACCTTTAATCAAAGGTGTCCTAACTTTTTTGATCCACTTCAAATGTTGACTACTGTACTTTGAATTACATAATCTCACACAATCTAGTGCTACTATTTAAATACAGTTTAACATATTTTCCCAAAGTTGAATGCATTTGTTTTCAAGGCCATTAAAATAAATAAAATGTAACAACATCACTAATGAAGAGACATATTTCATTGACAAATCCAATAGTTTTTATTTAAACATAGATTCAGCAAAACTTACCATGTTTTTCATTAAAGAAAAAAAAATATTGGACCATGGTGACCCTCTATACACAAATACAAATTACACATTATATTCCATTTTCTGATGAGCTTCTCATGTGTCTGATGGCACAATGATGACCGCAGAGACTCGTGAAGAACAGCTTCTGTTGACAGAATATACCAAAGATATAAGAAATGTTCAACTCTTTATTCACGTTTACAATAGTCTGTCAAAATCCTACATTGAACCAATACTATTTCTGAACAGTAAATGAGGATTAGCAGCAGGAACTGTATCAGAATGGCATGTCGATATTGTTTTCGGTACATAGTCAAGCATTCAACACTTTATGAATTAATATCGTACAGAATACGGGCCGATTTGACCAATCATATGAATGTTTTGGTGCTGCATACAAACATGTGCCATAAACCACCACACACAAACTCAAAAAGGAGATATCAAGCCGAATTCTCGCTCTCCGTTTGTTAAAGAAAATAAAATAAAGTTTGTTAACTGGTAGACTACAACTCACCTCCCATTAGCAGCACTTTTCTCCGGTTCTTTCAGGATCGCGTAGGCCATTAGATTAGCCGGTTGTCGTCGCCATCACGGTCAGGCTGCGATGTCACTTGATTGAACTGGTCAGAATCCCCAAGATTGAGCGATGTATTGTGCTTTCAGTGTTTTATTAAATAAATTATACATTGCGACATTATACTTCACCTGAGTGACTGAGCGAGGGGATTCAGAGGAGGACCGTGACGTCAGCAGCTCTGATTGGCTGAAGGCAGTGAGCAACAAAATCTGATTGGTCACAGACCAAGTTGAAGAGACATTTGAATTCCGATAAGTTTAACCACTCGACATATTTTTTCGCATGTAACGTTACTTGAGCTGCTGGTGTGTTGTTTAATATAGATTTGTGTGTACGACTGTAAAATGATTCTGCCAGTGTAAACTTAATAAACATTTACACATATTTGGAAATTGTATAGACTACACTGCATATACTAAATGGGCTTGTAATGCATTCATACTGAAATAAATAGCACAAGTAATATAATGAATTCCAAGGATGAAGAAGTAAACTTATTAAATAATGATATTATTAAATATATTAATGATATTAAATAATGTATTTTTTAAATATACTAAATATACTTATACTTTCAGTGCATTGTTACAATGATCATTTTCAGCACACAGTTAAAATATACCTCAAATATATTTTTATAAAGTGCAAATAAATACACTTTTAAAAAAATAAACTGAACTTACACTTCAAGTATATTTTTCTAAAATATATTTTTTAGAAAATATACTAAAGTACAATTATTTTAAATTATTTAAAGTTGCATTGTGAAAATATGATACTAATATACTTTTTATATATTTAATGATAGTACATTTTTTGTTAGTATATTTGCAGTGTACTATAGAAAAAGGGAATATATTTAAAATACAATAAAGTATACTTTTTTTTCACTAGGGGTAGCCTACTTTTATACTTAGAATTATTCCTTGGCATCCTCATGTACTAAACTGCATTTTTTCTTATTGTTTGCATGATGGAGGTATGCTATTACGTCATGTGCAGAGTGAGATGTTAACATTTAAGCTAGCTGAGGAGAGAAAATGGCACTATCAAAGAGTCTAAAGAGGAACGTTGACAGCGAAAATTGGGCATACAAAGAAGAACAGAAAGACAACTATGCATTCTTACCTAGTTTTGTGAATGCAAAGCCGGTGTGTGCAAAGCCGGTGTGTGTATCTACAACAAAGTTGTCGCTGTTTTCAAAGAATATAACACCATGTCTACACCAGACGCGAGCGGCGTGAGCAGTGCGATGCGACGCGTCAAGTCAAAAGATAATAGAACCCATTATACCACGAAATGAAGATCTATTTTAGAACCAGTCTCTATCAAAATAATCTGGATACGGGTGTGGGCCAGATATTATTGCTGGCGGGCCAGTTTTGCAGACCACTGCCCTAGACCTCTTAAGCGGCTCGTAACACTTCTAACAGTCTCACTTGTGTGTGTGTGCACCCAACGGCATTGTGTATGAATGAAACAAATTACACGTGAGTTTAACATTGTGTACTTTTCATTTTATGGTTTATGGTTATCACAATTTATTGTGACAGCTCTAATTAACACAGTAAAGATATTTATTTTTTTAAATATCATGATTATCATCAACAATGGTATATCGCAACGTCCCTAATTCTGATAAAGACTGAAATACTGATTTGACAGATTTTATAAGTTTTCAATAATTTATCTCTAATAAATTAAACTGGAGTTACTTTTGGATACATATTTACTCATGAAGTTATAACAGAGATAAAGGATTAATCACATACTTACAGCTTTTCTCTCTCTTCCTTATTCCATTAAAACAAGAAAATGACAGCTCTAATTAACACAGTAAAGATATTTATTTTTTTAAATATCATGATTATCATCAACAATGGTATATCGCAACGTCCCTAATTCTGATAAAGACTGAAATACTGTAATATATACATTTGACAGATTTCAAACAGGCAGAGATATAAGTTTTCAATAATTTATCTCTAATAAATTGGAAAACGAAAACTGGAGTCAACGAGGCACGAGGCAAAGGCTAGTGTTTGGGGTGGTCCTTTTGGATACATATTTGGAAACCACGCCCACTGGAACACAGACACGACATACACACAGAAGTACACAGACAGTATGAAAAGACAAAACAGTCTTAACACTTTATTTTAGTCCAATTATAAAGGCTTATTACATTAATGCTGGGTTCACTAGTTGGGTTGAAAATGGACAAACCCACAATTGGGTTGTTTTACAGCTTTTCTCTGGGTAGTTTTATTTCTCTATTGTTTAAAAATTCCTTATTCCATTAAAACAAGAATAATTATTAAACAATAAACATTTAAAATGCTTATTAATAAATTTATATTAATAAACTATTAAACTATTAAATTTATATTAATAAAATATTAAAGAAAAAACAGCACAGTTCATTTTAAGGCCATATATTAATTTTTAAAAAATTGTTTAAATAAAACTACCCAGACCATAACCCAACCGCTGGGTTAAAAAACATCGCTGGGTTTGTCCATTTTCAACCCAACTTGGTTTTTAACCCAGCATTTTTAGAGTTACTGCATATTAAAATTGGCTGATATACAAGGCACATATTAATGTCTTATTCTGCATGATCCCTTAATCCTACTCTATACCTGAACTTAACTACTACCTTCTAATTATTAATAAGCAGTAATTAGGAGTTTGAGGCAAAAGTTAGTGAATAGGTGTCCCCATACAAAGTGTTACCAATATTTTCCGTACTCAGTAAGTGTAGAGTGCTTATTTTTAATTAAAATAAACTTCAACCACACAACAGCAATCACCACATTAATATTAAATCTTGCTGTCATTCTACTGTTAGTTCAATATAAAAGTTATTGTTTGTTTGTTTGTTTGTTTGAAAAAAAGAAACCACATAAAGTCACTAACCTCCACTAGTGAGTCCAAATCCAAACATCAGGAAGATGTATTGAAACCAAATCAGAAAATACAAGCACACTACAGCGACATATCCATTTCACTATCTCTCCATGCCATGGCATCTTCTGCTCTCTGAGTTTAGTCAGCTCTGTAATACAAAATTCAAAGTAAACGTGTAAATGTTTCATTCGTATCTGTGTTAAGCATAGTGATTTAACATTAGAGGCTTAACTTGTGATCATCAAAACTTAAAATCAACAGCAAGATGACAGGAAGACACAGGAAGTGACAAACATTTGAAAATAAAGATTACTCAGAGTCAGTCTCACCAACACTCTATCCGCTTGTTAGTCGTGACGTAAGGAACGCCGCTGCCGCGTGACGTCAGACTTTACAACCGAATATGTATATCACCACCAACAGAAATAAAATCCTCAAAGAGGTTTCTACAAAAACTGATGAATAACAGGAGTCTGATAAATATAATTTCATCACACTTCGTACATTTCTAAATTAGAAAAATAAATAGAAATAAATAGAAAAAGCAGAGAAAAACTACACTCAAAAAATGATTCTAGCTGCTTGCTCAGTTTATTTAAATAAAATAAGCTGAACCAACACAAATCTTTAGTTTTTACTTAATTGGCATTTGCACTCAATTGTATTATGTTAAATGAAATTAAATTTGCAAAATGTTAGGTTAACCTAAACCATTTGTGTCGAGACTACACAAATCATTTATGTTGCATTGATTGAAACTGGGCAGAGGATTTCTAGTTCCCAGCATGCTTTGCGTAGGGATAGATCGGGACAGTAAATGTTGAAATTAAGTGCTGTTTAATGTGTTTTTTTAGGAAAGGGAAATACCTTTTAAAGTTTGATGTTCAGTTATATTTGACATTTAAAAGAGTTTATGTTATGTCGATTTTTATGAGGTTACCATTATGCTGAAGTGTAGACCTTGCGGTTAGGCTATGGGTGGCTACATGAAATAAATCTATGTTGTTCTCAACAAGCTTTAACTGTGCTAAAGCCAGTGATGAGAAGTTCTTTACCTGATCATTACTTGCATGCTACAAATGTTTCGCAGAAAAACTTAAGTAACTCTGCACAAGGGCACCAGTCTGAATTGCAATAGCACTGGTTGGATCAACAAGAGTGAATTATGTTCAGGAAACATTCACAGAATACGTCAAATGAAACTGGTGTGATCTCGTTCAGTTAGGATGAATTTTACTCATCAGTACAATTAACCTAGCTTAAGTTCAAATAAATCAGTTCAACTGTGTGGAAATAGGTGTCATAATTGAATTAAGTTAGACCAACAAGTTATTTTTTTGAGTGTAATACTCCAAACAAAGTAATTATTCCCACTTTGTCAGTCTCTTCAAAATGTATAGTCCTTTCCCAATTCCAAAACCTGGCTCACAAGAACATAAAATAAGCAGGATCTGTCATGTTAATATAATTTATTAAATACCTTGGGCCCTATAATACACCCGGTGCAATGCGAGGCAAGGCCCAGCGCAAGTGTGTTTGCTAGTTTGCGTCCGGCGCCGTTCACGTTTTCCCGTTCAGCGCCACTTCCTTAAATTAGTAAATGCATTTGCGCCAGTTAGTGCGCCCATGGGCGTGCTGGTCTAAAAAAGAGGTGTGTTCAGGCGCATTGCTATTTTAAGGAGCTGAAAATTGACTGCGCCATAGACCAACTCAAACCTGGTCTAAAGTCTAAAGTCAATGGCGCAATATTTTTTTGTTAGAGCGCGTTGGTAGAAACTGCGCCTCTGGGCGCGTCCACAGTGCGCATTGACTTTGCTTATTACACACAGGGATGCGCATCACACAAACATGCCAAATATTAAAAACAAAAGGACTACAGTGTAAAAGAATATTATTGTGTAGGCTACATAAATATAAAAATGTAATGATGAATAGTCATTGCGTGTATTAGAATTAGGCTACCTATTTTCAATTCAGCCTATTTCTACTTATAATGATGAACGAAATTGGCTAATTAATTGAACAATCGTGCCAATACACACATATATATATTAACTGACTCATCGCGCGGAGCTATTTGAAAGCCTGCATCCAACGCAGACGACTGAACGATTGACTGGCCACTTAACAGGTAATTTCAGCTTTTCCGCCAACAAATTCCGCCATGTAAATAGCAATCCGCCATGGACGCGAGCGCATCTCGCTCTTAAAGGGAATGGGAGATGAGACTCTGATTGGTTTATTGAACGTTACGCCCATTACTCATTAAGAGAACATTATTACTGTAAAATTAACATTTTGTTTGGTTCAGAATTTTACAACAGTATTTTTAGTATTTTCAAACTATTGCTGTAAATTTATCAAAATTACATTGTTTTTCTATTTGCAAAATTTTGATGTCATGATTTTACAGAATTTCAGTTAATATCACAGACATTTTTTTTTTTTTTTACAGTGTAGCCATGACAACTGATCACGAAGCAAAAATGTGATGGGAAACATGACAGAAATCATTTGCCTACAACAGCAGACAATTATATAGTTTAGCATCAATGTATAAAAATATCTGAAATCAGAATGCAATGGCTAATCAGAACTAGGTATTCACCTTATTTTCGAACGCGGAAGTAAGTGCGATGACGTATTTCCTTTTCAGGTGCACAACATCCGTTTCAGTCGACTGCCGGCAGAAGATAATGGCGTGGGAGCATTCACAAAACTTGATAAAAAACCAATGTGGTAAGGAATTCCCACACCCGCGACGTATAATCAAGTGGGAGGATGATCTGAAGAAGTGGCCGGACATAACGTATGAAGATATGTTTAATTATTTCGTGTTGTCGCTCGGAGTTGACGGGTCTTCGATGCGAAACTACAAAAGCACAGAGGCATACCAGTACTTGTATAGTGGGAAAGTCGGTCGAGTATTTATTCATGAAACAGACCAAGAATTCGTCTTTTTAAAAGCGGACGTACATCCCAGTCAAAGTGGATCAAATATTCACTCTGCCTGGGTCCTTACCACAAAAAACGGGAGAATCGAGACTGCTGGTTGTTCTTGTATTCGCAGGACAGGGCAAGTCCTGTAGTCATGCAGCTGCGATCCTCTGGAAGGTAAGTTTGCTTAATTAACTTAACGTTACATTCTTAACCACTAAATATACACAGGGAATTTTAACTGCTACTTACATTATAATATAATTATTTGAATAGTGTTTTAGTTGTGCTAAATATGTTTTATTCATAATCCCCATAAATGTCTGGATTTGTACGATGTTTAGTAGTTACTGTAGTAAAGTAGGTAAATGTTTTAGGAGTTTAGCATCCAATTAACTGAAATAACTCATTCTACAATGGACATTTCTTAGACGTTGTGTAGGATGTTGTATCAGTTTGAAATGTATGAAATGTATGTACATTTTAAAACATTTTTATAAAAACGACTGTCAATGTTTAACTAACTTTTTTTTTCTTGTTTTCCTAATCATTAGAATGGTAATTCAACCTAGTCCAGGTAAGTACAAACTTTAATCACGTGTTAAGAGGCATCTTGGTCAAAGGTAAGTAAGCTAATACAAGTAAAAACTAATACTTAATTTTCATGAATTTGTATTATCCTAATATATACAATTAGTTGTATTAATCACATTAAAATTATAGTTAATGCAGCCATGACAATTCAGCCTTTCCACACATGTTGTTTCAAACCCATTTCCTTTTTTCAGTGGAACACAATTTCAACCTCAGTCACAATTAATTGTAATTGTATGACAGTGTTTAACTATTTAATGTACTTTGGAAACAGTTTTTAATAACAGTGATCCATAAAAATGCTGAGTCTATGAGTCCGCAATGATGATTGCCAGCTGTGTCAGGTATTATTATTATTATTATTATTATTATTATTATTATTATTAAATTACATGAGTGAAATCTCATTTTTGATGGACTATCATTAAGGTGAGTATAGATAAATGGGTAACACTTTACAATAAGGTTCATTAGTTAACTACATTAGTTAACATGAACTAATAATGAACTGCACTTATACAGCATTTAATAATCTTTGTTAATGTCAATTTTAACAATTACTAATACTTTATTAAAGTTTTGTTGTTAACGTTAGGTAATGCACTGACTAACATGAACAAAGATTTATAAATACTGTAACAAATGTATTGCTAATGGTTTGTTCATGTTAGTTAATACATTAACTAATGTTAACTACTAAACCTTATTGTAAAGTGTTGCAGATAAATGAAAAGTAATTGTTAATGAAACCATATCAGTCAAAGACCTGTTAAATAATTTCATGCAAACTGTATTAGTGCTGTTATTAACATGCATATCTATTATATTTACATTTGTTGGCAGGTTCAGAATGCAGTGTCAAAGGGACTGACAGGAAGTTCGTGCACAGACATCCAACGGCACTGGAACTCAGGGACACAGCGCAATTTAGCCCCAAAGAGGCTGACAGAGATCTGTTTTAAGCACCACAAACCTGTGGATGATTTGCCTGAGTTGCCAGCTGTTGTTTTTCCATCACTGCCACCAACACCTGCTTTCAAATCTCACAGTGAGCTGAGGAACGCCTGATCAGGTGTTCATATACCTCTTAGAAGCCTTCTCCACAAATCCATTTCTGCTGAACCAGCATTAATACCAGCAAACACCACACAGCAGCTGGCATCACATGGTGAGCATGGCCCTGACATGCAATGCCAAAAATGCATGTCATTTTACAACAAATATGTCAACCTTGATGAGGATAGATTAGCCAGGTTGGAAGATGTCACTAAAACACAAAGCGCCTCTCATGTGTGGTATGATGCACGGAAATTGCGAATAACTGCAAGCACTGCCAAAAAGGTGCCTTTGCGTGTGTCTACCAAGCCAGACAATTTTGTTCGAGAGCATCTTTTCCCCAGGTTCCATGGAAATTCTGCTACTCAGCATGGTCAGGAAAATGAGGAAGTGGCCCTTGCATGGATTGAGAGCTCTGGGTATGTTGTGGAAAGAAAAGGAATGGTGGTTAGCTGTAAGGAGCCATGGCTTTCTGCAAGTCCAGATGGCATTTTGAACTCATCAGAGCTGCTAGAAATCAAGTGTCCTTTTCTGAGCAAAAACTGCACACATCTGGCAGAACTGTTCTCTGGCAAGCTCACTGATTTAAAGATGGTGGATGGCGTTCCTAATCTACAACCCAAAGGTTCCCGTGGGTACTACCTCCAAGTGCAACTAGGTATGTTTTGCACTGGCTTAGAGAATTCTAAGCTGCTTGTTTGGGCTTCAACTGAGCAATTTCTTATTGATGTTCCATTTGACTGCCAATTTTGCTTTGATGTAATATCAAAATTGAAATCCTTCTACTTTACCCATATGCTTCCAAGAATTGTAGATGAGTTTGACTGCGGAAGACTTGTGCTTTGTCGTAAATATACAGACATGTGCAGGTAAGTACTGTTAAGGCTAAGATTAAAAAGTAGTCACAGGTCAATTTTCTGTTTGTACACTGATCAGTCATAACATTATGACTACCTGCCTAATACTGTGTAGGCTGTCTTGGTGTTAAAAGGGGGACCTACACAATATTAGGCAAGTGGTCATAATGTTATGGCTGATCGGTGTATGTTAGTGTCATGAAGTTTACTGTCATTGTTTGCGGACTTTTACATTTTAGTTCTTCGCATCTCGCTCTTAAAGGGAATGGGAGATGAGACTCTGATTGGTTTATTGAACGTTACGCCCATTACTCATTAAGAGAACATTATTACTGTAAAATTACATTTTGTTTGGTTCAGAATTTTACAACAGTATTTTTAGTATTTTCAAACTATTGCTGTAAATTTATCAAAATTACATTGTTTTTTCTATTTGCAAAATTTTGATGTCATGATTTTACAGAATTTCAGTTAATATCACAGACATTTTTTTTTTTTTTTACAGTGTAGCCATGACAACTGATCACGAAGCAAAAATGTGATGGGAAACATGACAGAAATCATTTGCCTACAACAGCAGACAATTATATAGTTTAGCATCAATGTATAAAAATATCTGAAATCAGAATGCAATGGCTAATCAGAACTAGGTATTCACCTTATTTTCGAACGCGGAAGTAAGTGCGATGACGTATTTCCTTTTCAGGTGCACAACATCCGTTTCAGTCGACTGCCGGCAGAAGATAATGGCGTGGGAGCATTCACAAAACTTGATAAAAAACCAATGTGGTAAGGAATTCCCACACCCGCGACGTATAATCAAGTGGGAGGATGATCTGAAGAAGTGGCCGGACATAACGTATGAAGATATGTTTAATTATTTCGTGTTGTCGCTCGGAGTTGACGGGTCTTCGATGCGAAACTACAAAAGCACAGAGGCATACCAGTACTTGTATAGTGGGAAAGTCGGTCGAGTATTTATTCATGAAACAGACCAAGAATTCGTCTTTTTAAAAGCGGACGTACATCCCAGTCAAAGTGGATCAAATATTCACTCTGCCTGGGTCCTTACCACAAAAAACGGGAGAATCGAGACTGCTGGTTGTTCTTGTATTGCAGGACAGGGCAAGTCCTGTAGTCATGCAGCTGCGATCCTCTGGAAGGTAAGTTTGCTTAATTAACTTAACGTTACATTCTTAACCACTAAATATACACAGGGAATTTTAACTGCTACTTACATTATAATATAATTATTTGAATAGTGTTTTAGTTGTGCTAAATATGTTTTATTCATAATCCCCATAAATGTCTGGATTTGTACGATGTTTAGTAGTTACTGTAGTAAAGTAGGTAAATGTTTTAGGAGTTTAGCATCCAATTAACTGAAATAACTCATTCTACAATGGACATTTCTTAGACGTTGTGTAGGATGTTGTATCAGTTTGAAATGTATGAAATGTATGTACATTTTAAAACATTTTTATAAAAACGACTGTCAATGTTTAACTAACTTTTTTTTTCTTGTTTTCCTAATCATTAGAATGGTAATTCAACCTAGTCCAGGTAAGTACAAACTTTAATCACGTGTTAAGAGGCATCTTGGTCAAAGGTAAGTAAGCTAATACAAGTAAAAACTAATACTTAATTTTCATGAATTTGTATTATCCTAATATATACAATTAGTTGTATTAATCACATTAAAATTATAGTTAATGCAGCCATGACAATTCAGCCTTTCCACACATGTTGTTTCAAACCCATTTCCTTTTTTCAGTGGAACACAATTTCAACCTCAGTCACAATTAATTGTAATTGTATGACAGTGTTTAACTATTTAATGTACTTTGGAAATAGTTTTTAATAACAGTGATCCATAAAAATGCTGAGTCTATGAGTCCGCAATGATGATTGCCAGCTGTGTCAGGTATTATTATTATTATTATTATTATTATTATTATTATTATTAAATTACATGAGTGAAATCTCATTTTTGATGGACTATCATTAAGGTGAGTATAGATAAATGGGTAACACTTTACAATAAGGTTCATTAGTTAACTACATTAGTTAACATGAACTAATAATGAACTGCACTTATACAGCATTTATTAATCTTTGTTAATGTCAATTTTAACAATTACTAATACTTTATTAAAGTTTTGTTGTTAACGTTAGGTAATGCACTGTGAACTAACATGAACAAAGATTTATAAATACTGTAACAAATGTATTGCTAATGGTTTGTTCATGTTAGTTAATACATTAACTAATGTTAACTACTAAACCTTATTGTAAAGTGTTGCAGATAAATGAAAAGTAATTGTTAATGAAACCATATCAGTCAAAGACCTGTTAAATAATTTCATGCAAACTGTATTAGTGCTGTTATTAACATGCATATCTATTATATTTACATTTGTTGGCAGGTTCAGAATGCAGTGTCAAAGGGACTGACAGGAAGTTCGTGCACAGACATCCAACGGCACTGGAACTCAGGGACACAGCGCAATTTAGCCCCAAAGAGGCTGACAGAGATCTGTTTTAAGCACCACAAACCTGTGGATGATTTGCCTGAGTTGCCAGCTGCTGTTGTTTTTCCATCACTGCCACCAACACCTGCTTTCAAATCTCACAGTGAGCTGAGGAACGCCTGATCAGGTGTTCATATACCTCTTAGAAGCCTTCTCCACAAATCCATTTCTGCTGAACCAGCATTAATACCAGCAAACACCACACAGCAGCTGGCATCACATGGTGAGCATGGCCCTGACATGCAATGCCAAAAATGCATGTCATTTTACAACAAATATGTCAACCTTGATGAGGATAGATTAGCCAGGTTGGAAGATGTCACTAAAACACAAAGCGCCTCTCATGTGTGGTATGATGCACGGAAATTGCGAATAACTGCAAGCACTGCCAAAAAGGTGCCTTTGCGTGTGTCTACCAAGCCAGACAATTTTGTTCGAGAGCATCTTTTCCCCAGGTTCCATGGAAATTCTGCTACTCAGCATGGTCAGGAAAATGAGGAAGTGGCCCTTGCATGGATTGAGAGCTCTGGGTATGTTGTGGAAAGAAAAGGAATGGTGGTTAGCTGTAAGGAGCCATGGCTTTCTGCAAGTCCAGATGGCATTTTGAACTCATCAGAGCTGCTAGAAATCAAGTGTCCTTTTCTGAGCAAAAACTGCACACATCTGGCAGAACTGTTCTCTGGCAAGCTCACTGATTTAAAGATGGTGGATGGCGTTCCTAATCTACAACCCAAAGGTTCCCGTGGGTACTACCTCCAAGTGCAACTAGGTATGTTTTGCACTGGCTTAGAGAATTCTAAGCTGCTTGTTTGGGCTTCAACTGAGCAATTTCTTATTGATGTTCCATTTGACTGCCAATTTTGCTTTAATGTAATATCAAAATTGAAATCCTTCTACTTTACCCATATGCTTCCAAGAATTGTAGATGAGTTTGACTGCGGAAGACTTGTGCTTTGTCGTAAATATACAGACATGTGCAGGTAAGTACTGTTAAGGCTAAGATTAAAAAGTAGTCACAGGTCAATTTTCTGTTTGTACACTGATCAGTCATAACATTATGACTACCTGCCTAATACTGTGTAGGCTGTCTTGGTGTTAAAAGGGGGACCTACACAATATTAGGCAAGTGGTCATAATGTTATGGCTGATCGGTGTATGTTAGTGTCATGAAGTTTACTGTCATTGTTTGCGGACTTTTACATTATTTTAGTTCTGACTCTTGTTGATAATTTTGAAATAGTAATGAAATTGTTTTATTGTTTATTATCTGGAAGCTGTTTACAATAACTTATATTAAGTAATAAAAATGTTTATGATACTAAGTTTTAAAATAGTAAAAAAATGTTTATTGTGATTATCTAAAAGTTGCTTACAATACTAAGTTTATAAATAGAAATGAAACTGTTTACAATACCAAGTTTTAAAAAAAGTTATGATTTTTTTTATTGTGTGTTTACAATACTATTAAGTATACAGAATGTTTACAGTAGTATTAAAAGATTTGTTTAAAATGGGTAACACATTTCTGCTTTTTACATAACGCTGTGTTACTTCGTATACACTGTACACTGGATTATTATCAGTGCAAAAAATTTAATAAAATGCATTTTAAAATATTGAGTGTAGGTGTACATTTTTGAACCACTTTTAGGACACTAAGGTCTTTGTATTTACATAATGTACATAAGTTCAGTTAGAACAGGATTGATAGTGAACAAGATAGCACTTTTCATTCTGGATCTTCATGGATGATGTCACCCTGCATATTCACAAGCGCTGCACAGACTCTGAGAATTTTGTCCATTTTGTGTGACATATTAATAGGGACAGTCTGGGAGACAATTTTGAACACCTTGAGCCGTCTAATTACTCTTTCTACATGTATACGAACATTGGCTATCCTCCTTGTGCCTGTAACATCTTCATCAGATAATTGTCCACCTTTGTGAGTAAATGCTGGCATGACCAGGTTTACCCCTTTCTCAAACAGTAAATTACGAATTGTGAAGCCTCTGTCTGCCATCACTTCATCGCCAGGTTGAAGATAGTCCAGAAAGCCAGACTCTTAGGGTAATGAACTTGTCACTACATCTCCCTCCAAAAGCGGGGGAGATAAACATAATAAGACCAGAGGGGGCAATAGCAACCAAATACTTGATTGTATTACTTGAATAATAGTGACTGTATGATTCCCCTCTCGAATCAAGATTGTGAGCTTTTTGTAAAATGGTTTCAGAGCAGTCAATAATGCAGGTGGTGTTAGGAAAGTTTTCCATAAAGCACTGAGGCATTGTGGCACGGATTGTCTCTTCGTGGCAGCCAGGGAATGTACACTTTCATGTGCTCCGCCATTGTGTCAATCCAGTAAGAAAGAATGCGGCTTACCACACCCTGTGACACATTAAAACGTTCAGCAAGGTCTCCCTGAAGTAAGTTCAACTTGAGCTTCATCATGGTTATCATTATTTGATCCATTGTGTGCATCTTAAAATTGGCTGAGTAGAACTGCTGCAGATATTTAACATGCTCTTTAAATACACCAATAGTGAAGCCTGTGTACAATAAAGAGCTAGTGTCATTCTTAAGAATATCAAGGGCTATGGGTTGTTCTTGATAGCACTGTGTTGCTTTGTGAGACACAATTACATTATCATCTGCAGCATAACTGTGGTCTGCTAATGTCTGATCCTCATACTGAGTGCAGGCGTCCTGCTGTGGTGGAGATAATGTCTGTACAGTGTCGACATCACTTTCGACATAATTGTCACCGTCGACGTCACTTTGCTCAGCATCTGCAAGGTACAACACACCACATTACAAAAAGCTCTGAAAACATAATATTTTAAAAGTACTTAATTTTTGTCATTGTTTTTTTTCATCTTCGTTCTTTGGTATCTTATGTGACTAATAACTCGTGTGGCATTAAACAAAACGTGTTTACTTGATGTTGTTTGTCAATAAAAAACACATTAAATTTAGCAAAACATACATGTAGATGGTTATCATTTATGTATTTGATGCAAATTAATAAAACCGATAAATTCCTATAACTACTAATACAACTAATGTCCTGAATTCATACAAAATTAACTTTTTAATGCACTGTGTGGTTTGAGCCTGTTATCAGAAACAATAGCGTAATGCTAGAATTAAATCATTTATGCCTAATCGATATGCCATGAATAAATGCAAAGATAAAGCTAAAGACAATAGTGATTATAAATGTTCATGAAATGCTTAACCATGCATTTAATCGAGATGCTGTAAGTTACCTGTTCGAGCATATGTCCTGGCGAGACGTCGCCTCGGAGTCTTTACCGGAGCATCATAGCCCAACCACTTTTCAGGGAATGGATGATCTTCCGTGGGTCTTCCATCAACAAAGTGAAATGAGCAAACATACGGTTGTTTTGGCGGTCGCTTTAAGTTTAAAGCTTTTAACCAAAGCCGACGAGCTTCTTCCCCCTTCGGAGGTTGATGCAGATCATATGGTGCGCCACAGCCGCATTCAGCTCTGGTCCGTGGATTATGGTCAAAACAAACGTTTTTAAGCAATGCACGGCGTTGTACCAGTTATTATGGCAACCTCTGACTGCACAATGTGTACCTGACCTTCTAGATTCCATAATATATATTAATAGGCCAGTCAAAAAGGCACACTCGCAATGCGGCTACCATAGGTTTAGTGTCTGACCGGAAGTCTTACACCGAACAGCTCAAAGATTGCGGCGCCCGGGTTTACGTCAAAAATAAGGTGAATACAGAGAGCTATGTAATAAATATAAATCTTGAATATAATGAAAATGTAAATAAAAAGAGATGACTTTCTACATTACATTTCTTTATTTCTCAGATATTTGCCTTGGGTAATAAGGTTTCTGTATATATACCCACACATCATATACTATTACAGTCACATCTAATCATAACAGTACTTTACTGTTTATTACTCAGTTACTTCTTTCATTGTAGTTTTACTAATAAATGATCATATCATATTGACTTCTCATGTTGTGCTACTGATTCAACATTTGCTTTGTAAAATATCATGATACTTGTATTTACTACAGAAACTCTCAATCTTTACACAAAGTGATTAATCCATTAACACATCTTTACAATTGTGATTGTAGACAGTATTTTAAACATCATCCAGCATACAAAACATAATGTATTTTTAAATTACTGTAAATCTTACTGATATTATTGTTTGGATCTATTCATTAATTAAATTTAATTTCATACTTTAATGATTTCATTTAATATTTGCTGTTACCTCTGACAAAATAATCATCATCATAATCATCATCAGCATCTCAGTATGAATTACAGTATTACAAACTGAAGTGAATGTGTTTAAACCTAGCGTGATCTCAAGATCAAAACCTAAATTAAAACAATGATAAACAATGTTAAGTCCACAGTCTGCAGAACCTCAATTTGTTCTGTCCTTGGTTTGAGACTACAACAAGATTGATTTAGAGAAATTCAAATTACAACTCAAAAGTATGTGGAATTGCTTTCATCTTCACTCTGATTTCTGTCTAAACAGTTCTCCTCCAGGATTTTAATTAAAGTTGCCAGTGTGGTATTTGGATCCAGCACAGTCACTAGAGGGACATTCACACCTCTATCATTGAAGATGAGATTCTGCAGAGTCATGGCTAACATTGAGTCAATGCCTAAACTGAAACAGATGAGTATCATCATTCAGCTCGTCCACCTCAATGCCAGTCGTTTCGCTAATCGCGAACCTCAGATAATCATGTGGTGAGGATGGAGTTGTGGGATGCTCAGGTCTAGACATGTTCACTCCAGTTTTAATCGTGATTTCCTCTCCTAATTTGTACAACCGCAACCTTACTGATTTGTTCTGACTGAGAATTTTAAACCAGTTGTTTTTAAAGTTGAATTTGCATACAGCCTGTTGAGGTTTGTTGATCAAGAGGCACTGCTCAAGACTTTCATGGATTTCTGGAATCTCCAAAAGCATGATTCCCTTTGACTCCAGAAATCTTTGGACATGGACTTTGTTCAACAAAAGACCAAGATTCAAAGCCCCCCAATTAATGGACTGTCCAGAAAGCCCAATGTTTCTGCGGTACTGACAGAAAGTGTCCATGAATGTATTAGCCGCAGCATAATTAGTTTGTGAGGCATTGCCAACAAAGGCAGCGATGGAGGAATAGCACACAAAGTAATCCAGATTGCACTGTATGGTAGCACGGTGAAGGTTAATCACTCCATTTACTTTTGGCCTCATAACTTTCTCATAAAGAGATATGTCAAGATGTTCAATCAACGCATCATGCAGGACAACCGCACTGTGAAATACCCCTTTGATGGGACTGGATGGAAATAGTTTTCCAATATGAACAATTGTCTGGTCCACTTGCTCAGATACAGAAACATCACATGGCAGAGACTTAATGACAGAACCCCAATGGCTACTGACCAGGCCTATCTCTTGTTGCATCTGAGGGTCTGGTTTTCTTCTAGACAGAATGACAATGTTTCCTCCTCCTTTCTGAGCAATGAACTTTACTGTCTCAAAGCCCAACCCTGTTAGACCACCTGTGACAATATAGACAGCATTTGTCTTGAATAGACTGTGTTTGGCCATCACTGGAATGTCAGACATCTGGTTCTTGTCTTCACTGTTCAGGATGATAATGGGTAGGATCTGGCATCTAAAGTATGATTCAGATACTTTTACAGATGGAAGATCAGTGACTTGAGATTTCACTCTTTGAACAGCTGTTGCGTCCAAAGACAAGGACTTTCTGTCCAAATTCATGGATTTCAGCCAACGGTAGATGCGTGGCATTTGCGTTTGCAGGTACCCGTTTAGCATTTTCTGGGACATGAAGAGGGCATGGAATTGGACTTCCTTATTTGTACCTCGGAATGTTGTAGTATTGGATGGAAATTCTGTCTGGTTGTCATAGACAAGAACAATGTCTTTGATGC
The DNA here is from genome assembly GCF_018812025.1 of Megalobrama amblycephala. Taxonomy (NCBI): domain Eukaryota; kingdom Metazoa; phylum Chordata; class Actinopteri; order Cypriniformes; family Xenocyprididae; genus Megalobrama; species Megalobrama amblycephala. Next base: position 203,850 of record NC_063059.1, on the reverse strand, counting down.
CTCTGACACTGCTAGCTATTTCAGCTGTTTTTACATTGTAAGGAGGTAGAAGAACAGCTCCTACAACATCACTGAAATCACAAGACAGCTGATCAGCCTGTGTGCTCACTCTGACATTCCAACCTGATCTGTTTGCAATAGCGATTAACACATTCATCAAAGCTGAGTCAGGAACAGTGGAGAAAATGCCCAATTTCCGTTTCTGTTTAGCTTTGGGTAAGGCCTCATGCAAGATCTCCCAAGCCAGTACCATATAAGAGACACAAGGGATTTCATTCAGGAATGAAAGCTTTTTTGCTTTGCAGCAAACAGCAGCTGGAAGAACTACTTTAGTGGTGGCAGCCACAGGGTAACAAGACACAACGTGATCACCAACTTTAAATTTGCTGACATCTTTACCCACAGCTGTGACAGTGCCACTGAAGTCAAGGGCTAAGAGCTTATGGTTTTCATTTGTGTGCTTGTTCCAGTACAGTGTCTTACCATAATTCAGGTCAGAAATGCTGACTGGGAAGTAATCTGATGAATGGACACAGATTTTACTGAGATGAAGCTCAATATTTTTTCCTTGAATCAGTTCAATGGAATTATCCATTTGAGTTGCTGACACATTTGTCATTATATATGGGTCAGATGTTTGCAAATTGAAGACTACTTCATCCAACATATGGAGGTTTCTTGAAGAGATTGCCAATGGTTGGCAAAGGTGTGTGGGTGATTTGGGGTGTGTAAATTTCGCCCTCCTTCACTACCAGCTCTGGATATTTGTTAGAGGGGTATGATCTGAGGACCTGAACCAAAGCTTTGACGTTTTCAAAAGTGGCAGAGCCCATGTCAATCAGCTGGAAGGAAAGTTCTGGCAACTCAGCTGCACATGCTCTTACCATGCCTGACAGAACAAACCCAGGGTTTATGTGGTCCACTAAGCTCTCAGAGCACCTAAAGGTTATTACTCTGATATCACCCGGGAAATTAAGTGCCTTGAGATATCTGACAAGCTTTCGGAATATCTCACAACACCCCGCCATGCTGTCCAAGACCTTCTCTGATTTGAGAGAGGTTAGGTCTGCATCACCCCACATGAACAAAATTTCCCTGAAGTTTTTCTTTACACTTGAAATGTTCAGTTTTGACAAAAGAAGTTCAATTCCATCTTTTAACAGTATGTTACTGTTTGAAGAAGACACATATCTAGATGTTGGGTCCAAGTACTGTTGCAAAGCGTTATAAATTCCTACCTGGTCAGAAAAGACCAGTGCCGTAATCGGTGTATCAAATGTGGCAACTTCAGAGATGATACTGAAATTGTTGTGGAAGAAGTACTCCTTGACCACTTGGGAACGACTTCCTAGTATTCTGATCTTCCCATGCATCAGTTCAACTAACACCCTACCCTGTTTGTTGGCTAAGCAGCCACAAATGTCAAAATCATCTTCCCCCACATGTACTAATCTCACATATACAACCATCTCCTCTTGCAATGGTTCAAATACAGCCAGGCTTCCTATTTCCACAGGATATTGAGGTCTTATTGATACACCCTTTACAGCTCCAGGAATAAGTTGCATGATGTAATCCAAGACCACAGGGTGAAGGTGATAGTCATGTAACTGAGGCAGTAATTCCTTTGGGACCTTCACAACAGATATAGCCTCTCTAAATTCTTCCCCACAATAAATATCTGCATTATTTCTGAGGACTGGCCCATACTCAAATCCTCCATGACTTAGTAGTTTGTAGCATTCTTCAGTAGTCATGAGGATTGTGCATCTTTTGAAAATGCAGTCTAATGAAATGAACTGTTCTTCAGGACTTCTACCTGGTTTTGCTTTTACTGTGCCAAATGCATAGACTGCAGAAGTAGACTGTATTTTGAAGTTGCATGTATTATCTGCCAAATGGTCTGAATGATCCAGCTGTACTGTTAAATCTGGGGCATTCTGGGTGAAAACAAATGGACTCTGGAATGTTATGCTGAGCTGCAGAGAACTTAGTGGAACCTTAGGTTTTGCATATGCCATGTAAGCTGCTAAACCCAACTCTGCATAAAATGCCCCAGGAACGATGGCAACCCCACTGTGCTTGTGGTCCTTCAGGAAGGCCACTGATTCAGAGGATAAATCACAGCTGAACACTGAACTGTCTGTACCCATTTGTGTAACTACTGGATGGTTGCCAGTGGGACTGATCAACAGCGAATTTAAAGAAAAGACATCTCTCTTCACATCATCAAACTGGTATCGTGGGTAGGGAATTGGTTCAGTCTCAAAACCTTTGTAGAACATTTCCCAGTCCACTTTGATCCCAAGCTCAAACAGTTTGGAAACAGCTACAAGCATTGTCTCGTGATCTTTATCAGGCTGCACTGAGGGAATCACAGTGAAGTCATTTCCCAGAGTCTCAGTGATGTACATCTGCAAAGACCTTCTTGGACCAATTTCAACAAATATCACATTCCTTTTGTTCTTAGCTGCAGACTTTACAGCTTGTTCAAATTCAACTGGCTCTCTGATATTTCTTGACCAATATTCACCAGTAATAAAATCTGAGGAACACAAACTATCACCTGTCACTGTTGAGAACAGTTCTGTCTCCAAAGTATGTCCCTGCAATGAGCCTATACTTTCTTTCACTTTGGATGAAATGGGATCCATCTTGTGACTGTGGTATGCTGCAGGTACATCTAAAATGCGAAGGAACAAATCTTTTCCACTGGCTGAGTTGCTCAAGTTCTGATGCAACCTGTCAATGTCATCTGCATCTCCTGAGAGGGTGCATGACTGAGGGCTGTTATAGGCAGCCAGGCAAACCCTTCCTGAATAAGATGGAAGAATTTTCAAGACTTCAGAAACAGCCATATTACTGACTACCAGCATCTTGCCTCCTGTCACAGTGCTTTGCAAAGAACTGCGATAGTGGATGACTTTCACTGCATCTTCAAGGGACAGCAAACCAGAACAATGAGCTGCAGCGACTTCTCCAACAGAGTGGCCCAAAACAGCATCAGGACTGATGCCCCAGTGTTTCAGAAGTTTGACAACAGCAACCTGAATAGCAAACAGAAGAGGCTGGATAATCTTTGGATCAGACAGCTCTGTACTTTTCTCAGATTCACTTTCCAGCATCTCCATCAGATTGAAATTTCTATAGCTTTGCAACAGAGTTTCAATTTTCACAATTTCCTCTCTGAAAACTGGCTCTTGTTTTAGGAGCTGCTTGCACATACCCTGATATGTAACACCATTGCCACAAAACACAAAAACTAGCTTGGAGTCTGTCTTTGATGGTACAAGCTTTTTCTCTACAGCAGCAGTAAGTTTCTCTTGCAGATCTGCCAATGATGATGTTTGAAATACTTTCCTGTATTTGTGTTTCAAGTGACTTCTTCTACATGCAGATGTGTACAGTAAAGACTGTAGATCTGATATTTTCCCTGCACTGATCTGTTTTGCAGTATCTTCAATAATATTTTTCATGGATTTTTCGGAGGCTGCAGAGACCACAAAATACTGATGGGATTTGCTTATCAGCTGAGCTTTTGGCTTTTGTGACTGCACACATTGTCTGACAAATGCATGTGCATTTGTTCCACCAAACCCAAAGCTATTGATTCCTGCTGACCTCCCTGCTCTGCAGTCACTGATCCATTTCTCTGCTGTGGTGGGGATTTTCATATTGAGAGATTCAGTGTCTATGCTGGAGTTTTCCGTGGAGTAGAACAATGAGGGCACAATGGTTTCATGCTGCATCATCAAAAGAACCTTTATGAGCCCTGCAACACCTGCTGCAGATTCTGTGTGTCCAATATTGCCTTTAACAGAACCAATGATGAGTGGCCCTGACTTTTGAGGTCTTGCTTTGGCAATGACATTTGAAATGCTACCTGCCTCTATTGGATCTCCAATTGCAGTCCCAGTCCCATGAGCTTCAATGTACTGGACACTAGTCAGGTCAGTCTCTGTTGAGTAGATTTTTCTAAGCAGCTCCTCCTGCTGTACCATGGATGGTTTGGTGATTGGACTAACGGTGTGGCCATCTTGATTTACCGCAGTTTTGCTGATGATACCCCAAATATGATCGTGGTCTTCTAAAGCCTGTCAAAATACAGAAAACATATGGGTGTTTCTTGCAGTAGTTTATCATTAGGTACATTGCTGTCATAGTGCTGTGTTTAAATGAGACAATCTTTTTATTTACTTTTTTCAGGGGCTTTAATAGAACAACCCCACATCCTTCACCTCTACCATATCCGTCTGCTTTGCTGCTGAAAGGTTTACTCGTTCCATCAGGGGAGATTATTTTTGCCTTGGAGAGAGTCACATAAATGCTCGGCTCCAATATACAGGTCACACCACCACACAAGGCCATTTCACAATCTCCTGTTGAGTGGAATACAGATAATTATACAACTTAATGTGCAAAACAGTTGATCCACAGGGTTTATAAACATATTTTTGAAGACTACCTTGTTTTATGGCTTGACAAGCTAAGTGAAGGGCAACGAGGGATGCGGAGCAGGCAGAATCAATGGACAGCGAGGGGCCAGTGAAGTTGAATATGTATGAGATGCGGTTGGCAGCTATGCTCGTAGCGGCACCAGTGCCAGTGGTGTGGTCTACGTATTTTGGATTATTCCTCATACTTTTCAACTCAAAGTCCCTGTTCATCAGGCCTGAAAAACAAGCAAACAAAAAACATGTTAGATATGTTAGCTGGCGATATGCTTTTATCCATAGCCACTTACTGTATACCTATTACAGTCCAACCTGAGGTTAAGTGCCTTGCTCAAGACAACAATAGTTGCAGGGCTCGGACAAGTGACATTTCAGTTACCAGCCCTTGTAGCCACCTTGTATGTTATTTGTGCGGTGACAGAAAGGAATTAAAGCACAAGTGCACATACTGAGGTCAGGACAAGTTAGTTCCCTCTTGTGAACTGGGGAATTACTGAGAAAATCTATGTGCTATTTAGCAACGCATCTTAACCAGAGGTTGTTCCGAAGGTACTTCCCATGCAGTTAGTGCATATACTGGGACCAGGACCAGCTGCACTGGGATTTAAGACACTAAAAGTTACTTTATTTATCTTATATTTAGCTTATATGTTACCCAAAAATACTCCTGTTCGCGTTCCACTGGCCTTTTCCATTGGTATCCCAGCATCCTCTAGGGCCCTGTAGGTGCACTGCAACAGAAGTTTGTGCTGAGGGTCCATGGTGATTGTTTCAGCATTGGTGATGCCAAAGAACTTGTGGTCAAACTCATTCAAGCTACAGAGAATATAAAGTAAATGATGGGGTTATTGCTTTTGGAGTTCATATACTACAGGAGTTAGTTCACCCAAAAAGGTACAATATCATCATCACTCATCCTCATGTGATGTAATTCCAAACCTGTATGACTTATTTTCTTCAGTGGAACACGAAAGATGATACTTTGAAAGTCAGTGGGCTCCAAACAACATTGAACCTCATTGACTTTCACTGTAAGGGGAAAAAACCCACATTAAAGTCGTCATGAAGTGGAAGATGCGATTGTCTTTTATTCTCATCTGTGACGTCTATCCGAGTGAAACAGCATCTGAAATGAGAGGGTGGGACTTGATTCCGTCCTTCGGGAATTGATTGGATCGTTGGAATTTGGGTGTTGCTAACAAAATGGAGGCAGATCTGGATGTCAGTTTGAAGTCAGTTGTGGGGGATTTCTCTCCACTGGACTCACTGCGAGCACCACCACATTAAGAACTTTATTTATTGAGGATGACAAGGATGAGGATGGTCACTGGCACTAAACAGCAAGAGAATGTGTGCGATAGACACTGACTGACTGATGGTGCGTGTACGCTGGTGCAGAGTGAGTGGAGAAGAGTGAGCATTTCCGGTTCATTCCTATGGAAGTTGAGCCTCACGCTCGCACGTAAGTTAAGCTTGATGCCCGACTTCCATAGGAATGAGTTTAAAAATGCTGGGGTTGCGAGTGTGTCCTCCATCAGGTTAAGTCATTCATGAAAAAAATTTGTTTGCCATGTCCAAAGAGTAATGTTTTCGTAATATCCTTTCAATGTTTAGGGTACTGTAGACCCCATGACTGGCATTAGCTGTGGTTAATACATTGATCTCTATGCTGAAGCATCAGCTTCATCATTTCGTCCGCATAACCCAGCGACAGCATTTACCCCTTATGTCACTGACATCACTGGATCTGCTGGCAGTTCCAGATAGCTCCGCCCTCGAGTCATAGCATGTGACAGGAAGAGATGATAAATCATTTTGAGGGGGAGGGAAGGTTAATGTTTTTGATTAAAGATTACGAGGGCACGTGAATAAAAACAAAACAAAACAAAAAACATGAAGTGCACAGATAAATCATTTATAATAAATACTACAATGTTCCATAAAAAAGTAAGAATTGTCAATTTTGATTTCATGGCGACTTTAAGCAAAATAGCATGAAAGCCATACAGGTTTGGAACAGCATTAGTAAAAATTAACAATCTTATTTGACTGAATTATCTCTTAAATTACTACCAGCTGCTTCAAACAAAACTTAAATATCATTCAGTGACAAGTGTTCAATGGAAGTGTCCATAAGGTGTTTTTCCAGTGCAGTAACTTTTTGAGTTTTGTACTATGGTGGCACCCAGCATGCATTGCTTTTATCTGATTGTCACCATTGTTGAGTTTCATGTGCTGATTGTTGATGTTTGTTTCAATTATACAGTAGATTAAAGCTTTTTGTGCTCAACATGTTTTTATATTTTTCAGAATAACTGATTGCTGCAACTGCTGGATCTCATGGTGTGTTATCAGAGGGTTGGTAATGCAAAATATTAATGACACAACACATTCAATATCACTGATTAGAATTTAGAAGAGATTAGTGAATCAAGCTACTTTCATGATGATCTTTTGTCATCATCAATACGTAGTCAACACCACATGATCACATTTAATCTCAGCTTCCTTTATTGCAACAAATGTGTGGATCAAGTGAAGTCTCCAACTAAGGCAAACACTGACCACCATAATGGTGACACGTAAATTTCCATGTGAATATTATTACATTGTCTAGAGTTAAACCTTAAGAACCTTCTTAAGAACTTTTAGATGTACGAAAGAAATAAAGTTAAACTGGTCAGTAATAAGTGATGATGGTAATGCTGTTTTAGGAGTTCTTTAATCACCCTCTGCTGAGATCTTGAGAGATTTCATGTTTTCTTTTATTTGCAGCTGATTTAATCTAAGGGTGTGTAGTCAGTTGTCAGTTGTGTTTCTGCTCGTCTCTTCTCATTTTTCTGTTCTTGTTGTTTCTCTTTCCTTCAGTAATTCTGTGTGTTAACAGCAGGTGTTCATCACAATTGGAGAATGGATGGATGAACGAAAAGCAAGGGTTGCTGGGGTGAGTTAGCTTTGCTGTTGGTGCGTTAAACTCCGGCGTCACAGTGCCACAACGCTTCACAAGCATGTCAGCTAATGTCACTAAGTTAGCGGCTATTTACGCTATGTTAAAGATGCCCAAGAATACTTTTTAAAAGATGTAATATAAGTCTAAGGTGTCTCCTGAATGTGTCTGTGAAGTTTCAACTCAAAATACCCCAGTTTTTTTTTTATTAATTTTTTTAACTGCCTATTTTGGGGCATCATTAACAATGCACTGATTTACACTTGACGCCGCCCCTTTAAATCGCGTGTTCCCTGCCACACGAGCTCTCGACTATATTACAGCACATTTACAAAGTTCACACAGCTAATATAACCCTCAAATGGATCTTTACAAGATGTTCGTCATGCATGCTGTATGCATGCTTCGAATTGTGTGAGTAAAGTATTTATTTTGGATGTTAACGTTTGATTCTACATGAGTTTGAGGCTGGGCTCTGTGGCTAACGGCTAATGCTACTCTGTTGGAGAGATTTATAAAGAATGAAGTTGTGTTTATGAATTATACTGACTGCAAGTGTTTAAAAATGAAAATAGCGACGGCTCTTGTCTCCGTGAATACAGTAAGAAACGATGGTAACTTTAACCACATTTAACAGTACATTAGCAACATGCTAACAAAACATTTAGAAAGACAATTCACAAATATCACTAAAAATATCATGATATCATGGATCATGTCAGTTATTATTGCTCCATCTGCCATTTTTCGCTATTGTTCTTGCTTGCTTACCTTGTCTGATGATTCAGCTGTGCACAGATCCAGACGTTAATACTGGCTGCCCTTGTGAAATGCCTTGAACATGAGCTGGCATATGCAAATATTGGGGGTGTACATATTAATGATCCCGACTGTTACGTAACAGTCAGTGTTATGTTGAGATTCGCCTGTTCTTCGGAGGTCTTTTAAACAAATGAGATTTATATAAGAAGGAGGAAACAATGGAGTTTGAGATTCACTGTATGTCATTTCCATGTACTGAACTCTTGTTATTCAACTATGCCAAGATAAATTCAATTTTTCATTCGAGGGCACCTTTAATGTTGTTCATATGCCTATGTAGTGTTTTTAATATGCTTTAAGACAAACCATGTGCAAATTCATGAGTCAGCACCATTGCTGAGTATTTTCTGTTTGAAACTGCAGTAACCAAAAAGAAACAATTTGAAATCGGTGGTGTTTGTGACGTCACAGACTACATTGTAACCAGGGGCGTAAATCGCGGGGGGTACAGGGGGGTCAGGACCCCCCAAAAATATAATTTAAAACCACACCTAAGTGTTATAAATAATTTATGTATACTTAAAATAATTGTGTAAATAGTAAAGCAATACAAATGCAAATGGGCGTTTTAAGTTTAGAAACATTTTGAGTCACCCCTCCCTTGCCTCACAGTGGTTTGGTCCACCGCGCACGTCACACTTGTGAGTGTAGAAGTCCGGCGGCGCCGGCGGGAGAGAACACAACACAGTTCTTCAGACAGTAGTTGAGAGGAGTTCCAGTAAGTAGGCTAACAAAGGCTATTTTATTCAAAAACATCGGATGAAGTGATTATTTTCTCTTTAATGCTGACGGTGCTGAGTAATTAGTCATAACTAGTGATGGGAAACCAAGGCTTTCTGAAGCTTTTGAGGCTTCCATCAAATTGTGCCGAAAAAACGGTTCATTACACAAAGCTTTTAACACAGTGTCCATTAGCAACATCTGGTGGTCAGACTGGCTTCTCCACTATATCTTAATCCATATCGGAGCAGATACGGTTTGAAAAAGCACTTGACCAAAGCTTTGGAAGTCTGTGACATGAATCACTGTTGTCGTGAATCAGTTCTATCTAATATAAACTAATTTCATCTAAATTAATTTGTGACAATGAGACCACCATTCGTGTCATGTGTAACCTGGTCAACAGATTCACATTTTGATCAATAATATAAAATATACAATGATGTGATCATAACTGACAATAGTAGTTAAAAAAATGTTTTGGGTGAGCTGTTTAACCGTTCTGTTCAGGGTCTCTGAGACCCCAGCAATAAAACATGATTAAATGCATTTTCCTTTATGCAACTGAAGCGCCATTTTTTTTCAAACCAGCTGTCTCGATTTTCCGATACTGCGCGACGTTCGAAGTGGTATTGTCATTTCGATACATGCATCGGTACAGTCGCAATACGCAATACAAAAATATCACTTTAGACAATTCATTGGTTTTTAACAAGTTAGATTTTCTTTTGCGTCAAAACCAGCTAAATCCACTTGTGCTTTTTTCACAAAAACCATGTTCACAGAGGAAAACAGCTGCTTGTTCTCTCGATACTGTCTGTTTCACTGAGAAATCTTCAGGTGATTCAGTGAGAGAGCAGTACAAACTAATGCAAATGGATTCAGACCGTTTTACCAATTCATAATTTAAAACACAATTGAAGCGTCAGAAAATATGAGCAGTTCAGTTGCACAGCTGTTAAACTGAATATATGAAGCGAAGCAAGCTTTTTTCTTAAATATCCACAACACAAACAACAAACTGCTCGTCACTATAGCAACAGTAGATTCGGAGCTGGTGCAAGCGAGTGGAGGCGGGGCTAATTTGCATATTCATTGATCCGTGTATATTAAATGAGGCAAGGGTGTAGAGTTACATACATTTTAAGGCTTGAAGAAATTTTTTTCACTTGATTTTTTTTTTTAAAATATGCCATTTTATGCCAAAGATGAGTTTTAAGGGATAAAATAATTGACTGCAGCGGGACTTTAATGTGTTGATTTTAATAAAAACACAGAACTCTCATTTCACAGTAAGACACAATGAACTCTTTTACTTTCATTTTCAACTGATAGTATTTCTCTTCAGGAAAACCGATCAAGGAAAACATGTGCCTAGAGCACCTCCTAGTGGTCATTATATAAAACACAAAGGAAAAACCCTCCATGAGATATTGCTTTATAGCTTAACTAACTTAAATAAAAATATACACAAGCTTAACTAACAGACATTATTCTGATAAGAGTGTTTTCCATTAGTGATATAATGAAACAGAGACACTTTAAGGTTGAACTATTTAAATAAATGTTAATTTATAAGAAGTCTACTTCAGTGTGATACGTTACCATATCATCATGCTTAACTCTGAGAATGTGAATGACTGTAATGTGATGATCAGGTGCAGATATCTAAATCAGAGAATATCATCGGGCGGTTGGCGGGTGGATGATTTATTTTTAACAGTCGATTCAGGTACAAGTCAATGCACACACCTTTTCTTTGTTCAATTTCACAAAGAAAAAGTTCACCAGATTAATGAATTTATCTTTAAAATGTACAAAATTTTCTACCGGGGAGGTTCAAATCAGGGATCAAGGATCAAATCAAAAACATTTCCCCACATTTTATGTCCCCCCCACTTCCCAAACCAAACTTTCACCCTTGTCTATGTGGGTGAGTTGATTACTTACTTTTTAATTATTCTTCCCATTAACATAATTATATTTATTCATTCAGCCCAATGTAGGGATGCAGATTGTGCATGAAATGGGAAGCGGGATTTATCGCGTGAGCAGTGTAATTGGTCAGTCATAGTGCGATGGAGGCATTGCCTCTTCTTATGTGACTTTTCCTCATTCTTTCCCAATTATCTCCAACCAAACCCATGGCATGCTTTACAGCAGTGTTCCTCAAATCCACTGCCACTGGCTTAAAGAGTTCAGCTCCAATTCTAATCAAAAACACCTGAACAAGCTGCACATCAGCTGCGACTCGGGCACGAGAGAGCGGAAAGTTTTATTCGTTGTTGTTTAAGTGTCATTGTTAAGTTTTGGTGTTAAGTTTGTGTGGGTGTTGAAGTGCAACAAAACAAATATGGAGAAGAATCGTGGGAGTATTGCTGTTCCTGGTGCTGATTACATCGAGAGTTTCTGTGCAAAACAATATCGCCGACATTGCTGCAACAAGTGGACACGATCAAGTGTTGCGGGATTACTATCTTTACGGAAAACAGCAGTAATAGAGCCGTGCCTTCTGGATAATGTTCCAGAGGAGTTGCTGCGATGAGACGGAGATCGTCGGCGGTGGAAACGAGGGAGAAGGGGTGGCATTCAACATCAACTCCACCGAAATTAACTTCCGTTGCCATAAATACTGTTCAGCAATTCTCGCTCCTTGAGGAACAAAATGTAAGAGCTGCGTCTGAATACAAGAGTCTGTAATGAATATCGTGCGTCATGTCTCTTGATTTACACAGAGAGCTGGATTCAAGACGATTTTAATCACTGTAAGATGGACGGTGCTCTCCCAGGATATCAGCAGTATGTGTGTAAAAACAAAATATTGGACAAATGCTATGGTAATATCTAAGAAACATGTGTGGCTACAATTAGACCATAACACCATTCAGTTAATCCCTATTTGCAGGTTTTAAGAACAGTCAGTGTGTGATGTGATGCTATAAAGTTAGAGATTGAGTTGAGTGGTTGTTTTCTGGCTACAAATTGGGAAGTTTTTTATCAAAATGGTAATATTGGTAGTATTGAGGAAGTGATTACAGGGTATATTCATTTTTCATACTGTGGTCCCAAAAAAGACCATCAAGATTTATCCAAATAACAAGGAATATATTACTCCTGAGACTAAGCATTGTATTTCTTTTAAGAATAATAATACAGTGAAATTTAAAGAAATTAAAAAGAACTGAGGATGTAACTGAGGGAAGTGAGAGAGCAACACAACTTGCGTGTTAGAGAAGTGGTTTCAACTAAGAATTCTAAAAAGTTGTGGGATGTTAAGGGAATGGTTAAATTAAATTCAAACAAGAATGAAATGCAAAAGACTTTCATCATATAGCCCAATTTCAGTTTATGAGGAGGAAGTTGAACAGGAAACAACATTTAAGTATTTAGGCATCTGCTTTGATTCTCAGGGGGCTCATCGAGTGGAGTATGTTTGAACACGAGCTAGTCAGCGCTTAGGGTTTATGGGGTGGATAAAACGATCATGTTATTGTTTTACAGATCAGCTATTGAATCTATAATATGTTATGATTTTACATTTTGGAGCTGGAAAAATAATTGGTATGTTGCCCCCCTCTTCTCTTCAGAAGATTTTTGAGAGGTCTGTAAAGAAGCAGAGCCTTAAAGTTATTGGAAACCCAAGCCATGTTCTCCATAAGGAGTATGAGTTGATGCCCTCGGCAGGAGATATAGGGTACCAGCGAGTAAGTTAAACAGGTACACATTTTCTCTGATTCCATTATCAATTGAGTTATTGAACAATAAGTGATGAATTGTGTGTGGGCGAGAGTAAGGTGAAGGGCAACGTCATATTTACTGCTGTGTAATGGGAGATGTGTGTTGATGTGGATTTATTTATTTATTTGATAGTTTGATCTGCTCTCTTGATTGATTAAGACAAATTTCTCCTGAGGGAGATAATAAAATACTTAAAGCTAATCAAAGTGCCTGTTTACACCTGGTCACTTCATGCGTTTTATCTGATTTATCAAAACAATTTCATTTACACTTGGCCACATAAATGTGTCTCCGCAAAAAACATAAATCTGATCTTCAATTCCCACGCTACAGTTTATGCAGATGTCATGGAGTTCACGTCACAGAAAGCAACAAATATGAGCTGCATTTTATTGATCATCAGCTAATTTAAAAATCAAAGACCACAATAGGCGAGAGAGCAGCAACAGCACTGGTAAGATCATTTAGTGTCTTTACTTTAAATGAAGATGATGTGTTTTGAGCGTTTGGGGTGATGCATGTTGCAGTAGCACTGTCATATCTGTCTATAACATCTTATTTAGCCTATTAAATTATTTATATGCTTTTTAATGTCACATTTCAGAGGGTCAGAGACAGATTGATAAATGCTCATGCATTATTATTTTGACCATTTTTGAACTTAACAAACATCACAAGTTCTTTTAATGAGGCCAAATGAATTAAAGTCTTACCCATTGATGAGTGCTGCCTTTGCTGTATATGTCTTTCCTGCCTTTCTCTCATCCGGATCGTACCATTGAGAGAGATCCATCCTGTCATTTGGTATCTGAACTGTACAGTTCTCTCCATGAAGGAGGACTCGCCAGAAGTTTTCAAGTCCCTCACCTAAAATGGATGAGAAAATACAACGTAAATACAATTTAGGTCAAAATCATAACATGAACAAATAATGAAACACCATAAATTGTTAACAATTACCTCCAGGAAAATGGCATCCAATGCCAACAACAGCTAATTCTGCATCATCATCCATCATGTTTCATATGCTGTGTGTGCAAAATACAATCTATAGACAGCAAAAAAATAATAATTGAGACAGCTGACTAAATATTTATCCATGGCATTTAATATTTTGGTTTTCTTCTTTATGCATTTCTTTCAGCAGAACAATTAAAAATAATAATATAATAATAATTAATTATATTTTTAGCCAAGGACCTCTGGTTCAGTTGACACAGAATGGACAATTATTACTAGTAAATCAGAAAAAAAATGTTCTGTATAAAGTAGAGACAATATGAAAATCTGATCAAATATGGAATCTAATTTGACTTACCTGGATACTCATGTTCAATCTTGTTGTCTTGTTGAAAATGCTCACATGAGGCCAAGACTACCCAATATTTGTTTAAGTTAAAGGAGAAGTGAAAGTTCAGGCTTTTTCATATGTCTTCCTGTTAGATCATCAAACAATTTCTTAAGAAAATCCCCAGAATAGAATAAGTTGACTCGACTCTTTTTCACATTTTTGATTCGCATCTATAGCCTAACCCAGTTTAGCTTTATATTTCCCCCAGATGTGACGAAACCGCTCAGTTTGCCAAGTTAGCAGAATGTATTAGTGATATCAAAGACTGCATGGTTCGTATTTTCCTTCTTCTCATTTCTGACAAAACAGTTATTGCATCAATTGTTCAGTTGAGGTTTAAAGACACTTAATAATGAGTAAAACTGTGTTTATCGATCTGACTTCACTGACACCACTGAATGAGAACAAACACTGAACTGAGCTGAATAATGTCACTTCTGTCTTCAGTCCCAGCAAACATGCCAGTGTGGGCCCGCTGTGGGCAGCACGTCCTGATACTACTGAGTTAGATGTGTTCCTGGGTCAACATATAGAACACTAGAACATTCCAGTCTGAAAATTTAGTCTTAACCCTATTCCTACCCTTAAACATAACCCTACCCATAATTAATCCCACAAATCAGAGGGAAATGATAGATGAATAACACTGATGTAGAAGCACCAATTCATGATTTTAAGCCTAAACTTGACATCATCTGTAAACTTGTCCCTCAAATCTGATTGATTTGAATGTTCCAGGATCAAGAAAAGCTTTGTTGAACATGTTGAACTCAGCAATATCAGGTTATGCCTGTGGGTAAGTGTGGGTTTTCTGTGGGACAGTGGGACAGTCTTTTTCCGTTGATTTTTGTGTTTTTTTGTTGTCCTGGTGTCTGTCTGTCTATAATGGGCTGTTTTGTTACTTGAGGCTTTATCCTTTATCGCATTGATGTTCAAGCTGTGAGTTTCTTTTAATTCTGATCCATGTAACACCGATTGTATCGTTCTGGCGCACTGTTTGGATAGCTTTGCCTAATGTTAGCTCTGAAACCAGCTCTGACTCACCCAGTGATAACAGCGCGAAGATATCCTCTGCTTAATTTCCCATGGTATATAACAAGGAGTTGATGTGGTATTCTTCGGGCTTTGAACTCAATCCAGATGCTAGACGAAAGCGCTCGAACCGTCTGATCCATCCGCTGAGTTAGAGAAGTCGAACGGCTCTGGAGGGAATATCTGCACTGCTGCAACAGCCATCTTTCGGTCTGTTTGCTGTACTGGTTCTCTGTAACCTATTCTTCAGGTTCACTTCTGGCGCCATGTATAATATTCTCTATATTAACTGTTAATAAACACGCAGCATACATTTGTGTATAACTCACATGGCGAACGCCACTTTATTCTCCCTCCCCCTACGTCATCCTCCCTTGCGCCTCATGGGTAATGAAGTCCCTACCATTACAGAAAACATTGGATGACTTCAGAGTTTCCAGAAAAACATTCAGATGCATCTGTTATCCTGCACTGCAGCATCAAGACTCGTATTGTATAAGCTAGCTTCAACAACGCAGTACAGGACAGTAGCTAACCTGTTTGCTGTCAGTCGGACTTCTGTTTGCCGCTGTGAGCATGACTTTTGTAAGGCTGTGATTGCAATACTTTGGCCCAAGTTCACCAGAACACCTGACCAGGACAAACTGTCTGAGATGGCAGATTAATTGGAAGAGAGATTTGTAATTCCACAGTGCTATTGATGGTTCTCACATCCCTATATTGAAACCTCCACAATACCAATCGGATTTCCAGAACAGAAAAGGCTGGCTCTCCATCATTTTATAAGCAGTTGTGGATTGTAAAGGGATGTTCTGGGACCTTAATGTTGGACAGCCAGGGAGGGAACACAACTGATGTTGGCTACTTCATTCTTGGTGATTCTGTTAACCATTGCAGAAATGGTAGTTAAATCCATATCATGACACTGGCAGGCTCAATAACTATACAACATGAGAACAAGTCAAGCCTGTTGTGTGGTTGAACATGCATTTGGGAGGTTGAAAGGAAGGTGGAAGTGTCTCAGTAAAAGAAATGACGGCAATGTAAATGCATAGTGGTGTGGTGATCGTGATATGTTGTGTTTGCTACAAATAAAATATTTGAAATTAAGTTTTGGTGTAAAGCTATTTTGTGACCTACACAATAGGTTGTTTGCAATCGTGTGGTTCTGGTGACGCGTGAAATTATTGTGGAGGGCAAGCAGTGAAAATTAGAATGGAAGATGTGCTGGTTTAGAAAGGTATAGACAGAAAATCACAACATATGTTGGATGTGTTCTTTATGTTACGAAGAGGAGCGATTTTTCTACTGAATTGAAAGACTTGACTGCCATTGAGGAGGAAGATATTGAGAATGTGAAGCTGCCGCGTTCAGGACTGGGTTTGCTTATATTGAGCTGCCTTTCTAGTTAAGTTAAGGGCAGTATTTTTGATTTTCTGTTGTGATTGTGAAAAATGTCGCCACTGCAGGTCATTTATGCTGAATGGAGAATTGCAGCAGAAGCTCACATCATCGTTCAGGGAAAAACTGGACGGTGTAATACAATTTTCATCTTTTCTCTGTGTAAAAACACTAAGGGAAGCCGGCTGAGGAGGTGACGGGGAGACGCCGTACAGCAAATCTAATAATGTCACTGATTGAACCCACTGGCTATAAAATAATCCCACAGCTGAGTGTTTCTGAAAGTGTTGCGTTTGGTTTGGTTCAATAATTAGCATTATATTTGCTAGTATGACTCTCAGTCGGCTTGAGAATGAGCAGAAGGGTCAATATCACTATAAAGTGCCTTTTAGTCCTCATCAGAATCACTCGGTCATCATGAATGTGATGCAAAATAATTCAGTTCTGAGGTTTAATTAGAAATGGCCAAACATTTACACACATTGATAAGTCTCTTGAAATGTGTTTTTCTCATTTTAAACCATTTTCTTTGATTGGATGTGTGCGGTTTTGACATGTCAACATTTGGCAAACCTTTTGTGTGATTTCTTTATAAAGTGAAGAGGGACAGTTAATATTGCTGGAAAGTTTGACCAGATCTCTTTGTTGGTAGACGTTATTTAGAAAAGAAACTGCAACTATTGCATATTTTATAGGGAAACAAATATTTTCAGTAGTTTCATTATTATCAGAAGACTTTAATTAAAATGTATTGTTGAGAAAAGGACCAAGAATCTTACTGAAAATCCCTATGCAATGAAAATATCTTTAAACTACTTTGATTTTGTCCATGACAGGGTGGACATATTTTATGGTTTGCTCGTATGTCGTCTGATCGCAGTTAATTTATAAAAAGTGCTGGAGCTTGACCAACATGCATTTCCAACAGCCCAAGGTCTCCTTAACACCACAAATATGAAGTTAAATGGAAATCTCAGCTTTTTATTTTGGAAATTGTGACTCTCAAAGGCACTTTGTAGTGATCATGACCCTTAACTCAAACGCAGCCACTTCAAAACTGTTCACGAGCTTCTACGGGTTTGATTTTGGTTGTCATTTGTTGAAATAAATAAAAACACAGTGTGTCGTGTCTGTCATAGACTGTAAAGGGTGTCTGTCCACTGAATGCCCTCCGATTCTCCTCCGTGGTCAAATAGGAAAGTGAATATAAAACTACACTTCCAGCAGAGACATGGATCGACTCTGTCAGCTTGTTGAACATTCATTTATTTGGACATTTTCTGCCATATGATGCTGAAGCAGCAGCGCGTGACACTGTTTCCATGGTAACAGATCAACATTGTGAACGGAATTCTGCAAAACTGAAGTGAAAACACCAAATGATCATGATAAAATAGCTTCTCTTCCCTGCAAACGAGACCATGAAGAATGAGAACATTTAAACACATCAGAAACAATAAGGGTAAGCAGTGTCCATATTCATTTCAGCATCAGCAGACACAAACACTATAAAAGGAGACAACTTTGAAAGTTAAAAAACTAGATAAGTTAAACCAGAGTTTCTCAGCCAGGGGTCCTTATAAAATATCTGAATATGAATATTTGTATATTTTGACATTTGACATGTTCCTATAAAATAAGATAATATATGTATAATACAACTGACGATAATTGGATGAGTCAACTAACTTAGTAAATTACATTTGATTGCATTTGGTCGTTAATGAAACCAATGAGCCAATATTATTCTGGGGTCCTTGAGGACGGGTCTAAACATGACAGGGTTCATTACTCAAAAGAGGATGAGATTCACTGACATAAACGATAAAAGCTCATTTCTCGATTTGATTGATTTGAGCAACCATAAACGACGCAAAACACAGGAACTTCGAGTTTGATAGGATTCCTGTACAGAAAAATCACTGCTTGCCCTCCAGCCGCATTTCACCTGCAGCAATGACGTCATGTGCAAACAACCTATAACTAATGACAAAACGTCTCAGGTTACTCATGTAACCATGGTTCCCTGAGAACAGGGAACGAGACTCTGCGTTGCCACGCTTTGGGGAACGTCACACGTGACTCGGTGTCTGAAAAACCAACTATCCAACAACGCCAATGCTCATTGGCCGGCGACAGCCTATGACGTCATAGGGGCGCGACCCGGATGTATAAAAGCGCGCCCGCGGGAGCAGTCATTATCCATCGTCTTGAAGGGACTGCCCAGCAGGCCGCCTGAAGCATGGCAAAGGAACGCAGAGTCTCGTTCCCTGTTCTCAGGGAACCATGGTTACATGAGTAACCTGAGACATTCCCTTTCGAAGGGAACTCAACTCTGCGTTGCCACGCTTTGGGGAACGATATACCAACGCCGCCATAATTAAGGAGAGTGCCTGCCAAAAAAATATGGCTGAGGCAAAGACCTCAAGGCAGTTCTCAAACTGCCCAGCAACTCCCCCTCGGGTCACACCAGGCTGTCAGTGACAGCATTCCCTTTGGCCAACAGCCCAAGCTGAACTTCCAAAAGGCTACTACCTTTCTCTTTCAACAAATAGAGCCTAAAGAAATCGCTAAGGCGTCCGGGATCCACTTTCCCGAAGGAAAAAGTGGTCCCTTTAAGGGAATGTGGCCAAGGAACCAAAGGGAACCTCGGCCAGCCACTCTTGAGGGGAACGGGGTCACCCTCATTGCCACCAGGGAGGCCGACCTGGTCTTCTATGGGAACAGACTTAGTCCAGGCCAACCCTGTCTGAATACAGAGCCTCTAGAATGCATTCTTGAAGAAGAAAATAGGTAAGAGTGACTGCAGAAAGGCAGAAACCAGCTCAGACCCACGCGTAGAGATGGGCATCCTGGAGAGCAGAACTCAGCTGAATGCTATGAACCCTCATATCGAGGGGAGATAATCCGCTCACCTAGGATCTACCCAGTGCTTAATTAACGCACTGAGGAGGCTGTGCGCTGAAAACCCTGAAAAGGGGAGCACAAACCAGCCTAGGGCTGATTCTTAAGATGGGGCCTGATGAATGCCTAACCATCATAACCAGCTTAGGGAGCTAAGCACTATTACCAAACCCAACCCCAAGGGGGAAGCGCAGAGCTCACCTAACAGGTAGACTATGCCAAGAGCACATAATCATGGAGGCCCGGGAGGGACTTACAACATGACAACAGAAGTACACTCCAGAAACGACCCGTTTTAGTAAAACGCCTTTCTGAACACCTGTCTAACGTACAGAGACAGATAACTTCCATGGCAGCCGTGGGAAAGCTGCACAGTGCACCTTAATAATCCACCCAACACAATCCGACAAGCAGTGTACTCAGTAAAAAACACTTTTTACTCTTTAAACAAGAGGAGTACAGCGTACGCCAACACGTATTAAGGAAGGCCTGGAAGACCTATAACCTCAACAAACACGTGGCATCAGCTCGTGGTAGTGTTTAGGTCCCAAGCCAGGTAAACAACCCGCAAAAGAGGGGGTTGAATCTACCACTTGGGCCCCTGGCCAGCGAAAGTGTATATGACTAGTTCTCAGGGAGAAATACACCCAAAACAAACACCAGTATGTCCAATAAAGGCGGCCCGCAGGCTTAGCATCCTTCAGGACACACGGCGTAAGTCTCGTGGCCGTTTCCAGGAGCACAAAGATCCAACCTAAGCGCTAGGTGGCTCTTAGCTCAACTAGAATCATCGACTCAGAGGCAACAATAGGTTAAACCAAACCTCAGTAAGGTTTCACTACTGACATCTCATCCAGAGCCGCACAGAAAAACACAATCTGTGCCAACATGTAACTAAAAAGGAAGCCTGAAGGGGCCTGCCGATTCAATGACACGTGGCTTCAGTTCGTGAATTTCCAGGGAACCAAGCTACAGGGAACCAGCTCTAACCCAATAAACTATGGGAAGCTAACTGCTACCTGTGCTAGGCTACACTTTCCAAACAGGCAAAGTACCCTAAGTTTGTGGCTAAAGGGAACCATACACAACCAACATGGCTTAAGGGAGGCTAGTTGAGCCTGCTACCTCAAACAACATGCTGCAGGGCCTGAAGCAGTGTAAAAACCAAAAAAACAGTATGTGAGCAGACTGAAATCTATTACACAGCAGTATAAAACTATTGCTAACTAGAAGGAGGCTGAACAGTCTAGCCTACAATCACCGTTATATGCAATATAGCTGATAAACAGATAACTGAAAGGGAGCTGACAGATACTAACTTTTCTCAAAAAGTGATCTAGCTACCCTGAGTATGCAATCCAACAGGTGATGCACTCAGTAACACTGGGGAAAGGATTCACCAAACACTTACATAGAGGCTGCTTCTAAGAAGGCCTACTATCATAAGCGGGTGCCAACCTGTGGCAGCATATCAAGCTCACATACCAAATGTAGGGCAAACGTCTAGAACTCAAAGGAAACTTTGAAATACATGCCATTTGACAGAGAGAAAAAATAAAATCATTGCTACAGATTCTCAAATCTGTTCCAAGCCTTAGAGGACAGAGCTAAAATGCTGGCATAGTCAACTCAAACTTGAAAATATCAAGTGGCTCGGAAGAAAATATTTTTTCCTCTCAGCATGAATGTTCTAGAGAGTGGGGCCTAGCAACATTAATAGCATAAACTTATCTACGCAAAGATAAGGGCTTACCACCTGAGAAACAGCATCAGGTCTCTAACAAAGCAGTCTAAAAACCTAGCTGTTACACTCATCGTTGCACCTACATAAGCAATGGGATAATCTGGGCAAAAAATTCAGCCACTCCCTCAGGAGAAGGCCAAAACTAAAATACATATGGGAATTATTTATACATACACCATACATACACTTAGTTCTAGCCTGGCCAAAAACATACAGGCCTATTCAAAATAACAGGCGCTATAATAAGCCTGATCTCTACCTCGAAATTTCAGATAAGAAATACAGCAAAGATCACAGCCATCGCGCTGGGCGGCCAGTTAGGATCGCCACAAACGCATAAACTGAAGTGATGAGCGCCAGCTCAAACTATACTGACAACAGTCGAACGGCAGAACATACAGAGAGAAAACTGAACAGCAGCCATTCTGTGGCTCGCTCAGTCAGTCTCAACACTCCAGTTTTTGCCCAAAAAAACCCCTAATACATGTTTACTGTTACACATTCAGGAAACAATACAGGAATAAAAACAAGGTCGAACATTTAAGCGATTAAATCAGACCTTGTCTAACCTTCCCGCGGCTCAAAGACCAGAGATTCCTTCCACGTTCTTTCATAGTAGAAGAATGATATCCCCGGTTCCATAAGCCTACGAACCTTTTCACTATCAAGCCAGAAGGCGGGCCTTCAGAAAAACTTCATCATGGGCTGGCCACCGGCCTGACTGTTCAAAGGTGTTATCCTGAACGTGCACAGATTAGAATTAAAAACATATCCCGGGAGGACGAAGAAAAGGGGCGAAGGAAAGTACCAAACCCTCCCTCGCCCAGAGAGGAGAGCAATCAGCGGCGTTGATCACGCCGCCGATCGATCACCTCCCTCAGATCACCTCTCCTTTTCTTCGCATCCCGCCGCTTCTGAGACTTACTCCGAGGTGGAGGAGGTGCTCGAGCGGCGACGCTGGATCTCTGACCCTGCCTCTGAGCCTCGGCTCGAGGCGGACCAGAGCCTCCCGGTTGTCTGGGCCCAGAATCGGACCTGAGCGGTATGAAACTCTTAAACGCTGCTGAGCGCGCCCTCGCCTCCCTAAACTTTCCAACGACCGTCTCAACGGAACCGCCGAAAAGTTCAGATGGCGAGACCGGGGCATCGAGGAGAGAGCCCTTCTCTTTCTCCCCGATGTCCGCCATGGTCAACCAAAGGTGCCTCTCCGTAGCCACCATAGCCGCCATCGATCTTCCAATCGAGGCGGCCGTTTGCTTAGTGGCACGGAGAGCCAAATCCGTGGTTTGGCGCAGCTCAGCCACCGCATCAGGGGACAAACCCTGCCCCTGATCCAGGTCCTTCAGCAGGTCAGCCTGGTACGCTTGCAACACCGCCATTGTGTGCAAAGCAGCACCAGCCTGGCCCGCAGCAGCATATGCTCTGCCGTTTAAACGAGATGTCATCTTAAGGGGTTTAGACGGCAGAACCGGAGCCTTCAGTGTCGGCATGCTACCCGTGACGAGATAGTTAGCAAACGTCTCGTCAATGGGGGGTATCGACACATACCCATGCTGGCCCAATTCCTCCACATCAGCGAAATTCCCCCACTGATGCAAATGAATCCTGGCCGAGTATGGGTTCTTCCATGCCTTCCCCACCTCAACATGTAGGTCGGGAAGGAATGGAAGGCTCGCAGGAATTATAGGGTTGTGGTCGGATAGAAACCGTTCGTCCAATCTGCCATGAACGGGCTCTTTCCTGACGCGCTGCCACGGCAGCTGCAGCCTGCCTGCAGCGTGTTCCACAACCTCCAATAATTCCACATATGCTGGACAGGGAGGCTTGGAAGGGAAAGAAGCAACCTCAGTCACTTCTCCCTCTTCCAACGCCATCTCCTGCTCTCGGGGGCTCTCAGCCAGAAGAGCACTCGCTCCTGGATCCGATGATGTCAAGGAGATGGCATCATCGTCATCCAGAAGCTCATCCCCGCCAGCCGTCGCTTGAGGTTGAGAGACCGTGACACCTCTCTCAAACTTAGCGGCGAGCTCCACCTGTGACCCCCATGAATGCAGCCGCCGCTCGGCCTCAGCATGAGCAGGACCAGATCCACCGGGCACAGGTGTAGACGTCTCTCCCCTCGAGAAGAGCGTCAGGCGGGAACGGAGCGTTCTCATGGGAAAATGCTCACACAGCTCACAGCCAGTGTTCTCAAACGCCGACCGTGCGTGCTCTTCTCCCAGACATAACACACATAGGGTGTGAGGATCCTCCGGGGTCAGAAACCTCAGACAAGGATCCGCACACTTCCTAAAACCTTTGCCCTCAGACATAGTTCTAGATACTCACAGTTTCGAATTAGAGAAATCGGACAGTGGCAAGACACAGGCAGTCCCTGAAAGACGAAAAGATAATGACTGCTCCCGCGGGCGCGCTTTTATACATCCGGGTCGCGCCCCTATGACGTCATAGGCTGTCGCCGGCCAATGAGCATTGCCGTTGTTGGATAGTTGGTTTTTCAGACACCGAGTCACGTGTGACGTTCCCCAAAGCGTGGCAACGCAGAGTTGAGTTCCCTTCGAAAGGGAAACCTCATAGCCACACCCTAGCAACCAGTTACATAACCCTAGCAACCACCCCATAGACTTCCATTGAAAAATAGATGAGATGGCTATAAATGAATCAGAAAATCATAGAGACATATAACTAATGACAAAATATCATATTTTAATTATAGGCCTAATAATATATTTGATTGCTTTTGTTTTTGTTCAAATGTGAACAAAAATAAAAGCAATTAAATGTGTTATTATAATTAAAATATGTGCTGCCCTCTAGCGTTTAGTTATAGGACCTAGTCGGACTCGTTTCAGTGACGTACCTAGTCGGACGCGTTTCAGTTACGGACCTGTTAGAGCAACAACCAACAACGCAGAAATCATTCACGAGTCTGCTTCATTACACAGCTTGGTCAAGTATGTGTCTGTAAGTAATTATACGTCAGTATTGTAGTTCTTGTATGATATATATGTTTACATTCTGTAATGTATTTTACTACGCTCGTGGCTGTTTTCGTTTTCTCGCGTATGCTCTAGATCTAAGCCTTTGTTTTTTTTGACGCTCTGATTTATCTGTTCAGCAACGAGCATCGACACTTCGCCTCAGATTATTTAACTTGGTTTATTTTCATCTGCTGATTTGCATAGATTATGCACGTAACAGTGTAGCAGTTAGTTTGGTGAAACTGAGGATGTTTGTTTGATTTCTATACATTAAGAACATATGTAGTTCATTATGTAAAAGTGTGATATAGAGAATATTGTTTAATTTTCAGAGTTACTGGGTAACTTTACATTTGATTGTGAAATAGACACAACAGACGTTACACTTTTGTAATGTTTATTTGTCTTTTATGTTTATTTTTCCAGTCTTACAGACTTAAATGGAGAAAAGATTAAGAAATAAAACTGAGGAAGAAAAGAGAACAAAAGATAAAACATCAATCCTCAACAAGACATCTGGAGTTTCTCTTCTTCATTGCTGTTAACTATCTGTCTAGCTGTACAAAGCAGACGTCGTACATGCGAGGGCAGAATAGTAAGAAGACACGAAGGCACTAAGTTCATCACAAAGCAGTTCAACTCTCTACACTGATTCAGCGTTGCAGACCCATTGTCATCCAGGCAACCAGGATGGATGAACGGAGTAACACAGAAGAGATGCATCAGTCCTTGGTGACTAGATCCATCGCCCAAGCAAGTAGTAAATCATCAACAACAAGCTCTGCTACACTCAGAGCTCGAGCCAGAGCCAAAGCAGGTTTCATTCGCTCAGAAAGAAGCAGAGATGATGGTCGAAGAAGCAACATTAAAGGCAAAAATGCACATTCTAAAGAAAGAAAAGGAGGCAGCTACAGCCACCGCAGAAGAAGCTGTGTTTGTGGCTGCTGCGGAAAAAGCAGAGCTAGACTCTCGCCATGACATTGACTTACCACTCTCGCCATCCAACGCTGCACAACGGACAAGTGAGTATGTTTGGCAACACAGCTGTAGTGCATCAGAACCCATATCTATGCACACATCTTCACAACCTGCCGTGGAATCAGTCAAACAAGAAATGAGTAACCTCAGAATCGACAACGAAGATTCTCATCAACAAATAGCGCCTAAAAATATGAAATCTCAACTAGCAGTGGGCACAACTCAACATATTTCTGGAAACGCTCCTTCTGTGCAGACACAGAAAAAGAGATATTTAGATCCACATGTAGATGCAACGGACCTGAGACAGCCCGCACAGCAGAGGTGGGACCCTGTCAGCTCTGTGAAGCATACAGCAGCTACGCCAGATGTTGCAAAATACCTAATGCGAAGAGAAGTGGTTACATCTGGTTTAACGGAGTTCGATGACCACCCGGAAAGCTTTTGGGCATGGAAAAGTTCCTTTCAAAGCGTCATTGAGGAACTCGCCTTAACTCCAAGAGAAGAGTTAGACCTCTTGATTAAATGGCTCGGGCCAGCGTCTAAGGAACAAGCAAAAAGAATACGAGCCATACACAGCCACAACTCAGCTGCAGGGCTAAACATGGTTTGGCAAAGATTAGAAGAGACCTATGGAACCCCAGAAGCAGTTGAGCATTCACTTCTGAAAAGGATAGAGGAATTCCCCAGAATCTCAAACAGAGACAATGTGAGATTAAGAGAGCTTGGAGACCTTTTGCTCGAACTCGAATATGCAAAAGAAGGAGGATACCTCCCTGGTCTAGCATATCTTGATACGTCACGTGGAGTGAACCCTATATTAGAAAAGCTCCCATTTAGTCTCCAAGAAAAGTGGATTTCACAAGGGTCTAAGTACAAGGAACACAACCATGTTTCCTATCCACCTTTCACCTTCTTTTCACAATTTATTCGTTCTGAAGCCAAAATCAGAAACGACCCTAGTTTTATGATATCTCAAGCTCAACACTCAGGTCCAACCAAGTCCGAGAGACCCACAAAATACAACAACAAATCATCAGTGTCTGTAAGGAAGACTGGCGTGTTTTCTGAGGCTAAAGCAGCTCCTACAGGCTGTGTCGAAAAAGGTGCTATAGATCCAGACCGCATATGCCCTTTGCATAACAAACCCCACGCACTCAGAAAATGGCATACCTTCCGTAGCAAGCCGATAGAGTAACGTAAGACCTACCTCAGGGAGAAGAACATCTGCTTCAGGTGCTGTAGTTCGACCAAACATAGGGCGAAAGACTGTGATAAAGAAATAGTATGTAGAGAATGTGGCAGCAAGACTCACACATCAGCTTTACATTCTGGTCCAGCACCCTGGTTGGCAGAAGTTCCAGCAGATCAAGGCGAGGAGGAGGAGACTCATGAGACTCCTCCTGAAACTCTCCCTGCAGTAACATCAAAATGCACAGAGGTTTGTGGGGGAAACACCAACGCCAAATCCTGCTGTAAAATATGTTTAGTGAAAGTCTACCCTGAAGATCATCCAGGAAAAGTAATTAGGACATATGCAGTGTTAGATGACCAGAGCAATCGTTCACTTGCTCGCCCTGAGTTCTTCAACCACTTTGACCTCTATGAAAAAGCGTCTCCCTATACATTAAAGACTTGCTCTGGTGTTATGGAAACCTCAGGGAGGAGAGCAACAAACTTTGTGGTGGAATCCTATGATGGAAAGATCAAAATCAAGCTTCCAACCCTTATTGAGTGCGAAATGATTCCAGATGACCGAACCGAAATCCCCACACCCGAAATAGCTCGCCATTTTCCCCATCTGAGACATGTAGCAGATAAGATACCACCACTCGATGAAAATGCGCAGATCCTTATCCTGCTAGGGAGAGACATTTTGCAAGTGCATAAAGTGAGGCAGCAGTATAACGGAGATCATGAAGACCCCTATGCCCAACGTCTCGATCTCGGGTGGGTTATAGTAGGAGACGTTTGTATAGACCGGGCTCACAAACCACCCAGTGTCAGAGTGTATAAGACACACACACTGCCAAATGGACGGACATCCATGTTAAGTCCCTGTCCTAACAAAATTCAAGTGAAAGAGACACTTAAGAGAAACAACCCTCACCAACCAAGAATTCTGGAACGCGAATTAAAATGTGAGGAGACAGAAAAACTTGGAGCCACGGTCTTCGACAGCCACCCGGATGATGAAAAGGTAGCTCTGTCAGTGGATGATCAAACATTCCTGGACATCATGAACAAAGAGGTTTATATGGATCAGGCAAACAACTGGGTAGCACCGCTGCCGTTCTGCAAACCACGCCGCCGTCTTCCGAACAACAGAGAGGTGGCTCTGCGACGACTTTTATCTCTCCGACGAACTCTAGACAGACGCACAGACATGAAGAAACACTTTCTGGAGTTCATGGAAAAGGTATTTGAGAATGACCACGCAGAACTGGCATCAGAACTTGAGGAACACCAAGAAAGGTGGTACTTACCTCTGTTCGGGGTCTACCATCCCCAAAAACCAAATCAAATAAGAGTGGTTTTCGATTCAAGTGCCAAACATGACGGTGTGTCTCTGAATGACGTGCTGCTCAGCGGACCAGACTTAAACAATAATCTGCTTGGTGTCTTAATCCGTTTCAGGAAAGAGAACATCGCAGTCACTGCTGATATTCAACAGATGTTCTACGCGTTTGTTGTTCGAGAAGATCATCGTGATTACTTGCGGTTCCTTTGGTACAAGGATAACGATTTGAACAATGACATCGCCGAATACAGAATGAAAGTACACATATTTGGCAATAGCCCCTCACCATCAGTTGCCATTTATGGTCTAAGGAGAACTGCACAAGAGCATCAGGATGAATACGGCACAGACAGTAAGGAGTTCGTCATGAGGAATTTCTATGTGGACGATGGATTGATGTCAGTTCCAACAGAAGAAGAAGCTATCAGCCTCCTGAAGAGGACTCAAAAAATGTTAGCAGCATCGAACTTAAAACTTCACAAAATCGCTTCCAATAGCAGCAAGGTCATGTCAGCATTTGCTCCCGAGGACCTTGCAAAAGACTTAAAAGACCTCGACTTTGGTGCAGATCCTCTCCCACTTCAGCGGAGCCTTGGAATGATATGGAATCTGGAGAGTGACAGTTTCGGTTTCCAAGTGTACCATGAAGAGAAACTGTTCACAAAAAGAGGCGTCTTATCAACAGTTCAGAGCCTCTATGATCCACTGGGCTTCGTAGCTCCCATCATAGTCCAAGGAAAAGCTCTCATCAGAGAACTGTCGTCCAAAGAATATGATTGGGATGATCCTCTCCCATCAGACAAGCAAGAGTCCTGGAAATTGTGGAAAGAGTCTCTCCTGGAACTAGAGAAGCTACACATCAAAAGAAGGTATGTGCCTATCCCTCTTGTCTCATCTCAAAGTCGAGAACTCTGTTTATTCTCTGATGCTTCTACTCAGGCTATCGCTGCAGTAGCCTATCTGCGTGTCACCAATGTTGAAAACCAGTGCCACGTAGGATTCATTATGGGCAAAGCGAAGTTAGCACCGCATCCAGCCCATACCGTTCCACGTTTAGAGTTGTGTGCCGCTGTCCTGGCAACCGAGATGGCGGACACAATCTGCTGTGAGATGGACATTGAGATGCATGCTGTGAGATTTTTCACTGATAGCAGGATTGTTCTCGGGTATATCCATAACACCTCCAGAAGATTTCATGTTTATGTTGCCAATCGAGTCAATCGCATCAGGAAATCAAGTCATCCACAACAATGGCAGTATGTTGCCACCGAACAGAATCCGGCGTATCATGCCACCAGACCAACGTCTGTTGACATCCTCAGGGCCTCTAACTGGTTCTCAGGCCCTGAATTCTTGAAAAGCGGCATTGAACCTCCACAAAGCAACAGCTTTGATCTTGTTGACCCAGAACTTGATGTTGAAGTTCGGGCTCAAGCTGCTGTCAACTACACCAAAGCTACAGAAGGTCAGTTCAGCTCAGCACGTTTTGAACGATTTTCTAGCTGGAAGAGACTGCTGCAAGCCATCGTAAGACTTATTCAAGTAACAAGAACATACGCCAAAACTCAAAAAGTGGACGCCGTTGATGCACGTTGGCAAGCTAAAACTGTAGTCATTCGATGTGTCCAGAAGGAGTTCTATGGAGAAGAGTTCAAATGTTTGGGAGATGGGATTCAGCTCTCAAAAAAGAGTCCACTGAGAAAGTTAAATCCTTTCATCGACGAGGATGGACTCCTTCGGATTGGAGGACGCCTTACTAATGCTGACTTACCCAGAGATGAAAGACATCCTGTTTTATTGCCAAAAACTCATCACATTTCAACTCTCATAGTGAGACATTACCATGAGGAAGTTTTCCATCAAGGTCGTCACCTTACCGAAGGAGCCGTCCGGTCAGCAGGAGTGTGGATAGTGGGAGGTAAACGTCTGGTGTCTAGTGTCCTCTATAACTGTGTGACCTGCAAAAAACTGAGAGGGAAGTTAATGGAACAGAAAATGGCACCACTACCAGCTGACAGACTCACTGCAGAACCCCCCTTTACTCACGTCGGCCTGGACGTCTTTGGGCCATGGAGCATTGTCACTCGGCGCACTCGTGGAGGTAGCTCTGAAAGTAAGCGATGGGCGGTGTTATTCACATGCATGAGCACGAGAGCGGCACACATCGAGGTATTAGAATCTATGTCTGCTTCGAGTTTTATAAATGCTTAACGACGGTTCTTTGCTATCCGTGGACCGCCCAAACAGCTTCGCTCTGACAGAGGCACAAACTTTATTGGAGCGTGCAAAGAGTTAAAGTTCAACATCAGTGATCCAGAACTGACAAGCAACCTTGACAAGCAAGGATGTACGTGGACTTTCAATTCTCCCCATTCATCTCATATGGGAGGTTGTTGGGAAAGACTGATAGGTGTAGCACGTCGTATTCTGGAAGGGATGTTACTGCAATCTAACACGAAACACCTCACTCATGAAGTGTTGACGACACTGATGGCAGAGGTCGTGGCCATTCTAAATGCCAGGCCATTGATTCCAGTGTCAACTGACCCTGACAATCCGTCTATATTGACACCTGCGATGATTCTCACACAAAAGATGATTCCAGTGACAACGCCTCCAGGTGACTTCGATCATAAGGATCTTCACAAAAATCAGTGGAAACAAGTGCAGTGTCTGGCTGAGAGCTTCTGGAAACGTTGGAGACAGGAGTATCTGGTGACTGCAGAAACGTCACAAGTGGACTGATGACAAGCCTACCTTGCAAGTGGATGATGTAGTTCTGATGAAAGACAGTCAGGCTAAACGTAACGACTGGCCAATTGGACTTGTGGTAAAGACATTGCCTAGCAAAGACAACAAAGTCCGCAAGGTTGAAGTTAAAGTTGTGAGGCAAGGATCAACAAAAACTTACATCAGACCCATCTCAGAACTTGTCTTTCTTATGTCTAAGGACTCATGAGGTGAAGGGCATTCTGATAAATTACGATGATGTTCATAAATGTAACTACTGATAGATTGCATATTCATTTGGTTGATTAGTCTTTGAGTAATTAAAAGATGTTGATAGTGGTATAATAATATACCAGGCGAGGAGTGTGCTGCCCTCTAGCGTTTAGTTATAGGATCTAGTCGGACTCGTTTCAGTTACGGATTTAGTCGGACTCGTTTCAGTGACGGATTTAGTCGGACTCGTTTCAGTGACGGACCTGTTAGAGAACAACAACCAACAACGCAGAAATCATTCACAAGTCTGCTTCATTACACAGCTTGGTCAAGTATGTGTCTGTAAGTAATTATACGTCAGTATTGTAGTTCTTGTATGATGTATATGTTTACTTTCTGTAATGTATTTTACTACGCTTGTGACTGTTTTCGTTTTTTTCGCGTATGCTCTAGATCTAAGCCTTTGTTTTTTTCTGACGCTCTGATTTATCTGTTCAGTAACGAGCATCGACACTTCGCCTCAGATTATTTAACTTGGTTTATTTTCATCTGCTGATTTGCATAGATTATGCACGTAACAGTGTAGCAGTTAGTTTGGTGAAACTGAGGATGTTTGTTTGATTTCTATACATTAAGAACATATGTAGTTCATTATGTAAAAGTGTGATATAGAGAATATTGTTTAATTTTCAGAGTTGCTGGGTAACTTTACATTTGATTGTGAAATAGACACAACAGACGTTACACTTTTGTAATGTTTATTTGTCTTTTATGTTTATTTTTCCAGTCTTACAGACTTAAATGGAGAAAAGATTAAGAAATAAAACTGAGGAAGAAAAGAGAACAAAAGATAAAACATCAATCCTCAACAAGACATCTGGAGTTTCTCTTCTTCATTGCTGTTAACTATCTGTCTAGCTGTACAAAGCAGACGTCGTACATGCGAGGGCAGAATAAAATATGAAAATTAAAATGACGTGTAATAATAGATTATGACGGAATTTTTTCGACCCTGTCTGTCAAAATGACGGACAATGTTAAAGTCATTACTGTTATTCATTTTATTAGATTCAGATTTACAAATTGCCGGGAAGAGTATTCGTGTGTTTATTTTTTCAAGTTCAGTGTTGCAGTTATAATGAGTTGTGTAATTGGTTTGTAATCCTGAAGAATATTCCCGTGTTTATTTTAATAATTCAGTGTAAAAGGGCCACAGTGGTGTGTGGAGTT
This sequence comes from Megalobrama amblycephala, assembly GCF_018812025.1. NCBI lineage: Eukaryota > Metazoa > Chordata > Actinopteri > Cypriniformes > Xenocyprididae > Megalobrama > Megalobrama amblycephala. The sequence goes on along the minus strand of NC_063059.1, from coordinate 172,084 downwards.
CATGTCAAGCATGTGTTTAGTGTGTTGAAGAGACTGAGTTCATCGAGTCAAGATCGGGAGATCTGTGTGAAATTCCGCAGATGCATCGGTTCGAGGAGCTGATCGGGATCCGTGGGATGCGTCACGAATGCTGTTTATCATCTCACCGGGAAGAGAGGATTAGACATTATTATTCTGCTATTGGAACCTCTTTTTTTTCATTTATTTTTGGTTATGCTTATTATTGTGATTTACTGTTGTTGTTTGTGATTATTTGATCATTTAAAGGAACACACAAAGGAAAAATACAGAAAGCCAAAAGAGTTCAGAGAAGAATAAATACATTTATTGATCTACCATAATTTTGTGTGATTTCCTGTAAGAAAATGTGTTTATTGGTAATTAGTTTTTCCCTGTGAGGGATTTGTAATTTCAGATTTAAAGGTATTTTATTTTCTTTCTAAATAGAAAACATAAATCTGACACTGTCAAGTGAATATCTGAGATCTGGGTTTTGTGATTAATAGAAATGAAGTGAATTTAGAAATGTGTCTCTCACCCGTCATTCCCTAGACATAATTCTCACATTTAAGCCATATTTATTGGTGAGAGGGCTACATTTAGTATTTATTTTAATGTTTAATTTTGTGATTTTAACTTCTGCTTTAAAAAGCATTTTTTAGATTGTAATGTTCTAATGTTCTTAACCGTAAAAGGAACTACAGCTGCCAAACAAAACCAGAGAGAAATGTATTCATATATTTTAAAGCAATCGAATTAAATCTTGGGCACAAAACATTTAGCCACTAAGAAAAGAAGACCTGTAGGTTACACACACACACACACACACACACAGTAATGTATAATGTTACAAAAGCTTTGTATTTCAGATAAATGCTGTTCTTTTTATTAATCAAGGAATCCTGAAAAAAAAGTACACAACTGTTTTCAACATTGATAATAATCATAAATGTTTCTTGAGCAGCAGATCAGCATATTAGAATGATTTCTGAAGGATCATGTGACACTGAAGACTGGAGTAACGATGCTGAAAATTCAGCTTTGATCACTGGATATAAATTACATTGTCAAATATATTCACATAGAAAACAGTTATTTTAAATTGTAATAATATTTCACAATATTACTGTTTTTACTGTATTTTTAATTAAATTAAACTGAATATGTCTCTTCATCTGTCGGCCTGTATTGTTTTGACCTGTGCTGTACAGCTGTGTTCATTGTCAAACTACACAATCATTATAATTGAATTTCTAAAAAATGCTATTTTATATGAATAAAATAATCATCTTTTATTGACAAAAATATTTTAGTTTGTCGTATTTTTTTAAAATGAAATCAGATAACATTTTTATCTGTCATATGTTCATGTTACAATGTGTCACATTTCACTTCCCTTCTTTCAGGGAAAATAAAGACAAAATAAATATTTATTTATTTACTAAGTAAATAAAGTATACACCGTATTAATGAAACAAAGCCACATATTTGTACCAGACATGTGTGAAATTAATGTGGAACAAAAGAAATTCCCTGAACCCTAAGCAGATTTACACAAACTGAGAAAGTCAAAAGCGTTTGGTTGTGCCCTGTTTTCCCCTACTCATTTATGCTGTGTGTTTATATAGATATACATAGATTTATTTATTTTTGGACTGATAGTGGTTAATAAAGTCAAATAATTGACTCTCAGCACCTTTCTGTGCCCCGTACGGTGAACATCAGGCATGCTATGTCGAGATTCTCTATGCCATGATCACCTCTTACTCTAATTAATCAACCGTGATCATGCTAAAAATAATTATAACTGAATAAATGCAGCATTTACAACATTTTCCTGTCAAAGCCTTCAGTTTTGTTTCCTCAAATAAGAATAGTCAGGAAAGTTTACCCAAAATGAAACCTTGTGTTGGCATGAGGGTGAGTCAATGATGGCAGTCTTTCTCCTGTGGCAAACTAAAAATATTTTGGAAGATGTCGGTAAGAAAACAGTTCCTCCTGGTCAATAGATTGGAAGTCAATGGGAACTGAAACCGTTTTGTTACCAAAATATTGTTTAAAGGAAGTTATATTGGTTTAGAAACACACGAGGATGAGTAAATGATGACCAAATGATCATTTGTGGGGGAACTAACCCTTTTACATCATGCAGAGATTTTATTTAGACACCCAACTAAAACTCTGAAAACGTGCAATTTCAGCTCAATACTGTTTAACGCTAGAATGAGCAGGTTAACTGAAGAACTAGACACACACACTCATATAGTGCACACATGTATTCCTCTGCAGTAAAACATTCACTCCAAATGTGTATGTTTCATATTCAGCTGCTGCTGCAAATATTGTTTTAGTTGTTTATTAAACTTCCTCAGTGGAAATCGCTAATGTTCACTGGACTGCTGAAAGAAGCCAAGGCCAATGACAGATTGGTGTTTGCTGCACTTAGTTACATGATCTTTAGAAAAAATAAACAGGATAATAGAAGTGAAGAAAGCTTGTTCAAGCTGACTTTGTGTTGACTTATGTTTTATAAGATATTATTATTATTATTATTATTATTATTATTATTACCTTTCTGGAAAATCCATCAATGCCACCAAAGTTGGTACTGAGGACCCTTTTTTCTTTGTCTGATTCTTTGTCTTAGGAAACTAGCATTAATCTATAGTTCAGGTACTACTGATCATACTATGGTGGCACACACACACACACACACACACACACACACACACACAGACACACACAGACACACACACACACACACACAGACACACACCCAGACACACACACACAGACACACACAGACACACACACACACACACACACACACACACACAGACACACACACACACACACACACACACACACACACACAGACACACACACACACACACACACACACACACAGACACACACACACAGACACACACACACAGACACACACACACACACACACACACACACACACACTCGTAATTATAGTGTAATGTAATTTTAATGGATATAGCCAGTGTGGTGTAGGGGTAATACTTCATTAATGTCTTGACTCAGATATTCTGACTCAATTAACATATTGACTAAACAGCACTGATTTTGACATTGAAGTGTAAAATTTGCTTTGGTGACTTTCACCCCCACAATCAAAGGAAAAACATGGCCATCATCTGTTCCCAAAAGATTGAAAGGAGCCAGATACCCAGAATTCAACAATCTGGGGTGAGATATAACCCCATAAATAGACCCATATATCTAACTATAAATCCTACAAACCCTATATCTCACTGACACTCTTGACCTGCCAATCAGGGGCACAACACCCATAAACTCAGCAATAAAAACAGACATTTGACAACCACTGACCTGCCAATCAAGACTCACAGCACTCATGAAACATATTTGAGATCCACTGACCAGTCAGATTGAGTGACAACACCCAGAAAATTAGAGGTCATAAATTAGGGTAATAAATCATCATTCTGACAGTCTATGATACTCTACTGACGTAAACCTAAGCCTGTTGTGAAGCTCAACGTGAAGTATGAGGTATTACAGTTTTTTCAGTTGCTAACAAGTGTTTAGCAATACTAAAAGTACTTTTTCTAAACTCTTAACACAGCGACACACATTCATCACACAATTAGCCAAATAGTTAATTCCCTTTCAAGGGAACTCGCGCTGCGTAAAAACGCTATGGGAACGCCTCCGCGTGATGTCATCTGAAGCACGTGTGCAATCTGTCCAGTCAGGAGACGGAACGTCATAGGCGGGGTGACGTCACTGACCAGGAACCATACAGCCAGCCCGAAAACACTGTCATTCAGCTTCTGTGTCTTCAGCAAGCACTCATCGTGTGGTCTGTACCTTGTCTTTTGTTGTCTACTGTCTGCATTTTTGAAATGGCGAGCGAACAATTGTTCAGGAAATGCGTGCACCCTTGTCCGCGATTCATCCCGGACGGGGACACGCATGTACTGTGCGTTGTTTGTATGGGAGTGCAGCATGCCCAAGCAGCTCTCGAGGGAACTGCTTGCGAGTTTTGTCTTAAGCTCCCGCTGAAGACGCTGCGCTCCCGACGAGCCCTCTTCGAGGAGAGTGGCTCGGGTCCCGCTTCTGTCGAGGCAGGGTGGCGCCTTATGTCCTGGGGTTCGCAAATGGATGTATCGGAGGGGTTAGAGACGGGCCATGCCTTATCTCTGCCTTCACCCGGTACATCCGGCAGTGTGTCTATTCGGAGGCAGGAAGCACGCTTTGTGGTTTCTTCCGCTCCGGGTGACACGGTCACATTAATGGCGTCTAGTTCTGAGGAATTAGACGTGGTTAGTGTGGCCACGGGGGAGTCTGAAGATCCGCCACTTCAGACTCCTGCCAGCGAGGAGCTTGTGGAGGTGCTTTCTCGTGCTGTCGCTAAGTTGAGCATTGACTGGCCAGCCGAGAAGCAGGAGCAGACGGTGAGAAGCAAGCTCGACAAACGCTTCTTGCCATCCAGGTCTGCTCAGCCTCCATGTCAGGCATTACCGTTCTTTCCCGATCTCCACACTGAGGTGTCGAGGTCGTGGAAAAGACCGGTATCCACTCGTGTTTTCATGCCACAAACCTCCGTATACAGCAATGTTGCGGGGATGAGGAAACACAGGTATGGGGCGATGCCAAGGGCGGAAGAGACGCTTGCGAGCCATCTCTCTCTCTCCGCATCGTCCCTAAAAGCCCCGACGTTGCCCACTAAGCCGCTCAAGACCACTTCAGCGCTAGTGGGCAAAGCATACTCGGCTGCGGGTCAGGCTGCGGCATGCTTGCACACGATGGCTATCATGCAAGCATACCAGGCTGACCTGCTAAAGGATTTGGGGGAAAGTGAGGAAGTGGGGGCTGACCTCATCCAAGAATTTCGTTTGACTGCTGATCTCGCTCTCCGTGCCACCAAGGAAACGGCCAAGTCTGTTGGTCGTTCCATGGCAGCCATGGTGGCTACGGAGCGGCACTTGTGGCTTAATCTCACCGAGATTAAGGACAAGGACAAATCATTCCTTCTGGATGCCCCACTGAATCCTTCCAACCTGTTTGGGTTTCACCGACAGGTTCCTAGAGGCTAAGAAACAGTCTGCAGCCTTGTAGCAGTTTCTCCCTCGACGGGCCCAAACTCCTGCTGCTGCTGGGCGAGGGCAGCAGAGGCCGAGTACTAGCTCCTCTCACAGACAACACCAGAAAGTGAGTGTTGCCACCCGTGCTCCCCCTCCGAGGAGTTGGGAATCGGGCCAACACTCACAGGCGAGGTCCTCGAAGGGTAAGACGGATTTGAGGGCCGTTATTACTGCTAAGAGGGCTTCGTCAAAGAAATCCTGACGTCAGACCTGTCAGGATCCTGAGGCCTGCCCCCGTCGGAGACAAACAGTGTTCACCTCATCATACGGTGCCTGTGAGTCTTCGGCGTCCTCAGGAGGGCGCTCTGCCAACCCCGCCGCCATGCCGGGGCGCAGTAGTTCCCTTCAACAGCCACACCAGTGCTTCCCTGCCGGTCCGCCGCTACAGGGTGCTGTGGTGACTGCTGCTGCTGTTACACCAGAGGCCAGTCTCGAGAGACTGGTATCCCTAATGGATTTTTTTGTCAGAGTGGAAAAATCTGTCAAAAGTATCCCAGTGGGTCCTGCGAACTATAGAAAAGGGGTATGCGATTCAGTTCAAATCACGCCAACCCCGATTCAGCGGGATTCTGCCCACGGTGGTGGATCCCGAGCAGGCTCTGGTGATGGCACAAGAAGTACAGACTCTCTTGCGAAAGGAGGCTATAGAAAGGGTTCCTCCTCCCAGCAGAGAGTCAGGCTTTTAAGGCCGGTACTTCATTGTTCCAAAGAAAGACGGAGGATTACGCCCCATTCTAGAACTACGACAATTAAATCGAACAGTAGCAAGGCTCAAGTTCAAAATGCTGACAATAAAGCATGTCGTGTCACAGATCAGATCCGAGGACTGGTTTGTGACAATAGATCTGAAGGACGCGTATTTCCACATATCAATTCATCCACATCACAGAGAATTCCTGTGGTTTGCTTTCGGGGGCGAAGCATACCAATATCGGGTTCTCCCCTTCGGCCTAGCCCTGTCGCCCCGAACTTTTACCAAATGTGTAGATGCGGCGCTGGCGCCCTTGCGCATGCAGGGCATCCGCATACTGAACTACATAGACGATTGGTTGATCCTCGCCCAATCAGAGGAGATAGCGGTTCAACATCGACGTGTTGTTCTCGATCACATGGAAAAGTTGGGGTTGAGACTAAACGCAAAGAAAAGTGTGCTTTCTCCTGCACAGAGAACCACTTATCTGGGCGTGGTATGGGATTCGGTGATTATGAGAGCCCGTTTATCTCCGGCTCGAATAACATCAATCCTCAATACCGTCTCGGACATAAGGCAAGGCCAGTCACTCACTGTGAAACAGTTCCAGAGACTGTTGGGTCTGATGGCAGCAGCGTCCAACGTTATACCTTGCGGCCTGCTGTACATGAGACCGCTGCAGTGGTGGCTCAAAACCAAGGGGTTCTCACCGAGGGGGAATCCGTTTCGTACGATCAGAGTCACGCGGCGATGCTTACGTGCCCTGGACGTATGGAAACAACCTTGGTTCCTGTCCCAGGGACCCGTGCTGGGAGCTCTCAGTCGTCGCGTCACATTAACGACAGATGCATCCCTCACGGGCTGGGGGGCGATCATGAGTGGTCGCTCGACACGGGGTCTATGGCAAGACCATCATCTCTCTTGGCACATAAATTGTCTAGAAATGATGGCGGTATTTCTAGCACTGAGATACTTCTTCCCAGACCTCAGAGACAAACATGTGTTAGTCAGAACAGACAATACATCAGTAGTCTCATACATCAATCACCAGTTGGGTCTGAGATCACGCCCGCTTTACAAGCTGGCGAATCAGATTCTCCTGTGGGCCCAAGGGAAACTGCTATCCCTCAGAGCAGTTTACATCCCAGGGTACCTGAATGTGGGAGCAGACATCCTGTCGAGGCAGGGGCCGAGGCCCGGGGAATGGAGACTTCATCCCGAGGTGGTGAAGCTCCTTTGGGAGAACTACAGCGAAGCCCAAGTGGATTTGTTTGCGTCTCGAGAGACGACTCACTGTCCACTGTGGTTCTCCATGACCAACCCAGCACCTCTTGGGCTGGATGCTATGGTACAGCCGTGGCCGAGGCTACCGCTGTACGCATTTCCCCCGTTCTGCTCCCGGGGGTTCTGGAGAGAGTTCGCCGGGGAAGGGGCTCAGCTATTATTGGTAGCCCCGTACTGGCCGGCCCGAGTATGGTTCTCGGACCTGGTATCTCTCCTGGACGGATCTCCGATGGAGATACCGCTCAGGGAGGACCTTCTCTCACAAGCGGGCGGTCCAATACTGCACCCCCGACCGGAGTTGTGGAACTTGTGGGCGTGGCCTCTGAGGGGGCACATCTCATAGATTCCGGTCTTTCAACTGAGGTTGTTGAGACCATTCTCCAATCCAGAGCTCCCTCCACGAGGAAACTCTATGCTTTGAAGTGGAGATTATTCACTTCTTGGTGTGAGAATCATCAGTGGGGATCCAGTTAACTGCCCGGTTAGCGTGGTGCTGGACTTCCTGCAGGAGAGGTTCTCCACAGGGCTATCCCCCTCCACACTAAAGGTATACGTGAAATTTCTGACACTTAAGACCGTGTTTCTCATCACCATTTCGTCTCTCAAGAGAATTGGAGACATTCAAGCTCTGTCGGTTGCTCCATCGTGTCTGGAATTTGCGCCTGGCAACGTAAAGGCATTTCTACATCCCAGACCGGGATACATCCCTAAGGTCCTCACTAATACTGCGAGACCTATCATGCTGCAGGCCTTCTGTCCTCCTCCATTTACGTCATCGGACCAGGAAAAGCTTAATCTGCTATGTCCAGTACGGGCGTTGGATGCTTATGTTCATAGAGCTGCCAACTGGAGAAAGGATGAACAACTGTTCGTTTGTTTCGGTGCACCAAGAAAAGGTCTGCCGGCATCCAAGCAGAGAATGAGCAAGTGGGTGGTTGAGGCCATCTCACTTGCTTATGAGGCGGTTGGTCAGCCTTCACCATTGGCTGTCGGAGCGCACTCTACAAGGAGCATGGCTGCCTCCAAGGCATTTATTTCGGGGGTCTCCCTATCTGATATCTGTGATGCGGCAGGCTGGTCCTCACCGCACACATTTGTGAGATTCTACGAGCTAGATCTCAGCTCCGCTCCAGGGGCACAGGTGTTACTATGAGTTGTGCGCTTCGGCTACACACGATCGGGCACTTGTTACTATGGCGACGTTGGTATGGCGTTCCCATAGCGTTTTTACGCAGCGCGAGTTCCCTTGAAAGGGAACGTCTCGGTTATGTATATAACCTTAGTTCCCTGATAGGGAACGAGACGCTGCGTAACTCTGCCATACTCCCTGCATGCCCGAGAGTGACTTGCTTCAGACTTTGAGAAGCTGAATGACAGTGTTTTCGGGCTGGCTTTATGGTTCCTGGTCAGTGACGTCACCCCGCCTATGACGTTCCGTCTCCTGACTGGACAGATTGCACACGTGCTTCAGACGACATCACGCGGAGGCGTTCCCATAGCGTTTTTACGCAGCGTCTCGTTCCCTATCAGGGAACTAAGGTTATATACATAACCGAGACGTTTTCTGCCCTAAACCATATTTTGTTATATAAACACAAACTCCACATTTTAAAATGCTAAAAACCTTTTTCAACACATACTAACTCTATCAAAACACAGCAAACCGAAAAAAACTGTAACTTTGGGAAAATGTGTTAAACTGTATTTACAGTTTTTTTTCAGTTGCTAATATACATTTGTCCATTCTGTAGTCACATTTTCAAAACTCTGAACACATTTAGCAGAACATCCGTCTGTTGTGGCCATACCATTGACACAATTCATGTCGTTTTCACACAAAATGCAATCAATTAACACATTTCTTAAATGCTTAAATTTTCTTTTCATATAAGCTTACCCCATACCAAAATCATGGATCTTTCTCATCTTATTTGCAAATGCTTAAACACAGCAAGTCAGAAATGAAGACCCAATGTTCCAATCTTTACAGTTTTTTACAGACGCTAGGACACATTTCTCAATACTTAAGTCACTTTTGCAAAACTCTTCACACAGTGAGCACAACAGAAGTCTATGTGGGCTAAACTGAGGATCAGTTATCATTGCTTTGGCACAAAATGCATTCAATGACCACATCTCTCAAATTTCATGAATTCTTTTTTTACTCAGGCACAACAACTGCCAAAACTCTCTGTACGTACAGGCCAATTTGCACATGCTTACATACTGTTTTCAAAACTGATAAACTTATGTTCAAAACAATAACATAATACAAAACTGAATAAGACAGCAATTTGCTACATTCCTACAGTAATTCCTACATTCCTACAGTAATATTATTAATATTAATATTAATATTAATATTAATATTGCAGTGAATTATAAACAGAGATATGTCCTTGTTTTACACAAGAAAACATTGTATAATGCTACATGTTGTTAGTGTTTTTTAGGTCATTGTTTTGTGGGTGACAAAGTGTGTTTGTCGGCTGTCAACCTTTGCTAGTGTTCTGGAAGAATGAGTTGATTTGAGACCTGAATAAAGTGTTTTGGTAGTTGTAGTGAATTTTGAATGTGAAATGAACTGCTTTGCCAAGCTGAAAGTTGGTTAGGAGAACTGTGTGAAGAGTTTTGCAAAAGTGAACTAAGTAATGAGAAATGTGTTCTAGCGTCTGTAAAAAACTGTAAATATAGGATAAAACCTCTAATTCTGCAACAACAGCAGCTCAAAAGTATTGAAAAAAATACATAAAACAAATACTGAAACAATTGATAAGCATTTTTCATTATCAGATCACTGAAATATTGAGAAATAGCAGATTCCAGTCTCAGTTGGAAGCATAGTCAGGGGTTGAACTTCTTTCCATTACATGGACACACAGTAAAATAGGACTCTTTGAACCAGTTTTGTTCATTGTGGATGAAGAACAACACAGAGGAGCAGAGAGAAAATAATATCTGGGTGAGGGAGAGGAATAGATGAAGGAGGAGAGGAGAAGTTGGATCAGGACAAGGGAGAAGAAGAGGTAGAGGAGAGGAGGAAGAATGTGTGCTGGACTGTGCATCTCTGTTTTTTTCACTTACATATGTAGAACCTATGAAAGCTTATTTCTGCCATGAATAGAAAATAAAAAAGGTAATTATGTCTTTTTATCTCACAATTCTGACTTTTTAAACTCAATTCCTATAGTTTATATATCACAGTTCTGAGGAAAAAAGTCAGAATTGTGAGATGTATATTCACAATTGCAAAATAAAAAATAAAAAATTTGAATTGTGAGATAAAAAGTCACAATTACCTTTTATACTTTTTTTATTCTGTGGTGGAAAAAAGCTTCAACAGTAACCAAAGGCCATGTATGTTGGATTTGTTGTTGATCAATGGCAGCAATTTCATGTTTTCATTTCAGTAAAAGCTTCATGTAAAGCTTTTACTACAACGATTCCTCTACCACTGTTCATATATGCAGAGTGTTCTGTGCATGTGCTCTGCGTAGGGCACTAACTACCAATGGGACACCATCCAACCCTTTATGGGGCACCATCAACACCACACACCCAACCCCAGAAAGAGATTTCAACCAAGGGGGACACTGAAGTTCAGCATAGGGGACTCATCTGACCAGTAGCTGCCCTGAGCAATTGTTACTTTCTTCTTCTTCTCTTTTTCTACCGCACATTCTATAAAATAATGACTCACTTCTTTTGCCAAGAATGCACACATTCAACACTCAACCAAACATGTAGAATGGCTTACATGCATTAATCTATTACTGCAATAAAAGGAATGTGACATTTAAAAACTATGAATTTCATATTTTCTGAAGGCAGAACTGAAACATGACAGTAATGAAGTTTTCATAATGCCATCAACTTAGTATTTTGACAGTCATTGCACTTTGACTATATGTTCATGTTGAATAGAAACTAGTGCTAGTGTTTGACAGAACGACTCGATTTTGAATCAGGTTTGCTGTGTTTTAATAGAGTTAGTATGTGTTGAAAAAGGTTTTTAGTGTTTTGAAATGTGGAGTTTGTGTTTATATAACAAAATATTTTTGGGCAGAAAATTCACTATTTGGCTAATTGTGTGATGTAGGTGCGTTGCTGTGTTAAGAGTTTAGAAAAAGTACTTTAAGTATTGCTAAACGCTTGTTAGCAATTGAAAAAACTGTAAATTAAATACAATATAAGAACATCACTAATGAAGAGACATATTCCATTAACAAATCCAATAGTTTTTATTTAAACTTAACATAAGATTCAGCAAAACTTACCATGTTTTTCATTTAATATATATATATATATATATATATATATATATATATATATATATATATATATATATATATATATATTGGACCATGGTGACCCTCTATACACAAATACAAATTACACATTATATTCCATGTTCTGATGATCTTCTCATTGTGTCTGATGGCACAATATGACCGCAGAGACTCGTGAAGAACAGCATCTGTTGACAGAATATACCAAAGATATAAGACAGCATGTTCAACTCTTTATTCACGTTTACAATAGTCTGTCTAAATCCTACATTGAACCAATACTATTTCTGAACAGTAAATGAGGATTAGCAGCAGGGAACTGTATCAGAATGGCATGTCGATATTGTTTTCGGTACATAGTCAAGCATAAAACACTTTATGAATTAATATCGTACAGAATACGGGCCGATTTGACCAATCATATGAATGTTTTGGTGCTGCATACAAACATGTGCCATAAACCACCACACAAAAACTCAAAAAGGAGATATCAAGCCGAAATATCGCTCTCCGTTTGTTAAAGGAACTAAAATAAAGTTTGTTAAAGGGGCTCTATGTAAGATTTTTACTTTAATAAAGCATAAAAATACCCCAATATGTTTGCAGATATTTAAGAAACATGCTAAGTTCACCTACTTGTTCCTCAGTAAAACACTGCTACAGCCAGACATTCTACTTTGAAAATGCATGTTCCGTGTCGGAATGTCTGTTTTTGTTTTGTTCTCTGTGAAACCTCGTGCTGCAGTTTATCCAATAGTATTTCGACATCACAGGTTGCCAGTTGGTGGAAAACACCGCGTATTGCAGCCATGGAAACCAGCAAACAAACTGGGCAGAGCATCAGGCAATAACGTCAGCTGCGCGTTCTCGCTCTCTTCTCTGTCACGGTGAAGTGACACACACCCGCGCAGGCGCCTCCTCTCTCTCTCTCGTCTCATTCGCTCTGGTTAAGTAGTGTTTGTATTGCGCATAAATTTTAGTAATTCCCGCAGGTTTCGCGGTCACACTGAAAGCGCGCGCACCACTGATCTTATAAGTGAAGCGAACAAGTCATGCTCCGTCTCAGAGACAGAAGCCAAACAGAGTCACAAGTACCAAAATTAGCGCCTTCCTGCGCTTAAACTGTCAAATACATACAAAAGTATGTCAAAACCAGCGGCACAGGCAATCTTGGCGAGTATACAGATAAACAGTCAGTTTTAAATCGTTTAATAGCTAAGTGAACCCATGTCGTGTGTAACAGTATTGGGTCCGTTGAACACCATTTATAAACTCTTAAAGGGACAGCAGTCCAATATTCCTGCTGCTGTCTGTCATGTTAATCAAAGAACAAAAGACAAAGAAAATCACTTTCTGCTCTTGACTGAATACGTTGTATAATTTTAATAGTAAGAATTATTTGCAATAAAAACTATAGAAATTACGGTAACCAATGCAAGATAACACAATGTGTTATTTTACATTTGATTACCTTAATTTCTGTAGTATTTCTTACCTGAATAAAAACCCAGTTAACCCGAAAAACTGAGTTTCATAGCTCTCTTTATTCTACTGCATTTATTTGAGCTGTTTGTATTTCATTACTGACTTTTACTTGTTTTTTTTATGAAAATAAAACTCTGCATTGAAGAAAAGTAGATTTTTGTTTGTATATGTTGTCATTTATAGTGCTTAGAAAGAAAATCGGAATCAGCAAAAAATAGGTATCGGCCGATCACACTAACAAAACAATCGGAAATCGGAATCGGCCAAGAAAATTGCAATTGGTGCATCTGTACTAAAAAGCCTCTGAATCCATCTAAATATCTCTATGAACAACAGCATATCAAAACAGATAAATCAGCTCATCAGCTTACAGTGTTTAACCCTCTGGAGTCTGAGGCTGATTTGGGGCCTGGAGAAGTTTTGACATGCTCTGACATTTGTGCTTTTTTCAGTTGTTCATAAACATATAAATGACAGAAGTGTCATTACACTGTATTCAGCACAAACTAGGCTACAATAATATGTGAGGAACATGTGTGTACATGTTTGTGTTTTTGAAGGAATAACATTTATGCGTGGTTACTGAAAAAACAAAAAACTTAAGTCACTGAAATAAGGCCAAAAAAAGTATAGTAAATCTGTGTTTACAATACTTTAGGGTATTGGAGGTTGTAGACTAGAGTTTTTGCTTCAGAATTATGTAAAAATTATGCTGCCTACTCCTTCATATAAAACAATATATTGATTTAGTTTTTGTAAGACACTTTTTGCCAAGAAACACAGTATGCGAGGAGGCGTGAATCTCCACTGAAAAATGGGCCATTCTCACCTGAGAAGACAAAAGAATTGGATAGTAATGACCTGAAAAGACTTGCATATTAATGAGGCATTTCAGTCAGGTAGGCTGTGAAAAAAACCTTCTGTGATGTCTCAAGCTCATCATGATATATGAAACATACAGAAAAATATTATTACAATATAAAATAATGGTTTTATATTATACTTTAAAATATAATGTATTTCTGTGATACAAAGAGTCTGAATATAGGCTTTTAGTTTAAAAGAAGCACATTTGGAGAAATATTGGATTCTCATATGCTTATGTCAATTTTCTATACAGAGGAGTTATATTTATTTAATATTCATTGTCATTACTATGAGCGCTGGTGTTTTCAATTCATCCTTGAAGTCGGAGGGCGCTCTCTGTGCATTTTTAGTCCACAAATTCATCTAAAAGAAGAAGAGGCTATTCCATGAATGGAGTTTCCAATTCATACTGCAGCCGGAGGGCGCTAAAGAAACAAAAACTCATCTAAAATTCATCTATAGAAGAAAAGAAAACAGGAACTAACTGCATGTCTTCTAGAGCTCCCTAACCATGACTTTTACATCCAGATAAACACTTTTCAAGACAATAAATACACGATTGAGACGATGAATGCATGTATTGCCTCTGAATTTGCGTCTGAATAGCGCTGGCTCCGTGGGCGTGGCCGCATTAGCGGATAATGAGCTGAATCACAGACTTCTGACATGGCTCTCTTTTCATACAGATTACATAAACACAGAAGGTTTGTTTTCGATTTGACTTACATGATTTAAAGCCTGACATCTTAACGTTTTTCTAGACATAAGTTTAACTTTTCTGTGATTAGTATTCACTAAGTTACAGTTCATTTTCTGAGAACTATCAGATTGGACTTCGTTCAGAGGGAGATGAGAAATCACGCATCATGTTAGTTTTCTTTATTTTACAAAAAGCACAACATTGTGTTTTTACTCTGAGTGTATACAAATAAAAGAAGATATTCTATAGTTTCAATTGATATATTACTTATGTCTCTATGACAAAAAATGACGGAGTATTTTAAGTCTGTTTTGCTGCAATGTGAAAAAAAACTGCAAAACGCGCCGGCGCGTTTTCAGACCTCAGAGTGTTAAGTCTCCTCAGCTTTCATTGTCAATTGCGATCCCTATTGTTGCTGGCAACCATATGCTGTACGAGGGGGCGGGCCAAACAATATTTTGAATTTGGACTGCAGTACCTAATTTGAACACTGGGTGTCATTCCTACAGAGAGCCCCTTTAACTGGTAGACTACAACTCACCTCCCAATAGCAGCACTTTTCTCCGGTTCTTTCAGGATCGCGTAGGCCATTAGATTAGCCGGTTGTCGTCGCCATCACGGTCAGGCTGCGATGATGTCACTTGATTGAACTGGTCAGAATCCCCAAGATTGAGCGATGTATTGCGCTTTCAGTGTTTTACAGTATTTCACAATTGCTAAAACACTAAACCCCATTCTCTGAACCCAATGCTCAGTGGCCTAAACCCATTTGTCGAATCAGTCACTTTGTAGGCAAAACCTTACACAAGTTCAGGTAGTTCAGACACTGTTTGCAAATCTCATCCACTCTTTTCGCAAAACTCTAAACACATTCTTACTCACTAAAACACATTTTGCACTGTGTTGCAAAATGGTAAATACATGTGGCAAAAGTTAAACACAACTACAACACAGCTGTCATCCTTTAACACAATGACTCAAAATTATTCACACTTATTTCTAATGATGTGATCAAATCAACTGTATAAAATACAGGTCAGTTCAGAGTGCACAGGTGACACAGGTGCTGAATGATGATACCAACAATAGATGGAGACAATCTGAAAAGTAGAGGAGGAAGAATATGTGTAAGAGGATGATGAGGAGAAAGAGCAAGAGGTGTGGAGACAAGGCTGTCAAGGCTGGATCCGGCACAGGTTTTTCCCTTTGCCTGGCAAGAGACGACATTGCCTGTGATGTGGAAAATGTCCTCAACAATATTCAACAATATTCAATAATATTCACCAATTTTATTGATCTGACAGTACTGACATTATAGGATGAGAACTGAACTAAGCTAGCCTAGATGATGACATCACTGTTTTCTGCAGAACTGCTTTATAGAGGAAAATAATTACAGTCATTTACATAATTTCTATCTTCTCACACTCCTCACAGAGACCACAGAACTGAGAGTGTGTGTTGATGCTTAATTCCTGTCCTGTCTTTAATAAACTGCAGACGCAGTCCCCCAAAGAGTCTGGTGTCGGTGGTTCATTTGTGGTGCTGGGCAAGATCCGCTACACTATTTCTCAATATTTCAGTGATCTGCTAATTAAAAATGCTTATCAATTGTTTCAGTATTTGTTTTATATATTTTTTCAATACTTTTGAGCTGCTGTTGTTGCAGAATTAGAGGTTTTATCCAATATTTAAAGAATTGAACATTGGGTCTTCATTTCTGACTTGCTGTGTTTAAGCATTTGCAAATAAGATGAGAAAGATCCATGATTTTGGTATGAGGTAAGCTTATATGAAAAGAAAATTTAAGCATTTAAGAAATGTTACAGTTTTTCTTGATTGTTTACACACATTTTCTGAAAGCATGCCTCATACTCTCAGAACTCTACACACAAATCAAAAAACACACACACAATGGGCAAAACCCTTCAATTCTCCTGCAAAATGAAACTTTACATTCAAAACAATGTTCTTTCTTCTCAAAATGGTATTTTATTTTCAAATGACACACACAAACCATCATATGAATAGACATTTATAAGAACCAGTTGAACACTGATGTGCTCTATGTAAAACACTTTTCCATTCATCATAATGACTTTGGTCTTTATTTGGTTCAGTGTTACACTTACTGCAGACAGTACATACATAAGTGTGTTGTAAAATATTTGTAGTATGTATATATATATATATATATATATATATATATATATATATATACAGTACAGTCCAAAAGTTTGGAACCACTAAGATTTTTAATGTTTTTAAAAGAAGTTTCGTCTGCTCACCAAGGCTACATTTATTTAATTAAAAATACAGTAAAAACAGTAATATTGTGAAATATTATTACAATTTTAAATGACTGTTTTCTATTTGAATATATTTCACAAAGTAATTTATTCCTGTGATCGAAGCTGAATTTTCAGCATCGTTACTCCAGTCTTCAGTGTCACATGATCCTTCAGAAATCATTCTAATATGCTGATTTGCTGCTCAAGAAACATTTAATGTGTACAATTGTACAAAATATTTGTGTACAATATTTTTTTTCAGGATTATTTGATGAATAGAAAGTTCAAAAGAACAGTGTTTATCTGAAATCTAATCTTTTGTAACATTATAAATGTCTTATCATTAAATATAGGATAAAACCTCTAATTCTGCAACAACAGCAGCTCAAAAGTATTGAAAAAATTATATAAAACAAATACTGAAACAATTGATAAGCATTTTTAATTATCAGATCACTGAAATATTGAGAAATAGCAGATTCCAGTCTCAGTTGGAGGCACAGACAGTGTTGAATTTATTTCCATTACATGGACACACAGTAAAATAGGACTCTTTGAATCGGATTCGTTCAGTGTGGATGAAGAACAACACAGAGGAGCAGAGAGAAAATAATATCTGGGTGAGGGAGTGGAATAGATGAAGGAGGAGAGGAGAAGTTGGATCAGGACAAGGGAGAAGAAGAGGTAGAGGAGAGGAGGAAGAATGTGTGCTGGACTGTGCATCTCTGTTTTTTTCACTTACATATGTAGAACCTATGAAAGCTTATTTCTGCCATGAATAGAAAATAAAAAAGGTAATTATGTCTTTTTATCTCACAATTCCGACTTTTTAAACTCAATTCCTATAGTTTACATATAACAATTCTGAGGGGAAAAAGTCAGAATTGTGAGATGTATATTCACAATTGCAAAATAAAAAAAATAAAAAAATAAAGAATTGTGAGATAAAAAGTCACAATTACCTTTTATACTTTTTTTATTCTGTGGTGGAAAAAAAGCTTCAACAGTAACCAAAGGCCATGTATGTTGGATTTGTTGTTGATCAATGGCAGCAATTTCATGTTTTCATTTCAGTAAATGCTTCATGTAAAGCTTTTACTACAACGATTCCTCTACCACTGTTCATATATGCAGAATATGTGGTCTGCGTAGGGCACTAACTACCAAGGGGACACCATCCCACCCTCTATGGGGCACCATCAACACCCCACACCCAACCCCAGAAAGAGATTTCAACCAAGGGGTCACTGAAGTCCTGCAGAGGGGACTCATCTGACCAGTGTCTGCCCTGAGCAATTGTTACTTTCTTCTTCTTCATTCTATAAAGTAATGTCTCACTTCTTTTGCCAAGAATGCACACATTCAACACTCAACCAAACATGTAGAATGGCTTACATGCATTAATCTATTACTGCAGTAAAAGGAAACTGAATTTTAAAAACTATGGATTTCATATTTTCTGCAGGCAGAACTGAAACATGACAGTAATGCAGTTTTCGTAATGCCATCATCTGTTAGTATTTTGACAGTCATTGATTGACTATATGTTCATGTTGAATAGAAAACTAGTGCTAGTGTTTTGACAGAACGACTCGGTTTTAAATCAGGTTTGCTCTGTTTTGATAGCGTTAGTATGTGTTGAAAAAGGTTTTTAGTGTTTTGAAATGTGGAGTTTGTGTTTATATAACAAAATATTTTTGGGCAGAAAATTCACTATTTGGCTAATTGTGTGATGTAGGTGCGTTGCTGTGTTAAGAGTTTAGAAAAAGTACTTTAAGTATTGCTAAACGCTTGTTAGCAATTGAAAAAAACTGTAATAGAAAGAAAAGAAATGAATGTTGGTCTGTGTTAAATAAGATGTGATCTACAGCTGGAATGTGTTGTTTTTTAAATCATAGCTCGTTGCCGCTGTTATCAGTTCTCTCTTGGCGTCTTCACACAGACGATCGAGCGCTTCGTAAGTGTGTCCTTTTTCTTAATATACAATCAGTGATGAACACCTTTGGGTTTTAATGAGATTTAAAATAAAACTGTACGAGGGCTGATTAGAACCCAGAACCTCACAAATGCTTGACAGAACTTCTACCACTAGACCACTGAAGCACATGTGCAGGTCATGCGAATTTATGTATTCACTGCTGTGAAGAATCTGTATTGCACTAATTATGTTGTATGATTAATACTTACATTTATATTTACATTCATTTTAATATAGTCACTTCGTCGCCAGGGTCGCCCCCATCCCCAGGCACTGTCTGTAGTTACGCCACTGGCGTCCACACAAGCAGCATGCGTATGATAGGCTGTGTGCAGTCTGCTGCCTAATCGACATAAATTACTACCGTTCTTGACAATGAGCCTTTGTAAAAGTGGAGATTTAGCACTTATTCGCATGAAGAATAAATATAGACACAGATTTGTGAATTGAGATCAATTTAAGACTCTCTTAAAACTTTCTTCGACACAAAAACATACCCTGTGTGAGTTCTTGTATTTAAGGTTGACAACGAGAAATAATGCAACTAAATATCCACATGATTACAAACGTGACATTATTATACAACAGGTCAAAAAACAAAACATACATTTTAAACACAGTACTGTCAGTATTTACTCTATTTTGCAATGAAACAATAGTTCCAACAAAAGCCACAGCAGCAGGATTTGGTAATACTTCAGTCATTACTAGTGGGTTACCATAACGTTTACTCTAGAATTAATTATACATTATGCATCATTCACATTAATTATGAACCTGTATATTGTAGTTCTTAGTAGTTCTTTGGGATGAATGAAAAAACAGTAGTTACTGATTAACTAATAGTGAACTACCACCTGAGCACTATTACTTAATAGTAGTTACTAGAGTGTTAAAATGCATTACTCATTTGTTCCTGTGTAGTTATTCATTAATGAAGGATCAGTACTCTAAAGTGTTACCGGTAATCTTATTACAGTGCGTCGGTTATGCGTGATGCACTATAAATTATTGCAGGGCAAATTAAAATATTAATTTAATTCTAAAAGTAGCCTAATCATCATCATCATCATCATCATCATCATCATCATTCAGAAGAGGCTTGAGATCGCCGGGCCTGGTATGTGCTATTTGCAGCGCATTTCTCTACTTGCATGTGTTGACAAACTGATGAAGATGTTTTCTTTATTTGCTGGTGTTAATGTTGATGGTACGCTATTATGACAAAAAGCTACGCAATGTATGTTCTTGCTAAATTCCTCCCAGTTGTTAAGATCATAATAGTAAAAAAGTAATTTTCCTGTTTTTACCTCTTATTTCCCAAACTTTACATATTGTTCCCTTATACCTACACGTACGTACTTTATAGGTACACTATAATGCGTTACTTGCACTGAGCCTCGTGACGTACTTCCGACTTGAATTCTTACGGCTCGCTCGTTTCAGGTTTGGCCGCCATTGTTGTGTTTGTTTTAAAATGTTCAAAAAAGTAGGTACTTTTCGATTTCAGAAGCAGCAAAAGAAATACCACGAACATTGCTGTGTTCCGCTGTGTACAGCTTCTTCAAAATTCAACGGAACTTTAAGTTTTCACAGCTTTCCTGCCGATGTCGAGCTTAGAAAGCGATGGCTAGTGAGCATACGCCGAGATGATTTTTCTGCTTCCAGTCGCTCTAAGGTTGTAGCAAACATTTTGCCAAAGATCAGATTATTGAACCGCAGACAGTAGGGACTCGGAAAAAGTTAGTAACCGGTGCAGTGCCAGTGCTCTTTGCTTGGAATGCCTACACAATTCAAGCATCGCGACCAAGTGTGTGGGAGAGAGAGAGAGACCTGTCGAGGTGGTACCTGCTGAACCCATTCCCGCTGATGTAACTATGGATCACGATTACTGTAACGTTCTCGAGGCATCGTCATTAGACATGGCATGTGCTAAAATAGAAGAACTGTCCCAAGAAGTGGAGGAGCTGAATAAACAGCTACATGAGCTACGTGTTCAATGTGATTTCGGATTGGAACGATTTGCCAGCTCAGATGAGGACATTAGATTTTACACAAGGTAAGCCTGAAGTTTGGTTAAACTCCTTATGGTTATAAAATGAGCTCAATATACGTTGTTTGTATATACTCACGCATGCTTAACATGTTAATGTACGTACAATAAATATACGTAAGTGTATACAGTGATGCTTATGATTAAAAACACTGCTTCTGGTGGTTTAACAGGTTCCCCAGCTACCGTCACCTGATGGCCTTTTGGTGGCTGATTGAGCCATCTGTCCACAAAATCATTCGTGTTTCTAGGTCCAAAGCTGCTGCTAGGAAACATGAAGAGATTACACATGCACGACCATCAGTGGTATGTTATTCACTTAAACACAAGCACACACAATAAGAGTGACTGTACATTTACATTTTGTCAAAACGCCTACAATGCAGTATGAATTTTACTGTGCTGCCTGGGTGAATACAAAACTTACCTTTCATGCATGTTTACCTTTCCAGAGACAGCTGCTGCAGCCAATCGATTAGTTTTTTCTTTTCCTCATCTACCTGTCAGTTGGTTTGAAGGAGAGAGACCTAGCACACCGTTTCCATGTGCACCCATCCACAGTGAGCAGAATCATTTCAACATGGACAAACTACCTCTATCCACTGTTGGGATCAGTGTGTGTGTGGCTTTCAGCAGCTGAAGTTAAATCTAACCTCCCTGAAGACTTCATTGATTTCCCAGACACACAGGTTATCATTGACTGCACTGAACTCAGGTGTCAAACACCATCCTCGCCACTACTCCAGAGTGAAATGTACTCAAGCTACAAATCTCACTGCACAATGAAAGGCCTCATTGGCATAGCTCCTCATGGTGCAGTGACATTCGTCTCTCAGCTTTATGTGGGTCAATAAGTGACAAGGAGATCTTTAAACAGTCGGAATAGCCAAAAGACTGACAGAGACATGGCAATTATGGTAGACAAGGGCTTCCTGATTAGTGACTGTGTCAAGTGCAAAGTGTACTGTCCACCATTCCTGTCTAAGGTAAAGCAGATGCCAGCACATCAGGTGAAAGAAACACGAGCCATAGCATGACTGCGAGTTCATGTGGAACGTGTCATCAGGAGGATCAAACAAAACAAGCTGTTTGATGGTGTCATCACACTTTCCCACACTGTTAACTTTAAGCCGAGTTCAGACTGCACGATTTTCAAAGTAGTCGGGTCACTGTTCTTTTCACACTGCATGACTATCTTGGCCAGCATTCAGTCGCTGCTGTGTTCAAACTGCATGATGGATCGGCGATGGAAGGTTTCAAACTGCATGACTTTACAATAGGAAGAATCACAGGCAACTCTGTCTGGCACGCAAACTACGTTTCACAACCAAACACACGGGAGATGTGACAAGGAAACAACACGATATCACGCGTTCAAGACCAGAGTTCTCACGTGAGACTGGCCCTGCGTTTCAATCAGCTCCCTAGCTCCCTAGGTCGTGAATCAGTATATAATGAAAGTGAATGTGGCTGATACCCTGATCAGTGCCCTGACTGCTGAACTAGGGAGCTGATTGAGACACACGGTGGGATTATTATTAAAAATAGTAGTCCGCAAGAAGCTTGAAATACAAATTGCCTGTGCGCTGATTTGCAGCGAAAACAACATAAATAAAAGAAGAATATGGAGAAGGATATGTTTGGGGAGACTGTGGATTGTGTGTTCTGCAACGAGAGTGTGTTCAATGTGCTGCTGTTGCGGATGGTCAAGCAAATGTTTGTGCTTTGTTTTTGTTTTATATAATTGTAATGTTTATCTGAAACGAAGCCATGCTTGCTGATATTTTGGTCTATAACTCCTCCCCGAACTCCCCGCATCTCTGTATCTTGCTCTCTCATTGGCTGTCGGTCATCGCCGATGTAGTTTTCAGTCAGAACACTTTTCACACAGCAGGATATTGAATCGCCGCCAGGTCCAGATATTTAGCATGCCAAATATCTCACGGGCGTCGGCGACTCGTCGGCGATTCTCTCAGATCGCGTCTTTGCTCATTCACACTGCGTGATTGTCACTCGCGTGAACGAGCACCGATTTGCCTGTGATTTCGGGCATTTGTCTGCGATTTCTCAAAACCTGTCGGCGAGCCAAAATCGGGGCTAAAATCGTGCAGTCTGAACTCGGCTTTAGTCAACTTTTTACAGTTGCATGCCTTTTGTCCAATTATCAAAACAAGGCATTAGTTAAGACATGGGTCAAATAAGTCTAAATATTTCTATAGGGTTAGGGTTAGAATCTATAGTTTAAAATCTGTAGTCTACCCTGTTTTCATTTTGTGTACTAGGTGTGTTGTTCCAAATTCTTATTGTTTTCTTTCATTGTTTTTTGTCAATTTTCTGTAAATGCCAACTATTAATGTATATCTAAAAAAAGGAAATAATATGTCATGATACAAGCAAGGTAAATTAAGCTTTGTACATTTATTTTTCAGGAAACATTGTGTCATTGTACATATGAAAAAAGAACACATTAAGATATGTTAATAAATATGTTTTTGGTCAGTGCTGTTTTACTGATTTTTCATTTCACTGACTTTCAAATTTAAATTATAACTATTTCATAGACAAGTATTTGTGCATATATGTGTAAAAGTAAAAATAATCAACCTTCTCTCGAATAACTTTGTGCATGTGGGTGTCACTGTGTATACGCTGGACAAAATAATCCTCCTGGGCCCACACCACAAAGTCACACCACTGCATTCCTGAGACCAGTAGTTGTCCCTGCACCTGCCAATAGTATGCATGGCTCTTTTTTAGAGTGAGCAACCCTTTCGTCCATTTGCAAATATTTGCAGTCAACAATGTTTTTGGACATTAGGGCATTTAATTTCAATCAAGCCCAAATTGAGGATAATTCAGTGGGATCAAACACAACACCATCAGGTGACGCACCAAGCCAGGGAGCATCAGGATGGATGATTAGACCACAGGGTGAGTAGTTAACTTTTGTCAACTTGCTGTATTCCACTGTTACCTCTGACTCCATTTCAGCACCTCTTCTCATTTCTGCTGCCTGCCGGCATCCCCTGATCATGCGCTCTGAGAGGGACTCAGCAGAGCTTAGGCCTCTGACGTGGCACACCTCCCGAAACCTGGAGGCTGTAACTCTTGGTTTGCGAAGCTGATGCCAGTCAGGGCAAGAGCTTTGGTCACGTGTTGCCTCTTCAATTTTCTGAGCCATATCTAATGGTGTGTTTAAACTTTGAAGGTGTAAAAGCTGCTCCTCAGTGCAAACAAACATACATTTAGATGGAGAAAGACTATATCCTTCCAGAGGCAAAGGTGGACTGGGTGGAGCGTCGTGTAATTTGATGTACCGTGATGTTAAGACAGGCTGCTGGAACGACAAGATACTTCCTTCCTGAACCATCCCAAATGCGCTTTCTACAAGTGGCTTTTCAGGTGACATGTTCATAGTGGTAACAAGTGGCTTGTCCTCAAGGGTGAACTCTGCATAGGCCTCCACAACTCTGAACATGCATGGATCTGGTAAAACACCCACCATCCCTCTGTAGAGTCCACTTCTGTAAATAGATGTTAAGCATGAAAATTATTTTTACTAAAGTTTCACTGTTTTGTAATTCCCCAAAAAATAATATTTCTATATTTTGGTAACACTTTTCAATACTAACCATGAGCAATTCATTTGTTACTGTATTTTTGTTAAAGTTAGTTAAAAAAAAATAGAGCTGTTCATGGTTTGTTCATGTTAGTTTACACAGTACATTAACTAATGTTAACATGATTTTAATAATGCATTAGTAAACTAATGTTAACTAATGAACCTTATTGTAAAGTGTTACCTATATTTTTATACTCTGGATTATTTTAAATGCTTATGAACACTTTAAATGCATATTAGTCTTCGCAAAAAAATGTCCAACATATTATTATTATAATTGTTGTTAACATCCTTGTACACATGAAATTAAATTTGATAGCTTAACTTACCTTACTCCACCTTGTGCTGTACGATTTGGTACAGGTTTTGTGATGACCATGGCATTGATGGGTCCTGGTTTCACTCCCTGACAGACAAATTATTATTAGAAGGAATAAAGCTGAAACTCTTACCATACTATATACTTTTACAATTCAGATGTTTGTCAGAGCAGTGCTGTTATCTCTCCCTTAAAGGACATTTGCGGTGTATTTTGCAAGTACACCACTATACTGTTTTATACATAAAAGGCCAAAGAAACTATGATGTTCACTTACCATTGTTCGTGGTTTATGCCAGGACTGCTCAGTTTCAGTACAGCTAAGCACAGGGGGTACAACGGACATATTGAGTTGGGAATAATGAGCTGTCTGGTAAAGTAAGGCAACAGTATGGTTGCACAAAGCAGTGCCTGCCACACATGAGCACTTGCTTTGTGTTAGCACCACAGGGGAAGCATCCCTTAGTCCAACCTAAAAAATACAAATACAATCATTAACCAACACCAATTATACTTCCTGACAATAGAGTCAAAGTTAGTACCATGTTAATGTTAGTAGAACAGTAAACAAGATGGCTTTGCAGATGCAGATCACATTGTAATACTTGGGTTTATGGAATAATGTTTAAACTCAAATTATACGGATAATCTTAAGAATTACAGATTCAGACTGACAATATTCAGATCCATCTGCAAAACCTCCTTGTTATATGTAATAGTTTAACAACAGGAAACATTTGAACACATTTGAATGCATATGAACACATTATGAACAGATCTGAACACCTGAACTTGGTTAACCCTAAGTCTCTAGCATACTATTAAACTGTGTGGGGCCTCGTTCTTCTTCATTGACCTGTAAAACAAGGCTCTAATGCTGACTTCCCCTGACAGCTTGTCTTTATTTGATACTACTGGATAACATTAACAAAAACACATAACGTTAGCTGAAAAATTAACGTATTTCTGTTTGTTAAGTTAGCTAACAGTAATAGCATTGCAAGTTGTGTAATATTAGATATATTCTTACCTTCGTAGCTGTGTATATATGAGGCTGCATACAATTTGAAACCTTTCTCCAGCTTACTTGATGGGGCTGTGGTTGATTTCCTGCAAATACGACGCACATCGTTAACGTTGATCTTCGGGAGATCCTGGAGACAGCGAGTGTAAAATGTAGCCATTGCTAAACCGGAAATGACTGAGCCGTAATAAGAAGAATGCGGAAGAAGTTATGCAAGTAGCACATTACAAAAAGTTACGCTGTAAATTTGTTGTACTTACACAGTACTTTGCGGGCTGTAATTTAAAGCGTTACCGCATCTCACTTCTCTTTAAATTTTCACCTAACACAAGAGCCTAACATTATGATTATTTACACCAACATTAGCTAGCTTGCTCCTGAGGGCAGTGGTGTAGTTGGTGAAGCATGCTGAACCGATAACGATGTACAAACACTGCTGCTGGGAAGGGACTTGGGCTGGGGAGTATCTGTAAAAATCCAAAGGAATCTAATTTTGGGAGCTTTGCAGTCTTCTTCTCCTGTTCTTTTCTCTCCAGCTCTTCTTACAACCACTTTTATGTTTGAATGGCATGGCTACTCGCTTAGGTCTGCTCAGATAATCCATTTATCAGATTTTGCGTTTAACCTAGCCGCCAGAATATTGTCGTCTTGTCACATGATCAAATAGACACTTAAGATTGGGCAATGAATGGACCCTTGTGTTTTATTACCTTGGCAGTAAATGACAAAAAAAGAATTAGCGCTGCTGCGAGGGTGTTTCCAATACAACTGAGGGAATGACGGCAAATTTGACATATTTCAATCTCTCAATATTTTCCTTTCTTTTGGAAAGTCGTGGAAATGACAAAATAAAACAAAACTCTTTATTCTGTGGAATATTTTAATACTTTCCTCAAAGTACAATTGTATAGGCGTAATTTGCGGGTGGGACCTGTCCCCACGACCCCACCACTTTTTGCAACATCTGGCGGCATGCACAGATTTTCTTACAGTTTTTTTCAATTGCTAACATACTTTTGTCCATTCTGTAGTCACATTTTCAAAACTCTAAACACATTTAGCAGAACATCCGTCTGTTGTGACCATACCATTAACACAATTCATGTCGTTTTCACACAAAATGCAGTCAATTAACACGTTTCTTAAATGCTTAAATTTTCTTTTCATATAAGCTTACCTCATACCAAAATCATGGATCTTTCTCATCTGATTTGCAAATGCTTAAACACAGCAAGTCAGAAATTAAGACCTAATGTTCCAATCACTAAATATAGGATAAAACCTCTAATTCTGCAACAACAGCAGCTCAAAAGTATTGAAAAAAATATATAAAACAAATACTGAAACAATTGATAAGCATTTTTAATTAGCAGATCACTGAAATATTGAGAAATAGCAGATTCCAGTCTCAGTTGGAGGCACAGTCAGGTGTTGAACTTCTTTCCATTACATGGACACACAGTAAAATAGACTCTTTGAATCGGATTTATTCAGTGTGGATGAAGAACAACACAGAGGAGCAGAGAGAAAATAATATCTGGGTAAGGGAGAAGAATAGATGAAGGAGAGGAGAAGTTGGATCAGGATAAGGAGAAGAAGAGGAAGAGGAGAGGAGGAAGAATGTGTGCTGGACTGTGCATCTCTATGGTTTCCCCCCTTACACATGTGGAACCTGTGAAAGCTTATTTCTGCCATGCATAGAAAATAAAAAAGGTAATTATGTCTTTTTATCTCACATTTCTGACTTTTTAAACTCAATTCCTATAGTTTATATATCACAGTTCTGAGGGGAAAAAGTCAGAATTGTGAGATGAATATTCACGATTTTTTTATTCTGTGGTGGAAAAAAAGCTTCAACAGTAACCAAAGGCCATGTATGTTGGATTTGTTGTTGATCAATGTTTTCATTTCAATAAAAGCTTCATGTAAATCTTTCACTACAACGATTCCTCTAGCACTGTTCATATATGCAGAATATGTGGTCTGCGTAGGGCACTAGCTACCAAGTGGACACCATCCCACCCTCTATGAGGGCACCATCAACACCACACACCCACCCCAGAGAGAGATTTCAACAGAGGGATCAGCTGAAGTCCTGCACAGGGGACTCATCTGACCAGTGTCTGCCCTGAGCAATTCTGTTACTTTCTTCTTCTTCATTCTATAAAGTAATGACTCACTTCTGTTGGCAAGAATGCACACATTCAACACTCAACCAAACATGTAGAATGGCTTGCATGCCTTATACTATTACTGCAGTAAAAGGAAACTGAATTTTAAAAACTATGGATTTCATATTTTCTGCAGGCAGAACTGAAACATGACAGTAATGCAGTTTTCATAATGCCATCAACTGTTAGTATTTTGACAGTCATTGATTGACTATATGTTCATGTTGGACAGAAAACTAGTGCTATGTTTTGACAGAACGACTCTGTTTTGAATCAGGTTTGCAGTGTTTTGATAGAGTTAGTATGTGTTGAAAAAGGTTTTTAGCGTTTTGAAATGTGGAGTTTGTGTTTATTTAACAAAATATGGTTTTGGGCAGAAAATTAACTATTTGGCTAATTGTGTGATGTAGGTGTGTTGCTGTGTTAAGAGTTTAGAAAAAGTACTTTAAGTATTGCTAAACGCTTGTTAGCAACTGAAAAAAACTGTAATAGAAAGAAAAGAAATGAATGTTGGAAATGAATGTGTTAAATAAGATGTGATCTATGGCTGGAATGTGTTGTTTTTTAAATCATAGCTCGTTGCTGCTGTTATCAGTTCTCTCTTGGCGTCTTCACACAGACGATCGAGCGCTTCGTCCCGGTAAAAGCACAAAACAAAATGCACACAAATGTGTCCTTTTTCTTAATATACAATCACTGATGAACACCTTTGGTTTTAATGAGATTTAAAATAAAACTGTACAAGGGCTGATTAGAACCCAGAACCTCAGACATGCTTGACAAAACTTCTACCACTAGACCACTGAAGCACATGTGCAGTTCATGCGAATTTATGTATTCACTGCTGTGAAGAATCTGTATTGCACTAATTATATTGTATGATTAATACTTATATTTATATTAATATTCATATTAATATAGTCACTTCGTCGGCAGGGTCGCCCCCATCCCCAGGCACTGTCTGTAGTTACGCCACTGGCGTCCACACAAGCAGCATGCGTATGATAGGCTGTGTGCAGTCTGCTGCCTAATCAACATAAATTACTACCGTTCTTGACAATGAGCCTTTGTAAAAGTGGAGATTTAGCACTTACTCGCATGAAGAATAAATATAGACACAGATTGTCAATTGAGATCAATTTAAGACTCAAACTTTCTTCGTCACAAAAACATACCCTGTGTGAGATTTTGTATTTAAGGTTGACAACGAGAAATAATGCAACTGTTCCCAAATATCCACATGATTACAAACGTGACATTATTATACAACAGGTCAAAAAACAAAACATGCATTTTAAACACAGTACTGTCAGTATTTACTCTATTTTGCAATGAAACAATAGTTCCAACAAAAGCCACAGCAGAACTACAACACACGTCTTTTGTGAACAATTCTGCGGCTTTGAAGCAAATAGAGAAGAGCGCTGCAGATAGCTGCTCATAATGCACATACGATCAGGATGTTAAGATAAACAACACTCACCTTTCTGATGCACACCACTGAAGAGTGAACACTGAACAATAAGCGTCCCAGACAGGTTCGTCATTTGTTGGTGTTCCCTTATAACATTTTCGTTGTAGTCTGTGCCAGTTCCGGAGCCAGGACGAACGATTTGGGGGGTATTATTTTGCATTATTTTGTTTTTTAAAATGAGGAGTTAGCTAATCTGGTAACACTTTAGAATACTGATCCTTCATTAATGAATAACTACACAGGAACAAATGAATAATGCATTATTAACACTCTAGTAACTACTATTAACTAACAAGTAACTCTGATTAATGAATTAGTAAGTAATAGTGCTCAGTTAAAGGTGGTAGTTCACTATTAACTAATCAGTAACTAATGTTTTTTCATTCCTCCCAAAGAACTACTAAGAACTACTATATACAGGTTCATAATTAACATGAATGATGCATAATGTATAATTAATTCTAGAGTAAAGGCCTTGGTAACCCACTAGTAATGACTGAAGTATTACTAAATACTTAAGAAGGAATTACTAATTATTTGGATCAGTATTCTAAAGTGAAAAGCATGATAACTCTCTAGTAACTACTGAAGTCATTGTAAACTTTTGATGTTTTTGTAAAGTATTGGATAGTAATAACTCAAGTGTTACTACATCCTTCTAAAGGAACTACTAATTATTTGGATCAGTATTCTAAAGTGAAGATCATAGTAACCCACTAGTAATTACTCAAGTGTTACCAAATATATCAGAAGGAATTACTGTACAAAAACATACAAAAACATCAAAAGTTTACAATGACTTCAGTAGTTACTAGAGAGTTATCATGTTTTTCACTTTAGAATACTGATCCAAATAATTAGTAACTCTTTCTTAAGTATTTAGTAATACTTCAGTCATTACTAGTGGGTTACCAAGGCCTTTACTCTAGAATTAATTATACATTATGCATCATTCATGTTAATTATGAACCTGTATGTAGTAGTTCTTAGTAGTTCTCTGGGAGGAATGAAAAAACATTAGTTACTGATTAGTTAATAGTGAACTACCACCTACAACTGAGCACTATTACTTACTAATTCATTAATCAGAGTTTATTGTTAGTTAATAGTAGTTACTAGAGTGTTAATAATGCATTACTCATTTGTTCCTGTGTAGTTATTCATTAATGAAGGATCGGTATTCTAAAGTGTTACCGGTAATCTTATTACAGTGCGTCGGTTATGCGTGATGCACTATAAATTATTGCAGGGCAAATTCAAATATTAATTCAATTCTAAAAGTAACCTAATCATCATCATCATCATCATCATCATTCAGAAGAGGCTTGAGATCGCCGGGCCTGGTATGTGCTATTTGCAGCGCATTTCTCTACTTGCATGTGTTGACAAACTGATGAAGATGTTTTCTTTATTTGCTGGTGTTTTTTCTATTTGCATGTGTTTTCTTCATTTGAGCTCTCTCAGCCACCGTAGTTTGTTAATACTGTGCATATTACAGACTTTAAGATGATGACGACAGGAAAATATATGAGTGAATGAGATGAAATATGACAGAAGGTGTTTATGATAGATGTGTCCAGAAACATCCAGGGTGTGAGTGGTTCTGCTTCTCATTATGAACGATCGGATCAGGTCTGTGTGATGATAAGGGAGCTGTCAGCCAATGATTTCCCCAGCACATCAGGAAAAACTATGAAAAACTTTTTACAGGCATTGGAGTAATGCACTGACGTGGAGACTTACATAACCAATTTAAGCCCCATCACTTTTAATTAGTTCTTAAATTGATCTCTTAATTAGAGCTCTTGACAAAAAGCACCGTGGAGAAACTCAACAGCAGTGCAAAATATGAAGGGACAATGCAGAAAAGCTGAGCGCATGTGGCGAAAGACAAAACTTGAAATCCATTATAACATCTATAAAGATATTCTTCATGCTTTCAATGTGGAACTAGGCAAAACTAGACAGACCTTCTTCTCAAATATTATAAACAGAAACTTAAACAACACCCGCACTCTTTTTGCTACTGTAGAGAGACTAAGAAACCCCCCAAGTCAGATTCCCAGTGAAATGCTCTCAGACAGCAAATGCTGTGAGTTTGCTTCCTTCTTCTCTGAGAAAATTAATAATATCAGAAAGGCGATCAGCACATCCTTGAGCTGCACTGGGGTAAAACAGATCAGATCACAACCTCAGAAAGTAGCTATTATGTCTGTTTTCGAAGCAACTGATGGTAAAATTTTGGAAGAAACAGTACAGCACCTTAAAACATCAACCTGCGCCCTTGACACACTTCCCACATCTTTTTTCAAAAGTGTGTTTAACTGTTTAGAAGCAGATCTCCTAGAAGTGGTAAACGCCTCACTTCTCTCTGGGACTTTTCCAAAATCCCTGAAAACTGCAGTTGTTAAGCCCCTCCGGAAAAGGAGCAATCTGGATAACACCATATTGAGCAACTACAGGCCAATCTCAAATCTTCCTTTCATAGGCAAGTTCATTGAAAAAGTTGTTTTCAATCAGCTGAACAAGTTCTTAAGCTTGAATGGATATTTTGACAACTTTCAATCTGGTTTCCGACCGCATCACAGCACAGAGACAGCACTCATAAAGATAATAAATTATATTCGCCTAAACACAGATTCAGGTAAATTATCAGTGCTGGTTCTACTCAACCTCAGTGCTGCATTTGACACTGTCGATCACAACATCCTTCTTGACAGGCTGGAACACTGGGTTGGGCTTTCTGGGATGGTCCTTAAATGGTTCAGGAAGAGGTTACTATGTGAGTATCGGTGACCATAAGTCTGAGTGGACATCCATGACATGCGGAGTCCCTCAAGGTTCAATACAGGTGAAAAAATAGTACATTTCTGTAATGTACTTAAAGTGCTCTATTTTCGTACACTAATTTTGTACTTAATATACTAAAAATTCCTCTTTAATACTACTTAAGATCATCTTAAGAACATCTAAGTGTACTCAACTGTGCTATTTTGAGACACCATGAAATATGAACTTAAATGTGCTTTTAATATACTATCTCTGTATTTAAAAAATATATTTAGATACTACTTGTAGTAGTATCCATCTATCCATCCATCTATCTATCGTCTGTCTATCTATCTAACTAAATCTGTCTGTCTGTCTATCTAAAACTTTTTCAATGTAAGTGTTTTTGTTGTCTAGAAGAAATGCTGAATTCTATAATGAGAGTTGTCTATTGAATATCTGGTACAATATAGTCATATTTGGTGGCATTGATGGATTTTCCAGAAAGGTAATAATAATAATAATAATAATATCTTATAAAACATAAGTCAACACAAAGTCAGCTTGAACAAGCTTTCTTCACTTCTATTATCCTGTTTATTTTTTCTAAAGATCATGTAACTAAGTGCAGCAAACAACAATCTGTCATTGGCCTTGGCTTCTTCCAGCAGTCCACTGAACATTAGCGATTTCCACTGAGGAAGTTTAATAAACAACTAAAACAATATTTGCAGCAGCAGCTGAATATGAAACATACACATTTGGAGTGAATGTTTAAATGCAGAGGAATACATGTGTGCACTATATGAGTGTGTGTGTCTAGTTCTTCAGTTAACCTGCTCATTCTAGCGTTAAACTGAATTAAGCTGAAATTGCACGTTTTCAGAGTTTTAGTTGGGTGTCTAAATAAAATCTCTGCATGATGTAAAAGGGTTAGTTCCCCCACAAATGATCACTTGGTCATCATTTACTCATCCTCGTGTGTTTCTAAACCAATATAACTTCCTTTAAACAATATTTTGGTAACGAAACGGTTTCAGTTCCCATTGACTTCCAATCTATTGACCAGGAGGAACTGTTTTCTTACCGACATCTTCCAAAATATTTTTAGTTTGCCACAGGAGAAAGACTGCCATCATTGACTCACCCTCATGCCAATACAAAGTTTCATTTTGGGTAAACTATCCTGACTATTCTTATTTGAAGAAACAAAACTGAAGGCTTTGACAGGAAAATGTTGTAAATGCTGCATTTATTCAGTTATAATTATTTTTAGCATGATCACGGTTGATTAATTAGAGTAAGAGGTGATCATGGCATAGAGAATCTCGACATACCTGATGTTCACCGTACGGGGCACAGAAAGGTGCTGAGAGTCAATTATTTGACTTTATTAACCACTATCAGTCCAAAAATAAATAAATCTATGTATATCTATATAAACACACAGCATAAATGAGTAGGGGAGAACAGGGCACAACCAAACGCTTTTGACTTTCTCAGTTTGTGTAAATCTGCTTAGGGTTCAGGGAATTTCTTTTGTTCCACATTAATTTCACACATGTCTGGTACAAATATGTGGCTTTGTTTCATTAATACGGTGTATACTTTATTTACTTAGTAAATAAATAAATATTTATTTTGTCTTTATTTACCCTGAAAGAAGGGAAGTGAAATGTGACACGTTGTAACATGAACATATGCCAGCTAAAAATGTTATCTGATTTTTTTTTTTTTTTTTTTTAAATACGACAAACTAAAACATTTTGTCAATAAAAGATGATTTTTTTTTTTTTTCATATAAAGTAGCATTTGTATTTTTTTTTTAGATATTCAAATTATAATAATTGTGTAGTTTGGCAAAGAACACAGCTATACAGCACTGGTCAAAACAATACAGACAGAGAGATGAAGAGACATATTCAGACGTTCAGAAACACAGAGCTGATCAAACACTCTCATCTCTCACTCACAGCTCTCACAGAACAACAGAGAAACAGACGAGCCAGAACAAATGCTCTAAAGTTCATGAAATAATCTTCTCTAAATGTTCAGGTTCTTCCTCTCTGTGTTTCTTCACCTTTTCCCTCCATGGTTTCTCAACAGAAATTCATACACATTAATTATGCCCATTACAACAGCAGCAGCGGGGCACATTGTAACACAGTGTTACAACAAATTACTTTTGCTATTGTTAAATAAATGTTCAGCGATATCTCCCAGAGATTTCTGAATATTTGCAGAAATATTTTCCTCTATATATTGTCGATATGGCAACTAGTAAATGCACGGAGATTCATCATGCTAGCATATGTGGAAGTGTTGAAACCATGTGTATTAACACCAACCCGGCGTTAGGCTGTGCCCCGCACTCCCTACACAAGTCTGAAACTTAGAGTCAGAAATCACTCTTTACTTAGAAACAATGTTAGGCTTCTATAGAAATAAAGAAAGTCTGCCTGATCAATTATCAAAGTGTCACAGACACGTCAGGTTCCAACCTCCAATCACAACGCACGCCATCACCAGAGTACTGATCACCGCCACCTGCACCTCATCACTTCACTCATCAACTGCACTATATAACCCACACGCACACAGCACTCCACGTCCGGTCTCGTTCGCATATACCCCAATGTTATGCTTACCTCAAGGACTCCTCTTCGTATACTCACCTGTCTCCAGCGTGTCTCCTTCCCTCTGTGTGCCTCGTCTGCTGTGTGGGTGTGTTCCAGTCAGCTCCTCAGTTCTCCAGCGATCTCCTCAGTGCTCCATCGATCCCCAAGCTCCGACATACATCTACCTGCAAAGAGAAAGGACAGTAACTATTCCTCATACTACCTGCTCAAACGTCTATTCAACCAGTTCACTCACCTGTGTGTGTTCACCTGCTCTACTGTGGTCAAATAAACATCCATTACCTGTTACATCTGTGTCTGTCTCCTGTATACCGTAACACAAAGAAGCATGTCAAAATTATTCAGGAAAAAAGATTTTCTTATCAAAGTGATCAAATGTTGTGTTGCAAAAAATGAGTACACCCATTTACTAAATAGAGCTAAAAAATGATGTAAGTTTAAGGCAATTTTTGATTAAAAGGTAAGTATGATGAACCAAAACATTTAAAGAGAAGTCATTTCTTGACAGTTAAAAGTGTTATATAGCCCACTGAATCATTCTCAGACAGCAATGGAAACACTTGAGAGAGAACTGTCAGGAGATTTATTTCTTAGCACAGAAGAGGACAAGAGGATTACCAAAGCATTGTTTGAAGTGTGAAAATATACCAAAAGTAACACAGAAATTAAAAGTCAATAGACCTGTGACAATAATCAGGCCTTCATTTTAAGCTTTTATTTAGTGAGGAGGGATTTTTTTTGCTAGACAAAGAGCAGGAGAAATACCAAGCAAGTGTTTCAGAGCCAGAAAAAGCTGTGAAAAGAGTGGCAGAGTAAAACACAGCCTGCAGAAGCGACATGGTTGTTTTCCACACTGGAACTACCTACTGTAGTCAAAGCACAATAAAGTCAGCTAGCCTTTTCCAAGACCCATATTTACTAAAATATAGACCTCTGGGAATCCATACTCTAGTCTCTCTCTCTCTCTCTCTCTCTCTTAGATATATATATATATATATATATATACACTACCGTTCAAAAGTTTGGGATCAGTAAGATTTTTAATGTTTTTAAAAGAAGTTTCGTCTGCTCACCAAGACTGCATTTATTTAATTAAAAATACAGTAAAAACAGTAATAATGTGAAATATTATTACAATTTAAAATAACTTTCTATTTGAAAATATTTTACAAAGTAATTTATTCCTGTGATGGCAAAGCTGAAACATTTCTGATTATTATCAATGTTGAAAACAGCTGTGTATTTTTTTATTTATTTTTTTTCAGGATTCCTTGATTAATAAAAAGTTCAAAATAACAGCATTTATCTGAAATACAAAGCTTCTGTAGCATTATACACTACCGTTCAAAAGTTTGGGGTCAGTAAGAATTTTTTTTTTTTTTTTTTTTTGATACTTTTATTCAACAGGGATGCATTAAATCATTCAAAAGTGACAGTAAAGACTTATATTTATAATGTTACAAAAATAATGTTACTTTTGAACTTTTTATTAATCAAGGAATCCTGAAAAAAAATATGGTACTCAAATATTTTGTACAATTGTAAACAATAAATGTTTCTTGAGCATCAAATCATCATATCAGAATGATTTCTGAAGGATCATGTGACACTGAAGACTGGAGTAATGATGCTGAAAATTCAGCTTTGATCACTGGATATAAATTACATTTTAAAATATTTTCAAATAGAAAACAGTTATTTTTAATTGTAATAATATTTCACAATATTCCTGTTTTTACTGTATTTTTTAATTAAATATATGCAGCCTTGGTGAGCAGATGAAACTTCTTTTAAAAACATTAAAAATCTTACCGATCCCAAACTTTTGAACGGTAGTGTATATATGTGTGTGTTTGTGTGTGTGTGTGTGTGTGTGTGTAACCTACAGGTCTTCTTTTCTTACTGGCTAAATGTTTTGTGCCCAAGATTTAATTTGATTGCTTTAAAATATATGAATACATTTCTCTCTGGTTTTGTTTGGCAGCTGTAGTACCTTTTATGGTTAAGAACATTAGAACATTACAATCTAAAAAATGCTTTTTAAAGCAGAAGTTAAAGTCACAAAATTAAACATTAAAATAAATACTAAATGTAGCCCTCTCACCAATAAATATGGCTTAAATGTGAGAATTATGTCTAGGGAATGACGGGTGAGAGACACATTTCTAAATTCACTTCATTTCTATTAATCACAAAACCCAGATCTCAGATATTCACTTGACAGTGTCAGATTTATGTTTTCTATTTAGAAAGAAAATAAAAATAAAAAACACGACTGTGTTTACCTTTACATCTGAAATTACAAATCCCTCACAGGGAAAAACTTATCGGTTACTAACGTAACCTCGGTTCCCTGAGATACGGAACGAGTACTGCGTATGGGGAAAAGTCTCCCTTTTCCCCCGCTACTGAAGCCTTTTCAATAACGCAGTGCAGCTGCATCGTCATTGGTTCACTCATTGCAAGTCGTTGAACCAATGACGGCGCGGCTTTGCTGCGCAGCCTATGGCGACAAAGCGCGCGAACTTTCCCGCCGAAATGGGCGGGGAAAGGCCCTATATAAGTGAGCATTTCGCCATAGGCAACTCAGGCCATATCGACTGAAGCGACGACACTGAGCCGCAGCCTAGTGGCACGGCAAGTAACGCAGTACTCGTTCCGTATCTCAGGGAACCGAGGTTACGTTAGTAACCGATAAGTTCCCTTTCGATACTTCACTCGTACTGCGTATGGGGAACGAATTCAACCACGCCGTGCCACTGCTGGGGAACGACTGGACTTGACCGGACACCACGAGGGGGCCGAGTGTCAAGTGAGAAGGCCGAAGCCGCCGTAACTCTTGCACTACGAGGGAGAGACTCCCGGGTTTTGCGTAAAACGCAGAACTATGATGGCTGCGTAATTACGCCGAGAGGACCCGAGCCTGTAAGGTCGGAATGTCCAACTGATAAAATCTGGCAAAAGTGGACGGCGAGGACCAGCCGGCCGCCTCACAAATGTCTTTAATGGAAATTCCACTGGACCAGGCCCAAGATGAGGCCATACCCCTAGTGGAGTGGGCTCTTACTCCTATGGGGCAAGGGGTCCCCACCGAGGAATAACAGAGCGTGATAGCGTCGACAATCCAACGCGAAAGACGTTGCTTTGAGACCGGAAACCCTTTGGTGCGGCCGCCAAAGCAAACAAAGAGCTGATCAGACTGCCGGAAGGGTTGTGATCGCTCAATGTAGATGCGCAGTGCCCTGACAGGGCAAAGTAATTCTTGCTCCTGATCGCCCGGCATAGGGGGAAACGCAGAGAGCGAAATGACCTGCGATCTGAAAGGTGTAGAGAGCACCTTGGGAACGTAGCCCACCTTAGGTTTCAGCACGACTTTAGAGTCGTCTGGCCCGAACTCGAGGCATGCAGGGCTAACAGAAAGGGCCTGCAAATCGCCAACACGCTTGATCGACGCCAGTGCAAGAAGCTGGGCGGTTTTAAGCGTCAGGGGCCTAAGGTCTGCTTGGCGCAGTGGCTCAAAGGGCGGGCCCTTTAGAGCTCTGAGGACCAAATGGAGATCCCAGGAAGGAACCATAGGGGTCCGTGGTGGATGCAACCGCCTGTTCCGACCTACAGACTGGCCAGCAATAGGAGCGTGAAACCCTGCGATGGCTGCTACGTATACTTTGAGCGTGGAGGGGGCTCGCCCCGCGTCCAGGCGCTCCTGGAGGAAGGACAGTATATCGGCTACGTCGCATTCCTCAGGGTCTATGCTGCGTGTAGAACACCAGCTAACAAAGACCGCCCATTTCTGAGCATAGAGGCGTCTAGTGGACGGGGCTCTAGCATGTGAAATGGTATTTAGCACATTCTCGGGGAGGCCAGAAGGCTCCCGTCGAGAGACCACAGGTGCAGAGCCCACAGCTCCGGCCGTGGGTGCCAGATTGTTCCGTTCGCCTGAGAGAGGAGGTCCCGTCTCAGAGGAATTGGCCAGGGGGCTTTCGTGGAAAGCCTGAATAGCTCCGAGGTCCAAATTTGGCGCCTCCAGAGCGGGGCCACTAACAGAACTCTGTGTCTGTCTTTCCTGACACGCCTGATCACCTGGGGGATCAGAGCGACCGGGGGAAAAGCGTAGAGAAGGGTGTTGGGCCAAGAGTGGGCCAGCGCATCTTCCTTCTTCGAAAAATAAATTGGGCAATGAGAGCTGTCTTGAGAGGCGAAGAGGTCTACCTCTGCCTTCCCGAATAACCCCCAAATGGTGCGAACTATCTGGGGATGGAGCGTCCACCCGTCTGAGGGGACGTTGCTCCGGGACAGCATGTCTGCTCCCAGGTTGTTCTTTCCGGGAATGTGGGTCGCTCTGAGCGACTGAACCCGTGAAGAAGCCCATTCTAGCAGTCGTTTCGCCAGGGCGCATAGGCGGCTGGATGAAAGACCTCCTTTCACAGACACCACTGTCATGCTGTCCGATTGGACTAAGATGTGGCGATCCGTCAAATGAGCCTGAAAGGCCTGTAGGGCTCAAATCACTGCCAGCATCTCGAGGCAGTTGATGTGCAGATGGCTTTCCTCGTGGGACCACGAGCCGAAGGCCGGACTGCCCTCGCACAGAGCGCCCCAACCCAGGTTGGACGCATCTGTGGAAAGCACCGTCCTCCGTGACATCGCCTGTAGGGGTACTCCAAGACTGAACCAAGAGGGGTTCGTCCAGGGCCTTAGGGCTGCTACGCAGGCCTGATTGACCTTGAGGCGCAAGCGGCCGTGCCGCCATGCGTGAGGAGGGACCCGAAATTTCAGCCAGTACTGAAGAGGCCGCATTCGTAGCAGGCCTAGCTGCAGCACCGGGGAGGCGGACAGAGGTGAGCGGCCACTGCTTCGTCCAGGGGCGGCAGGTGTGCGTAACCCTTTTCCTCCGAACCATCAACTGAGGAGAGGACTGAGCGGTGAGAAGTGTGCAGGCGGGCCGAATAAGGGGCGCGCCATGACTTCGCCAGCTCCTGATGAACCTCAGGAAAGAACGGGGCCGAATGTTGCTGAGGAGCTTGACGGCGGCCTGGGAGGAACCACTCATCCAGGCAGCTTCGTGACGGCTCCTCTGGTGGAGCCCAGTCGAGGTCCAATTCCTCCACGGCGTCCATTCCCTGCGCCGCGATCAATGGGCTCCAGGGGAAGCAGGGGGGCAGGGTCTTCAGACTCGCCCAGCCAGTGCTCCGGTTCAGAGGCTGCTAGAGACACGGAGTCATCGAGCTGCTCTTCGTCGGATCCGCCGAAGGAAACAAGGTCGCTTGCATCAGCCGAGGGACGTTGTTCAGGGCGGGAGAACAGCACGCTGAGCCGGTCTTCCCCGCTGTCTCTTCCTAGCCGGCTCGCGGGAGGAAGGAGAGAGGAGGGCGCGATCGGCAGGGTGACTTCCCATGAAGAAAGAAGCCCGTGAGCGCAGCGATGCCAGGCTCATAGACTCGCAGTGCGAGCATGAGCCTCCAGCAAGTGCGTCATCTGCGTGGGACTTGCCCAGACATCCGGCGCACTCGCCGTGGCCATCTGCATCAAGCAGAGGGGCTCTGCACGTAGTGCAGTGGTGAGGCATTGAAAAATGCCGGGGCGCCGTGAAAACGGCGATTGTGGTGCTCTTAAACGGCGAGGGCCGTAAGCGGTGAAAACCGCTGTGGAAAGTGCTCTTAATGCGGTGTGAGAACCGCGGAAAAATGCTCTATTAGATGCGCCGGATGGCGGCAGGAGACGCGCTGAGTCCGGGCCAGAAGCAGGAAGCGGGAGGCGGTGGCTCGTCGACGGCGCTCAGGCGGCAGTCGGCGAGGGCGAAGGCGCTGGCGAATCCGGCGACTCAGCTGGGTCCGCTGCAGGGCCTCTTCGACGGCGGCAGAGCTTCTTCCAAGGCGGCGAGCTTCTTTCCAGGCGAGCAGGCTTCTGCGAGGATCAGCGAGGAGAAGACGAGTCGTCGCTGAAGGAGAAAGGACTGAGTTGCCTATGGCAAAATGCTCACTTATATAGGGCCTTTCCCTGCCCATTTTGGCGGGAAAGTTCGCGCGCTTTGTCGCCATAGGCTGCGCAGCAAAGCCGCGCCGTCATTGGTTCAACGACTTGCAATGAGTGAACCAATGACGATGCAGCTGCACTGCGTTATTGAAAAGGCTTCAGTAGCGGGCAAAAAGGGAGACTTTTCCCCATACGCAGTACGAGTGAAGTATCGAAAGGGAACTAATTAACAATAAACTATTTTTCTCACAGGAAATCACACAAAACTGTGGCAGATCAATAAATGTATTTATTCTTCTCAGAAGTCTTTTGGCTTTGTGTATTTTTCCTTTGTGTGTTCCTTTAAATGATCAAATAATTACATTCACAAAGTCACAAACAACAACAGTAAATCACAATAATAAACATAACCAAAAATAAATGAAAAAATGAGGTTCCAATTGCAGAACAATAATCTCTAATCCTAAGTATTTTCCCCCGTGCTGCAAGCTGATGCGTGGCACGTTTACACAAAACAACGCACGGCAAACTTCCTCACCCGAGCTGAATGTAGAGTGTTGACTAATGCAGGGTGTTGCTAGGCAGTTGCTAAGGTACTTGGGGTGGTTGCTAAGGTGTTACTATGTGGTTGATATGGTAACCTGTGCGGTTGCTAGGGTGTTGCTAGACAGTTAGTAGGCTTAAACTAATAGACTGCATGTGTGCCCAAATCAAAAGAGCCAAACTCCCATGTCTCTATGATGTTCTGATTCATTTATATCCATCTCAATCTATTTTTCAATGGAAGTCTATGGGGTGGTTGCTAGGGTTATGTAACTGGTTGCTAGGGTGTGACTATGAAGTTTTTTCTCATTAGTTATAGGTTGTTTGCACATGACGTCATTGCTGCAGGTGAAATGCGGCTGGAGGGCAAGCAGTGATTTTTCTGTACAGGAATCCTATCAAACTCAAAATTCCTGTGTTTTGTGTCGTTTATGGCTGATCAAATCGAGAAACCACAATGAGCTTTCATCGTTTATGTCAGTGAATCTCATCCTCTTTTGAGTGATGAACCCCGTCATATTTAGACCCGTCCTCAAGGACCCCAGAATAATATTGGTATCATTAATGTCTTTGTGACGACCAAATGCAATCAAATATAATTTACTAAGTTAGTTGACTCATCCAATTATCGTCAGTTATATTATACATATATTATCTTCTTTTATGGGAACATGTCAAATGTCAAAATATACCAATATTCATATTCAATATTTTATAAGGACTCCCTGGCATTACGTCAAGGACCACTAGAGGTCCACGGACCCCTGGTTGAGAAACGTCTCGGGTTACGAGTGTAACCCTTGTTCCCTGAGTAAGGGAACGAGACGCTACGTCGGATGACGTGATGGGAACCCTCTGTATTTTGTGTTCGTGAAGCACCTCTGTATCCAACCAATGAAAAGACGTGACGTCAGAGGCGGGTGACGTCACGCATCAGGAAGCTATAAAGCACACCTGAACACAAAGCACGCCAGCTTCTATAAAATGTCTGAAGCAAGCGCACCAGGTATGCAGGAGATACGGCCACGTGACGTAGCGTCTCGTTCCCTTACTCAGGGAACAAGGGTTACACTCGTAACCCGAGACGTTCCCTTTCGTGGGAACTATCGACGCTACGTCGGATGACGTGATGGGAACGCAATCCCAACTACGCCGTCTCTCCGAGTGCCTGGCTGCTATCTTGTAGCACCCTGGCCCCCGGAGTGATGTTAAGGTGAAGATTGTAAAATCTGATAAAGGTGTGCTGGGATGACCATCCAGCCGCACCACAAATGTCGTCCATAGAGACACCAGATAGGAGAGCTCTGGACGCGGCCATACCTCTCGTGGAGTGAGCCCGCACCATCAAAGGACACGGGTGCCCCACCGTCTCATACGCAAGTGAGATGGCCTCGACCACCCACTTGCTCATCCGCTGTTTAGATGCTGGGCCCCCCTTCTTAGGGGACCCATAACATACAAACAATTGTTCTGTTTTTCTCCACAGGGCAGCTCTGTGAACATACGCATCTAATGCTCTTACAGGGCAAAGCAGATTCTTCCTTTCCTGATCCAAATTTGCGAAAGGAGGCGGGCAGAAAGCCTCAAGTACAATGGGGCCTGGGACCCTCGTTGGAACCTTTGGAACATAGCCCGGCCTGGTATGCAGAAAGGCTTTCACCATACCAGGCGCAAACTCAAGACAAGATGAAGCGACTGACAGCGCTTGTAAATCACCAATTCTCTTCAAAGAAGAGACGGCCAAGAGAAAGATAGTTTTAAGTGTCAAGAACTTGTCTGACACCTCCTCT
This sequence comes from Megalobrama amblycephala, assembly GCF_018812025.1. Lineage (NCBI taxonomy): Eukaryota > Metazoa > Chordata > Actinopteri > Cypriniformes > Xenocyprididae > Megalobrama > Megalobrama amblycephala. Next base: position 128,984 of record NC_063059.1, on the reverse strand, counting down.
ATTGGCTCGAAGGGAGCCTCAGCCAGCCCTTGGAGCACAATAGCGAGGTCCCAGGTCGGGGTCTTTGTGCGCACCACAGGTCTCAACCTGAGTGCACCACGGAGGAAGCGTACTACTATGGGGTCTCGACCCAGCGAGGAGCCCCCTACAGGGATATGATGAGCCGAAATAGCGGCCACATATACTTTCAGCGTGGAAGGGGTTAAACCTTCCGAGAACTTTTCCTGAAGGAACTGAAGCACGTCAAAGACAGAAGAATGGACCGGGTCCAAATTATGCTGTTCACACCACACAGAGAACAATTTCCATTTATATAAGTACAACTTCCTCGTGGAGGGAGCTCTGGAGTGAAGGATGGTCTCCACAACCTCGGTTGAGAGACCAGTTCCTATGAGCCTTGCCCCCTCAGGGGCCAGGCCCACAGTTTCCACATTTCTGGGCGGGGATGGAGAATCGTGCCGCCCGCTTGAGACAGGAGATCCTGCCTGAGAGGAAGCTCTAAGGGAGAGCCGTGAAGTAGAGACATTATTGTCCGAAAACCATACTCTGGTCGGCCAGTAAGGGGCACCAATATTAGGTCGACCTTCTCCTGGCGAACCTTCTCCGGAACTCCCGGGAGCATTGAGACTGGGGGGAATGCATACAGACGCAGCCTCGGCCACGTCTGTAGCATGGCATCCAGCCCTAGAGGTGCTGGGTGCTGAAGTGAGTACCACAGAGGGCACTGAGCTGACTCCTCTGTGGCAAATAGATCGACTTGAGCTCGACCAAAAGTTTTCCATATCAACTCCATCACCTCGGTGTGGAGTTTCCATTCCCCCGGTCTCGCGCCCTGCCTCGACAGGGCGTCCGCTCCCACATTCAACCGCCCGGGAATGTAAGCTGCTCTCAGCGAGAGGAGCTTTCCCTGGGACCAGAGGAGGATGCGACTGGCCAGCTTGGATAATAGGCGAGACCGCAAACCCCCCTGATGGTTGATGTACGAGACCACCGCAGTGTTGTCCGTACGGACCAGCACATGATGGTCTCTCAGGGCGGGGAGGAAGTGTTTTAGTGCAAGGAACACCGCCATCATCTCCAGCCGATTTTTGTGCCAGGAGCGCTGATGGTCCTCCCACAGACCCCGAGCTGAGCGGCCACTCATGACCGCTCCCCAGCCCGTGAGGGAAGCATCTGTCGTAAGCATTACACGACGACCAGAAGTCCCCAGCACGGGTCCCTGGGTTAGGAACCAAGGCTTTCTCCACGTGACCAGAGCACGAAGGCATCGCCGCGTGACTTTGATCATGCGAAAAGGATTTCCCCTCGGGGAAAACCCCTTGGTCCTGAGCCACCACTGTAAGGGTCTCATGTGCAGGAGGCCAAAAGTAATAACGTTGGACGCAGCTGCCATCAGACCCAACAGTCTCTGAAACTGTTTTACAGTGAGTGACTGGCCTAACTTCACCCCATTCACGGCCCCGAGAATGGAACTCACACGAGCAGGGGACAACTGCACCTGCATCGTGGTGGAATCCCAGATTACACCTAAGTAGTTTGCAACCTGACTCGGGACCAGCACACTCTTTTTGGCGTTGAGCCTCAGCCCAAGCCTCTTCATGTGCGACAGAACAACATCTCGATGTTGAACTGCCAATCGTTCTGTTTGAGCTAGTATCAACCAATCGTCGATATAGTTCAGCACGCGGATGCCCTGGAGTCTCAGCTGAGCCAGAGCTGCATCCACGCACTTCGTGAACGTGCGGGATAAGAGGGATAGGCCGAACGGAAGAACCCTGTATTGGTAAGCTTCGCCCCCGAAAGCAAACCTGAGGAACTTCCTGTGTGAAGGATGGATGGATACATGAAAGTATGCGTCTTTCAGATCTATCGCTACAAACCAGTCCTCGGACTTGATCTGAGGGATGATCTGTCTGAGTGTAAGCATTTTGAACTTCAATTTCCTTACAGATCGATTTAACACACGTAAATCTATGATCGGACGCATCCCTCCATCCTTCTTTGGAACAATGAAGTAGCGGCTGTAAAAGCCCGACATTTTGCTGGGAGGGGAAACCCTTTCTATAGCCCCTTTTTGCAAAAGCGTCGTTACTTCTTGCTCCATCACCAGAGACTGCTCTGGGGTTACCACCGTAGGAAGCACCCCATTGAACTTGGGCGGTCGTGAACCAAACTGAATTCTGTAGCCCTGTTCTATCATGAGCAGCACCCACTTCGAAACATTCGGGAGATTTTTCCACTCTTCCAAATATTCTACTAAGGGAACCAGTCTCTTGAGACTGGTCTCTGGTGTTTTTTGAGCACTTGGCTCATCCATCTGACGCAGCGCACCGGCAGACAGGCGAATCACGTGCTGGCCGACCCTCCTCGGAGGATCGGTGGAAACCGCTGCGCCCTGACTCACACTTGGTGGCAGGGTTGACAGAACGGTCCCCTGAGGCCACCGAGAAGGACCCGATATCCGAATCCCCCCGGAGGGGGCTGCCCTCGAGAGATCCTGCACTATAAATGTCAGGACCTCTTCTTTGAAGCCTTCCGAGAGATAATGATGGTCCACAGATACGTCCTATCCTCCGGACTTTTAAATTCCTCAGAATTTAATGTATTCAATATTTCATTTAATCCTCAAATTAAATGCAGCCAGTTCTTATATAAATATATATTTTTTGAACAGACTGAATATATTTAGAATACACAAAAAAGAATTATAGCTCGTAATAATTCGCAAGGTATTTTAGGGAAAGAGAGAAAGGGAACTCCCGTCTACTCAGATCCCTTAATATATAATATATATATATACATATATATACACACACATGCATAATTACGGACACGTGATATATGCGCAGCCTCGGCAAACGCAAGACCCGAGCCGTATATTCATTCTTGCAGACATAATCTACGCGCTGCCTCGGCAACGCGAGATCCGAGCCATATATTCTTTAATGAAAACCCAATCCACGCGCTGCCTCGGCAACGCGAGATCCGAGCCATATATTCTTTAATGAAAACCCAATCCACACGCTGCCTCGGCAAGCGCGAGATTTGAGCTTTGCGTTAGACTTTTATTCCCTCGAGAATAAAGCCAACAGAAGTGGAGCTACAAAACTCCCGTGTGAGGTGGCGATCCTCAGATCGATATCACAGTATCCACCTCCTCAGAGCTGGACATGTGAGTATCGGTGCCTCAACCCAGGGGAAGAAACCGCAGAGCGTGCTTCCACCTGGGAGACGGCGCTGAACCTGGCTGGTGAGGGCAGAGAAAAGGTGCGCCCGTCTCTAATCCCTCTGTCAGATCCATTTGTGAACCCCACGAACGGAGCCTCCGCCCTGCCTCAGCAGAAGCGGGACCCGATCCGCGGGGAACACTGGAGCAGTGTCCTGAGAGCGAGTTTTTACAGTGCACACAGACGCTCCCTCGAGAGCTGCCTGGGCTCACTCCCATTTCACTGCTGTTTCTCGCCATAATACGTGTCTTTTTTATATATAAATATATGGATTGGTGTGAGATACTCTTTTCCTCAGACGAAGAGATCTTGACTTGTTTATAATAAGACAAACAACACCAAATAAGACACACAAGATACAGAGAGCGCTTGCTGAAGACAACAGAAGCTGGTGTGCTTTGTGTTCAGGTGTGCTTTATAGCTTCCTAATCCGTGACGTCACCCGCCTCTGACATCACGTCTTTTCATTGGTTGGATACAGAGGTGCTTCACGAACACAAAATACAGAGGGTTCCCATCACGTCATCCGACGTAGCGTCGATAGTTCCCACGAAAGGGAACTCTGGTACGTATCTAGTTTTTTTACTTTCAACGTTGTCTCCTTTTATAGTGTTTTGTGTCTGCTGATGCTGAAATGAATATGGACACTGCTTACCCTTATTGTTTCTGATGTGGTTAAATGTTCTCATTCTTCATGGTCTCGTTTGCAGGGAAGAGAAGCTATTTTATCATGATCATTTGGTGTTTTCACTTCAGTTTTGTAGAATTCCGTTCACAATGTTGATCTGTTACCATGGAAACAGTGTCACGCGCTGCTGCTTCAGCATCATATGGCAGAAAATGTCCAAATAAATTAAAGTTTAACAAGCTCGATCCATGTCTCTGTTGGAAGGGTGTAAATGTAAGTGTAGTTTTAATGTTGTCTTTGTAAATATTCACTTTCCCATATGACCACGGAGGAGAATCGGAGGGCATTCAGTGGACAGACACCCTTTACAGTCTATGACAGACACGACACACTGTGTTTTTATTTATTTCAACAAATGACAACCAAAATCAAACCCGTAGAAGCTCGTGAACAGTTTTGAAGTGGCTGCGTATGAGTTAAGGGTCATGATCACTATAAAGTGCCTTTGAGACGTCACAATTTCCAAAATAAAAAGCTGAGATTTTCCATTTAACTTCATATTTGTGGTGTTAAGGAGACCTTGGGCTGTTGGAAATGCATGTTGGTCAAGCTCCAGCACTTTTTATAAATTAACTGCGATCAGACGACATACGAGCAAACCATAAAATATGTCCACCCTGTCATGGACAAAATCAAAGTAGTTTAAATATATTTTCATTACATTGTGATCATATAATGTAGATTTTCAGTAAGATTCTTGGTCCTTTTCTCAACGATACATTTTAATTAAAGTCTTTTGATATTAATGAACTACTGAAAATATTTGTTTCCCTATAAAATATGCAATAGTTGCAGTTTCTTTTCTAAATAACGTCTACCAACAAAGAGATCTGGTCAAACTTTCCAGCAATATTAACTGGCCCTCTTCACTTTATAAAGAAATCACACAAAAGGTTTGCCAAATGTTGACATGCCAAAACTGCACACATCCAATCAAAGAAAATGGTATAAAATGAGAAAAACACATTTCAAGAGACTTATCAATGTGTGTAAATGTTTCTAATTAACCCATTGGCTAATTATTGGCCATTTCTAATTAAACCTCAGAACTGAATTTTTTTGCATCACATTCATGATGACCGAGCGATTCTGATGAGGACTAAAAGGCACTTTATAGTGATATTGACCCTTCTGCTCATTCTCAAGCCGACTGAGAGTCATACTAGCAAACATAATGTTAATTATTGAACCAAACGAAACTCAACACTTTCAAAAACACTATAGGCAGTGGGTTCAATCAGTGACATTATTAGATTTGCATACGGCGTCTCCCCGTCACCTCCTCAGCCGGCTTCCCTTAGTGTGTTTACACGTAGAAAAGATGAAAATTGTATTACAGAGTCCAGTTTTTCCCTGAACGATGATGTGAGCTTCTGCTGCAATTCTCCATTCAGCATAAATTATCTACAATGGCGACATTTTTCACAACCACGACAGAAAATCAAAATACTGCCCTTAACGTCACTAGAAAGGCAGCGCATCTCTCACTTAGATAAAGAAAGAAAGAAAGAAAGAAAACAAGTGTTGTTAATAGAGTTTTGATGGATGATGATTGTAATGAAGGTAAAGTCGATTACAGTGACATACAGGAGTCTGCACACTGAGAGAAATAAACAGCAGGTGCTGCTATTTCAGGAGTATCCTCAAAGACTTTAACTGATCCCTAACTTCCTTAACTTAAGCAAACACTGGTAATACACATTTAGTTAACAAAATTAAACCATAAACATTTTACTGTTATAAAAGTGTGCACACTCACACTGAGAGAAAAGAACAGCAGATGCTGCTATTTCAGATAGTTCACGTTAGCGAGTAGACTATGGCTAATAATAAATCACGAGCTCACACTTGACTGAAACACAGAACAAAAGGAGCGTTGTAAATGAATGAGTAGGTGTGGCCATGGAAAATGTTGCAGAGATAAAATAGGATAATTGATTTTTGCAATTAATTATATCTTTATTTTTGCACTACTTTATTTTTCTTTTGCAATTCTTTATTTTTTTGCTTTTTTTTTTTTTTTTTGCTCAATATTTTCCTATACTTTATTCTTTTGCAACGATATATGGCTTTAAATGTACTCCATAACCTTGTTGTCAAAGTTAGTATTGTGGCTTTATGTATGGTCAGACACTTGTGTTATATTATGAACATTTCACCAAAATCAAGCTCTAATGGAGTTAGGAGGTGTTTCACCAGTGAATGTTTTAGATTTCTAGAGGTATGAGGCAGTAAGTGCAAGTTATCAACTTACAGGTCACAAAGGTTATTATAGGCACTTTGTTTTTACTGTCGTTTAATATATTTGACCAAAAGCTTGTTATAAAAGACAAAGTGTTACGCACAGGCTGTATTGGCAATGACTGACAGCAAATACCAGACAAAGACACTCTTCTCCTCAAACACACCTTTACACACATTGTGTTTTAAATAAAGAAAACACTGTCCTAATATGAAGCACCAGTTTTTTATTTACTCTTACACTGCAAACAAGCAGAGACAGCAGAGAATATCAGCGGCAGAGGTGTTTATGCATTCATGCAAATACTGTCATAAATTACTCACTCGTTCACTTCAGTGACAGTTACGCTGTTCTTTTAATTCCAAACATAAAATTCCCAATGTTTAGTAATGTGGTTTAATCAATGTACTTGAGCGTAACTGGATTACAAATGTGAAGTTGTGTTAGTATTCATGAGTTAAAACGAATAGATGTGCAAATTCAACAGAACTGCATTGAAAATAATACTGACAAGGATGAAAATAAAAAGATAAACTTGATTAAATACACAAAATACTAGAGCATAACAGTATATTGAGAAATTCAGCTTGAATAATAAATTCTACAGGTGAATTTTTTCAGAAAAGTAACAGTCAGGATCAGCAGACTCGTTCTGACTCACAAGTGAATGTTGAGGAAAAGCAGTCATGTGGTTTTGCATCGGAAGATTTGTCTTGTTTTTTTCTTGACTGCTACTACAAGTGCTGAGGAAGGTCAGGAACACCGGTATGAACACAAGGCCATGGACGGCCCCGAACAGAATGACTAAGAACATGATTTTGAAGAAGGTCCTGAAGAGGTAGCTTTTGGCAGTCGAGAGCACCACCACTCCTGCGATAGTGGACACGGCCCCCTGAATGATGGGATAGCCCAGTTTAGTGAGGGCATCCGTGGCTTTCTCATTCACTGAGGACTGTTCACTCGACACAAAAGCATAGCATATGTGAGCAGAGAAGTCGACAGAAAACCCGATACAAATCACAAGATTAATCATAGAAACGGAGTCTAAACTAACATCCCACAATGCCATGAATCCGGCCACTCCCACAATGACAGATGCGATAGAAATAGTAACCCAGAGAGAGCAGAGAGGGTTTGGGATCAACAGGAGTGAAATGACTAACATCACACATGTAGCGACCACTAAGTTTTGGATTGTATTGCTGATGATGACGGCATATTGGTCGAAATAGATGAAAGCAGCGTGGTACACTATCAGATCAACGGGCGTCTGCAACTTCCCACATTTTTCTGCGGTTTCTCTAAATGCATTCAGCATGTTCTTCTCATCGACCGCTGTGCGGATGTTCACAGTCGGAATGAACATTCGTGATGCATGAATTTGACTGTTAGTGAAATTAACGTCTTGACTAAATCCAGACTGATTAAGAAATGCAGTTAAATAGCTTTTGAATTGCATTTCATCGTCTAAATTGACACCCGCTCTCTGTCCAAACTGCATGTATGAATTCAGCCAAGAAACAGGCGGAATGCCTGAACGAGCCATTGTCAGATTCTGAAAATTCTCCAAACACAAGTCGAGACTTTTGCGAGCAGTTGGGTTCCAGTACTGAAAGTTTTCATCCTTTATAACTAACATGACATTGGGACCATAGGAAGAGAAGAATTCATCTTCTTTGTCATAGTAACTGCCAACATATGAGCCGTCTGCTGCTAAATGTTTCAGATCTAGACCTTCCTGCATTTGGAAGCATCCATAGATACTCACTGCCAAATACCCGGCATAGATCACACACACGAGCGTCTTAACCCACGCTCTTGTCAGAAAAGGGCCGTAATAGTTTTTAAAGAATGAATCCACTGGCATTTCGAATTCCTTCTGTGTGATTTTATCATACGCCCCACCGACACAACAACCTCCACCATCACCAGTGGCTTCTGGGACTTTCATGCAGGTCAGCCAGTGTCTGTTGCCTTTCTCTCTCCGTCCGTTGAGTGCGAGACACGCGCCGAAGAAGGTGATGTTGAAGATGTAGCAGAAGAGAAGAGCTGTGCTGGTGTACATGCAGAAAGACTGGACTGAGCGGAAGGGCGTCATGAGACCGATGTAGAAAGCCATCACATCTGTCAGCGTGGTGATAGTGATGGACACGCCGGCCTCTTTATACGTTTCTGCTAAACGAACCTCAACAGCTTTATTAACTTCAGTCTTCTGCCAGCAGGAGATCATAATGAACATGTCATCTACACCAACACCTGGAGGAAAACAGAGACAGTGAGCATCAGCTGTGAGACACCTCCTACTGATGAAATGAATGAACTTACCAAGGATCAGAAAGGGGGCTGAGCCCACGGTCATGGCAAACGGCATCCCGCAGAACAGCAGCAGTCCAAAGCTGGCCAACACGGCCAAACCAGCGGAGACGACGCCGAACGTGGCCACCCACACCTTCGTCCTGACACTGTCTAACCTGTGGAAGGAGATGAGGGATAAATGACATAGCTAGTGCTAGAGACATGTGATGATGTGATTATTTTTAATTCTTTATACCTTGAACAAGACATAATTGAAATGGTAATGGCCAGGGAATACGTAACAGAGAAGAGGGGGATGATGGAGTCTGAATTGGTCTCGAGCTCATTCTGTCTTGATACTGATGTAAAGTAAGACACATGGACCTGTAGAAATGAAGAAGAAAAAAATACAATAATAAAACACTGTTCAGTATAATTACTGTATACATAAATGTGTTTCATTGAGTGGATTCACAATGCAGAACTAATTATTATAAATTATGACAGGACATTACAAGGCAGAAAAATCCAACAAATATAGTTCATTATCTTGGTATATTTCAATTGCTGTACAAATTACTTTTGGTGCCTGACTTATTGGAGATGATTAGATTAATGTCATATGAGGTACATTTGCACATACATTGGTCATTAACAGGGCTTGACATTCAACTTTTAGTGGTTTTCCAAAGTTACAAGCCACTCAGCAATTTCACTGGCCACAACTTTGACATCGATACCATGGGGAAAATCTGCCATATAGATATTTTTAATATTATCTCATAATTTGGCAGCAGGTATATTAGGCTGCTGTCACTTTAAGACCTGATGCACGGATCCATTATACTGATACACATGCATTTTCTTTCCCAACTGTTTACATTCACTTAAAGCATAGCTGACTGTGTTTACGTGAATACTCACCAAGATCAGCATTTTGACATTATTTTGTGTGTATTTGACTGTTTAAGCAGCAAAAAGAGCTCAATTGAGTGCTACGAGGCGGTTTATGCACACGAACTTATGGTGTGAGAACAAAATCTGCGGGAATGAGTAAAATTATGCGAAATAGGCGCAATTCAACACTGAAATTCAAGCCCTGTAACACCAACAATATTTATCCAGAGCAAATGAAATGAGTGAGTGAGAGGAGGGTTTGTGTGTCGTCTCGCTGTCGGAGAGATGAGAGAGAGCGAGAGCAGCTGGTATCGTGTGTCTGTTCTGTGGGAAATGAGGATTGGAAGCATTTCAGATATTTTAGTATAGACATGTATTGAAAAATCTTTGACAACACTATGTTGGATTAGTTTTTTATTTCAAATGCCTTTTTAAAAGACTACAATATAATTCAACCTGCCGAAGTGGCTAGAAGGAGTTACACGAAGCCCTGCTGAAATCCACACACACTGTCAGTGTCAAACCCTGGTCATTAGGCATCTGTATGTTTAGATATAACTCACAAAATGTATTTTACTTACCGTTTTCTGCTCTGTAGCATTTGAGAGGAGTTTTAGAAAGCCATCAAGCCAGTCAGAGTTTTCTTTTGTCTTCTTCTCATCTAAGAAATAAAAAAGCCTGACCGCTTTGGCACTGATGATCTCTGAGCTATTTGGCTTTAGCTCCACACCGCCGATGGTTGTTCCCAAAAACATGCCATTATTCATTGGATATTTTATGTTTGAAGAAACGATTTCAGTAGCATTGTAATTTATAATGTCTAAAACCGCATTTGACATGCACCTTCCCTTTGTTTTGGCACAGAGCTTGTCAAAAGCGTTCAGTCCTGTCGATATACTTTTCACTCGTCTGTCTAGCTCTATAATGTCATTAAAAGCAGCTTCAGTTAATATATTTTCACCATGCAAGCCTGTGATGATCAAAGAGGCAAAAGTGCCTTCAGACACAAGCCGAAACTGAGAAAACTCTTCAGATTGTGGGAAATTTTCCACCACGATCGCCCTTTCCAACTTGGCAGGTCCATTGACAGGTATAAACTGTTCTTCAATATCATTGGCCTTCCTCTCCTGAAGAAACTTGAAACCACCTCCGAGGGAAGCAGCTACACATACAGCTGATAAAAGAAACACAAACGGATATCTACCAACAACACGACCAAGCTTTTCAAATGCCAGAGACAGAGGCCTCTCGATGCAGTCTGTTTTACACTTCGTCATCCTCTAGATTCACTTCAGCAGTCTCGTCCTGCACAGCCCCAGCAACACCAGATCGTCCTTGAAAACTGGTGAAGCTACAAAAAAAAAAACTTTAATAAGTTGGCCACAAAAGTACAGGTCACGCAGACATCCCAAGTCTCCCGGAAGTTCCGGGAGTCTCCCGCATATTGATAGCGGCTCCCTGATGCCCGCAAATTAGTTAAAATCTCCCGGAATCTAGAGCGAGCTAGCGAGCAAGAGCGCGCATGCGAGACAGTTTCAAACCGTGCAGTGGTCTCAAACTACCGGCCCGCAACTGATCTCAAAAATAAAACATAATCTGGCCCGCTAAATTATTATTCTCTTGTTGTCTCATACCATATTCCACATGCAAAGAAAAAGTCGCCGTTCTAAGGGGACATTCACAGATATCGCGTCACATGAGCGGCCGCACCGCTTTCTCCTTCTTTTCAAAGCGCTTGCGCTCCCGTGGCGTCTGTCGTTGCTATGGAACCATGAACTACGCTCTCCACGGTTTCAGCAAAAGAAAAATGGATTTCTAGTCCTTGCAATAGCTCTACTACTATATTTATGGAGATAGAGCTATGATCAGTTCGGCTGAGCTTTCAATGTTGTTAAGGACATGTTGTTAAGGCCGAAGCTCATCGGTTGGTCCTTGTCACATGAAAAGTTGAGATGTTTTCATCTTGCCGTGGCATAAGCGCGCCTGGAAAAACGAGCGCGCCGCACCACATGCGCGTCCCGACTGCGTCGCTTCTATTATGAGCGCGCTTGCCTAAATTAAAGTAAAAGCACTCACGCAAGTCGCGACCGTCGATTTAAACCACCGAAACGCGTCCGATGCGCGTCAAGCGGCATCTTGGACAAATGTGGCTCAGCGCTGCATTGCATTTGTTCAGTACAGTGTTGTTCAGTGCAAGATTTTGATGTTATTTAAGCAAAAATAAAGTAAGGGAAAATATTTACACTAAAATGATAGAGACACTGCTGTTTAATTTTTTTTGTTACGAAAATATTTTAGAAATGAAATTTGAAGTAAATGAGAACTAATGCAAAGGAAAGTAAATTTTCAGAAATTCTGCATTTTCTTGTGCTTGAATATTAAAATGGCCCTCCTATGAGGTGTCAATCACAGCAACGGCCCCCGGCCAATGGTGTAGCGCGCGCACGGCAAAGAGGGAGATGGAGCGAGAGACCTTGCGTGTGTGTGCTAGTGTGCATGTGTGCGAAGCGCATGTAAGAGGGTTGAGGTTTCTGGAAAGTTGCTCAAATCTGTGAAGCAAGCAGCAACAAAAGTAAAAGGCATAGGAAGCGAGAGGAAGAGGAGGAGGGGGGGGGGGGGGTCTACCTCCCTGAAATGACTTTTTGCAGGTTGGGATGTCTGGGTCACGTCTGTGAGCAATTGCATAGCATAAATATAAACAGGGAAAAGGGTGTTGGTGTGTGTGTGTGGTCTGAAACAAATTAGATGTAAAGAATATTACAATCCTTCTGTGAAACTGCTACAGACACGGGCATTTCTAGGATTTAAACACATCAGGGCCGAAACATTAAGGGCTGGGGCGGGTGATAAGATGACATGATTTGCAAGAGCAGTTTTGTTGCAGTATATTGTTTATTGTTAAACACAAAGTAACACAAATTAATCATATGTAACTTTATTTACAACTCTCAACTGTCTCCATTCAGTTTCGCCTCATGTTTCTTACCCCTCTATCATTTCAGTCTTGGAGGTAAAAATAATAAAATAATAATAAAATAAATCTCTCTTGCATATGCAATCAGTTACTCCACGTAACACTATATATCTTTACTGCCATCTGCAGAGTTAAGCTTCAAAACTTGAAACAATACTTTTCCTATTACTAATTAAAACTGCTGAGGTCTATACACTGATTATATGTTTGTTATGACTGTTACAGCTAGAGATTAAACATTTTACATTTTATTTCCACCAAACAGCACTAATATTCCTCCTGTTTTTGAGATTTTGAACATAAATGCTGCTTTTTATAAAACAGAAAGTCATTTGCTTCTTATGCTTTAGTGCTTTATCTTCTTTTAGAGCTGGCCGATATCTTACGGATCTAGATCTAGCTAGATTGTATTTAGGGCTTGCATGGCCTGATGCTTACTTTTTTCCCAAGGAGCACATGTGCTCGTAAGTTGAAAAATTTAAGAAGGCTTTAGGGGCACAATGCAAATTTTTCAAATGTGTTTTAGCTTAACGACAGTTAAAAGTACACAAGGTTTTTAAATATTTCTGCTTCAAACTGTTTTTAATAATTATGTAATTATTTATAGTCCTACTTTAAACTATATATAGGCATGTAACGGTATCAAATTTTCATTTAACGATAATTGCTGACACTTTTATCATGGAAGCCTATATGGTATCATGTATTAAATTAGGTTAGAATAAAATATTGTCTTCCAAACAGGTTTGATAACTTTTTTCTTACAATAAAAAAAACTCTGAACATTTAAGTATACAATAAAACAACACACACGCACAAAACATTATAAAGAAATCTAATCTAGAGTAATTGTTTAATTTATAACAGTAACGTGTTTGTCTATTAACAGAACTTAGTGTACTCACATATTATTTTTATAAAGAAATATAGCCTTCATATAGCCTACTATAAACATAGAAACGATAAATGGAAAACACATCACCAAAGAATAAAACATACTTACAGGTTGTGGTAACGAGGCAACACGCCGGATAAAAGTTTTTCCGGTGACAGATAGTCGAGCCTCAGAACCAGTTCGGGAATCAAAGTCTTTTTACGAATTAAATGTCATGAAAATGATTGAACGGTCTTGGCGACAATATCATGTATCTCTCACGACTTTATATCCCGCACTGAAGCATATATTGAGAGTTCAAATTTTTTTTTATGAATAAATGATATAAATAATGTTAGTCATACGGTGATACGAGCAGCTGTACAGCCTATAGATACTGTATGACAGCTCGGGATTAAAAACACCCGCCGGTGAATTATACGAGCAACAGTCTGAGTGAATGCAGGCTAACAAGCAGAAATTAATTTCTTTATAGATTATACGACAGTAATTAGGAAAACAGACAAAGCAGAAAAGGTAAGAAGCGACATTTGAGAAAAGAGCACATTAATCTAATAGCCGCAGTGGAACTAACCCCGCGTCACGTGGTTTCCGATCTGTTGCGGATCTGCTTTAGATATTCCAGGGCAGGCTGAAATCACTCAGGCGTGTGTGTGTGTGTGTGTGTGTGTGTGAGTGTGAGTCATAGCATCACTCCTACTGTGTGTGCTCTAACCAGATGGGTTAAGCGCAGAGCACACATTCAGAGTGTGGGTTACGCCTTCACATCTCACTTTCACTTTCAGTTTCCCAACATAGAATAATATCATATTGTACAAATAAAAACATGCAAGATTTTCATCATAACATCACATCATCATAATAACATCAAAACCATTAACGTACACGTTTCTACTTGAACATGAGAAATAAACTTACTTTTCTTCACGCAGCTCTGAAGTTCAGACGCTCATCGTGACACCGCCTGTGCGCATCTGACAGGGAAAGCTGTGTAGGAAATACATGTGCCCTCTAGTGGTTAAGTATCGAAGTGCAATTAAAGGGATAGACTTTCCTACACCCTTTTTGATTTTTTTAAAGACAGAACAAGTAGCAAACATAGCATAGCATAAAATAGTGCAATACAAAATGTGACATTAATTGGTAACAGGGGGTCCAAATATTATATCATAATATTTTAAACGTTAATGACTTTTTTTTTTTTTTTTTAAATTTCAAAGAAGACAAAACAATCAAATTCCACTATAAACACCTTAAACATTGGGGATGAATTTAAGCATTTTTATGTATGTAAAATTTTGCCAGTAATATAAATTAACAATTAATAAATGTATTCAAGACCTTCGTTGACATTATTTTCATAATACAAAATAATATCCTTTAATGTAAAATTGTATTTAACTTTGGATAATTTTACAATAAAAAAAAACAAACGAGTCAACAACTCTTTCTCACTTTTAGAGAAAGACCATAAATCATCAGTATCAGAGGATCTTGAAATGAATGATTTAACAGGGTAGATGGCTATTTCTTTAGTTGTATTATTAATACAATGTTTAAGGGGGATTAAACAAGCAGTCTTCCAATTAACATTATCAATAACAGAGTTCAAAAAAAAAAAAAGGAGTGGAGTGCAGTGGGAGGGCGCGGAGTCGCGATCCAGTAGTTGTGCCACGCTGGGCTGGAGGATGCTGAACTTCGGTTGCGCCAAGAGGGTCCTTTATGATGGACTGGGCAGCTGGGTCAGATGAATCTTCACAGGTTCCTTTGCAGGCTGGCTGCATCGCTGAGGAGCCGTGTGGTACAGGCAATGTCTGCCGATGCAGAGGTCCTTTGCGGACTGGGCTGCGCTGCTGTAGGAGCCGTAAGCGTCAGATGAAGTCCTGTAAAAAGCCTGAAGCAATGTAAAAGGTTTTGCTCGCGAAAGCTTCACCTTAACCGTCTTGTAGTCTCTTTCCTCGTCAGGTCAGAAACTCAGGATGTGGAGTGTCTGTTAATGTCTCCTTCCCCGTCGAGCTGGAAATGCAGAACAAGGGTGTGTCTACCCGGGGGACATATTTATCCCTTTCTGATGAGGAGGAGATTGAAATGTGGCACCTTGCCGATCCTGGAGTGTGATTGGCTACTGTTATCTGAAGCAGCCCCGGTGTTGCCCACCCTAGTGTAGAACTCATTTGCATAGCATAAAGTACAGTGTTAAAATAGTGTCTTCAACATTTTACCCATGCATTATTTCTTTACCAAACCTCTTACAAATTATTAAAGGCATCGTAGGGAACAGATAGACACCAAACACGATATGAAATGGTTAAATCATTGTCCATGCATTTGTTTATCTTTTAACAGGTCTGTCCCATGACCTGTTGGTTTAGCAGTCAGTAACCATTAACATAAACTGTGCTTTGCATGAAGGTGGAGTGGATGTGATGCAGTTTAGATCAAATTAAGGCCTCCAAACATAGGTATGAATGGATTTAGATAGATCTCTGTGGCCTCTCTTTATTTCAGTCTCTGCTGCTCCATCCAGGAGGTCTTGAAGGAATTTTTATGGCAATCCTTGCCTAAACCTTAGGAATGAGTTTGGTGGTTAGAGTCAATGTGTCGTCCAATGAGAAGTCCTCTCCTTGGTTTTGGTGCAGAAGGTCCCCCTTCCTGCTCTGGAAGAGGTGTCTGGTAGTTATCCCAACATCTTATCTGATGTTGCTGAACATTTGTTTATATTCATTCACCAAAGATCCAATCATGGTGTGGCACATCTTCTTACACACCAGCAGTTAGAGAGGGGCCCTGTCGTAAACTGGCCCCTGGAATGCCATCTTGACTGTTGTTAACAACACCTGCTATACCTTCAGGACATCGAAGAGCCAGATCTAGACTGGGATGCAGCAGCTCCTTACCATGGCTGTGAAGATCTCGGAGTGAGTAAACTCTATAATAGGAATTAATTTCATGAATCCAAACTCTCTGCTGTTGCTCTCAGCCTGCCTCATAATGCTGAGGAACTCTGTGCTTGTCTCTAGGTGTGTGTAGGAAAGGTCACAGCACAGGAACATGCATTTACTAGAGGGACACATAAACTGTGCTGACCATATGGAAGCTGACAGTCATGATCAAATTCAAAATGTATTTTAGGTTTTTCTCTTTGTGCAGAAGTAATGGGGACATCCCCCTGACCAGTAATCCACTGCATGACCTGCTAACGGTCATCTTGTCTTGTTCTGCGTCTCCTTGTTTTATCCTCCTGTTCGCTGTCATCTTCAACCCTCCTCTCCTTACTGCTGCTCCCTTCTTCTGCAAAACACCCACACATACACACATTTCTGTCTGCAACCTTACTTGTATTAACAACACCTGAACTTGAACTGACAATACCTGACATTTTAAAGTGCCTGATTCTACTATTTTAAACTTGTTTGGAGGTCTCCTACAACACGTTTATATTCCACTAGTGTGAAGAGATCCAAATCTTCAGTCTCACTAAATCCCACCTTTCCACAAGCCCTCTCTGCTCTGGCTGGTCACATGGCCCAGTCGGTTGTTACTGGTCTATTGTTCACAGCGTGTCAGAAACGAAACAGCCATTACGTCAATCGACTCCGGAGGCTTTACAACTCCAGCAACTGTACACAGTGTAAGGACAGGAACAACATTGTCGATTTTACCATATCTGATGATGAAACACTGGAAAAACTAGTTATTCAACGCAAACCTCTGTCACAAGGATGATTTGCACAGGACATTTCACAGTGTTTTTCAGTTAGTTGTACATGATGAGAGAACAATCATTTGTCAACCTCAGTACGTGAATGACTGATATAACATTACAGTTTGTAAAACAAATATTGCTCCAACCTCTCTCTTTACTAATAAGAAGTAAGAATGACAAACATTAGCTGGCACAGCTGTGTTGATGGTCGATCGTGGGTGGATAACATTTAGGCAAAGGCGATTCTGAGTCGATTCTTTCTTTTGAGAGACAACTTTATTTATCATGCACTTATGGATTCCCCACAGCTCCATTCCACACTGCATGTATGATCATATTTGAAAAAATATAATAAGTTTGACTGAATGCACCATACCAGAACTGATGATGTAATTTAAGTATTGAGAGTAAGAGCAATGATGTCACCTTCATCTTCAAGGCTTTGAATCAAGATCTGCATGTAGTTCAGATTTCTTGATTCCCTCTGCCGCCTCACTTGAAATGGGTGACGGGGCCATCATGAGAAAATCTGCATCAGGCTGCAAATCAGAATAAAAGAAACATCTCAAAAGCCACCATGAAAACAATGCAAGCAACAGCACTTACTTTTGTAAAGTGACCAGGAAGAAATAACGGCTGATTTTGTTTGACCATTTGATGGACAACAACACTATAAAAGCATAAATCCAGGGAAAAACTAATTATATTAGGTTAAATGGTAACACTTTATAATAATGTTCAGTTATAAGTAATTTATGAATTATTAGTTAATGATTAACAAATCATTTATGAAACATGAATATACATTTATAAATGATTGATAAGTGATATACTAATACTTTATGAATGTTTTATTAATTCAAAGTCATTCATAAATTATTTTTTTACCCTCTGGAGTCTGAGGCTGATTTGGGGCCTGGAGAAGTTTTGACATGCCCTGACATTTGTGCTTTTTTCAGTTGTTCATAAACATATTATTGGAAAAAAGTGTCATTACACTGTATTCAGCACAAGCTAGGCTACAATAATATGTGAGAAACATGAATGTACATGTTTGTGTTTTTGAAGGAATAACGTTTATGCGTGGTTATTGAAAAAAGTCACTGAATAAAGCCAAAAATAAAGTTTAAAGTTTTTTTTAGAGTTTTTGCTTCAAAATGATGTAAACATTATCCTGCATACTCCTTCATATAAAACAATAGAAAGATTTAAATTTTGCACAGTATGCGTGGAGGTGTGAATCATCATGAATAATGGGTCATTTACACCTGAGAAGACAAAAGAATCGCATAATGAGTTGTAATGACCTGCATAAATAATGAGCTCTTTCAGTCAGGTAGGCTGTGAAAAAAACCTCTGTCATCATGTCTCAAGCTCATCATGGTGTATATCAAACATACAGCAATACTGTGAAATATTTTTACAAGTTAAAATAATGGTATTATATTATATACTTTAAAATATAATGTATTTCTGTGATGCAAAGTGTCTGAACAATTATGTTACCTCTATGGCATTTCATATAGCCTTTTAGCTTAAAAGCATGCACATTTGGAGAAATATTGATGGATTCTCATATGTTTGTACATTTTATATACAGAGGAGTAATATTTATCACTATGAGCGCTGGATACTGTGTTTTCAATTCATACTTGCAGCCAGAGGGCGCTGTTAGATTTTGCTGTATTTGGCTGTGCAGTCGTTTGGGTGGCTCGCCAATGTATTAGATTTCTCTAATACATAAAATAAGTAAGCTTGCCGGCGATACTTCAGACTCCAGAGTGTTAATTATATACGAATCATTTAAAAAACATGGTTATACATTCATAAATGATTAGTCAAGTCAAGTCATCTTTATTTATATAGCACTTTTTACAATGCAGATTGTGTCAAAGCAGCTTTACATTAATAACTGGTACATTATTTTGGCTGGACAGCAGCTCTTAAAGAATAGTGTCAATGCAGGCAGATCAAAGCACTGTTGAATAAATGTCAAGAATACTGTTGAATATCAAATGTCAAGTCAAATGTCAAGTGTCCCCAACTAAGCAAGCCAAAGGCGACAGCGGCAAGGAACCCAAACTCGAACAGGTGACATCAGGTGACATCAGGTGGCAAATAGGTGTTAAAATGGAGAAAAAAAAACCTTGGGAGAAACCAGACTTAGTCGGGGAGCCAGTTCTCCTCTGGCAAACAGTGCTTTGTTACGACTCAGGTTGCTATCATAAGTCTGATAGGATCGCAACATTCAAAGTATTTATTGCAGTTCAATCCAGCTGAGGATCGTATTCATCACGCCGGTATGGATGATTGTTGAGGAACTGTGGCACTGGCTGTCGTGTCGATGAGGCCTTCACAATGGATGATCTAGTTGACTCGATCTCTGCTGATACTTCAGGGCTGCATTGTGGTCGTGTCAGGACACCGGTCCTCGGTCTCACCTGGATACGGCCTGGATCAGGTTGACTACGGTAAACCTCGGGATAAACAGAAAGACTAATATTAGCGTAGATGCCATTTTTCTTCTGATGTAACGAGTACATCTGGTGTTATAGGAAGAGTTCCCTAATTTATGCAGCCTAACAATCCTTTAACAGATTTGAAAATATAAATATATAATGTGTTATGTGTATGCCAGGTTAAAAAATGCATTTTTAGTCTAGATTTAAACTGACAGAGTGTGTCTGCTTCCCGAACAATGCTAGGAAGATTGTTCCAGAGTTTAGGTACCAAATAGGAGAAGGATCTATTACCTGCGGTTGATTTTGATATTCTAGGTATTATCAGCTGGCCTGAATTCTGAGATTGCAATAAACGTGAAGGCAGGGGTGGATCTAGAAAATGATTTATAGGGTGGCAGAGGGGTGGCATGAGGTCTATGAGGGGTGGCAACACCAAAGCAAGCGCCCATGCATAGTTTTTGGAAATTTATGGCCTGACATACACAATTGTGTTCACAAACATTGCATTACCAAAATAAATAACAAGATTTCAATATCCATCATGGCACCAAGTAAAGGCACTATATGAAAAACATCAACAGATTTAAAATGAGTCTGACCTTGTATCACTAAAGGAGATGAGCAGTTTTATTAATATTACATGGGTTACTTTGATGGCATAAATCACGTTTTAGCGCAAGTTAAAGAACAACAAAAACTTGTTTTTTGCAAACAATTTTTGAGTTTCTGTTATTAACAGAGGTGGGAATGTCTGTGTGTGTTCACCCAGAACAACCTATCAACCACATACTCTAGCAACACCCCAGCAATTGCAGCAAGAGCCTAGCTACCACCCAGAATCTCCTAGCAACCACCTAGCAACACTTTAGCAATCACCCAGAACATCTAAATTCTGGCCTAACTGACCAAACTATTTATGTTTTTTAAACAAGACTTTAAGTTGGCTTTATGACAAGCCAGCATAAATTTGTCTTTCAAACTTTTAATCTAGTTGAAATGAAACAATTCAACATTTTCTTACAACTATAAACACAATCTCAAAACTATGCACCAACTTGTACAAACCTCAAACTTCCAGGTCAAAATAAAATGTTTTAGTCAAAAACTTATTCTTGTCTGACAAAATCAAACTTTGGCCTCAGATGACACACAAAACTTAACAAATACACACTACTGCACTGCCCAGTGAACACTAGTGAGATGAATTCTCTTTCTTTTTTTTCATTTTACTATTGTAAATTGATCTGGCAGTAGATATGTATGAACTTGGTATGCACCACAATACAGTATACTGTCAATTACAGTAAAACTAAATTCTGCATCCTCTGCACATTTGGCCAAATTTTATTACAGTATATAAGGTACTATAGCAGTGTATTGGTCTTCTGACACAAGACGGTCATTTCTCAGTTCTGCAAAATATAACAAATGGCTACAGAGAAAGTTGACAATCACAAGTTTGAGGGTGTACAGCGTGCTACAGTTTACTGTACATAGTGAAATTTCCCTCATCTAAAGTACTGGTACTGTGTAAGTAGGGGTGGGAAAAAAAATCGATATTGCAATATATTGTTGTGCTCTCTGTCGCAATAAATAATCGATACACTAACGCCCAATATCGATATTTTATTACAACACAAAATGATTAATTTACCCGTTGTCAGTGTCACTTTCACTACCCAATATCTACCATTCTGTTTGCGGGGGGCGCTGTTCGAGTAAATAGGGGTAAAGTGGCACAAACAGCGGCCGGTGAAGAACACAAGTTAACTAAACAACAGAGAATTGCAGAAAAAAAGAGAAGCGAGAAGAATGGCGGAAAACAATAAAAAACTAATCAAAGACCCACCCGCTAGTTTCCACTCTAAAGTGTGGAGACACTTCGGGTTTTACGAGACAGTCGACGGAAAGGCACTGGATAAAAACTATGCAATCTGCAAGAACTGCTTTGCAAAGATAAAATATAACTGCAACACTACGAATCTGCAAATGCACCTCGTTCGCTATCACGGTGAACTACTCTCAGGTGATAATGAGGGTAAACCAAGTCAGCCGACAATCACTACTGCGTTCAAAGCAAAGCTCCCCTTTGGGTCGCCGAGGGCACAGAGTATCACTAAGTCCATCGCCGAATTTATTTGCAAGGACCTTCGCCCTTACAGCGTGGTCGAGAATGATGGATTTTGCAGAATGTTGACAACACTGGAACCGAGATACGAGATACCGAGTCGTCGGCACTTTACAGACAAAGTCATCCCTGCATTGTATGCAGATACCAGAGCCAAAGTGGAGGGTGCGCTCCGGTCTGCTAAACGAGTTGCACTAACCTGTGATGGTTGGACGTCAAGGGCCACCGAGTCCTTCGTAACTATTACTGCCCACTTCATAGACGACAACTGGGATGCCCAAAGCTACGTCCTTCAGACTCGGGCTATGAATGACAGTCATACTGGCGCTCACATGGCAGAGGTGCTTAAGACGGCTGTAGACGAGTGGAAGCTCACCGAGAAAGAGCCAGCAGTGGTGACTGACAACGCAGCGAATATGTCCGTAGCTGTTGAGATTGCTGGATATCCACACGTTCGCTGTTTCGCTCATGTTTTGAATCTCGCGGTGCAGCGTGCCCTCAAACTGCCAAATGTCGCTCGACTGCTCGGGAGAATTAGGAGAATTTGCACATTCTTCCACAGGAGCACCTCAGCAGCTGAGGCACTGAAGAGGAACCAGAAGATGTTAGGCCTTCCGCACCACAAGCTGATAACTGATGTTGTTGTCCGCTGGAACAGTGCCTATGAGATGATCAGCCAGTTTCTTGAGCAACAGCCAGCTGTTACTGCTGCCCTCTTATCTCCAGAGGTAAGGCGTTTATTGTTTTGTTACTTAATTGCATATGATAACTGTAATGTGTTATAAAATATTATTGTTAACATGATATATATTTTGTTCCTTAGTGTAAAGTGCTTTTTCCTGACTTCTTGGTCTGGCTTAATAAGGAATATGTGCATTATAAAGTTTAAACTTTTGACTTAATTCTGTTCTTTTCCTTCCTTCTTTAAAGGTCAGAAAGAATACCACTGACATCTCTACCCTGACTGATGGAGACATCAAGAATGCAGAAGAGGTTGTGAAAGCCCTCCATCCAATGCTGGTAGCAACAAAGAGCATGTGTGAGGAGAAAAGTCCAACTGTTTCCATCATTGCTCCTCTTCACGCCCAACTTCTGAGCGACACACTCAGCACAATTGAGGATGCCCCTCTCGTCAAGGACATAAAGTGTGCCATCCATGGAGACCTATCAAAGCGCTACATGTCTGCAGAGGAGAAAAACTTCCTCTACGTTGCCTCCGCCTTAGACCCCAGGTTTAACACTCTGAGGTCTAAAAACGCGCCGGCGCGTTTTGCAGTTTTTTTTTCACATTGCAGCAAAACAGACTTAAAATACTCCGTCAATTTTTATCATAGAGACATAAGTAATATATCAAATGAAACTATAGAATGTCTTCTTTTTTTTGTGTACACTCACAATCAAAATAAAACTTTGTGCTTTTTAAAAATAAATAAAATATACAGGGTGTGCTGTCCTGCCATCTCCGGCTCTGCAAACATCATTCTAAAACGTCACTAAAAGTAACTAAAATAGACGGCTTATACATGCTACATGGACATGAGAGATATGTCTTTGCAAAGCTTTAAGTGTCTACTTTTAAACGAAACAAATAAATTAAAAAAAAAATATTCTCCCTTTATGTAATCAGTATAAAAGTAAAGAGAGGTACTGTTTCTCCTGTCTTACCTAATTATCTTTAATGTGTGCCCGCCCACGCGCAGAGCGCTCTATTCATAAGATAATGTGCTGAGGCGATCTATGCAAACTGTAAACGCCCCTAACAGCGTCTTAAAAAGCATCACTACTCAGGTGAGCAGGCTCTTCAGATGGTCCTGGACAGTGAGGAAGAGTTCACTTTTTCCTCGGAAGAAGAACACGACTCTGACGATGAACGTCTGCATTTTGAAGAGCGACTTGATCCAGCTGAAGATACAGTTTCTGATGAGTAAGTGATTTAGTTTTACTTAAATTATTTGACGTGTTTTTTCTATATAAGCGTACATATATATTTGCCTTATATTTACATCTAGGCCTATCTATATAACTCTATATAACTTTATCTCATAAAAATGCTTATAAATAGAATGCTTTTCTGTTGATATACTTAAATTATTTGACGTGTTTTTTTATATAAGCGTACATAGCCTATATATTTGCCTTATATTTACATCTAGGCCTATCTATATAACTCTATATAACTTTATCTCAAAAAATGCTTATAAATAGAATGCTTTTCTGTTGATATTCGACTTGTTATTAATATGCATAGATACGTTGGATACACGCGTTAGATCGATTAACTGCATGCAGTTGAATAGCATATTATGATGAATGTGCTAAAATATGCTTGGTTGTGAAATGCGCGAACGTGTTGCTATTCACTAAATGTGCTAACTGATATAGCAGACTGTAACGTTTACACATTCGCACACTTTGTCCGGTAATGGCCATTGACATACATATACAGCATGCTTGTATACCTGTTAATTTCCTGTCAGTTATGCATAGCTAATGGTATGAGAGTAGTATCTTATATGCTAATAATAACAACAGTTTTTTTGTTTTGTTTTAGAAATGTGGATCCATCACTCTCGCATTCACCTGCAATTCTCACTAAGAGGGCACGCAGCAACACAGGCGATAATGAGAAAGAGTAAGTACACGTTTACCCACTATATGTGCAAACTGATATAGCAGACTGTAACGTTTACACATTCGCACACTTTGTCCGGTAATGGCCAGTTGACAGACATATACAGCATGCTTGTATACCTGTTACTTTCCTGTCCGTTATGCATAGGTAATGGTATGAGAGTAGTATCTTATATGCTAATAATAACAGGTTTTTTTTTTTTTACAATTTGTTTTTTTTAGGAATGTGGATCCATCACTCTCACATTCACCTGCAATTCCCACTAAGAGGGCACCCAGCAACACAGACGGAAATGAGAAAGAGTAAGTACACGTTCACCCACTATATGGTAGGCCTATGTACACTACCGTTCAATAGTTTGAAATCGGTATGATTTTTCATGTTTTTAAAATAAGTTTCGTCTGCTCACCAAGGCTACATTTATTCAATTAAAAATACAGTAAAAACAGTAATATTGTGAAATATTATTCCAATTTAAAATAACTGTGTACTATTTAGTCTACAGTGTCACATGATCCTTCAGAAATCATTCTAATATGAGGATTTGCTACTCAAGAGACATTTATTGTTTACAATTGTTCAGAAATGTTTCTTGAGCTGCAAATCATCATATTAGAATGATTTCTGAAGGATCATGTGACACTGAAGACTGGAGTAATGATGGTGAATATTCAGCTTTGACATCACAAGAATAAATGACTTTGTGAAATATATTTAAATAGTACACAGTTATTTTAAATTGGAATAATATTTCACAATATTCCTGTTTTTACTGTATTTTTAATTAAATAAATGTAGCCTTGGTGAGCAGACAAAACGTATTTTAAAAACATTAAAAATCTTAGTGATCCCAAACTTTTGAACAGTAGTGTATGTATATATGTGTCTGTATGGCTTTCTTTCTTATGCGTGCACAATATATTAGCATTAGTGCTTGGTAATGTTAATATATACAATAATAAACATTATATTAGTATTAGTTATTGATGATGCAAATAGTATAGCTCCTTGTGTAATAACCATCTCACTGTTTTTTTTTCTCCAGCTATAGCCCTAATGAGAGTGCTCCAAAACCCCTTGCAAAAAAGGCCAAGAAAAACATTCAGACAAGCAACAGGCATTCAGCTCTGTCATGGAAAACAGATAATGACACTGACATGGTTCCACAGACTCTGAGATTCCTACCTGCACGGGAACCTGGACCACAGCTGCGTCCTGCTGATGAACACACTCCTAAGAGTCTCTTCAAAATGTTCAAAATGCAAGGAATAATGCCACCGCTGGTCGTCGGAACTGCATGCTTTGCAAAGTACAGCTTGGTAAAAGGCAAGACACACCTTGGAAATGCCAGGCATGTGACATTTACTTGTGTCTTCAGTTGAAAAGGAACTGTTTTCAAAAATGGCACACAGATGTGTGACTGTTCAGATTCTCTGTTCACCACCTCTCACTGACCATTGGGCTGCAAAGATTATCTATATGTGATCAAGCAGGTTATGTATAGGGTGTAAAAGTGGGCTTTTTTTAATAAACCTTACCTTTATTTGCCTGTATACACAAAATGTGCCTTTGACCCTAGTTTATATGTGGATTATATTGTTAACTTTATTTTAAATAAAAAAGAAAAAAAACAATGATATGTCTTGTCTTTGCATTTTCTTAGTTGACTCAGTCACATTCCTGACTGAATGGCTCATTATGCGGCTCATTAGGGGCAGGGTCTTAATCTCCCCAGGTGTAAATCACTTCATTATTCATGAAGAGTCACACCTCTTCGCATATGGCCTAGCTAAACAAAAAGTGTCTTAGAAATTTAAAATCAATACAATGTTTTATGTGTCAGAGTAGGGAGGATCATTTCCACATCATTTTGAAGCAAAAACTCTACACTAAAATATACAATTCTCAAAAGTCTTGTGAAAAAACATTTAGTATGCATTTTGAGGTATTGTTTCAGTTACTTTTTTTTTTTGTTTTTTCAATAACCACGCATAAACATTATTCCTTTAAAAACACAAACATGTACATACATGTTCCTCACATATTATGGTAGCCTAGTTTGTGCTGAATACAGTGTAATGACACTTTTGTCATTAATATGTTTATAATCAACTGATAAAAGCACAAATGTCAGAGCATGTCAAAACTTCTCCAGGGCCCAAAATCAGCCTCAGACTCCAGAGGGTTAAGTCGATGCTCTTCTTGTCGCCTTCAGAAGTGCAGGAGACGTATGCCATGGTTGTGTCCAAGGCTGCTGCCCTGATGGTAATTACAACTTGTAAAAACTGAACAGCAGTTACTTGGGTCATTGAAATTCTCATTGTATTTGTACCTTTTAAACTTTCAACTCTTGCACTGCTGGTAGAAAAATGTCATCCACACATCTAACCATGTGCAAAGATGTGTTAAATTTTAAAATGATTAGGGGCTGAGGATTTCTTGTTGTGATGAACATGTTATTTCATTAATAACAAAAATAACAATGAAGATGTGCCAAATGCTTTTTTGTCTTATAGGGGAATGCAGATGTGGGAATGCAGTCTGATGGTAATGTAGAGGAGGGAGGAAGCACTGAAGAGAGTGGTCCTGCTGATGACACCAGTGATGAGGACCGACCACCACACACACCAAAAAAAAGGAGATCCGCACTTGCAAACCTCCTTGGACAAACATTCCAGCATGCCAGATCTTACCTGACCCCATCATCATCACCTAACTCCAAGGCTAAAAAGGAGGTTCAGCAATATCAAGAATCCTCACCTCTACCACTGTCAGATGAGCCGTTGGGTTGGTGGAAATCTGAGGCATGCAAGTACCCACACCTTGCCAAGCTGGCCCAGAGGTACCTGTGTGTGCCAGGGACTAGCGTGCCATCAGAGAGAATCTTTTCTACCACCGGTGACATAATCTCTGCTCAGAGGTGTGCTCTTACATCTGAGCATGCTGATCAGTTAGTTTTCCTCAAGAAGAATATGCCTTGATGTGTCCACCGTTTACAGTAACTTACTACTGACGTTTCAGTATTATGGTTTACACATGTTAATGTTCATGTTGTTTTGTAATGTTCATGCACTTTTATCTGTCTAGATGTACAGTGTTTACATTTAAGACCAGGAGGCAGTGAGTTATTATGCAAATGCATATTTCTTTGCACAATGTTGGAAATGTTGGCATTAATAAATGCATAAAATTTCCTTATTTCCTTATTCCTTCTTTTTCTTTTCAGTCACATATATCGTGATATATCGTTGATGAAATTTTTTCCAATATATTCAATATCGTAGATATCGTGAATCGTGATATTATCATATCGTGGACCACATATCGCCACAGAATTGAATCGTGAGGTACCTGTATCGTCCCACCCCTATGTGTAAGTTTAAAACCCCTGTAAATTATTAATTCAGCTCTCTCTCAGATTTTGACTGGAGTGTCATCAGTTTTGCTACCTCATTGTTCAACGTTTTGAGAAATGTGTCTTTGTTTTGAGAACTGAGCGAATGGTTTGGGAAACTGGGCCAACTGAATCACTTATTATGTGTTAGCAATCGAGAAAAGCTAAAATACATTTACATTCTTACCTAACTAGTTTCTGTGATCGGGATCTTCTTGTTGATTTCATGTTACCGTTTCGTCGGATGGCAAAAAGACCTTTATCCATGATGAAAGTGGAGCGGGCGGTCGGTGAATCAGCTTGCAAAAAATTACGAAAATTCGAGGACTTCTGAGTTAGCCGAGAAGCAGTAATTTTCCGATTCACAAACAAATGGAAAACAATTCGTAAGTGAACTTGGCTGCGCTGTGTTTTTGACTCCCAAAGAACCGGTTCATAAGAGTCATTTGTTAATGAAGCTGACTACACTGGGCACGGTGCGTGCGTGTGCAACCGTCATGCAGCTTATTATTTTGCAATACGCTGTCTTTTTTATGTCATCACATTGAAGCGCCGCTGCTGAAAAGCAGTAGTACTTGAAACACTGCTAACATTATATTTTATTCTCTGATAATTTTGGGGTGGCAGGTGGGGTGGCAAAGCTTTTTCTTAGGGTGGCAGTTGCCACCCCGTGCCACCCCGGTAGATCCGCCCCTGCGTGAAGGACTATAATGCATTAAGAGCTCGCTCAGGTACTGGGGAGCTAAACCATTTAGTGCTTTGTAAGTAATTAGCAAGATTTTAAAATCTATACAATGTTTAACAGGAAGCCAATGCAGTGATGACAGAACTGGGCTAATATGGTCATACTTCCTAGTTCTAGTAAGAACTCTAGCTGCTGCATTTTGTACGAGCTGTAGTTTATTTATCAGGCGAGCAGAACAACCACCCAGTAGAGCGTTACAGTAGTCTAGCCTTGAGGTCATGAAAGCATGAACTAACTTTAAGATGGAAGAATGCGGTTTTACAGATGCTAGTAACATGGCCTTTAAATGAAAGATTGGTATCAAAGAGCACACCCAGGTTCCTAGCTGACAACGAAGACTTAACAGAGCAGCCAGTAGTATTAGACAGTATTCTAGGTTATTATGTGAAGAAGTTTTTGGTCCAAAGATTAGAATCTCTGTTTTTTCTGAATTTAGTAGTAAGAAATTACCGGTCATCCAGTTTTTTATATCAGCTATACATTCTGTTAATTTTGTGAATTGGTAAGTTTTGTCAGGGCGCGAAGAAATATAGAGCTGAGTATCATCAGCGTAACAATGAAAACTAATGCCATGCATCCTAATGATATCTCCCAAGGGTAGCATGTACAGAGTGAAAAGCAACGGTCCTAGTACTGAGCCTTGCGGTACTCCATATTTAACTTGTGATCGATATGATATCTCATTGTTTACTACTACAAACTGATAACGGTCAGATAAGTATGATTTGAACCATGCCAATGCAATTCCACTAATGCCAACATAGTTTTCGAGTCTGTTTAGAAGAATATTGTGATCAATAGTGTCAAATGCAGCACTAAGATCCAGTAACACTAATAGAGAGATACAACCACAATCTGATGATAAGAGCAAATCATTAGTAACTCTAATGAGAGCAGTCTCAGTACTATGTTACGGTCTAAATCCTGACTGGAAATCTTCACAGATACTATTTCTTTCTAAAAAGGAACATAGTTGTGATGAAACTGCCTTTTCTAGTATTTTTGACAGAAAAGTGAGATTTGAGATCGGCCTGTAATTGACTAATTCTCTAGGATCAAGTTGTGTTTTTTTAATAAGAGGTTTAATAATAGCCAGCTTAAAGGTTTTTGGTATATATCTTAGTGATAAAGATGAATTGGCGATATTAAGAAGAGGATCTATGACCTCTGGAAGCAATTAATAGCTTTAAATAGCTTAGTCAGTATAGGGTCTAATATACATGTTGTTGATTTTGATGATTTAACAATTTTAGACAATTCTTATTTTCCTAAAGCAGTAAATGAAATGAATTTTTCCTCAGGGACACTACAATGCACTGTCTGACACGATACTGTAGTAGACGGTTGCATGGTTATAATTTTTTCTCTAATATTTTCAATCTTGCAAGTAAAGAAGTTCATAAAGTCATTACTGCTGTACTCTTTGGAAACATCAGAAGTTGAAGTTTTATTTCTTGTTAATTTAGCCACTGTATCAAATAAATACCTAGGGTTGTGTTTATTTTCTTCTAAAAGTTTTGAAAAATAGGCAGATCTAGCAGTTTTTAAGGCCTTTTTTGTACTCAATCATTCTCTCTCTCCACGAAATGCGAAATACTTCTAGTTTTGTTTTCTTCCAGCTGCGCTCCATTTTTCTAGCTGCTGTTTTTAGGCCCGAGTGTGCTCATTGTACCATGGCATTAGATTAATTTCCTTAATCTTTTTTTAAATGCAAAGGAGCAGCTGAGTCTAATGTGCTGGAAAAGACAGAGTCAATAGTTTCTGTTGCAACATCGAGGTCTTCTAAGCTGTTTGGTATGCTAAGGTGATGAAACTGATCAGGAAGATTATTTATAAAGCAATCTTTAGTGGTAGAAGTGATGGTTCTACCATATTTATGGCAGGGTGGCAGTTTAGCCGCTTTGACTAAATGTAGTATACACGAGACTAGATCATCAATATCGATTCCATGTGACAATATTAGATCTAAAGTATGATTACGACAATGAGTGGGTCTTGACACGTGTTGTCTAACACCAATAGAGTTTAGAATGTCTGTAAATGCCAATCCTAATGAGTCTTTTTTATTATCTACATGGATATTAAAATCACCAACAACAAGGACTTTATCTGCAGCTAGTACTAATTCTGATATAAAATTGGCAATCTCTTTGATAAAGTCTGTATTGTGCCCTGGTGGCCTGTATACAGTAGCCAGCACAAATGTCAACTTACATAATGTTACGTAAAGTACCATCACTTTGAAGGAATTATATTTGAAAGACTTTTGACTAATACTGTAAATATTACTATAAATTATAGCAAGTAATGCTGTCTGAACTTTTAACGGTCTACACCCCTAGACGAAATCTCCACTCTTCTGATTCAGGCTTTTTTTTATTGTTCCTTCGACGCATTTACGTTCTGTGGGTGATCAGGCTTTTTCTTCTGTGGCTCCAAAACTCAAAAACTTATTCTCTTCCCACTGACATGCAGACTCTCTAAGTGTTTTTAAATCTTCACTTATTTTTTCAGGCTAGCATTCAGTTTTGTTTTGTTTTTTTAATACATCTTTGTCTCTTAAATTTGTTTTGATGTTTCTATTTTATGTCAACATTTTATTTGTATGTTCGTTTTGAGATGCAACTTTTAAAGGCGCAATATAAAATAAAGTTTATTATTAACACTTTCTCCAAAAAGCAGATGCGATGAGACATGTTCTCTGGTTATTCACTTAAAGCCTTGACAATTTTCATTTCTGCATGAACTATACCTTTTAATACTTTTGATAGAATAAACTTACATCTCCTAAAACCAACCCTCAGTTTCTTGGATTTCTTCTTGTGTTTTCACTTTTTATCCTTTTTCTTCCTCTTTGCTCTTGGTTCAGATTCTGAGGAATCTGAAGATTCATCACTGGACTCATTCTCCTGTGATGCAGCAGTAGTGGATGAAGATGCAGTCAGTGCCTGTCTAGACAAGATAACTGCTTCATGCCTCAGAAGTGCTATGACAAAGAACAATTAAAATGTGGAGAACAAAACTACAGGTAAAGAATTTACATACTTTTCACCACAGTTAATTTAGAAAAAGATTTTTAATGTCTCAAATGCAAAAAAAAAAGAGGGGTGGCCTTATTTATCAATAACCTTCTTAAAACATATGCAAAATTCTTCAACAACCAGTCTTTGATAGGGCATGTAAAACTGTGTTACTATAATGTCTCACTGATTACAGTTTAGCATAGGGGAATAGGGGCTTTCGCACTAGAAGAACCTTTTATAGTTCCTATGACTATTGGCAGGAGTACCCGCTTTTTGGCGTGTTCGCACTGCAGGAACTGGGAATGATCCTACTTAAGAGTAGGGTCTATCCCAGAACAATGGGAACTACCAGTGACATAAGTGTAAGCTGATTGGCTAAGCTAACTATGAACATGGAAAACAGTGATATATGGACTTCTCAACCTTGCACTAAGGATAAAATCCAAAGCAAGTTTGAGGTGACTGAACATGATTATCTATATGATTATGATTATCTATATCTGCTCAGCTAGTAACACTGAACATCAAGCACACGGCAAACACATACTTTTTCATATACTGATTACTTTCTTTGTATAAGAGTTCCATCTAATAACATAATTAGACTGGACTGTTAAACGTATTGTAAACTAATGAAGAGAATGGGAGCGCTGTGTGCTCAGGCTCTGGCTTTCGTAGCGCTGTCAAAATAAGTCACAACAAGTACGGCTTGTGTCACTTTGGAGTTCCTACTGGCGGTGTGAATGCAACTAGGAAAATGGCCCTAGGGCAGTGGTTCTCAAACCTGTCCTGGAGTACCCCCAGCCCTGCACATTTTGTATGTCTCTCTCATCTATCATACCTGATTCAACTCATCAGCTCATTAGTGGAGACTGCAAGACCTGAAGTGGATATGTCAGATATAGGGAGAGATACAAAATGTGCAGTGCTAGGGGTACTTCATGGAGAGGTTTGAGAACTACTGCCCTAGAGGAACATTTAGTTCTAAATAATGAACTGATAGTCTGATGAATGACAGTCCTCCCTGGTGGCTAGTTCCTAAAACCAAATTCCTATAACTACCCACTGCAAAAGGGGCTAATGTCACCCTAAGGGTCCACAGCCTTTCTTGTCTGATGAAAGTATTTCTAATCAAACATTGCAACATACTGACTGGCAGAATTGTTTTTAAAGTTCATGACCCTATTACGTACCATCCTCCAATCTTGATCTGAGAAAATTTTTGTCATCTGTCAGAGAGTCAACTTTTTCCTGAAGATGAAGAATCTTCTGCTTTTGTATCTCTATTGTCTGTTTTGCTTTGTCGAGAGAAATCTGTAAAGTGGGTGCACCTTATAAAAGAGAAATCAAAAATATGTAACTTGGCTGAAAGCAAAATAAGAAAAATGTGGGTTACTTGAATTTGAATGACCTGCCACGCTCTATCTGAGCAGCTGAATCTTTAGCCACTTTCAAAAACATGCTAAAGACATATCTTTTTCATCAGCACTTGACCCAGTAATAGTAGCACTTACCTTGATTTCATTCCATATTTTTGTGTAATAATATATGTAATGTATAAAATATCACAGTATGGTGAGGGGCGTAACATTTCCATCACACGCTTGAGGCATTCGGCCAATCACAACGCACTGGATAGCTGGCCAATCAGATCACACCTTGCTTTTTAGACCGATGAGCTTTGTAAAAATCGACATGTTTCAGAAAGGCAGTGCATAGAGAAGAAACAATAATGTACAGTATGTGGAAAATAATGTGTTTATAACCTTAAACTGCATAAATGCATTGCATTACACCAAATACACAAAATAATGTTGTTGTTTTTAAGCAGCATCATATGACCCCTCTAAACAGTTTTAACGCTGGCATGAAACAGACATTTCGATCAACTTCATTTCCATATTGTGAAGAATGGTTTATGTCAAATCTATTTTCAATCCTCATAACCAGTCATTTCATTTGTGAACCCATCCCAGGAGTACTTGGATGGATGCTATGAGCTAAAAAAAATAGATGGGTTTTATGTAGTGTATAATATAATAGGTAGTTGGATGGGTAAACTTCAGTGAGCAAGCCCATTATATTTTTATTAAAGCCACATTATTATTTTGTATTTTGCATAAATATAAATGTATTTTTTCCATGTAAAGTTAAAAGCCCTTAAATTTTACTTTGTCTTTAAGCAAATTGACCCGGATATTTACATATGTATATTTTTCATGTTGATATTTGTAATGGAAAATAGCTACACATACCACAGTTATTAGGATAAATCTACTTGTTATTTTAGTTTTACAAAAAAACAACAACAAATAATTAACCATAATTTTATTTATTTTGAAAATGTGCAAACACTGTATGCATACTTTCACTTGAGTATACTTTTTATACCAAAATACTGTTTGATATATCAGGATTTAACTGGACTACAGGTGTTCAGAATGACCTATAAATGAATGAATCATGGTGTACAAAAGACGTTGAGACGAAAAGTAAATTATACCTAAATAACTTGTAATATTTGGTGGTTTTATTGGCTACACGTGTTTGTACCTAGTGATGGGTTGATTAAGTTGTGTCTTTGTTACATTGATGACTCCATCAGGTGCAGTTCTAGTAACTGGGCATGACAATTTAACTGTTTGCCACATTTTTGTGGTGTAATAAAAAATGATGAGGACATTGAAAATCTTAATAAAGAAGTACACGTAGTAACTTGGGTTCATCAGAGTCGGAATGAACCCAGAACATCCAAATCTTAAACCTGTTATCCTGTTACAGTTTACCACTCTTCATGTAAATGTAGTTGCTCATGTATTAAGTAGTCTGAGATGTTTTTTTTTTTTGTCCCACACCCATTCCCATTCTACAAATGATAACCATTTGCTCAGGATTTGATCAACCCAAATGGTATAAACAAGATACCAGTTGACTTTCTTCTTCTTTATGATAATTAAGTCATTTTGGGGATGAGCTTATTCTAAAATATACTTTGGAGTGGAATCTGGGTCGAGGCAGACCACAATTTCTTACAGTCCCCTCTTTGATGCTCTTGGCCCAAAAGAAGCATCACAACCACTCCATTTTCACAGATTACACCCTTCCGTTCACTATTGTGCAAGTGTCCAGTGGCAGTGAAGCCCTGCCTTAGGTTGTCCTCCGCTGGCCAAAGGAGAATCTTACCCGTCACTGGGTCATAACCTCATGCACACTGGTTACAGCTCCA
This sequence comes from Megalobrama amblycephala, assembly GCF_018812025.1. Taxonomy (NCBI): domain Eukaryota; kingdom Metazoa; phylum Chordata; class Actinopteri; order Cypriniformes; family Xenocyprididae; genus Megalobrama; species Megalobrama amblycephala. The sequence continues at coordinate 94,450 of NC_063059.1, read as the reverse complement.
TCCAATTGTGCAGAATTGTCAAAAAAGACTATTCTAAAATTTGGCAAAATGAAATACAAATATCTTGGGTTTGCGTGAGAAGACATTCAAGGACCATCACAGCCAGTGGGAGTGTCCAAAAGTAATCATTGCACTTTGACGTTACACATAATAATAAGATACATACACATACAACTGTTTTAAAGGTTACATCCCAAATTAAACCAGAATAGACAATAGCTAAGTCTCCAACATGCATTTGTTTTGCCAAAATCTTTTCTTTTTTTTTCTTTAAAACCTTGTTGGGCTTTCATAATTGTTCCTTTGCATCAGTAATAATGGCAAATTGTTTAGTTTTGATAAACTCTAATCAAAAATCAATAGACAAATGAATGTGTGTGTGTGTGTGTGCACGTGCTTTTTCATTTTGTTGTGTATCGTGTCCATTTTCTCAGTGTGGACATCCTTTATCCACTTTGTGTGCAGCCAATAGACAATAATATATCTAATGCAAATGTATATATTTATCTATCCATTTGAAGTGAGTCTGTGTATTTGTGCATTTCTAAGGGTGGGTATGTCCTTTTGCCCACTTGTTTTCCATCTAGGTGGAAAGACGTCTGCCCGTAGTCTCTGAAGCTGTTTGATCTCCTCTTGTTTCTCTTCTCATTGTCCATTCTTTTCCACCTGGACCATAAGTCCTTCTAGTAGAAGCAGTCACTGTTGTTGTTCGAGGTTGTGTCATTACATCAGTTCCATTTATCCCATGGTGGTTCTAAGGGTTTCTAGAACTTTTAGGCTTGGGGTTCTGGATCTTGCAGGTCTGGAAATCTCTGGGTGTGTGGATCATGGATCATTGTTTTTTTCTTGAGAATGTCCCATGGTTCCACTGGTTCAACTGGCCTTCTCATTCCTCAACCAACCAGATCATCAGGATGTTACCTATTCCAGACAAACATTTCAATGCATATATCTGAAACAAGAATCAAAATGAAGAGGTTCATTCAAAATATGTTTTCTTGAGAAAATCCCCTATATCCACTGGTTCCACAGGCATTCTCATCCTTCAAACTACCAGGGGTGCGTTTCCCAAAGCAAATTATGGTCGCAAGTTCCATCGTTACCAATAGAGTTCAATGGGACTTACAACCATAGTTGACTAACGACTCTTTCGGTCAACACAGCCCAGATCATCTTTCTTCAGAAGTTTACACACTTCAGACAAACATCTCGATGCTTACATCTGAAACAATAATCAGAAAAGGATGCTTTCAATACATTCCTGTTGTCTCTCAGCAACGCTCCACTAACCCACGTAAAAGGCAGCGCAATGCTTCTAACCTGCGGCCTATTTACTCCTCTTCTAACACTAATACTCCTTTCTCTGTCTCTATGGTTCTATGTAATTGTCAGTCAGCAGTTAACAAAGCAGAATTCATTCCAGCCTTTGCTACTAATTCTTTTAATATCTTGGGCTTGACTGAGACCTGGATTCGTCCAGAGGACTCAGCAACCCCTACTGCTCTCTCTAACAACTTCGCTTTCTCTCATACCCCGCGCCAGTCTGGGAGGGATGGGGGCACAGGTCTTCTCATTTCTGACAATTGGAAATATTCCACTCATTCCTCTCTTTGCAACAACAATTCAGCAGCAACAGACACTTTATGTTCCACCTTAACTTCATCTCTAGATAGTATCTGCCCTCTGTCTTCCAGGCCCTCTAATCCCTGGTTATCTGATGTTCTTCGTGAACATCGGACCAAACTTAGTCCTGCAGAGAGGAAGTGGCACAAATCAAAAGACCAATCTGACCTAGGTAGCTATCAATCTCTGCTCTCACCATTCTCTACTAAAATTCACACTACTAAATCTTCCTATTTCCACAAAAAAAATCAACAGCGCCTCAAAAACACGCACACTTTTCAAAACATTCAACTCTCTCCTCTGCCCCCTCCACCTCCACCCACCTCCACCCACCTCATCCCTTACTGCTTATAATTTTGCTAAGTTTTTCACTGACAAAACATCTACCATCAGCAGCCAGTTCTCCGCTCAACACACACAGGAACTCACACCACCCACACACACAGGAACTCACACCTCCTTTCTTCATTCTCCCCCCCTCACTGAGACAGAAGTATCCAAACTTCTCCTCTCCAGTCATCCCACCACCTGCCCTCTAGATCCCATCCCCTCACACCTTCTACAAGCCATCGCTCCTACACTTTTACCAGCACTTACACACATTATCAACACATCTCTCTACACTGGCACTTTCCCTAACACATTCAAGCAGGCTCGGGTAACCCCACTGCTTAAAAAACCCACATTAAACACATCTCTTGTAGACAGCTACAGACCTGTTTCTCTCCTACCATTCATAGCAAAAACACTTGAACAAGTTGTTTTCAACCAGGTGTCATCTTTCCTCTCACAGAGCAACCAATTGGATGTCAATCAATCTGGTTTCAAGAGTGGCCACTCGACTGAGACTGCACTGCTCTCTGTCACTGAATCCCTGCGGATTGCTAAGGGTAATTCCAAATCATCAGTTCTCATTCTGCTTGATCTATCTGCTGCCTTTGACACAGTGAATCATCAGATCCTCCTTCTCCTCACTGGGCATCACAGGTACTCCACTTCTCTGGTTTGAATCCTATCTCACTGGAAGAACTTTCAGGCTTGCCTGGAGAGGGGAGGTATCCAAAGCTCATCAACTGACCACAGGTGTTCCTCAGGGTTCAGTTCTTGGACCCCTCCTCTTCTCCATTTACACTACATCATTTGGTCCCATCATACAGGCACATGGTTTCTCCTACCATTGCTATACTGATGACACACAACTCTTCCTTTCATTCCAACCAGGTGATCCCACAGTAGCTGCACGAATCTCAAGCTGTCTGACAGACATCTCGGCATGGATGAAGGAACATCATCTAAACTCAACCTGGCAAAGACTGAGCTTCTTGTCTTCCCTGCAAATCCGACTCTAAAACATGATTTTAGCATTCCAGCTAGGCACATCCTCAATTTCCCCATCAAATTCGGCCAGAAATCTTGGAGTACTCCTTGATGGCCAACTGACTTTCAAAGACCACATTGCAAAGACAGCTCTATCATGCAGATTTGCACTATACAGCATCAGGAAAATGAGGCCCTTTCTAACAGAACATGCAACACAAATTCTGGTCCAGGCCCTGGTCATTTCTAGGCTCGATTACTGCAATGCTCTTCTGGCTGGGCTGCCATCATGCACAATCAAGCCTCTACAAATGATTCAGAACGCTGCAGCACGTCTCGTCTTCAACAAGCCCAAAAGAGCCCACGTCATGCCTCTCTTCATCTCTCTGCACTGGCTACCACTTGCTGCTTGCATCAAATTCAATGCGTTGACTTTCGCTTACAGATCTACCACAGGCTCAGCACCCTCCTACCTCCACTCACTTTTACGAGTCTATACTCCTACCAGAAACCTACGCTCTTTAAAGGAGCAAAGGCTCGTGGTACCATCACAGAGAGGTACAAAATCACTCTCCAGGACATTCTCTTTCACTGTTCCTTGATGGTGGAACGATCTTCCTGCCTTCATCCGGAATGCAGAGTCCCTGGAAATATTCAAAAGACAGCTGAAAACTCATCTCTTTCGTGAGCACTTAACCTCATCATTAAAAAAAAAATAAATAAAAAAAATAAAAACTTCTTATACTTATTCTTGCACTTTCTCTAATCCCTCTCTATTGTAGCTTATGATACAAAATCTTGTATTGTGAGCACTTCTTGTCTAATTGCCTTGTCATGACGACTCGCTTGTTGTATTCCTCACTTGTAAGTCGCTTTGGATAAAAGCATCTGCCAAATGACTAAATGTAAATGTAAATGTTATTAACTTGTTAAAATAATTTGTTTATTTTAAGAAAAGTTGAAGATGACAGGGTGACAGAGTAGACAAATGCTTTAATGGTTGAACTAGAATAGAACAGGAACATCCGAGAAACAACAGGAAAAACAAGAAACCCTTAAGCAATATAAAGATGTCACACTCGTGTTCAGGCAGGAAGACTAGATAAACGTATCCAGTTCAAAACAATCCATGTTTAATTATATTAATAATACAAGCAGGCTGACAGGCAATGTATACGCAATAGTGACCGGACAGGGAATTAATGTAAGGGACCAACTTATAAGGCACAAATGAGAATAATGTCTGGAACACAGCTGATTCATGTGAACTGATAATGCTGGTAGCAAAGGAGACAGATAAGTGGAAAACAGAACAAAGGGACATGTGACATGAAAACTTGAAAGTCCACAAAACTGAACTAAATAGAACTGATTGTGACAAGAGAATGATTTCAGGAATTCAACTTCTGATTACTGTAGTTGATCTTCCACATACTTCCAAACAGACGGATCCATTTGAAGAGAGCGTCTGTTCAGATATTGTGGTTCTGGCATCAGATAAAGTATCTTCCAGTCATGATACCAGCTGACGTCCTCACAGGGACCTGGCCAAAATACTTGTTTATGCCATTACGGTGCAAACGCTTGGTTCTCACACTATGGCCTTTCACATGCATAATGACACCTGGCTAACCTTCGTTGTCATAATTTACAATGCACCACTCTCCAGTGCGCTTTGACTCAATCATTTCTGGTCTCCTTTGGATATCTTGTACCTTTCCACATGCTTTGACCTCACCAGATGAAAGTGGAACATCAGTGAGAGTGACTTGCTGAGGATTAAAGCAGGTGCAGTCCAAAACACCTTCCTCCCTTTTACATCTGTCCAGGTGTCAAACTGATTGCTTGATAGATACGCATGGTTCCTTTTACAGTAGCTACTGCAGGTACCTACAGTGAGATTAAAAATAAATAATAAAATTAAAATTACTTGTTAAAAAACATCAGATCAGGGACTTGACATTGATTAGCTTTTGCAAAATATAAATAGTTCCTAGAACTATAGGTGAAACTAGACACGATTTTATTTAGGACCTCCTTTTGGGAGAACTAAATTAGCTCCTACTTCAGAGTCGGGTCTAAGCCAGCAATATAGGTCGCTTCAGAGTTCCTACTTCCAGTGTGTCACGGAATCAGTTCCCACCACCTTCACACAAAATCACCGGATCTCCACGCTCTGCCCACTCGTTCCCAATCAACTCTAATCAACAACACCTGCATCTCATCACACCAGACCTATAAAGACTCACACTTCCCTCACCTCAGTGTCTGGTCTAGTTTACACTTACCTCGCCTCCTTACCCCTCTGATGTCTCTGTGTTTCCACTCCAGTGTCCCGTCTTGTCTTGTCTTCAGTCAACGTGTTACCTGTTAAAGAGAAAGGACTCAGTATTGGTTCAGTTATGTGACTGTCATCAACGTGCTCATATCTGCAAACTGCTCACCTGTGATTATCTATCACGACCTGCTTCCTGCTTCGCTACTGTTCGGACGCTCTTGCTTACAGCTACGTGCTTTGCTCTATTGCTTTTATATTTTATCTCCTAATTTTAACTAATTAATTTAAACAGCAAATCAGCACAGTGCTCTAAAGACAAATCTTGGCACCAACAAACTTTTTAACTGGAAGAATTACTACAAAAAAGGGGAATTTTTATCCAACCAGACTCCCACTGACGGCAGCCATCATCTTACATTCCGGAGAAGGGAAAACACAGCTGCCTACATCCAAAAGGATTAGAAATAATATGCCTCCTCTGGTTGAAGAATCTACCTGCTGCACAAACTGCCACAGACTTCTACAAAGAATTGCAGTTCTTGAAACAAAGTTACTTGCAGGACTACAGAACACACAACAGAGCTTCGTCATGGACGTCCTCAGCAGAGAGCCGGTGAGTCCCATGAATCTAATGCTCCTAAACAGACCATACTGAGAGCCGTAATGTTACAGTACAGAAGGGACAGAGACCGACTTTCACAGGTAATGGAGCTTTATTGAGTACCAGTATGAGCAATGGCTGAAGTGCAGGTGAGTGAGCGGTGAAGTTGTGCAGGTTCTTGAGATGGAGAGTGATGACAGAGTTCTTTTGTGGTTTCAGATACCGATGACCTTGGAACTGAAGACGCTGGAGACGCTGGAGACACTGGAGACACGGAGCACTCACACAGAGAGGAGAGAACACACAAGGAGATTCTTGGAGACAGGTAAGTAGATCACGGGGAGTCCTTAAGGTAAGCATACAGGTAAGTTAATGCAAACGAGACCGGACATCGAGTGGTGTAAGTGAGTGCTCTTTATGCTGGCTGTGATGAGGTGCTTGATGAGGTGCAGGTGCCGGTGATCAGTATTCAGGTGATTGGGTGCGCTGTGATTGGTGAGCGGTGGAGCCTGACATGTCTGTGACACGTAACTGATCAACATACTAATAGATGGCACAAACAGGGAGCGAGACCCAAAGGCACTCGAGACATTAGGTTGTCATGATTAACACATATTGCAGTAGCATCCTCTACCCCAAACACTAGCTCCCTACCACCGCCAATACATCTGGAGAACAGATTTGAAGTGATAATGAATGTGGGTGAGGAATCTCCAGACATGATGAATGTGGGTGAGGAATCCGCAAACATGATCGGACACAGATAAAATCAGCCAGCAGGTAACATTGATGCTAACTGCCGCTCAAGGTTTAACAGACAGCGGCACTCAGCTCATAGAGCAGCCGAGCCCAGGACTCTGATAGTGGGTGACTCTATTATCAGAAACATTAGCAGCAGGGATACAACTACATGCTGCCTTCCACAAGCAACAGTTTCTGATGTAAACAGAGAACTTAAGAGCATTCTGATGAAATATAAAACTGCAAATCAACTAATCATCCATGTGGGGAAGAATGATATTCAGAAGGAGCAGTCAGAACTCCATAAAAGGGATTTCAATGAAATTTTGAAATGCTTAGAAGACTAAAAGTTAAGTCATTCATCAGTGGACCACTCCCAGCAAGAGGAACAAATCAATTTACACGGTTGCTTGGGCTTAACACATGGCTGCAAAAAACCTGTAACTTAAAGGGACTGAATTTCATTGACAACTTCAATCTTTTCTGGAGTCAGAGACAAATGTTCACACATGATGGCCTGCACCCAAACAAACTGGGCTCAAGATTGCTAAAGGACAATATCTACTTCTCCCTCCATCATCCTTCAGCAGTGTGTGCAAATCCACTGAACTTGAATGGCACAAACACACCTAGACAGAGTACAATTGACCACAGGACTTCATTTCAGCACCTAAATGGGCATGCGGTTGACACATCCCACAAGGTCGATGATAACACCACGCAGCCACAACAACCACTGCTCACGGACACAATCCTGACTGAGCCCTGCCCACAGAGCTCACCGATAGACAGTGACGTGTTAGAACTGCTCCAAGATTCAGCACCCAAGGACGACTTTCGGGAAAACAGCCAGGGAAGCCAGGACAACATATTACAGCCTCCATTAACACCAGAGCAACAGCCCCTCTCACCGGACATGTTATCCCTCTCTCCAGCATCCCCTCTTCTGTGCTTCTCAGAGAAAATGGAGGAACTGGTGTGTGCTGGAACCAAACTCTCCCACTCTTTTGCTGCAAGCCCCCAGATATCAACAAAAAAGCGAGCCCAGAAACCATCAAAGCTTGTGGGCCCAGCTCGGCCACCCCCTCCTCCTGCGAGAGCTCTTCAGCCCCTGCCACAACCCCAGGGCCCTCACCCTCCTCCATCTGCTCTAGGTGAACCAAAAACAACCGACAACAGCTCTCAGTGAAGTGTGTCGGGTCCCCGCTATGATAACAGTGACTTTATCAAATGTTTACAGAACAAGCGGGAACCCAGTGTGCCTGTTGCTTTCTCTATTTCTGTTTTATTACGTGTTAGAAAGCCTAAGGCCTTCTCAAACCATTTGGCAAACCCATTTAATCTGCTGCCTATTACAAGTCAAACTAAGATTACTGTAGAGACAGAAAGTAAGAGTGTTAAGTTAGCACTTTTCCACTCACATAAAAATAAATCACTTCTAGTCAATGACTTAATAACCACAAACAATCTAGATTTTATGCTTCTAAATGAAACATGGCTTGAAGACAGTTGCAGTTCAACAATCCTGAATGAAACAGCCCCTCCTAACTTTACTTTTATGAATATCTGCAGAGCTGCTAGGAGAGGTAGAGGTGTAGCTGCTCTATTTGAAGATGTCTATCAATGCAAGCAAGTGTCATTTGGTGATTACCTGTCGTTCGAATACTTGGGTATTGTGTTAAAAGGTAATCCTCGCATTCTACTTATAGTTATTTACAGGCCTCCAAAATACTCTCCAGCCTTTGTGGAGGACTTTACAGAACTGTTATCAGCAATTTCCTCAGAGTTTGACTGTTTTGCTATTACTGGGGACTTTAACATCCACATAGAAAATGCAGAATCCAATATGGCAATAGAAATCCTAACCGTTTTGAATACATTTGATCTGACTCAGCATGTACATGGACCCACACACAATCATGGACACACTCTCTATTTAATTATTAGTAAGGTTCTAAACATTTCATCCATTGTCATTAAGGATGTAGCACTATCTGATCATTTCTGTATTTTCTTTGATATATTGATCTCTCATAATGTTGAAGCTAGATCTATCTCTGTCAAAAAGCTATGCTTAAATGAGAATACTAGTGTACTATTTATGAAGGCTATATCTTTAACACCAAGCATATTTGCAGACTCTGTTGATTTTCTCCCTGATTCTTTTAACTCAAAAGTACAGAATGTTATTGATAACATTGCTCCTGTGAAAGTCAGGAAGAAGAGTGGCAGACAAAAAGCACCGTGGAGAAACTCAACAGCAGTGCAAAATATGAAGGGACAATGCAGAAAAGCTGAGCGCATGTGGTGAAAGACAAAACTTGAAATCCACTATAACATCTATAAAGATAACCGTCATGCTTTCAATGTAGAACTAGGCAAAACTAGACAGACCTTCTTCTCAAATATTATAAACAGAAACTTAAACAACACACGCACTCTTTTTGCTACTGTAGAGACTAACAAACCCCCCAAGTCAGATTCCCAGTGAAATGCTCTCAGACAGCAAATGCTATGAGTTTGCTTCCTTCTTTTCATCCTTGAGCTGCACTGGGGTAAAACAGATGAGATCACAACATCAGAAAGCAGCTATTATGTCTGTTTTCAAAGCAATTGATGGTAAAATTTTGGAAGAAACAGTACAGCACCTTAAAACATCAACCTGTGCCCTTGACAACCTTCCCACATCTTTTTTCAAAAGCGTTTTTAACTGTTTAGAAGCAGATCTCCTAGAAGTGGTAAACGCCTCACTTCTCTCTGGGACTTTTCCAAAATCCCTGAAAACTACAGTTGTTAAGCCCCTCCGGAAAAGGAGCAATCTGGATAAGACCATATTGAGCAACTACAGACCAATCTCAAATCTTCCTTTCGTAGGCAAGATCATTGAAAAAGTTGTTTTCAATCAGCTGAACAAGTTCATAAGCTTGAATGGATACTGGATGACTAATGGATGACAACTTTCAATCTGGTTTCCGACAGCATCACAGCACAGAGACAGCACTCATAAAGATAATAAATGATATTTGCCTAAACACAGATACAGGTAAATTATCAGTGCTGGTTCTACTCAACCTCAGTGCTGCATTTGACACTGTCGATCACAACATCCTTCTTGACAGGCTGGAACACTGGGTTGGGCTTTCTGGGATGGTCCTTAAATGGTTCAGGTCATACTTAGAAGGGAGAGGTTATTATGTGAGTATCGGTGACCATAAGTCTGAGTGGACATCCATGACATGCGGAGTCCCTCAAGGTTCAATACTTGCACCCCTCCTGTTCAACCTATATATGCTGCCACTGAGCCAAATAATGAGAAAGAACCAAACTGCATATCACAGCTATGCAGATGACACTCAGATTTACCTTGCCCAATCACCTAACGACTACAGCCCCATTGACTTCCTGTGCCAATGCATTGATGAAATTAAAAATTGGATGTGCCTAAACTTCCTTCAGTTAAACAAAGACAAAACTGAAGTAATTGCGTTTGGAAACAAAGATGAAGTTCTCAAAGTGAACACATACCTTCACTCTAGGGGTCAAACAATTAAAAATCAAGTCAGGAATCTTGGTGTGATTTTGGAGTCAGACCTGAGTTTCAGTAGCCATGTAAAGACAGTAACTAAATCAGCATATTATCATCTCAAAAATATTGCAAGAATTAGATGCTTTGTCTCCAGTCAAGATTTAGAGAAACTTGTTCATGCTTTCATCACCAGCAGGGTGGATTATTGTAATGGGCTCCTCACTGGTCTTCCCAAAAAGACCATAAGACAGCTGCAGCTCATACAAAATGCTGCTGCCAGGATTCTGAGCAGAACCAGAAAATATGAACACATCACACCAGTCCTCAGGTCCTTGCACTGGCTTCCAGTTGCGTTTAGAATTGATTTTAACCCTCTGGAGTCTGAGGCTGATTTGGGGCCTGGAGAAGTTTTGACATGCCCTGACATTTGTGCTTTTTTCAGTTGTTCATAAACATATTAATGGAAAAAGTGTCATTACACTGTATTCAGCACAAACTAGGCTACCATAATATGTGAGGAACATGTATGCACATGTTTGTGTTTTTGAAGGAATAACGTTTATGCATGGTTATTGAAAAAACAAAAAAATTAAGTCACTGAAATAAGGCCAAAAACATATATTAAATCTGTGTTTACAAGACTTCTGGATATTATAGATTGTAGGCTAGAGTTTTTGCTTCAAAATTATGTAAAAATTATAATGCCTGCTTGTTCATATAAAACAATATATTGATTTAGTTTTTGTAAGACACTTTTTGTCAAGAAACAGTATGCGTGGAGGCGTGAATCATCATGAATAATGGGCCATTTACACCTGAGAAGACAAAAGAATCGCATAAAGAACCTCTAATGGTGCTGCATAATAATGAGGCCTTCAGGTAGGCTGTGAAAAAACCCTCTGTGATCATGTCTCAGCTCAATTTAAAATAATGGTATTCTATTATATTCTTTAAAATATAATGTATTTCTGTGATGCAAAGAGTCTGACTATAGGTTTTTAGTTTAAAAGCATGCACATTTGGAGAAATATTGATGGATTCTCATATGTTTATGTCAATTTTCTATACAGATTTTATTCTATACAGAGTTTATTCTATATTCATTGTCATCACTATGAGCGCTGGTGTTTTCAATTCATTCTTGCAGTCGGAAGGCGCTCTGTACACCTTTAGTCCACAAATTATTCTAAAGAAGAAGAGGACATTTCAGGAATGGTGTTTTCAATTCATACTTGCAGCCGGAGGGCGCTCTCTGTGAAATTATTCTAAAGAAGAAGAGGACATATCAGGAACTAACGGCATGTCTTCCAGAGGCCGTTAACCAAGGCTTTTACATACAGATAAACACTTTTGAAGACAATAAATACACGATTGAGATGATGTATGCCTGTATTGACTCATAATTTGCGTCTGAATAGCGCTGGCTCCGTGGGTGTGGCCGCATTAGCAGATAATGAGCTGAATCACGGACTTCTGATATGGCTCTCTTTTCATACAGATTATATAAACACAGAATGTTTGTTTTCGATTTGACTTGCACAATTTAAAACCTGACATTTCAACGTTTCTTTTGACATAAGTCTAATTTTTTTGTCATTAGTATTCACTAAGTTACAGTTCATTTTCTGAGAACTATCAGATTGGACTTTGTTCAGAGGGAGACGAGAGATCATGCATCATTTTAGTTTTCTTTATTTTGCAAAAAGCACAACATTTTGTTTTTACTCTGAGTGTATACAATTGATATATTACTTATGTCTCTATGACAAAAATGACGGAGTATTTTAAGTCTGTTTTGCTGCAATGTGAAAAAAAACCTGCAAAATGCGCTGGCGCGTTTTCAGACCTCAGGGAGTTAAAGTACTGTAACTTGTTTATAAATCACTCAATGGCCTAGGACCTCAATACATTGCAGATATGCTCATAGAATATAAACCTAACAGATCACTCAGATCATCAGGATCAAGTCATTTAGAAATACCAAGGGTTCACTCAAAGCAAGGAGAGTCTGCTTTTAGCTGTTACGCCAGCCGCAGCTGGAACCAGCTTCCAGAATCAGGTGTGCTCCAACAGTAGCCACATTTAAATCAAGACTCAAAACATATCTTTTTACTGAGAGAGCGCTGGATATTCACTCCCCTCACCGACAATCCCTGCCGGACCTGAGACTCGAACCCATGACCTTTGGGTTATAAGTCCAACTTTCTATCCATTAGGCCAAGACTGCCCTCAATATATAAAGCTGCAGGCAGCGCTGAAAGGGCCCTCGCACCCAGGCTCACCACCACCCATTGACCTTAGGGGGAAAAAAATGTGAATAGTGGGTACAAAGCGGCACACTTCCTGCTGCCAACAGGTTGCACTTTGTCCATAAATTAATATTGTGATATAGATGTGTTCAGGTCAGAAATATTATAAAAATATTATTGTGTTAAGTTTTGAGGAGATTGGACATTGTATGCCTGAGTTACAACAACTTCCTTTTTACTACCTTGAAATGTGTCCTCCGAAGGCAGCATTTTCCAGTTTTCGAATGCAGGCGCTGTGTTCAAAACAGCCTACTCAATGAGTAGGTACTTAATTTCAATAAGTACTTAAAGGTGCCATCGAATGGAAAATTGAATTCACCTTGTCATAGTTGAACAAGAGTTCAGTACATGGAAATGACATACAGTGAGTCTCAAACTCCATTGTTTCCTCCTTATATAAATCTAATTTGTCTAAATTGTCTAAATCTAAATTGACTGAGGTGAGACCCTTGAGCAAGGCACCGTATCCCCAACTGCTCCCCGGGCGCCGCAGCAATGGCTGCCCACTGCTCCGGGTGTGTGTTCACGGTGTGTGTGCACTTGGATGGGATAAATGCAAAGCACAAATTCTGAGTATGGGTCACCATACTTGGCCACATGTCACTTCACTTTATTTAATTAGTATGACTCTCACTCCGCTTGTGAATGAGTATAACTTGCACACAGCCACTTAAAAACTGTTCACATGCTTCTATTGGTTTGATTTTGGTTGTCATTTGTTAAAATACAAAAAAAAAAATAAAATAAAAAATTGGTGTCTTTCTGCTGAATGCCCATCCGATTCTCTTCCATGGCCATAAGGGAAAGTGAATATTTACACCCTACCAACAAAGAAATGGATCAACTTCTGTCAGCTTTTTGAACACATTTATTTATTTGGACATTTTCTACCATATGATGGCTGAAGTATCTGCAAGTGACACTGTTCTCATGGTAACCAGATCAACATTGTAAACTGAATTCAACAAAAAGTGAAAACACCAAATTATTATTCAATGGGATAAAATATCTTCTCTTCCCTGCAAACAATAACATGAAGAATGTTAATATTTAACCAAGTCAAAAACAAATAAAGTAAGCAGGAATCCATATTCATTTTAGTATCAGCAGACACAAAATGCTATAAAAAGGTGACAACTTTTAAAGTAAAAAAAAACCCTTACAAGTTACGTAAATACGGTGACCGGGAGGGGACATGTTCGGTTCACTTAGTTTTGTCGTGGCCACGACATATAAACTCGTGGGAACATGATAATATGTCGTGGCCACAAGATATTAATTCGTGGGAACGTGATAATATGTCGAAGGTAACGAAATCCTTATGTCGTGGCCTCGAGATCATATGGTGAGGCAACGAGATATTTTTCTCGTGGCCACGACTTCATTATGTTGAGGGAACAACATCTATTTCTCGTGGCCACGAGTTTGTAACGATCGGCCCTATCGGTCGATCTTACATTGATTAAAATTGGGGTCAGATTATACTGTGTGAGAGGTTTGGATTGTTTAAAAAGATGAGACAGACAACAGAAATGAAGTGAATAAATAAAGTGTATTTACAATTTCCACATGGAACTTAAAACAACACAATAAAACTAGAAAAACTTAGACCGTTTAAAAGCAGGGAGTCCATTTGCACCATACCCTAAAACAGTCCTTAAGAGTCCTAGTAACGTGCTGAAAGTCCCAATGTGAAAGTGTCCACCGGTGTATATACAAAGTCCACGGAAGTGTTAATCCAAGTGAAGGTGATGTGATTTGCTGGAAAGGCGAGTCCATAAAATGCAACTCCACAGTCCAGCTGATTTGTGATCACGTTTATAATGGGGGGTGATTGTTTGTCATGCTGCCTCCTTTATACTAGTTTACTTCCTGGTTCCTGTCATGTGATCAGTCACATGACAGGCAGACCCACACACATTTAAAGACATACACACATTAAAATACGTAAGAGGAATAAAATGGCTAAGACAACATGTAACCCAATTAAAACTCAAATATACATAAAACCATCATGATATATATATTGAGCGGATAAAACATGCGTCTTATGTGACAGTCACAAGTTACATGTGTAAACAACGCACGCTACCATAGCAACCTGGAATTAAGAATGATAAAATAAGTGCGGAATTAAGAAATTATTATTATTTGAATGATGTCTATAATAATAAATAATTATTATAGACATCATTATTATTATTATTATTATTATTATTATTATTAATATGCCTATTAAACCTAAATAAAATGATGAACAAAATTAAGTTTTTGTCTAGGCTATATCAGTGAATGGATTTTATTTTTTTTTAGCTTAAATATTCTTTTAACAACCAATTAATAATAATAAATTATTTGAACTTCATTCAAATGCTGTCACAGGCACGAGGGTCTACAAATAATAACAGACGCTCATTTATCCTATATTCACGGCTACAATACAGTCATAAAGTCACATTTTATTGGCATGATCTGGCATTTAAAGTATTTACAAAATATAGCTAACAACATAATATAGGCCTACAGAAAGGATACACGAAAAGGGGAAAATAAAGCAAATAGGGCTACATAACAATGAATAAAAAACATTTAACCGATAATGATAGCCTAATAATAATAATAAATGATGTAAAAATATGAAATAAAAAAATTAACAATAAGTGAATGGATTTAAAAGACTGTTGGATGTGATAAAAATATACACGGCATATTCTAATATTTATTGATAAACTTCATTCGAATGCAGCTGTAGGCATCGCACACAATAGGGATAAGACGTAGCATACAGTGGGGATCGAAAGTTTGGGCTCCCCAGGTAAAAATTGTGCGTAAAGAAGCCAAGAAAAGATGGAAAAAATCTCCAAAAGGCATCAAATTACAGATTAGACATTCTTATAATATGTCAAAAAAAATAATTTTATTTCCATCATTTACACTTTCAAAATAACAGAAAAAAATGGCATCTGCAAAAGTTTGGGCACCCTGCAGAGGTAATACCTTGTACTGCCCCCTTTGGCAAGTACCACAGCTTGTAAACGCTTTTTGTAGCCAGCCAAGAGTCTTTCAATTCTTGTTTAAGGTATCTTTGCCCATTCTTCCTTACAAAAGTCTTCCAGTTCTTTGAGATTTCTGGGCTGTCTGTCACGCACTGCGCTTTTAAGGTCTATGCATAGATTTTCAATTATGTTGAGGTCAGGAGATTGTGAAGGCCATGGCAAAACCTTCAGTTTACGCATCTTCATGTAATCCACTGTGGATTTTGAGGTGTGTTTAGGATCATTATCCTTTTGTAGAAGCCATCCTCTCTTTAACTTCAGCTTTTTCACAGATGGCATCAAGTAAGCATCCAAAATTTGCTGAAATGAATCCATTTTCCCTTCTACTCGTGAAACGTTCCCTGTTCCACTGGCTGCAATACAACCCCAAAGCATGACTGATCCACCCCCATGCTTAACATTTGGACAGAGGTTCTTTTCAGTAAATTCTGTGCCCTTTCTTCTCCAAACGTACCTTTGCTCATTCGGCCAAAAAGTTCTATTTTAGCTATATTAGCCTACTATCAAAATGACTAAAGCTACAAATACATAATGAGGTATTCCCGAGGTATATATTTAAAAACTGCTGAAAGCTACAGAAAAAGAAGCAAATGGACCGGTGCAATTTACAGAAACAGCTGGACTCCAGGCAGAGAAACAGTTATCATGCAGTTATCATTTTGTGTAAAATTGTTGGATTTTGAGGTAAAATCATTCCATATATATTGTATTGTTATATATTATGTTGACAAATCATCAATTAAATATTTTCCATCTTATATTCTGCATAATTGTGTTTTTAAATAAACACTGACAAAAACTATACTATAAAACTATATGTTTTAGGGCTGGACAATATGACGATATAACATTGATATAATTGATTACTTGGATTTAAACCTACCTATATTGTAGTTATATAAAATATTCACAGGCAGATTTGCTTTATGTATTTCCCCGGCGTCAAATCAGGCACATATAAATGTCAGGAAACACGACTCCTGGCTGCATGTCGATATCCATGGATTAGTTTATTTGACAAGTTGTAAGAAACACTTTCAAGTCCAACCTTTAGTGTAATCATTTGTTTTACTTGTGTTTTCGCAGTTTCCCCTATTAAATCTAGTCACGCAGCAGGTTCTTTTGCCACTCAGTCCAGCTGAAGGAGCATGCTTTCGGCGGAAAAGTGACGACGATGCATACCCTCGCGCCGCGCTGAAACGTGTGTCGCAGGCTATGACGCAAATCTTCGTTGACAGAAATGCTGAAATTTAATATTTATTATACACATTTTTACAGCATTGGAAAACGTTAAGAATGTTTGTGTTATGTTTGTCCTCCTACAGAAACCATATGAAAACAAAAAATATACCCCCCCCCCCCAATTTTCATACATTTTTGAAAAAGCTCCAGGGAGCCACTAGGGGGCGCTAAAAAACCTCCGGCTTAGAAGAACCCATGGTGCTGATTGTTGGGGCAAGGTCAGATGAGTCTGGGCATTTAAAACCTTTGAGATTGACATTGCCTGGTCTTTCCAGAAGATGATTGAGAACAATCCATGACACTGTCAGGTCTCAGCTTTCCAAAGGGGGCAGGGCATGCTATAAACTCTGCAGGGTGCCCAAACTTTTGCAGAACTTTTTTTCTGTTATTTTGAAAGTGTAAATGATGGAAATAAAATCTAACTTTTTTTAAATATTATAAGAATGTCTAATCTGTAATTTTTCCATCTTTTCTTGGCTTCTTTATGCACATTAATACAAATTTTTGCCTGGGGTGCCCAAACTTTCAATCCCAACTGTAAGCTTTGTGAACAGCAATATTTTTATCCTAACATTTAAAGGCTGGTTCACTGTGCGATTTTGGCCACGATTTGGTCGTCTGAGACAAATTTTGCAAATCCTAAAAGATTCCTATAATCCTAGCCTAAAATCTGTAGTCTTTGATCTCTAGTTTGACATGTTCACCGACTTCCGGTTAATGACTGTTGCAATCAAATTTTACCTCCGACAAAATTCTGGCAGAGTCAGAAGATTTGGCGCACAATCCTGCAGTGTGACTTCTCCTATGACAAACGTCAAATTGTATTTGTTTTTCAAGACAAGCCGTGATCAAAATTAATGATAGAGATTTCTTTGTTAGCCACCATTTCAGCAATATTTTATTGCAATATTGAGCTGGACAATTTATTTTGATTTCAGAATATAATAAAGAAATCAAATAAATTTCTTATTTTCACTGACATTTCTGAATTAGTGCATCTTCAAGCCTAAATTCAGCATGGTTATAATTAAGTACTGTTAAAGTCTCAGAAACTTTAAGACTTTAACTCAAATTGTATTAGAATTGGTGACTTGTAACTTGTAATGGAGTCATTTTTTGTTGTAAGGTATCTGTACCTTTATTCAATTATGGTTTTCAGGTACTCTTTACATCTCTACTCTTTCCACAGTGATGACTTCTAAGAGTCCTCTTTCGAGTGAATTTTCATGTGGCCCTTAAGGTAACCTATAAATCTGAAACCCCTTCCACACTTATCACATATGAATGGCTTCTCTCCAGTGTGAATATTCATATGGTGATAAAGGGTCAATTTATGTGTGGAACTCTTTCCACACTGGACACATGCAAAAGGCTTCTCAGTGTGAACTCTGAGGCTTTGTTCCCGTGTGAAGCTATTCCCACACAGAGTGCAGGTGTAAGGCTTTTCTCCAGTGTGAGTACTCATGTGGGCTATAAGGCCTTCTTTACGATTGAAACTCTTTCCACACTCTTGACAGGTGTAAGGCTTTTCTCCAGTGTGAATTTTCATATGGATTTTAAGTTTTCCTTTCTCACTGAAACTCTTTCCACACTGTTGGCAGATGTAAGGCTTTTCTCCTGTATGAATTCTCATGTGGACTTCAAGGCTTCCTTTTCTTCTCTTTAGTGTGAACTCTCAAGTGGACTTGAAGGTTTCTATGTTGATTAAAAGTCTTTCCACACTGTTGGCAGGTGAAATAACCTTTAGTTTCTGTCTTTTGAGCTCCTTTTTGTTCATGACTTGCTACTTTCAGTTCCATTAGGTCTAGGGCAAAAACAGACATAAAACAATTTAGACATTTAAAGCATCAAAACCAACAAACTGTATGCTCTATACCCTATCCTATCTTATGGATCAAGGATGGGCAGCTTTGGTACCATTCTTTTGCAGAGTTAAGTTTAATCCCTAATCAAATACATCTGCCTGTAATTGTCAAGCATTTCTGAAGACTTAAGGCTCCGGCATACTTCAAACGAAATTCTTTTTCGTTCTTCGTTAAGGGGTAAAACGAAGTTTGAAATGTGTGACCAGCAATATACTGTAAACGAACATCTGACACCGCCCCCAAACTGCTAAGAGCGACGTTTAGATGAATATGTAAATATGTGCCATGCACTTTCTTTCTAAGTAACAAAATAAACACACAAAAAATGAGAAAACAGCAAGCATTTATTTTATAGAATGCATAAGAAAAGCGTCTGATCATAACAGCATGGGTATGTTAGCACGAGCTCTGCAAATTAGCACTCACGTCACGTTTTCATATAGCACTTTATTCAATAGATTGCTTAAAATCAAGCAGCTTTACAGTATCAAACATGAAAAAAAGTGTTAGTGCCTCATTTCATCAGAAGCACAACTTCAAGTCAAGTCAAGTCACCTTTATTTATATAGCGCTTTTTACAATGCAGATTGTGTCAAAGCAGCTTTACATTGATAACTGGTACATAATTTGACTGCACAGCAGCTCTTAAATAATAGTGTCAATGCAGGCAGATCAAAGCACTGTTGAATAAATGTCAAGAATACTATTGAATATCAAATGTCAAGTGTCCCCAACTAAGCAAGCCAAAGGCGACAGCGGCAAGGAACCCAAACTCCATCAGGTGACATCAGGTGGCAAACAAGTGGCAGATAGTTGTTAAGATGGAGAAAAAAACCTTGGGAGAAACCAGGCTTAGTCGGGGGGCCAGTTTTCCTCTGGCAAACAGTGCTTTGTTACAATCAGGTTGCTATCATAAGTCTGATAGGATCGCAACAATCAAAGTATATATTTCAGTTCCATCCAGTTGAGGATCGTATTCATTACGCCGGTATGGACGGTTTGTTGAGGAACTGTGCTACTGACTGTCGTGTCGATGAGGCCTTCACAATGGATGATCTAGTTGACTCGATCTCTGCTGATACTTCAGGGCTGCGTTGTGGTCGTGTCCAGTTGAGGATCGTATTCATCACGCCGGGATGGGCGGTCTGTTGAGGAACTGTGGCACTGGCTGTCATGTTGATGATGTCTTCACAATGGATGATCTAGTCGACTCGATCTCTGCTGATACTTCAGGGCTGCCTTGTGGTCGTGTCATGGCACCGGTCCTTAGTCTCAGCTGGATACGTCCCAGATCCGGTTGACTACGGTAAACCTCGGGATAAACAGAAAGACTAATATTCTTTTTCTGATGTAACGAGTACATCTGGTGTTATAGGAAGTGTTCCCGTTCCGGCTGACCTAATTTATGCAGCCTAATAATCCTTTAACGGATTTGAAAATATAAATTGATAATGTGTTATGTGTATGCCAGGTTAAAGAGATGTGTTTTTAGTCTAGATTTAAACTGACAGAGTGTGTCTGCATCCCGAACAATGCTAGGAAGATTGTTCCAGAGTTTAGGTGCCAAATAGGAGAAGGATCTACCGCCTGCGGTTGATTTTGATATTCTAGGTATTATCAGCTGGCCTGAATTCTGAGATCGCAATAAACGTGAAGGACTATAATGCATTAAGAGCTCGCTCAGGTACTGGGGAGCTAAACCATTTAGTGCTTTGTAAGTAATTAACAAGATTTTAAAATCTATACGATGTTTAACAGGAAGCCAATGCAGTGATGACAGAACTGGGCTAATATGGTCATACTTCCTAGTTCTAGTAAGAACTCTAGCTGCTGCATTTTGTACGAGCTGTAGTTTATTTATCAAGCGGGAGGAACAACCACCCAGTAGAGCGTTACAGTAATCTAGCCTTGAGGTCATGAACGCATGAACTAACTGTTCTGCATTTTTCATTGAGAGCATATGTCGTAGTTTAGATATATTTTTAAGATGGAAGAATGCAGTTTTACAGATGCTAGTAACATGACCTTCAAATGACAGATTGGTATCAAAGAGCACACCCAGGTTCCTAACTGACGACGAAGACTTAACAGAGCAGCCATCAAGTGTTAGACAGTATTCTAGATTATTGCGTGAAGAAGTTTTCGGTCCAAAAATTAGAATCTCTGTTTTTTCTGAATTTAGTAGTAGGAAATTACTGGTCATCCAGTTTTTTATATCAGCTATGCATTCTGTTAATTTTGTGAATTGGTAAGTTTCGTCAGGGCGTGAAGAAATATAGAGCTGAGTATCATCAGCGTAACAATGAAAACTAACGCCATGCTTCCTAATGATATCTCCCAAGGGTAGCATGTACAGAGTGAAAAGCAACGGTCCTAGTACTGAGCCTTGCGGTACTCCATATTTAACTTGTGATTGATATGACCTCTCTTCGTTTACTACTACAAACTGATAACGGTCAGATAAGTATGATTTGAACCATGCCAATGCAATTCCACTAATGCCAACATAATTTTCGAGTCTGTTTAGAAGAATATTGTGATCGATAGTGTCAAATGCAGCACTAAGATCCAGTAACACTAATAGAGAGATACAACCACGATCTGATGATAAGAGCAAATCATTAGTAACTCTAATGAGATCAGTCTCAGTACTATGGTATGGTCTAAATCCTGACTGGAAATCCTCACAGATACTATTTCTTTCTAAAAAGGAACATAGTTGTGATGAAACTGCCTTTCTAGTATTTTTGACAGAAAAGTGAGATTTGAGATTTAAGGCCCGAGTGTGCTCATTGTACCATGGTGTTGGATTAATTTCCTTAATCTTTTTTAAACGCAAAGGAGCAACTGAATCTAATGTGCTGGAAAAGAGAGAATCAATAGTTTCTGTTGCAATATCGAGGTCTTCTAAGCTGTTTGGTATGCTAAGGCGATGAAACTGATCAGGAAGATTATTTATAAAGCGATCTTTAGTGGTAGAAGTGATGGTTCTACCATATTTATGGCAGGGAGGCAGTTTAGCCGCTTTCACCAAATGTAATATACACGAGACTAGATAATGATCTGAGATGTCGTCACTCTGCTGCAGAATTTCAACGGCATCAATATCGATTCCATGTGACAATATTAAATCTAAAGTATGATTACGACAATGAGTGGGTCCTGACACGTGTTGTCTAACACCAACAGAGTTTAGAATGTCTGTAAATGCCAATCCTAATGAGTCTTTTTTATTATCTACATGGATATTAAAATCACCAACAACAAGGACTTTATCTGCAGCTAGTACTAATTATGATAGAAAATCGGCAAATTCTTTGATAAAGTCTGTATGGTGTCCTAGTGGCCTGTATACAGTAGCCAGCACAAATGTCAACTTACATAATGTTACGTAAAGCACCATCACTTCGAAGGAATTATATTTGAAAGACTTCTGGCTGATACTGTAAATATTACTATAAATTACAGCAACACCTCCCCCTTTTCCTTTCTGTCGAGGATTGTGTCGATAATCATAACCTTGAGGGCTAGACTCATTTAAAGTAGTGTAATTGTCCGGTTTTAGCCAGGTATCTGTCAAACACAGCACATCTACATTATTGTCTGCGATAATATCGTTTACAATAAGTGCTTTTGAAGAAAGTGATCTAATATTTAACAACCCAAGCTTTATCATTTGTTTATCATTATTATCTCTATTTTTTATTTGTTGAACATCAATTAAATTTTTACCATTAAATGGGTTTGGAAGTTTTTTGTTTTTATTAATTCGGGGTACAGACACAGTCTCTATTTGATAATATCTTGGTGCAAGAATTGGGAATTAATTGGGAATTATCTGACTTCTGTAACGTGAGGCAGCTAGCGGACGGTCTGTCTGCTTCCTGTCCTGGGCCCCAGTTTGTCATGTTTCAGCTCTAAGACTATGTGCCATATTACTAGACAGAAGAGCAGCACCATCCCGGGACGGATGAATACCATCTCTTTTCAACAGGTCAGGTCTGCCCCAAAAGCTTTTCCAATTGTCTATGAAACCTATATTATTCTGCGGACACCACTTAGACAGCCAGCATTGAGTGATGATAATCTGCTAACTATCTCATCACTCCTACGAACAGGAAGGGGACCAGAGCAAATTACTTCTCCTGACATTGTATTTGCAAGTTCACACACCTCTTTAATGTTAATTTTAGTGATCTCCGACTGGCGAAGTCAAACATCATTTGTGCCGACGTGAATAATAATTTTAGAATATTTACGATTAGCATTAGCCAGCACTTTTAAATTTGCTTTGATGTCAGGTGCTCTGGCTCCCGGCAAACATGTGACTATGGTGGCTGGTGTCTCTATTTTCACGTTCCGTGTAATAGAATCGCCAATAACTAGAGCACTTTCAACAGGATTCTCAGTGGGTGCGTCACTGAGTGGGGAGAACCTGTTTGATGTTCTTATTGGAACGGAAGAGTGGTGTTTTCCGCGGCTAGGCCGCCTCACCATTACCCAAGTGCCCTGCTGCGTGGGCTCTACAGCCGGAACCGAACAATGTACAGAGTTCACTAAGCTAGTCGCATCCAAAACGGTATCTGAAGCCCCTGCATTCTTACTATCCTCGATTAAAGTTTGGATGCATGTCTCTAATTCTGAGATTCTCTCTGTCAGCCTGACTATTTCCCTACGTTTATGACATGTAAATCCCTCGCTGCTGACAGAGAGAGCTATGCTAAACGTGACAAACTGAACACGAGATAACAGTGGGAAAGGATGACATGACTCACCGTGTTTGTAGACTGATCCGAGTTACCACAGCTGTTTGATGAACGCGTTGAAAAGGTTAACAAGCGAGATGCAAACGCGTTGTAACAGCGATTTAGATTCAAAGATTACAGGCTAGCGACGTCAGATTAATGTGGTAGGCAATAATAATAATAATATAAGCAACAATGAATAAAAGTAAGAGATTCAATAAAAGTAAGAGAAAACAAAGCTATACGGAGACGCAAACACCAGCAGCGAGGCAGACAGATGCAGAAGCTATAGATGCAGATTTTTTTTATTTTTTACAATTAATACAGCACAAAATAGATTTAAAAATGACAACTTCTGTTCATTTTTTCAGTTGTTTTATAATGTTATGGTGTTAGGCTTATCCTTATGTAATATGAATAGAAATTATACTGTTAAATATAGGTGTTGAATTCACACATATTGTTCATTCATATGGGTTGTGGGCCAGCAAACATTCTGTTTTTGTCTCTTTCCCCTTGTAACTGCACAGGAGACACTGATGTAACTTTGTTTTAAAAATGGTTTTGTGTCGGTGTATAGCAAGTACAGAATGAACAGCTAACAGTTAACCGGAAATTTTTACTGAGAGTAGCCTACATTTATCTGTTGAGACGTGCTTTCACAAGCACCTGTAAGAGCTTTTGTGATGTTGGAGTCGACGGAGGTGCGACCAGAGGATGTTTTTTGAATGGATGTCAATGGATGAGAGGCTTCACTATGCTGATTAAACAGCTTTTGTGGGGAAATAGCTAATCATTTAATTCAGTGGTTCTCAACCTGTGGCCTGCGGGTTATTATAGTTTTACAATTTATTTTTGTCAAAAATAAACAAGTAGACAAGTCCCCCCCAATAATTAGAAATAGCCAAATCGTCCCCCCCAATATTTGAAATTCTTGCACTTCATTACAGCACTCTGCAAGTTGCTAGGATGACAAAAAGTTTTAAAAGTTAAATTTTTAGTCTGGTCTGCCTCAGTGGTCTAAGAACGCTCGTCAATGTCAAAATGATTGAGATGGCCAATCAAATAAAAAAATAGGCGGGGTTTACGTTCTCTTTATGCACACAGTCTTCACAGCACAGACGGGCGTGTCAATCGATCGCTTAACGCCGTTGCGGAGGTTCTATTTTTCCGGTAAAATCACAAAACAAATGTGTCCCTGCTCTTGATATACAACCATATTGATGGACATCTTTGATTTTAACCCTCTGGAGTCTGAGGCTGATTTGGGGCCTGGAGAAGTTTTGACATGCCCTGACATTTGTGCTTTTTTCAGTTGTTCATAAACATATTAATGGAAAAAGTGTCATTAGACTGTATTCAGCACAAACTAGGCTACAATAATATGTGAGGAACATGTATGTACATGTTTGTGTTTTTGAAGGAATAACATTTATGTGTGGTTATTGAAAAAACAAAAAACTTAAGTCACTGAAATAAGGCCAAAAAAAGTATAGTAAATCTGTGTTTACAATACTTTAGGGTATTGGAGGTTGTAGACTAGAGTTTTTGCTTCAAAATTATGTAAAAATTATGCTGCCTACTCCTTCATATAAAACAATATATTGATTTAGTTTTTGTAAGACACTTTTTGCCAAGAAATACAGTATGCGTGGAGGCGTGAATCACCACTGAAAAATGGGCCATTCTCACCTGAGAAGACAAAAGAATTGCATAGTAATGAGCTGAAATGACTTGCATATTAATGAGGCATTTCAGTCAGGTAGGCTGTGAAAAAAACTTTCTGTGATGTCTCAAGCTCATCATGCTATATGAAACATACAGAAAAATATTATTACAATATAAAGTAATGGTTTTATATTATACTTTAAAATATAATGTATTTCTGTGATGCAAAGAGTCTGAATATAGGCTTTTAGTTTAAAAGCATGCACATTTGGAGAAATATTGGATTCTCATATGCTTATGTCAATTTTCTATACAGAGGAGTTATATTTATTTAAAATTCATTGTCATTACTATGAGCGCTGGTGTTTTCAATTCATACTTGAAGTCAGAGGGCACTCTCTGTGCATTTTTAGTCCACAAATTTTTAGTCCCACCAGACCGCTAAGAACAACATCAGCTCTGGTGGGCAAAGCATATGCCTCAGCAGGTCAGGCCACAGCGTGTTTACACACAATGTCTGTTCTCCAAGCATATCAGGCTGACCTGCTGGGGGAGATCGATGAGAGCGGTGAGGCTAGCTTTGAAGTGATTCAGGAACTTCGTAAAGCCACTGATCTATCTCTCCGTGCCACCAAGGAGACGGCAAAAACAATCGGTCGCTCTATGGCAGCCCTGGTGGCAACGGAGAGGCATTTATGGCTAAATCTATCAGACATAAGAGAAAGAGATAGGTCGAGAGGTTCCAGGAGGCAAAAAAGCAGTCAGCGGCCTTCCAGAAGTTCCTCCCTCGCCGCTCTCTCCCGTCCGAGGCTGCTGAGCGGGAGCAGCCTTGGGCATCTAGCAGCTCCTCATCCACGCAGAGAGCGCAACAAAAACAGAGTGTTGCTGCCCGTGTTCCCCCGCAAAGAGCTTGGGGACCGGGTCGGGCAACACAGTCGAAGCCTTCCCGGGGTAGAACAGATCTGAGGACTGAGGATCTGAGGTCATTACTATGAGCGCTGGTGTTTTCAATTCATACTTGAAGTCAGAGGGCACTCTCTGTGCATTTTTAGTCCACAAATTCATCTAAAAGAAGAAGAGGCTATTCCATGAATGGAGTTTCCAATTCATACTGCAGCCGGAGGGCGCTAAAGAAACAAAAACTCATCTAAAATTCATCTATAGAAGAAAAGAAAACAGGAACTAACTGCATGTCTTCTAGAGCTCCCTAACCATGACTTTTACATCCAGATAAACACTTTTCAAGACAATAAATACACGACTGAGACGATGAATGCATGTATTGACTGAATTTGTGTCTGAATAGCGCTGGCTCCGTGGGCGTGGCCGCATTAGCGGATAATGAGCTGAATCACGGACTTCTGACATGGCTCTCTTTTCATACAGATTACATAAACACAGAAGGTTTGTTTTCGATTTGACTTACATGATTTAAAACCTGACATCTTAACGTTTTTTTAGACATAAGTGTAATTTTCTGTCATTAGTATTCACTAAGGTACAGTTCATTTTCTGAGAACTATCAGATTGGACTTCGTTCAGAGGGAGAGGAGAAATCACGCATCATGTTAGTTCCCTTTCATGGGAACATCGACGCTGCGTAGTCGCTTTGGGAACGCCTCTGCGTGATTACGTCTTGAAGCACTTGTGTAATCGAACCAATAGTGTAACGGGACGTCAGAGCGGGTGACGTCACGGACCAGGAAACTATAAAGCACCCCTGAGAACAAAGAACGCTAGCTTCTGCGTCTTCAGCAAGCGCTCTGTGTATTGTGTGTCTTATTTGGTGTTGTCTGTCTGTTCTACAGCTCGAAAATATCTCTTAGTCCGAGGGCAAGAGTATTTTCAGTCCACCAAGCACTTATATATATATATATATATATATATATAGAAAGACACATTTATAAATATGGCGACAGGCAAGCAGCAGTTTGTTCAGTGTGCTTCTCCCTGCCCTCGCTTCATCACGGGCGGGGATACACACGAGTTATGTGTAGCCTGTTTGGGAGTGGAGCATGCCCAGGCAGCTCTCGAGGGAGCTGTCTGTGTGCATTGCGAAAAGTTAACGCTCCGTACACTCCGTTCACGCCGGGCGTTCTTCGAGAAAGATAAAGAGGGCGCCGCGGCGAGTGTTCCCCAGGGATCGGGTCCCGCTGCTGCTGAGGCACAGCGGCGGCTTCATTCCTGGGGTTCACAGATGGATCTGGTGGAGGGGTTAGAGACGGGCCCAGCCCTATCTCGGCCCTCACCCGCCAGACCCAGTGTCTCTCCTTTGGTTGCGGAAGCACGCGCTGCGGTTTCTTCCCCCAGAGGAGAGGCACCAGCGCTTCACCTGTCTAGCTCTGAGGAGTTGGATGTGGTGAGCGTTGAAGCTGGAGAGGAGGACTCGCCATCCTCATCTCCAGTGTATGAGGAGCTGCTGGAGGTTGTGACTAGGGCAGTGGCAAAACTTAATATCGAATGGCCAGCAGAAAAAAGCAAAGCGCGTCACAAAAGCAAACTGGATGAGTGCTTTCTCCCTGCCCGGTCACAGCCTCAGCGTCGGGGATTACCATTCTTTCCCGACCTCCACACCGAGGTGACGAGGTCGTGGAAAAAGCCAGCACAATATCGTGTATATAACCCTCAAACATCGATATATTCCAATATATTGGGGCTTAAACAACATGGCTATGGGACGATGCCTCGGGTCGAAGAGACGCTTGCGAGCTATCTCTCGCCCGAGTCCGCGTCGTCCCTAAAATCCCTGACGCTGCCCACCAGACCGCTAAGAACAACATCAGCTCTGGTGGGCAAAGCATATGCCTCAGCAGGTCAGGCCACAGCGTGTTTACACACAATGTCTGTTCTCCAAGCATATCAGGCTGACCTGCTGGGGGAGATCGATGAGAGCGGTGAGGCTAGCTTTGAAGTGATTCAGGAACTTCGTAAAGCCACTGATCTATCTCTCCGTGCCACCAAGGAGACGGCAAAAACAATCGGTCGCTCTATGGCAGCCCTGGTGGCAACGGAGAGGCATTTATGGCTAAATCTATCAGACATAAGAGAAAGAGATAGGTCGAGAGGTTCCAGGAGGCAAAAAAGCAGTCAGCGGCCTTCCAGAAGTTCCTCCCTCGCCGCTCTCTCCCGTCCGAGGCTGCTGAGCGGGAGCAGCCTTGGGCATCTAGCAGCTCCTCATCCACGCAGAGAGCGCAACAAAAACAGAGTGTTGCTGCCCGTGCTCCCCGCAAAGAGCTTGGGGACCGGGTCGGGCAACACAGTCGAAGCCTTCCCGGGGTAGAACAGATCTGAGGACTGTTATTATCGCCAGGAAGGCTTCGAAGAAGTCCTGACGCCAGTGGCCCAGGACTTCCGAGGGTAGCCCCCTGGAGGGGGTCCTGTATTAAAATCTATAAAATTAACTCCCCTCCGGCACCCTCAAGGGGCCGTTCTGCCAACCCTGCCACCTCGTGTGCTTCAGGGCGCAGTGGTCCCCACCGACCCTCTGAGGGGGGTCGGTCAGCGCTTGATTCGGCTGCTCCCTGCCGGTACGCCGCTTCAGGGCGCCGAGCCAAGTGCTCAAAAAACACCAGAGGCCAGTCTCGAGAGACTGGTTCCCTTAGTGAAATTTCTGGAGGAATGGAAACGTCTTCCCAACATTTCTCAATGGGTACTGCATATGATAGAAAAGGGTTACAAAATACAATTCGGGTTTCGCCCGCCCCGGTTCAATGGGGTCCTCCCTACAGTGGTGGGCCCCCAGCAGTCTCTGGTTATGGAACAAGAAGTTATGACACTTTTGCAAAAAGGAGCTATAGAAAGGTTTCCTCCTCCCAGCAAACAGTCAGGGTTTTACAGCCGTTACTTCATTGTTCCGAAGAAGGATGGAGGGTTGCGTCCCATAATAGATTTACGTATGTTAAATCGTTCAGTACAAAAACTCAAGTTCAAGATGCTAACACTCAAACAGATCACCACTCAGATCAGGTCCGAGGACTGGTTTGTGACAATAGATCTGAAAGACGCTTACTTTCATGTGTCAATCCATCCTTCACATTGGAAGTACCTCAGGTTTGCTTTCGGGGGCGAAGCTTACCAATACAAGGTTCTTCCTTTTGGCCTATCCCTTTCACCCCGCACCTTCACGAAGTGCGTGGATGCAGCCCTGGCTCCTCTGAGACTCCAGGGCATCCGCATACTGAATTATATCGACGATTGGTTGATTTTAGCTCAATCAGAGCAACAGGCAGTTCTACATCGAGATGTAGTTCTGTCACACATGAGAAGGTTACGGTTGAGACTCAATGCCAAGAAGAGTGTGCTTCTACCAGCTCAGACTACCAACTATCTAGGGGTAGTTTGGGATTCTACTACGATGCAGGCACGTCTGTCTCCTGCTCGGGTGAATTCCATTCTCTCAACCGTGAAAGGGGTGAAATTAGGCCAGTCACTCACTGTAAAACAGTTTCAGAGACTGTTGGGTCTGATGGCAGCAGCGTCCAATGTGATACCTTTTGGCCTGCTGCACATGAGACCCTTACAGTGGTGGCTCAGGACCAGGGGGTTTTCTCCGAGGGGAAATCCTCTCCGCATGATCAAAGTCACGCGGTGATGCCTTCGTGCTTTATCCATGTGGAGGAAGCCCTGGTTCCTGTCCCAGGGTCCTGTGTTGGGAGCTCCTTGTCGTCGCGTAATGCTAACGACGGACGCATCTCTCACAGGCTGGGGGGCGATCATGAGTGGTCGCTCGGCTCAGGGTCTTTGGGAGGACCATCATCGTTCTTGGCACATAAATCGGCTGGAAATGATGGCAGTATTTCGAGCACTCAAGTACTTCCTCCCAGACCTGAGGGGCCACCACGTGCTGGTCCGTACAGACAACATGTCGGTGGTCTCATATATCAACCATCAGGGGGGTCTGAGGTCTCGTCAGTTGTACAAACTAGTCCTTCGGATCCTCCTGTGGTCCCAGGGGAAGCTCCTCTCCCTGAGAGCAGCTTACATCCCGGGGCGTCAAAATGTGGGGGCAGACATCCTGTCGAGGCAGGGGCCGAGGCCCGGGGAATGGAGACTCCACCCCGAGGCGGTGGAGTTGATATGGAAGGAATTCGGTCGCGCAGAAGTCGACTTATTTGCCTCGAAAGAGACGTCTCACTGCCCGCTGTGGTACTCACTAACTCATCCATCCCCTCTGGGGTTGGATGCCATGGTACAGACGTGGCCGAGGCTGCGTCTGTACGCCTTCCCCCCGATTGCTCTGCTCCCCGGAGTTCTGGAGAGGGTTCGGCGGGACGGGGCCCGTCTCATATTGGTAGCCCCGTTCTGGCCAACCCGAGTATGGTTCACGGACTTAGTGTCCCTTCTAGACAGCTCCCCCATGGAGATTCCAATCAGGCAGGACCTTCTGTCTCAAGCGGGCGGCACAATAATTCATCCCCGCCCGGAGTTATGGAAACTGTGGGCTTGGCCTCTGAGGGGGCCGAGCTCATAGAATCTGGTCTCCCAACTGAGGTTGTGGAGACCATACTCCACTCCAGAGCTCCGTCCACGAGAAAACTATATGCATACAAGTGGAAGCTGTTCGCTACTTGGTGTAGCCAGTCTCAAGTGGACCCGTTCCACTCCTCTATCAGTCACGTACTGCAATTTCTCCAAGAAAAATTCTCGGATGGCCTAACTCCTTCTACATTAAAGGTCTATATAGCAGCAATCTCCGCTTATCACGCTCCTTTGGAGAGTGTTTCTGTGGGAAGAAACCCACTAGTCATACGTTTTCTCCGTGGCACCCAGAGGCTGAGGCCAGTTGTACGTACAAAAACTCCATCCTGGGACTTAGCTATTGTACTCGAAGGGCTGTCTGCGGCTCCCTTTGAACCTTTGGAGGAAGTACATGAGAAATTCCTCACGCTAAAAACCGTATTTTTGCTGGCTATTACATCTCTTAAAAGAATTGGGGATCTTCAGGCACTTTCAGTTGCTCCTTCATGCTTGGACTTTGTGCCGGGAATGGTCAAAGCTTTCTTGCATCCTAGACCTGGGTACATACCCAAGGTCCCTACTCATGTCCCAGGGCCTATTGTACTGCAGGCCTTCTGTCCTCAACCTTTCACAAATGAGGATCAGGAAAAACTAAATCTGCTCTGCCCAGTGAGGGCTTTAGACACCTACGTCCACAGAGCTGCCCTGTGGCGAAAAACAGAACAACTGTTTATATGTTACGGGTCCCCTAACAAGGGAGCTCCCGCGTCTAAGCAGAGAATGAGCAAGTGGGTGGTCGAGGCCATCTCTCTTGCTTATAAGTCCTCCGGACAGCCCTCACCTTTGTCCGTCCGGGCACACTCTACCAGGGGTATGGCTGCCTCAAAGGCTCTGATTTCGGGGGTTCCCCTCAATGATATCTGTGATGCTGCTGGGTGGTCATCTCATCATACTTTCGTTAGGTTCTACAACCTTGACTTGGGCTCCACTCCAGGGTCCTCAGTACTATCATCCTGAAAGGTGATTCAGACAGTCATTTGGTCTTATGGCCTAGTTGGGATAGCGTTCCCAAAGCGACTATGCAGCGTCGATGTTCCCATGAAAGGGAACGTCTCGGGTTACGTTTGTAACCCTGGTTCCCTGAATAAGGGAACGAGATGCTGCGTAGCTTAGCCATACTCCCTGCACGCCTGTGAGCGCTTGCTTCATCCGTATCAGAAGCTAGCGTTCTTTGTTCTCAGGGGTGCTTTATAGTTTCCTGGTCCGTGACGTCACCCGCTCTGACGTCCCGTAACACTATTGGTTCGATTACACAAGTGCTTCAAGACGTAATCACGCAGAGGCGTTCCCAAAGCGACTACGCAGCGTCTCGTTCCCTTATTCAGGGAACCAGGGTTACAAACGTAACCCGAGACGTTTTCTTTATTTTACAAAAAGCACAACATTTTGTTTTTACTCTGAGTGTATACAAATAAAAGAAGATATTCTATAGTTTCAATTGATATATTACTTATGTCTCTATGACAAGAAATGACGGAGTATTTTAAGTCTGTTTTGCTGCAATGTGAAAAAAAAACTGCAAAACGCGCCGGCGCATTTTCAGACCTCAGAGAGTTAATGAGGAAAAAAAAAACTGCGAGGGGGGATTAGAACATGCAACCTTTGATACTGTTAACAAAAGTTCTACCACTAGACCACTAGGGAATTCAAATGTTTATTGTCGATCTATTATTGACTAAATTGAAGAATCTTGAAACTAACAATATATTATATTATGAAATTATAACATTAAACTTAGGTCCTTAATGTACTATTAAAATTGATATCTGAACATTGTAATGTTATTTTTTTTCTACAAAATAATTAGAAAAAAAATGTTCAAGACATGGTTACTGCCCTACAGTACAGAGTACAGAGTTAAATATCTAGCCTACTTAAAGTGACTGTATACAATTTGTGTATGTTCATGGATAATTATTATCTGATTACTGTAAAGCTAATGTCAGAAATTAAGAATCATTAGTGTCATTTAGTGTTGCAAATATCTAAGCTATCTAATACTTCAAATCTCAAGGTTAAATCAGAAGATTTTTTTTGTAAAAAATGTTTCTGTAACAGCTGCCAAAAATAGTATATAGCTCCACTGTTAACAAATTTTTCTACTTTTAACAAATTTTCAAAACATCTTAACAAACATTCAAAACATCCCCCCTCTGGTTTTTTTCACAAATCGCACCCTGGGAGTGAAAATTATGGATTCTTATGAAACCAGTTTTGGACCACAGCAGATAGGTGGAAATTTACATTGTCCCATATCCTCCTGAGACCCAAGGAAAAAAAGTGTCATCAAATGTTTTTGTTTTGTGTAATTTCCTACTTCTTTGGGGTAAAAAAACATTCTACAATTTAGAATTTTTAAATTTTATTTTTATTTTTCATTTTACAGCATGTCCACTGTAGTGGACCACAGGACCAATTTAGTTTGAAAGACAGCCGAACTCAGAAAACCAAAAAATAAACAGAATATGGCTGTAGAGTGCTTTTAATCCAACAATAAATTTAATATAAAAACAAAACAAAAGCAAATTATCATTCTGTATGGTTTCACTTGCTTAGCGGTGATAGTCCTGGAACAGTTTAGTTTGAAAAGACAGCCAAACTCAGAAAACCAACAAAATGAACAGAACATGGCTGTAGAGTGATATTAATCCAAGAATAAATTCAACAAAAAAAAAATCAAAAGTAATGATTATTCTGGATTGTTTCACTTGCTTAGTGGTGATACTCCTGGAAGCATTTTCTCTTTTTGGTAATGCAGAGAAACATCCTGCATTTGGTACACCTCATGTACGTCTTGCTTTTGCAGCCCTTATTTCTGCACCTTTCAGCATGGTTGATTTCTACCATCTCTGGCATGTGGGTGGCTCCTAGTCTGCGCACAGATGGTTCGGGTTGCGGAATCCTCATTTTAATTGGTGGCTCATACTCTTCTTCACTTGTTTCACTGCTGTCATCAAGTTCTGGACAATCCAACAACTCCTCAGCCAGGTGCAATTTGAAGTCCAGGTACTGTTTGGTGTTCTTCGCTGGTCTGTTAAGTGCTTTGCTGTCCGACTTGTATTGGATCCATGAGTTTGTGATGGCAACATCAAAGAAGTGAGTAACTACACGCAATGTCCATTTCTTGGACCTATTTGACATGCGATAAAAGCTCAGCATGCGGTCACAGAGGTCCACGCCACCCATGTTGTCATTATACTCCCTGATCACTGCTGGTCTTCTCACTGGGACATGGACTTTTTCTTTTTTGACCATCTGTTGCAGACATCTTCAGGATGTTTCCCATGAACTGTGGAGGCCATTAGCACTGGTTTGTTGTCATACCATTTTGTGATTGCCAGCTCGGGACTCTTCCTGACCATAGACACTGATGCTCATCTTCCCTCTTTTTTCATCACCTTGTCGCTTGGCATTTTGCTCTCCTTTGGGACTCGGTTCTTCATTATGGTTCCGGTTGCTGGAAGGCCCTTTGCCAGCAATGCATCCATGAGATTGATTGTTGTGAAGTATCGGTCGAAGAATAGGTGACTTCCAGTGGGAACAGACTCAACCATACGTAGGACTGCTGCTTGTCCAACTCCCAGTCTTTGGCCATTGAATGTATTCTTCCCTTGGTACACTTCAAAATCCAGCATCAGACCATTTGGAGAAGCAAGAACAAAGACCTTTAGGCCAGTAGGGTTTGGCTTGCCTGGAACATATTGCCTGACTGGACAGCAGCCTGTGAAAGGGATGATTTGCTCATCAATGCAGACCTTCTCTGTCTTTGGGAGATTGAGGCAGCCTTGCCTCACACGGTCAAGTAATGGCCTGACTTTCCAAAGAATGTCTGCTTTCTTTGTTTCTTCTGTTATAGCCAGGTCATCCACAATCTTGAGTGAGCTTCTCAGCTTGAAAAACCTATCCCTTGTCATTTTGCTGCTTATAACTGGCACTTTTGTTTTTTTGCCCCAAAACATTTTAATTCTGGGATATCCTAGGCAGGCCATGTGGATTGAAATGCCAAAGAAAATCTTCATTTCTTGTGGAGTAGTATTTAGAGACACTCCTCTAATTTGTAGCTCTCTTTGATTTGTAAATTCAGCCAAATTCTCAAAAATTTTGTTGTCAATGTACTGAGTAAAGTACTGAATTGGACTCCAGTCTGCATGGGCAGTAGGGTCATCTTTACAGTCAGGAAGCCCAGGTAGCACAGGTGTGAATCTATTATGATGGGAACAAAACACAATAAATGAAAGTTAATTTGGAATAATAATTAAACCTCAAACAAATCTATTTGAATATCTGTGTTATGGACGTAATATGGTCTTCTATTGACCACTCGTAAGTAAAAACGTAGAATATTTTTGCTAATTTGCATATTTCATGATACCACGTGGATAATCTTCAAGCTTACTAATATTTATTACTGATGATTTAATATTCAATAGTGTGCGTGCGTGTGTGTGTGTGTGTGTGTGTGTGTGTGTGTGTTTGTGGGTGGGTGGCTAACTACTGATGATAAATTATCTGGAACTAAATAATTCATAATTAAATCATAAGTGTTACTCCTGGTCCACAGATGGCGACGTCTTTCCTGCTCATCCCTTTCTGTCTCTGTGTCTGATTCTGTCTGCTCATCTGAGTCTCTTGCACTTTCTTCCTCTTCTTCACCATCTTGTACATCAGGTTCAAATTCATCCTCATCTCTCTCCTCATCTGAAAGGTCTAAGTCTGAATCTCCCTCAACTATCTTATAAAGAATCCTCTCTGCTTCAGTTCTGTCTCCTACAACATGGAGTCATTAAGTACATTAAGATGATCCTGGTGTCCACTATAATTGACATTCATAAAAAGGATAATATTTTGAAACACAAACAATTTAACTGCTTTCAGAACTAAGTTTGTTATTCCTGACACTTTAATAAACAATTATATATATGATAATAATAGTTAAAAAACATTTAAAAAGCAGTATTTTACATACCTCTCTTCTTTCCATAAAATGTGCTTGTTCCTATGGCGGCCATTTTGGATGCAGTGTAAGAAGTAGTTCCTTGCATCCCAGCCAATCAAATTACATATCAATAGAAAGCCCAGGATGTCCTCTGAACAGTACAACAGGAATTGATAGAGTAGATCAAAAATTTCAACAACCATTCATGAACACAAAAGGTCCACTACAGAGGATACAAGTCAATGGGCGGGGTCTCAGGAGGATATGACAATGTATCTCATCTGGTCTTCTGCTGTGATGATTTTGTGAGAGAGTGAGTTTTTATGAAAACTGTCATACAGATCATTCCTACTCCACAATGTGTTGTGGAGGGTTATGGTACCGTGATTGTGGTGTATGCTGATGAATTCAGCTTCATTTGGGCACTTGATGGTCGAAGGTGGGTGAACAAAACATCATCCTCAATGCCTAATGGCACCAGGGCCTCGTCCCGCCAAAGGGTGAGGTTTGAAGTTTTGGCCCCACAGCAAAGGTCCAGGACCAGCACTGGAACTGGACATGTTTCTGAGGAGGTCATTCTTACCACTTTCAACTGTAAATAAAAAGTAAAATGCAAATTATGTAGAATATACTGTATTTGGAGGGCTACAAAAACTGTAGTCCCAGTGAAATGCTAACAGTGATTGTGACAGGCTTTCTGCCATGGACATATCAAAAGTAAGTCAAAGAAGCCACTGTAAATATGTAGATAAAGTCAGGGCCTGACATTAATTCTTATCAGACTTTTTGAAGGGGCAAGTGGAGGATTATTTTATTTGCCCGGCCGGACAGTTAGCCTGATTAATACATCAGTAAAATAAAAATAAAAAATACGGAAGCACCAAAACTTTGAGAATGATTCTGACTTTATTAGATTCAGTGTAAATGGCGACATGATAATGTATTGACAGCAAGGTCTTACATATTAGACACAATATTAACTGATAAGTCAATGATTCAGTGTGCCATGCAGAAAGACAGTCATTCGTGAATGATTTAGCCGTTCTAATGAACCGGTTTAATGAATGACTCAATCTAACTCACGCAATGACATCACTTGCCGCCACCTACTGGTGGTTTGGGTTCATGTAAAAGTATCATTGCATTTTTTACCAACGTTATATATATATATATATATATATATAATATATCCCCTCCTTAAATTGATTTGAGGCAGATAACACAAATATGCTGATATAACACTACTGAGGAAAAAAAATATATATATATATAATTTATTCTTTCTAGACTTTTTTCTTGGACAAGTTAATGTCTGATTTGTTTGATTTGTTGACAGGATAATGTCTGAAGGACAAGCACATGTAAAAGCTTAATGTCGAGCCCTAAAAGTAAGGAGTAGTAAGTAGTAAAAGTAAGTCAATTGTTAGGCTGAGACTAGGCAATGTTACATACATACCATGTCATTTGATTGTCTCTACCAAGGCTTGAGAACTGCTTGACTGCTTAGTAAATAAATTGAAAACAACTTTTAAATAACAATCCATTCAACTCATCCTGATGTAAGTTTTATTCCATTTTCACATTGAGCTCAATGTGAAGTGCTCTGGTGGGTACCTCAAATACAGTGAGAGGCTGCCTTTGTTCCTGAGAGACTGGCCTCGTGTTGTGGTTGACCACATCATGGATCGCCATCTCAAGGCCATGTCCTACCACTGGGACGGAGTTGTCAGCGTGAAGAGCTAGACTGCAGAATAGCACAAGATGTGTTTTGGTTCCCACACAACAATACCCTCCTGCACATGTGAAGACTGGCAGAGGAACCTGCTGCCTTGCAAGCCCTTCTGTGCTGTTTTCAGCATGGTACAGGAGTAGGGGCTGGGAGAAATTAGGAGTCACATATGGAGATAACCCCCTATTTTCCTTGGATGTGGTGTGTATAAGGAGCACCCTTCCCAGAGACAGCGACAAGACAAATAAAAGGCAAAAGTGTGGATTCTAACTACGTGAAATTCTAGATCTCATGTACCATCTGCAGGATGAAACATTTCTGGTCTCTTTGACTGTTTGGTTGAATGAGCATGTTTTAGTGAATTGGTTCATTTAGATGTGTTGTGTGTGCGTGTACATGCGTGAGAGTTTGAATAAAAATACAAATGTTTTTCATGCCAGAAAATGGTATTTGTCTTCTTTTTTTCTTTCTATTCTGTATTAGATACTGTTAATTTTAAGTCTGCTCAGCAATAACAGCATGTGCATCATATTGTACGAGTACTCTCATACAAACACATTTTAACAATCGTATTAATGGCCACAAAATAACTATAAAACGGGATATTTAATAGATCCAGTGGGAAAGTGTTTTTATGGGGGGGGGGACTTTACTTTTAACTTCAAAAACTGAAAAAGAAAAAATAATTTGTTCTTGTGGTGCAATTAGAGAATTGAGATCTTAGATCATATTATTATTATTATTATTATTATTATTATAGGGAGAAAAGGTCTGTATCTCTTACCATTGGAGAAAGTGTAAACGAAGAGCTTAACAGTACTTAACAGTAGTTTCAGAGTCATTGCACGTCTTCGATGTTTTCAGCCTCACTAATTTTGCGCTCTGGCTCAAATTGAAAAGGCTGATCGTGTTTTAAAAGGAACCCCGCGGATATTAAGACCTGTATGAGTTACTAGATTACTGTTGCATCAAAACATACAGATAAAAAAGCCTCAAAGTCATCAGGGCTAAAGTGAAGAGAACAAAGACGCAGTTAATCGTCCACATTCTTCACAACTTCCCATTCTTTTCTCCTCTTCTTATCGCTTCTCTGGTGGCTCATCGACTGAAAATTACAAGCAAAAAGTGCACAATGTGGCATCGTATATTATATTCTGAGTTGTGTTGCGGTAAAAATAGCCATAGGACAGTGTCAGTAGCTCACCGAGAGCAACCATTTGACATCATCGACATAGAACGCAAACAAAATGGCGCCCCCCATTGTCCAAATATGTTATGGATTTTTTTAAATAACATAAATCTTTCATGGGTTTACTACTGCATATTTCAATAAGAGACATCATTTACATTATATTAAGCTATACAAGGGGATCCCTTTAAATATAACTTTAGTAGCTTTCTGGGCATTGAAAGTGTTAATTATCTTGCTGTCAATAGAGACTTCACTGAGCCAGCGTATTTCATCAAAAATATCTTAATTTGTGTTCTGAAGATGAATGAAGGTCTTAAGGGTGTAGAACAACATGAGGCTGAGTAATTAATGACAGAAATTTTTGTGTGAACTAACCCTTTAATGATTGACAAATACACCATTGCACACTAAACATACTAACACAATTTCAGAACAAATCATACAGACGTTTAAATTGTTGAACAGCTGAAAATGTTTCAAGTTGCATTTGTCTAATAAAGAAGTGCTTTCATACTCACCAGTTGTCTTGTTTCTTCCACTCATTGTAATGTATTACTAATTGATTAGTGCCTTTTTGTATTTAAGAAGATCTAAATGAGCAATTAGGTAAACTTTTTCAGGTAGAAATAACTGTAATTTGTCATATAAAAACTACTTAAAATATTGTTACACCAACCAATAAATTTGAGTAAAACTATTTGCTGGGACAATCAAACTTTTAAGCATCGCCAACTGAAGATTTTTAGGTAATACTGCTTAAAAATTCAATGAGAAAATTGCTATAAAAGATCTAGCATATTTTTTTTTTCAATGTTCATTGAGACAATATGTTTAGTATTTTGTAGCCTATGTAAAAAAAAAAAAGTGTAATTCAGTGGAAAGACCTTCAGAAGACTCAGTATGCCACATTCAATTCTTTAGTTTTGTAATCAGTTTGGTGTTTTAGGTTCATTTTAGACTGTTGAGTTTATGTTTATAGCGCTATTTTATATATTTTTACATTATTTTATTACGTACAGACCAAACTAAACATTTACTGATACGTCTATTCATTCATGAAGGCTCATTTTGATTTTTTTGCGGTGGCAGATGTAGACATTTACTTACACAAATACCAAAAAATAAATGTTTCAGGAATACTGTAGGCTATACTTTAAAATAATAACCAAGTCACCAACAGATTTTGAATTACAGAAAGGATTAAAAGCATTAAAATGACTAACAAATGACATATGTCCATGAATTTTCCAGCATTATAAATGAAATACAGTATGTTTGGACAGCTCCTTCAGTTATTCAGGTCCTTAAAGAGCGAAACCATCAAATAACGCGATCGGGAACTCCCGAAATCAGTTTATTAAAACAAATAATAATAATAATAATAGAGAAATTATATTCTTAAAAAAGCAAAATAAGCATACACATATATGCTTGTATGAGTAATAGTGTTCTATCACGAGACATATATGGCTATACACATTAATGTTCAGATTAAATGTCAAGGTTTCGATTAATATCAACATAATTCAATAAACGTGCTGAAATTAGATTAACTACGACATTGCTGAATTCGTTTCAAGCTTCATGAAAACATCATCATATCGAAGTTTTCCATCATTCTTTGTCATTTATCAAGCACCACTGACACTTTATTTCTTTTAAATCATTTTATTTCTTTTAAACAGTAATGTTTGTGAATGACGCTTTTTACCTCGAGTCGGTTATGATCGTCGAGCTCCGTGTTTGACGTCAGAAGTTGTAGTAATCGTGACACGAAGCTTTTGAGGGAAGAAATATTTGAAGATAAAGTTGATAAATATATTTATTTTATGTCTAAACAATAGCAGTTATCGTTTGAATTTATCTGCATATCCTCGTGACCAAAACATTCGAAAAATCCCTTGGCAACCGGCCGACGCGTCAGCACTTGTGACGTCACAGTCAGAGTCTCCCACAGCCTATAGACCTTATTTACCAGAGAAACAAGCGCGCCGCCATCTTTATAAAATTGTCTTTGAACTTCCGTTTTGCGGTAGCTCTGTACATTTCTATGGCATCGCTATCAAAGAATAATTAGTTGGTTAAGTGGATTTACTTGTTGTAGAGGTAATGAAAGTTATCATGTGCATTGTTATGTTTAAAGCAGATGTCTTGACAAATGTCAGTAGGTCGGGGAGATTTTAAAACGAGCAGTTCATTCATAAATGTAATATCGCTGTGGAAATACAAACCGGAAGTCAAAAGACAACGAGCGCAACGCTGAAAAGGGGCGGGGCTACATAAGGTCTATAAATGGAACCCCGCGAAGACTGAAGTTCAGTTCATCTGTTTCTGCTGCATCAATCGGTCTGACTGTACTGTAGTACATCTGTGGTGAAAGTCACTCAAATTGTGTTATATCACTCGGTCTGTGTGTGTTATATCACTTGATTTGAAGTTTTTCACTGATCTGTGTGCTATAAAAGTTAAATCGATTTGTGACAGAACATCAGCGAGACATCTGACGCAATGGGGCAGTGCACATCTCACAGCTGCGTTGCGGTCCATGATCCTTCTGCATGTATGTCACCAACACCTGTCCCTGAGAGAGTAGAAAAGAAGAAGAGAGGGAGGCTTTTTAGATGGTCTTTTTCTAGGAAATCCAAGAAAACGCCCATCGAAGCCCAACAGGGTCAGAGCAGAAATTGCAGGAACCAAAAATCTCAGAGATGCTCTGATGGTGAAGATGAACAGAAGAACAACACCCAGAGCATCAACACTCCCAGCAACAACAACATTGTTCATTCACTGGACAAAGCTGAAGAGAGCAGTGACACTAACAGTTCAGCGTTCAGCCATGTGTCCTCCTTCAGCGGTGTGAGGGTAGTTAAAGTAGATGTGCATAGAGCTGAAGACAGCAGCGCCACTACACTGCACAGTCATGTGTCTTCCTTCAGCGCTGTGGAGAAGGTTAACGTAGATGTTCCTAAAGCTGAAGAAAACAGCAACACTGCAGTGTACAGCTGGCACAGCTGTGTATCTACCCTCAACACTGTGCAGGAGGTTGATGCTCTCAGACCAGAGCAAGAGGAGACCAACATGAACAACAGTACTTCTCCAACTGTGTCATCCAACGTGAACAACAGTAATTCTCCAACTGTGTCATCCAACGTGAACACCAGCACTTCTCCAAC
The DNA here is from genome assembly GCF_018812025.1 of Megalobrama amblycephala. Classification (NCBI taxonomy): domain Eukaryota; kingdom Metazoa; phylum Chordata; class Actinopteri; order Cypriniformes; family Xenocyprididae; genus Megalobrama; species Megalobrama amblycephala. Next base: position 52,932 of record NC_063059.1, on the reverse strand, counting down.
TGTGTCATCCAACGTGAACAACAGTACTTCTCCAACTGTGTCATCCAACGTGAACAACAGTACTTCTCCAACTGTGTCATCCAACGTGAACACCAGCACTTCTCCAACTGTGTCATCCAACGTGAACAACAGTAATTCTCCAACTGTGTCATCCAACGTGAACACCAGCACTTCTCCAACTGTGTCATCCAACGTGAACACCAGCACTTCTCCAACTGTGTCATCCAACGTGAACAACAGTACTTCTCCAACTGTGTCATCCAACATGAACAACAGTACTTCTCCAACTGTGTCATCCAACGTGAACAACAGTACTTCTCCAACTGTGTCATCCAACGTGAACACCAGCACTTCTCCAACTGTGTCATCCAACGTGAACAACAGTAATTCTCCAACTGTGTCATCCAACGTGAACACCAGTACTTCTCCAACTGTGTCATCCAACGTGAACACCAGCACTTCTCCAACTGTGTCATCCAACGTGAACACCAGCACTTCTCCAACTGTGTCATCCAACGTGAACAACAGTAATTCTCCAACTGTGTCATCCAACGTGAACAACAGTACTTCTCCAACTGCGTCATCCAACGTGAACACCAGCACTTCTCCAACTGTGTCATCCAACGTGAACACCAGCACTTCTCCAACTGCGTCATCCAACAACGGTGAACACCAGCACTTCTCCAACTGCGTCATCCAGTACTAATGGGGACCTCAGCGCTCCTTTGCTATCAGACGACAAGTTTTTGGAAAACTGAGGATGAAATAATCAATTTAAGTTCAAATGCAAAGAGAGGTCAGTTTACTACCACGGAGTAACCCCAACATTAAAGTCCTCTTCATTAATGTGGACTGAGGATGGGATTTTGGACCACAATAATGTGTCCATTTTTAAAGTGTTCTTTCATTGTATGGTTTATACTGTGCATTTACTATATACCTATGCATACATGTATAATCTTTCTTTGTACAGGGGACATCAACAAGGACTATAATATTGGTAGACTTCTGGGTCAAGGAGGATTTGGAAAAGTGTACGAAGGAATACGGTTGTCTGATTCACGAAAGGTTTGTTTCTTTCCTTGATAACGAGAGTATTTGGTACTTTTTAAAGTTACATCAAGTTTCATTACTAGAATCATGTGACCTCTGCACAGATAATTAATTAGTTGTAACCCATTCTCACTAAGAAATCTCTCTGTTTTTGTTGAACAGGTGGCACTCAAATACGTCTTCAAGAAAGAATGCTACGAAAATGAGCGACTTGTAAGTAGGCTGCTGCTCCCTTCATTTTCTTACTCTCAGAGCACACGGTCACATTAGCGGGCAAAAAAATCCATTGTCAATAGTTTTAACTTTCAAACCAAGCAGCTTTCTGTTGGTCAGCATGGCAAATTCACGATCGAGCTTTTCCACCCTCACGCAAAACTCCAGAAGCATGTGGATTCCTGTTAAAATGACTGAATTTTGCCCTGCAAAATTTCGACATTCAGCCGTAAATGTGACCGTACCATTTCCAGTTGAATTAGTTTAAATTACAAGACTACTTAGGACATAATTAAGATGAGTTGCATCACGTCCTCTAATTATCTCACATTCGTGTAACTTTTCTCTCTCCTGTAGAGTCTATTTGGCAAACTGCTTCCAAATGAGGTCGCTATGATGATTCGTGTGAGCGAAGGCCCCAGCGTTCCCCAAATAATAAAGCTGCTGGACTGGTATGAGACACGCACTGACTACATACTGGTCATAGAGCGGCCCACGCCTTGCAAAAATCTGCGGCAGTATCTAGTGAAAAATGGTGGCAGAATCAGCGAGTCAAAAGCACGAGTTGTGATGCATCAAGTTGTTACTGCTGCAAGAATATGCTTTGAAAGGGGAATCTTCCACAGCGACATCAAGCTAGAAAACCTGCTAATCAATGAGAACAGCTTGCAGGTCAAATTAATCGACTTCGGTGTTAGTAGAAGCTTCAAGACGTTTGGTTATACGAGGTACTTTGGTACGTATTATTCTACAAATCTATTATAATGAGCTTTCTAGACAGAGCCACAAACGGCAAAGATCACTTGTTAAAAAGCTGTAGAAATACAAATTCATTGCAATGGACAAAATCTTGTTCTGTCTTTCAGGCACAAAACTTTACGCTCCCCCTGAAGCTTTCCGCAGAATAAGGAGGTACCACGCCAAGCCGGCAACAGTGTATTCTTTAGGCGTACTGTTGTTTGCCATGCTGTTTGGGAAGTACCCTTACAAGGTGAAACCTGAGGTCATTGCCGACATCTTGAGAAAAGCAGGAATTTCCAAAGGTAAGAGCATGTGAACTTTCATTACAGCTTAAAATAATGTGATCAGTTACACAAAGTATAAAACTTACAATAATAATCTGACATCTCTCCCCACTTTCTTCACAGAAAGCAAAGAACTGATATCTTTGTGTATGGAGACAGATCCAACCAAGAGGATTGACTTGGACAAGATCCTCGACCATGACTGGTTCCAAGTTTTGCTCCTGAAGCCGGAGAGTCAAAACGAGGAACCCATAGTAAGTGAATTCCCATGCGTGGATTCATGCGTCCTGAGAAAAAGAAAGCTTTGCGTGGATTCATGCAACCTGAGATATATTTAATCCTCGCGTGCTCGGAAAAAAATGTATATATGTATATAGATGCAAATACGGGTCCAAGCACAGCTTACATGCACTTTGGAAAAGAAGAAAAAAAAAAGATTTATTTCAAAAAAATATTTATATAAATTACGGGCGACTGCTGCATAAATTTAAACAACAACATAAAATCCAGGCCTGGTCCTCTCTCGTCTCTCTGCCGTCACTCTTTTTATCCTTCCGGAGCTCCTCCGTGAGACTCGAGACCGGTGTGGTGAGCAGGTGATGCTCGTTTGCACTCGCTTCGTTCCCACGGCCCCGTCCTGCTTGTCACTTACCCCCTAACCTTTTCCAGCACCTAAGGGTTAGGACAGATGAGGCAAGAGAGAAGGGAGACTGAAGGATGAGGAGACACAAGCTCACCAGCTGGGTGAACTCCTCCACGATGCCTGGTGGTGGCGCCAGATACCACTCGGTGGACGGCAACAACTCCTCCGCTTTGTGCACCCTGGCAGTGAGTCCCCCTTTCCCACAGTGGTGATCGATCTTTGGCAGTGCCGTTCCTCCTTCCTTCTGGGTTTCGGCTCAGGGAAGGAAGGAGGATGGAACCGGCAAAACAAAAGTAAAGCAGCAGTCGTCCTCTATCCTTCCGGAGCTCCTCCATGGGACATTTAACGCTTAACGTGGTGCTTATATCGCTCCGTTCCCATGGACTCTCGTCTCCACCCTTTTTTTTAATTAAAAAAAGATTTTTTATTTTTAATAAATACTGCAATATTTCATAAAAAAAAAAAAAAAAACAAGTATTAATCAGTTTTGATTTCATGGTGACTATAAAAATGTTTTTGTACTCATCTAGCAGCTGTGGTGGTTGCTAAGAATTCATCACCATAAAATATGGTGACATTGTTTCAGGTATTATGGGATGGCATATTGATGCCAATATATTTTACAACTTATAACTGCATATTTCATCAAGTGACGTAATGTTAAATCATTTACTGATAACAAAAATGAGAAGCAAAATATATATATATATATATATATATATATATATATATATATATATACTGTATGTATGTATATATATATATATATATATATATATATATATATAATAATTTCAATCAACATCACATCAGACAGACTTCTTTTGGGAATGTCTTTTTATTATTTTTCATTGGGACTTGTACATCAATGCATTGCTTGCACTTGTTAAACTGTTTACAGTGTTTCATTGTATATCAGGGGTATTCAGCCTCCATATTTCATTTCCAGAGGAGGTTCAGACTATACTTTTTGGAATAGTTATAAATGTCCATGTGGACAGCACTAGTACTTTATAAAAGAAAAAAAGAAATTAAAAATTTCAAGGATTAGGATATTGGGAGCATAGCACCAATGAGCCATTAGTGATCCAGCTGAAGTGTGTCTTATGATGTGGTTTTTACAGAAAAGTCCACCTTGAATCTTCACTGAAAGTTCAGTTTGATCATTATATATGTGCTATATGTATGGACTCATTAAAAAAATAATATATAGATCAAACTGTCATATTACATAGCATGTTATAAAAATAAAAGAAAAAAGAAAACACTTAATTTATTTAAAATAAAGAATTAATTCTCATGATGCAGGAGCTAATGAGCTGGTGTCAGATTATATGAGAATGTGTTGTCTGTAAGATTACTCATGCTTGCAGTTTAACACAACACATTTGTTTTTATTCATACCACAAAAGTTCTTTAGAAATGTTATAATATATAATCTTGAATAAGACAAATTAAATTAATTGAGTAATCTGATATTTTTGTGGTAATAAAAATAGACCCTTTAAAATGATTTAAAATACATATATAATAATAACAATGAGGCAGTATATTATATGTTTATTATAACAAATGCCTGCAGAGGGCGCCAGTGGCCTGGTGATTGTTGCACTTTACAGCAGATCAAATCCTTGTTTAATATTGGCCAAACAACATTTAATTCTAATATGTACTTAATCTTTCATATGTGGCCACTTTACAATAGAAATTATACAGCTACTGTAATTTTGTGAACAAGAATATGTGGACACCAAAACATGCAAACTCAGAGTGAGGGTTTAAACTTTTATTTTGAAATTGCGCTGAACAGTTCGCACTTTTAGAAATATACTGATTAGAAACATAAACCTATTTTGGCCTAGGTTTATAAATTATTTACCTTACAAATCTGATGAAATGGTGCACACTGTGTTATTTAATTGAATTGACCCTTTGCCAAGAGTTTGATTGACAGGCAATCTAACCAATCATAATGCCGAATCCACCATTTTGTCTGACAAAGCAGTCAGGAGAGTTAGTAGATTAATGTAGGTGGACTTCAACTTCAAAAATGGTGTGTATTTATGTATTTCCGCATTTGAAACAACATTCCTTCTGATGTTCATTCATGTTTATTTGATGCTATAAATGAACTAGTAGGAAGAGATGATTGGTTCACGAGCCGCCTGAACTGAAGCGCTACAGCGATCTGTCATGACACATTAAAGAACCACAAAATGATTTTTATATTTTAAATTTCTTTAAAAATGTCAAAATTTGAGACTTTGTTTCATATCTTAAGTAACCTGCTCTGCCTTGTCTGTCGACGTGTTGTCAGTGTCCTCTTTGCTCTGTGATTGTATATTTCACTGCGTGAGAACATGATGTGCGACGAGAGATCGGCATGGCTTGTCGGACTTAGCAATAGTAACTAAAGGGGGCGGGTCTTTGCGAACTGTCAATTGCAATATAGGACTATGCTATAGAATGATTTTTTAAATGGTTTTAGCACATTGTGCGGCCTGAACTGAATTGTGGGTTCCATCACATCGCTTCACTTGCGTTCCTCACGGTAGAAGTTGAAGATTTCTCAACTTTTCAAGCGCCAATGGAGGAGTCAGCCAATCAGATCACAGACGCAAGCCAATTGTGTTCATGCAACATCGGAAAGTAATGTGATTGGCTGTTGTCACTATGGCGGTCGCCTCAGCGCAAACTTCAGACACGCCTTCCGGCAAGCGTTGATGCCGACGCCCCGTGTGAAGCAATGTTGCCAATTTAACAATTTTGTCACTTGATTTAGTGACTTCCTCACCCATTTTGAAACTATTTCAAAAGTTTAGGGACAAATCTATCAACTTCTTGGATAAACCTTATCTAAATTCTTATTTTGCCCACTGATCTATATTCATATTTATATAGATCAATGAATTTGCCATTATGATCTATAGTGACATTTAGCTACCAGTTTTAGCTACTTTCAATTCTCGTTCATGGAATGCGCTACAATATTTTGCTGGTTACGTGACACAGGTAAATAGCTTGTCATGTGGTTCTGATGATGCATGAAATTCAGATTAAGGACAGGAAGTGAATGTCCTTAATGTACTGGTTTAGACACTATTACAAGAGAGGTATAAACAGAAAATCATATGATCCTTACATTATAAAGAGGAGAGATTTTTCTACTGAATAGGAACATTTGCCTGTCATCGAGACTGTATGAGTTTTTGCAGACCTCACACTCCCTCATCGATGCCAAGCGGCCTTTACTTATGTGTTGTCTGAAGTGTCGCATAACAGCATTCACCTCCGATTTTTTCCATGGCTATCCATTTCCTCTGCTTGGGACTGAAAAGAAACAATGATAAATTGTTAGCATTACTGCCTACCATTTTTTGTGCTTTTTTGTTTAACCAGACCTGCTTCCCTGATCTAGGTATTACATTAATAAAATTAAAATTGAATTAGGATTTAAACCCAACTTTACCATACCATTGTTTTCAGAGAGATTTGGTCCATCAGATGTGTCCTTCGGGCACAGTTTCCTCCTTTTCAAAGGCTCTGTGGATATGGACAGGCAAATCATCGTTTTACAATGCTTTGAGGTGTAAACCACTGGGCAATACTGCAGTTGTAAGATGAATGAATGGCAACTCCAAAACAATAGTCTATTGACGCTCTCTCCGCCATTGACAAGCTAACTCATATTGCATGAGAAAACGCGGGTTAGCCTATTACAGGTTACTGTTTTGTAGGTATATTACAGTAAGTCAAGTCAAGTCAAGTCACCCTTATTTATATAGCGCTTTTTACAATGCAGATTGTGTCAAAGCAGCTTTACATTGATAATTGGTATATAATTTTCCTTTTAAAGAATAGTGTCAATGCAGGCAGATCAAAAGCACTGTTGAATAAATGTCAAGAATACTGTTGAATATCAAATGTCAAGTCAAATTAAATTAAATTAGGGCTGCACGATTAATCGTATTTTATCATGATAACAATATCTGCTTCTCTCGATTGATTTTAAATAATCGTCACGATATTGGCCCGCTCTATGAAAATGAACATAATTTGGAAATATTGGAAGTAATATTAGGAGTTTCGCTGTTTTATCTTTTGAAGTTCCTAAAGGTTTCACCAGTTTTCATAATGTTGATCAGCTAGAAATGATTTTTCTTTGCTTTACAAATTTGCCGGGCAATTTGAATCTGGTTTGTCTTATTGCAAACGAATTTTGTTGCTTTAAAATCTAATGTGAATAGATATTACAAAGCGCTCACCAAAACCATGTTTTGTATTGATTTACCATCTAACGAAGTTATCACAGTTGGTTAAATTAAGTCGTTGTGCCACCTACAGGCCTTTTGGGTGAATTGTAGGTTGGTAAAGAACTTGCAAAATAGCCATAATTACATTACTCTTTTGATAGAATAAACATGATTAATAATCGTGATTATAATTTTGAGGAAACTGTGGCACTGGCTGTTGTGTTGATGATGTCTTCACAATGGATGATCTAGTCGACTCGATCTCTGCTGATACTTCAGGGCTGCGTTGTGGTCGTGTCAAGGCACCGGTCCTCGGTCTCATCTGGAAACGGCCCCGAATCCGGTTGACTACGGTAAACCTCGGGATAAACAGAAAGAATAATATTAGCGTAGATGCCATTCTTTTTCTGATGTAACAAGTACATCTGGTGTTATAGGAAGTGTTCCCGGTTCCGGCTGAACTAATTTATGCAGCCTAATAATCCTTTAACGGATTTGAAAATATAAATATATAATGTGTTATGTGTATGCCAGGTTAAAGAGATGCGTTTTTAGTCTAGATTTAAACTGACAGAGTGTGTCTGCATCCCGAACAATGCTAGGAAGATTGTTTCAGAGTTTAGGTGCCAAATAGGAGAAGGATCTACCGCCTGCGGTTGATTTTGATATTCAAGGTATTATCAGCTGGCCTTAATTCTGAGATCGCAATAAACATGAAGGACTATAATGTATTAAGAGCTCGCTTAGGTACTGGGGGGCTAAACCATTTAGTGCTTTGTAAGTAATTAACAAGATTTTAAAATCTATACGATGTTTAACAGGAAGCCAATGCAGTGACGACAGAACTGGGCTAATATGGTCATACTTCCTAGTTCTAGTAAGAACTCTAGCTGCTGCATTTTGTACGAGCTGTAGTTTATTTATCAAGCGGGAGGAACAACCACCCAGTAGAGCGTTACAGTAATCTAGCCTTGAGGTCATGAACGCATGAACTAACTGTTCTGCATTCTTCATTGAGAGCATATGTCGTAGTTTAGATATATTTTTAAGATGGAAGAATGCGGTTTTACAGATGCTAGTAACATGACCTTCAAATGAAAGATTGGTATCAAAGAGCACACCCAGGTTCCTAACTGACGACGAAGACTTAACAGAGCAGCCATCAAGTGTTAGACAATATTCTAGGTTACTGCGTGAAGTAGTTTTCGGTCCAAAAATTAGAATCTCTGTTTTTTCTGAATTTAGTAGTAGGAAATTACTGGTCATCCAGTTTTTTATATCAGCTATACATTCTGTTAATTTTGTGAATTGGTAAGTTTCGTCAGGGCGCGAAGAAATATAGAGCTGAGTATCATCAACGTAACAATGAAAACTAACGCCATGCTTCCTAATGATATCTCCCAAGGGTAGCATGTACAGAGTGAAAAGCAACGGTCCTAGTACTGAGCCTTGCGGTACTCCATATTTAACTTGTGATCGATATGACATCTCATCGTTTACTACTACAAACTGATAACGGTCAGATAAGTATGATTTGAACCATGCCAATGTAATTCCACTAATGCCAACATAGTTTTCAAGTCTATTTAAGAGAATATTGTGATCAATAGTGTCAAATGCAGCACTAAGATCCAGTAACACTAATAGAGCGATACAACCACGATCTGATGATAAGAGCAAATCATTAGTAACTCTGACGAGAGCAGTCTCAGTACTATGGTACGGTCTAAATCCTGACTGGAAATCCTCACAGATTAAAGATTAATAATTATAATTATTAATTAGATTAGTCTATTCTTCAAAGACCTCGATGAACGAAAAGCCTTCAACCACCCATTCACATTCGGAAGAGCAGTTGAAATGACACAAGCGGCAGGGCATTCGAATGTCTGCAGTTGGGAATGATGGGTTTCAAGTACTGAAATGGCGAAATGGAACAAAAAGGATTACGTAGAGCTTTACAAGGACAAGAAGGCACCCTCCGCTGCGGCTGAGGCTGCTGCTCTCGTTGGAGACGTGTATGCAGACGTCAAGAGGCAGTCTCTCTTTTACTCCTCCAACGTTCAGAGGTACCGAGAACATGGTATGCCGTGGCTGAAGGTGGTCCTCCAGTGCCTGATGAAGGTGAGTGTTTTCAGACTTTTGTCTTTCAACACTCGCCTTCATCAGTTGTGTTGGACTCATTCACAATGGAGATTTTGTGTCCTTCAGACCACTGCGTGCTCTCCTGGGAGAGATGACCATCACCCAGGATGAGCTGCAAAGATGCATCAGACATCAGATGCACGACTCGGTGCCACACAAGATGCCCCCGCGCCAGCCTAAGCCAATGACCAAACCCACTCCTCAGGAACCTCCAAGGCAGTCACCGTCTCCACAAGTGTCCAAAACAGACCTGCAAGAAGAAGCCGTAGAGCAGATTGTGCAACGTGTAGAAACAAAGACTGTGCCTGCAAATATATCTACCCCAGTGGTCGGAGGAGGAAGTCCAGTTGGTTTTGGCTCACCCTGACATGAGCCATGCACAGGCGTACTGGATGTTCTGCAAAGGTGTGAAGAGCTCAGGAGGCCGGCAAGGATATTTAGAGCCTTCCGAAGCAAGAGGTAGCAAAGTACTTAAGTGAGGTTTTCCTTTTCAAGTACTTTTTATTTTTGCAGTTCGTCAGGAGAATTGACAATCAATCTTACTTGTTCCTGTTTGGATCTGCGACTCCCTCAGTTAAGTGTTGACTTTTATTCCAACTTTACTTACACGTAGCTTTGTCAGTACATCACTAATGCTGCCTTTTATAATTGCAACTCATCCAGGACACTTTCCCTAATCACGTAAAACTATTCCTATTGAAATTTTACTGCAAATTATGTTTGATGCTTGATTTAAATTATGTATAATTTTTATGAACAATTTTACACTTGTTGTTCAATAGTTAGGTAAAGTTCAATTTTGATGCTTTATTGCAATTATGTATAACTTTTATTGACAATTTTATACTTGTTCAATAGCTCAGTAAAGATCAATTTTAATGCGTGATTTCAATTATGTATAATTTTTATTAAAATAATTTAATAATTAGTATAATTTTAATTTTATACTTGTTGTTCAGTAAAGTTCAATTTGTGAACGTCCACTCTTGTGGGATGTAGTTTTTGCAAAGTCTGTTTCAACAATGGTAAGCAACTTATATTTTTCTCATAATACACTGCTCTTTCTGGTTTTTCCTTTTTTGTGTAATTTTAATCAAAAAAACAATATATGTTTTTTTAATATATTTGTAACGTTACCATAATCGTAACAAGCGTCTATTTTAATTGGGTTTGTGCAGTACTGCCACAGTCAGCAGCCAGTATGTTAATCCTATGTTATCCACATATAATTGAGAATGTCAGGAACACCCAACTGGTCTGGATGCAATGGCTGATCTCTATGAATCGTAGGGATAAAGGTTAGGCAAGGTACACCCACTAATTAGTGTGCTTGCTTACTTTGTTGTTTACTTGTTAGCTTTTTGGTTTGCTTGCTTGTTCATTTGTCTAAGTAATTTGTTTGCTTGTATATTTGTCCAGTGGTTTGCCTGTCTGTGCACTTGTCTGCTTGGTTGAATGCTTGTTTGATGTTAGCTTCACAATTTGACCTCAGCAAGTTGATGCAGAAGCTAAAGAGATACTTCTCTTTTCATGGGTCCTCTTCACAGACAATGTGAGAGATCCAGAATCTCCATCTAAGGAGAATGTTCCAGTTAACTAAAGGCAGGAAAATGATAAAATACTGTATTTGAGGGTGTTTACAATTGAGGCAGGGGAACAGAGTGGTTTGGAGGTTAATGCAAAGGTTGTCGATGCAGCTTGAGCAGGAAAAAACTTTGGTCTCAAAAAGTTAGTGAGAGAAGTTGGTGCTAGTTTTAGTACCTCAACAGTGCTAGTTTTTGTAACCTTTGTTTTTATTTTGCTCTTATCCACTGTTTTATGGACCTTTTGCACCTCCTTGACTTTAAAGTATTATACTTCTTTTGGAGCAACCTTTTAACGGATGCCTGGTGTGATTCTCCTTGTGACCGCTCGGGTCCCTATCACAGAGCGATCCAGAGTCTCTCGGTAAGGAGAAAAGTCTGAGCACAGTGTGTGATGTTGTTGAGATCTCTTCTAAAACATTAGGGGAGACTAATGTGAGAGTGTTCGATTTTTGTCTCAGGAGACAAGTGTGAGAAGCAGGAAACTCGAGCAAAAGTTTTAATTTGATGTTGAAGTAACCTCATTTATGTCTAGGAGAAACATTTGAGATGTTAGAGATCTCACTTTTGTTTTTTCTTTCCTATGGGACCAGCTCAGAAACCAATGTCCAGACAAACCCACACCACCCTGCCTCTGGAACCTCCAAAGAGATTCATGCACAGCTCACAAAGAAAAGACTGTGTCAAAAGTACAGTTACAATAAAATCAGTAAACAACTAAGCGCACTCTCAAAAGGGTGAGTAGTGAGGATGCAAAGCCCACATGGTTATAACAGCAAAGGAATGGTGAAGGAAGTTTGCTATGAATCAAGATCTTTAATCATCCTGTCTGGAGGAAAGGAATATAGGATAAACTGCAGACACCTCCTATCTGTGAAAGAGCCTATGCCAAGTCAGTATGATGGAAACTAGGTAATCCATGCTCCAGCCAAAGTCAATAATCCAATTCCAAAGACACCTGATGTTCCCACACAAATAAGCACAGGTCAAATAACCTCTCAGACACATGTACAATTGAGAGCCGCTCGTTATATGACACGGTCTGGACGTACTGTTCGCCATAACCCAAAATACAAGGACTGAAGTGCTTGATATACTGTTGCATTCATTGTTTATCTAAGTTAAACATAACTTTCATTAATTTATCTATATATATAAAATTATTATTATTATTGCTACTGTTTCAGATCTAAAATACCTTTGTTGTTCTACTAAAGGTACGTATTAAAAAAGAAGAGTAAACTAATGTTCATTGTGAAGAAGAATTCTGATGTAAATGCAGCTGTAGAGTCTACACCTGTTGTGTATTTTGATACTACGCTTAAAAAAGGGGATGTAGTACATCAATGTGTGTGACCTCATTAACGCTAATGCGAACATGTGACCCTACAGACAGTACACTATTCGTATGGTAATGATCTGAGCCTTCCCGACTACCCCCCGGCGCAGACTCTGAGATGGACCTGGTGATGGGCTCCGGCTTAGGGACGGAGGTGGCTTCTGGCTGTAGCTCCGAAAGAGCTGGCTGGCTCTGGCTCAATATCCATGGTGGGCTAGGGCATCAAAGTCAGGTCTGCGGCAGAAGATCTCACATGCTGTCCAGGACACTCCAGGCTAGGCCGATGGGTCCTGTCTGGAGCAGGCAGAGATGTGCCATGGAGTCGGAGATGATATTGTTGTCCTTGACGACTCCCACAGTGAGGAAGGATCCTACAGTCTACAAACTCGGCGAAAGGACATTGGTCCTCCCCCAACAGCAGCATCTGGCTGAGGATATCATCCATCCCGCTCCAGAAGAGATGTTTGAGTGTTTCATTATCCCCGTGTGTGTCGTGGTAGAGGTCTGGGTGGGCTTGAGGCGGGCCTGGATCAAAGGGTGAAGGGGTACACCATGGAGGATCAGGTGGTCGTGGTGAGGCCAGTGGAGATGTGAACTACCCAGCTGGAGCAAAGACCCGGGCAGTCCACCTAGCCCTGACATGGGGCACAGAAAATTTGTGAGTGGCCTCCGTGGCCATGACCCTAACCCTAACCCTTACATGAGGAGCAGGGAAAAACAAAACCCAAAACAAAACATGACAAAAGCACAGAAATGAGAACTGACAAAAGTTAGACCAAACTGAACATGACGCTGGTAGAGCTCAAGCTGAAATAGAGAAAGGAAGGAGCTAAATGAATATGACCATTTAGAGGTCAGAACTAACCACACATGTGGGGCAAGAAGACTTTGAAATCTCTTCACATGCAATCTTGTCTCTGTCTTGAGGACTGAAGAGTACATTACACTATGTGAGGTTACGACATCTGAAAAACTGATGACGGGACAAGAGATTGATTCAATGTCATGTAATGAATAATCATTAAAAGTGACGATGTCAAAAAATACACTGAACGTGACAGCTTTATGTAACGGCTATTTAAAGGGAACAACTACTATTGTCACACTTCAGCGGAGAACGTGACAACATTGAGGTCTTTTACGTCATGTTGCCTGCATGTAGTCCACATAAGAGTGTTTGTGTGAAAACATATACTTTAATTGTCTCTCTAAAATAACGAATGTGAATGGGTGGTTGAGGGCTTTTCGTTCACCGAGGTCTTTGAAGAATAGACTAATCTAATTAATAATTATAATAATAATCCTCTTCTAAAAACAAATTACATTTCATTTCATATAATGGAATTCTATTATTCTAAAATTACATATAAAAACTATATATGTATATATGTATGTATATAATAGATGTCTGTAGGGGAACTGCAAATGTCATCAATTTCCTCTTTTTCCCCAAAATGTGCAAACATTGGCATTTGTTTTAGAACATCATGATTGCGTCAGACAGAGCACATGAAGTACACATAAACATGAATACCGTCTATACTTGTGATCAAATCACCTGAGATTTAAATGTCTAGTGTCCTTTTCATAAATCAAGCTTACTATATGGTCAAATACACAGTATCACACACACATCTGTCCAACAGCTTTGTCTGTTTTGTGTGTGTGATTTCACACAGTTTGTCATGTGCCATAACAGTATATGTCTGTTTACGCTTCTGAAGCAAGATTTACACTGTCATTTCCAGCAAACACACGGTAGTGTATGTCTGTGCAGGTCTTTGTCTTCATCTACATGTTCTGTGGAGAGGTGAGTTTGATCAGCACTTGATTTGGAAATGTGGAATTTCCACTTATTGATGAGGAAGCTTTGTTTGCATGGGATTAGGGTTTCCCCCATAACCTGACCATAAAACAGACACACGGAGGACTGTCAACTGCTTATCCATGTGCTTTTGTCTGTACTTCTGTCAGCAAAGCGCTTCAAATTTAATATAATCGTTCATCACCATCATCATGATCATCCATAGGCAGGTGAGAGATTAAATATTGAATGTCTTTATATATTTCATATTTATAGCATATATATTATTAAATAATGCAGAGATGAGTTGAGTTCAAAGATACACATTTTATGAATATAGAGTTCTTATTGCCTATAATCACTATGATCATTTATTGGGGTATTTAGAGTTTACAGAATTTAGATATGCTTTAGATTCTGTAGATCAACATGTATTCATATTAATGGTGGTGTTATGTTGTATCTTTTTAAACAGTTTTTCTTGTTAGTGTTTTTGTATTGATTGTCATGTTTCCTGATAGCGTCTCTTTGATTTTGGCACATACATTGTCATACTTTCCATGAGATCATTCTTTAACTCTGCACTGGCTCTGAAAGGTAAATATGAGTTTATACAACACTACAGAACACACACACACACACACACACAAAGTTTGGGATCAGTAAGATTTAAATTGATTTTAAAAGAAGTCTCTTCTGCTCACCAAGGCTGCATTTATTTGATTAAAAATACAGTAAAACAGTAATATTGAAAAATAATATTACAGTGTAAAACAGCTGTTTTCTATGTGAATATATAGTAAAGTGTAATTTATTCCTGCGATCAAAGCTGAATTTTCAGCATCATTACTCCAGTCTTCAGTGTCACATGATCCTTCAGAAATCATTCTGATATGATGATTTGATGATCAAGAAACATTTATGATTATTATCAATGTTGAAAACAGTGTGATTTTTTTCAGGATTCTTTGATGAATAGAATGTTCAAAAGAACAGCATTTATTGGAAATAGAAAGCTTTCGTAATATCATACACCACTGATCAAAAGTTTGGTGTCAGAAAGACTTTTTGGTAGCACTTTATTTTACAGTACGTGTGCTTTCCTGGTACATATATAGTAATTATGTTGTACATACAGGTAAAAGAGTGGTAACGCAAGGTACTTACCTGACATGTATGTACATGGAAACTAATAAGAAACACTGCTGTACTTTCCAATGGTACATACAAGGTAACTACTTTGTACTGTTGGGTAATAACAGGCGCTTACTTACAGTGTCCGTATATGATAACTAACAGACACATTAATGTACTTACTAGTGGTATGTACACAGTAACTATGATGTACTCACGGACAAGTGTGGACACAAATAACGGACACTTAATTACAGTGTGTGCATGTTAACAACAGTACAAAACAGAGGCTTACCAAATAGTGTTGTTTTCTCACTGATGCCATTTAAAAAACAAAATTCTCAAGAAATAGAGTAATTGTTTTGCTGCACTATGTATGTACTTTATATAGTGTTTTATGATCTCTTAATGCTAAATTGGGGGAGGGGGGGGGGGGGGGGGTAAGCATGGTCTTGAGTACTGGATTATATACTATTGCAGTTTAACTTGCCTAATCTTTACTGGATAATGATTCACTTAACCGATTGGTCCAATAGGGGTATTTTGATGATACTCAGTGGTCATGTGTCACAAGCCTTGCTTAAAAGGACTACTTGTTAAGTATTAACACTATGAAGTGCTGTATAGTTAGTGCAGTGTATCATTTTGATAATCACATTTGTTTCACACATTTGTAGTTAAGTAAGTGTCCGTTATTTGTGTCCACACTTGTCCGTGAGTACATCATAGTTACTGTGTACATACCATTAGTAAGTACATTAATGTGTCTGTTAGTTATCATATACGGACACTGTAAGTAAGCACCTGTTATTACCCAACACTTGTCTATAAGTACAAAGTAGTTACCTTGTATGTACCATTGGAAAGTACAGCAGTGTTTCTTATTAGTTTCCATGTACATACATGTCAGGTAAGTACCTTGTGTTACCACTCTTTTACCTGTATGTACAACATAATTACTATATATGTACCAGAAAAAAACTGTAAAATAAAGTGCTACCAATTTTTTTTTAAAGAAATGAAAGAAATTAATACTATTATTCAGCAAGGACACATTAAATGTATCAAAAGTGACATTTATAATGTTACAAAAATTTCTATTTCAAATAAATGCTGTTCTTTTGAACTTTCTTTTCATTAAAGAATCTGGTAACACTTTACAAAGTTTTTTCCTTGGTTATCTACATTAGTTAACATGAACTAAGAATGAACAATAGTTCTCCAGCATTTATTAATCTTTGTTAATGTTCATTTCAATATTAATTTACTAATACATTATTAAGATCAAGAGTTGTGTTTGTTAACATTAGTTAATGCACTGTAAACTAACATGAACAAAAAATGACCTGCTGTATTTTTTTGACTAATGTGAACCAAGATGAACAAATACAGTAACAAATGCATTGTTCATGATTAGTTCATGTTAGTTAATATATTAACTAATGTTAACAAATGAAACATTTTTTAAAGTGTTTCCAAGAATTTCAAACTTAGATGTGTCAGTTGCATAAGTTAGATATGTTGTAATGTGGCAACTACAGCAGGTATTACTGTAACATCTTTAATTCTGCAACAGTGGTTATTTGAAATGTGTGTAGCATTGCTTGCTATCGAATTAACTGTTCAAAGTGCTGATCGTCAGAATGATTTAAGGAAGATCGTACTGTTATGTCCTGGTGATTGAATCAAATGTTTTAAATATGACAAATTTGTTTGTAAACGTTGACTATATAGAAAGAAAATGATTAAGTAACAGGAAAAAGCAACAAATCCCCAATGCTAGGGTTATTTCATTCATCTTGTGCAGACAGTGGTTCAAATGACAGTGTGTTCCACCTGGTGGCATTTACTCCCCCCTGAGGTAATACCGCCCAGCCTCCTTTAGTGTAATCAGCACTAAGCAGTACACAGAATGCACTCTAGCCAGTGTAATGGATGCAATGGCTATTTTCAAACATATTCATTTGATTAATGTGTTGTTCATGGCCTACACTGTCTCTGCACAAATGCACAAAGTTGAATATTATGCTTTTTCAGGAAATCACAAATTGACACAAAACAGCACATAACCAAATGATTTTGTCTCATTTTAACAGCAGAAACAAATTAAAATACTCCATCATTTATGGGTATACAGATAAGAGTAAGACAAATAAACACAATATAAACTAAAAATTGTGCTTTTATAAAATAAAGAAAACAAACAGGATGCAATCCTGGTTTCATTTCGTTGAAGTTTGTTTGTCACAAACATTAATTGAAACTCAGCGTCCCAGCCAGCACAGCTAGTTTTGTCTGTTGTTTCCATGAAGGCCCACATGGTTTATCCCAGATGAAATGAACACTGCTCAGTGTGCACACTACAGGCTGTTAAATGAAACACAGAGACATGCTGGAGTTAATGAGATAATGAGGTTATAATGAGCAGAAACACTGAAGGACAGAGGAACAACAAGAACTACAACTGACTTCAGCCACAGCCTTAATCCTGGGCACTGCAAGATCATTCAAATCACACTGTGCGACATGATCTATTATACTTGGCTACGACATGCATGCAGGCTGTACAGTGATGACACCTGTGGACTCGTGGGCTATGATGCACGATAAAACGTCATCAGCATGCGCTACTGGTAAACAAAACACCATGTTGAATCACACTTTGCCAGTTGTAGTTTTTATGTGTGCTGAAAAAAAGGAAGTAGTGAAAGAAGAAGGGAAAAGAGCTTGAGGTTAGCAGTTTTAAGTTTTAGCGCCATGTCGTTTTCATTGGCTGGTCGTAGCAGCAAACACACTGTGCGATGATGATGTGAGTTTCTGACACTGTCAGAAAATTATTGTAGGCTATCTAATAGTGACATGCTTCATGCCGCAGTGCATTCTGGGTGCCTCATACAAAACTCTTCTATGGCTCCCAGAATGCATAGCGGCATGAAGCATGTCACCGTTATTGAGTTTCCTATGCTGACTCTTGATGTCTGAGTCGTGTGAGTAAATCTAACAGGAGTTTAAAAGTGTTTAGTGTACAACGTGTTTTAAAACTCATTCAGATGTTCTGATTAAAACTGCTTTGTTGTTGTAATTCTAGAAGAGATCCAGCACAAAGTTAACAACACTTCACTCATATAAAGCTCAGTCATTAGATCAGTGAATTAAGTGACTATGTGATTATTATATTCTTGTCATCAAGCAGCTAAACAGATTTTCTCCTGTCTTAACAAACAGCTATAGCAGCCAGAGAAAAACGAACACTAAAAAAGACGAGTCAAACTGCACAACTGAAGCAAACAGTGACTTTGATAATGGTGACATCAAGCCAAACTATTATTTTCAACAAATCATCAACATTTAAACCTCTCGTAATTCTCAATAACAACTTTTGTAAATAAAGTCAATCTGGTTAGTAATAAATGAAGCTGGTAATGATGTTTATGGAGTTGTTTAATCCTCCTCTGGTGAGATCTTGAGAGATTTAAAGGGTTAGTTCACCCAAAAATGAAAATAATGTCATTAATGACTCACCCTCATGTCGTTCCACACCCGTATGACCTTCGTTCATCTTCAGAACACAGTTTAAGATATTTTAGATTTAGTCCGAGAGCTTTCTGTCCCTCCATTGAAAATGTATGTACGGTAGACTGTCCATGTCCAGAAAGGTAATAAAAACATCATCAAAGTAGTCCATGTGACATCAGTGGGTTAGTTAGAAGTTTTTGAAGCTTAAAAAATACATTTTGGTCCAAAAATAACAAAAACTACGACTTTATTCAGCATTGTCTTCTCTTCCAGAATCCTTTCCATTGAATTGATTCCATTGAATTGATTCCATTGAACTGATTCCATTGAATTGATTCCATTGAACTGATTCCATTGAATTGATTCCATTGAATTGATTCCATTGAACTGATTCCATTGAATTGATTCCATTGAATCCTTTCATCTGTCGGCGTTGGTAATGCACTTTTACGTTGCCTTGGTTGTTTTTGGCGAAAAAAACTTTTCGTACTTAAGTACAAAAAATATCACATACTTTAAAACTTTTACTCAAGTAACATTCTAAACAGTGACTTTAACTTCTACCAAAGTCATTTTCTGGTAAGATATCTATACTTTTACTCAAGTATGGTTTTCGAGTACTTTATACAGCACTGCTAGTTTGTTCCCATAGTCACTGATCACCTCATGATCACCACCAGCTGTGTCCTGAGTATATTAGCCCTGTGTTTTCAGTCTTTTTTGTGGTCCGGTATCGGTCATGTGTAGTGTGGTTGTGTCCTCGTTTACCTGTCTGTGGATTACCTTCCTTGTGGATTAAATCTTCTATCCTCCTCGTCGTGCGTGTTAATGCTCACAACCAGCTATTGTAACACTCATTAACTCCAGCATGTTTCTGTGTTTCATTCAACAGCCTGTAGTGTGCACACTGAGCAGTGTTCATTTCATATGGGCTAACCCATGTGGGGCCTTAATGGAAACTGTGGACATTTGGGTTGGTGCATAGTCAAGTCAAGTCAAGTCATCTTCATTTATATAGCGTTTTTCACAATACATATTGTTTCACAGCAGCTTAACAGTGACAGTAGGAAAATCTGTATCGAGCTAAAGTTGTTTTTTGATTGAATCACTTCTGTTGTAAAAATGGTTAATTGTTACTTTAGGGGCTGCTTAAATGACACCTTTCCTACTGAAGACAGACTACCTTTAATGCATTCTTGCTGTTCATTTACGTGTTTAGTCTATAGGTTTGTGTGTTTGAGTGTGTGTGTGCGCAAGTGTTTGGTCTTTTTAAAAAAGTGATATTTGCCAAATTACTTGTCTGGTCCACATAATACAGAAAAATTAGTTGTGTCCGCGGATCTATGCGAACTGGAATAATTTTGATAACGTTTCATCTATACATAGGGAAAGGAAAGGGAAATGCCTTCGCAGGGGATAGTGTTCCCGTTTCCGGCTGTTGCAGCCTAACAATTTACATGATTTGAATTATAGCAGATAATGTGTTATGTGTATG
Source organism: Megalobrama amblycephala (assembly GCF_018812025.1). Taxonomy (NCBI): domain Eukaryota; kingdom Metazoa; phylum Chordata; class Actinopteri; order Cypriniformes; family Xenocyprididae; genus Megalobrama; species Megalobrama amblycephala. The sequence goes on along the minus strand of NC_063059.1, from coordinate 32,729 downwards.
AAACGTCAGGGCTGCGTTATCAAGGATTTTGATATTCTGGGTATTATCAGCTGGCCTGAATTCTGAGATCGCAATAAACGTGAAGGACTATAATGCTTTAAGAGCTCGCTCAGGTACTGGGGAGCTAAACCATTTAGTGCTTTGTAAGTAATTAGCAAGATTTTAAAATCTATACGATGTTTAACAGGAAGCCAATGCAGAACTGAGCTAATATGGTCTAGCTGCTGCTTTGTTCATCAAATGTCTCTTCTTCTTCTGCTCTTTTTCCTGTTGTGGTGGTTAGCAAACAGCATTGCATTACTGTGCATGCCCCCTTCTGGATCGCCTGTAACTGACAGTATTTGTTGTCTGATTGTATGCACTGAACTGTGACATCTGTACCATGACGGTTCAGGATGAATACATCTACTGTTACACCCCTAGTAGTGTAATCCTCAAACGAGCGAGACAAAGAAAGAACAGTAATCAGGAATTTTAAGCACAGAGAATAAACAAGTGACAACGCCGAACAGGGAAAACTAAGGGATTATACACACAGGTATGAAACTCATCAGAAACCATAGTAACAAACCAGGACGAGAACTAAGGCAATCAGAACAGTGAAAACAAAACCAAAACAGAACAGGGAGGAGCTGAGGCAGAACCAACTGGTCAATGGGCCGAGCTGGAGCACTCAGGATCGGACTCAGGCCTGAGGCAGAGCTGGAGACCGGAAAGCCCAAGACAAATCAGAGAAGCTGGGTGGAGCCACCAAAAGAGGAGCCAAAGGAAAAAAGGAGCTAGTGGAGGTAGGGCTGAGGAACTGGATGGAGGGATGCTGGACAAGACCATTAGCAATGAAGGAGACTTATAGCTGGGCAGAACCAATGACGACAAAAGAGACTGTAGATTGGACAGGACCAGTGGATTGAGGCTCTTCTGATGACTATATTAATTGGACTGCATCTCTCTGGAACTTACTCCTTTGATTCTTTGAATTTGATTCTGAAGATTATTTTTATAATTGAGTCCCAGTCTTGTGGTCCACATGGCGAGAACCACCAACTGGGAAGTTAGGACCCTGACGGCAAGGAAGACACAGGCTACTACAGAGCTATTTCACCTGGTGACCAGCTGGCTGAACTGAAAAGGGTTGGAGTGTGTTTGCATGTTCTCCCCGTGTCTGAATGAGTTTCCTGCAAGTTCTCTGGTTTCTCCCATAATCCAGACATATACAGCATGGGTGAATTGGAGACACTAAATTGTCTGTAGGTGTTAGTGTGCGTGTGCTATCCCTGTGATAGACTGTTCACCCATCCAGGGAGTTTTCCTGCCTTCTGTACAGACTCCAGCCTCCCTGCGACCCAACAATGGACAAGCGGCTTGGAGAATGGATGCATGGCTGGCTGTAAAGATAAACTACTACTGTACGTGAACTAACGATTTATAATTTATATAGCATTTTTTTATTCTGCACTTACTGCAGTGATTCCCAACTACTCCCCGGACGCCACACCAAAAATGGCTGCCCACTGCTGTGTGTGTGTGTGCGTTCGTGTGTGTGCACTAACTGGATGGGTTAAATGCAGAGGACAAATGGGTTAGCATAATTGGCCTTCACATGTCACGTTTCACTTTCACTTTAAATCATGAGAACGTTTGGTCTGAATTTCGGTGCAGGATTGCAGGGATTGAGCATAATTTTTATTCCCATGCTCACATCCAAAGTGTGCACATAAAGCCGCCTCTCATACAGTATGTGAGTGCCAAATGCGGTTAAACCGTCAAATACACAGAAATATTACAACTGTTACAATGTCAGTCTGGCTGAGTATTCACATAAGCACAACTGTGAGACAAACAGTTCAGAAAGAACTTGTGTATACTGGATATGTGTGTCAGATCTTAAAGTGAAAGCAGCTTAATAATCATGGCACTCTCTGGGCCCTATTTTAACGATCTAAGCACATGGTCTAAAGCACACGGCACAAGTGCACTTAGGACATGTTCAAATCCACTTTTGGAGAGGAAAAATGGTCGGTGCACCCAGCGCATGGTGTAAAAGGGTTGTCCCTATTCTCTTTATGAGCCATGGGTGTGTTTTAGGCGTAACATGCAATAAACCAACCAGAGTCTCATCTCCCATTCCCTTTAAAAGCCAGTTGCGCTCGAGTCATGGCGGATTCACTATTTATATGGTGTAATTTTCAAGAGGAAAAACTGAACTCTTTGCTAGCGATGAAACGGATCTGCTTGTGCTCGAGGTTAAAGCGCAAGCAGACCATCTATGGGATAAGTCGGATTCCACCAAAGCATTTTTATCTTTATGCACATAATAATAATCTTTTACATTGTAATCCTTTTGATTTTTAATATTAGGCATGTGTGTGTGCTGCTGCGCATCCCTGTGTGTGTAATAATCAGAGTTTATGGACGTTGTGCACCCACATATTACTAACACACTCTTTAAATAAAAATACTGCGTCATTAACTTTAGAGCAGGTTTTTGTTGGTCAATTTCAGTTCCTCAAAATAGCAACACGCCAACAATGCGCCTGAACACACCTCGTTCTCAGACCAGCACGCCCATGGGGGTTTGTTATTTTAAATGCATGTGTTATTTAAACAACATGGCACAGGACATGAAAATGATAACTGCGTTGGGCGGAAACTAGCCAAAAACACTTGTGTCGCGCCTGGCGCCGCATTGCACTGGGTGTATTATAGCGCCCCATATGTTGTTAATGTTAATCAAACAACAAAAGACAAAGAGAAAATCACTTGCTGCTCTTGATTGATTAACAACTTTTTTTCTGTATGTAATTTTTTTACAATGAGGACTATCCAGCTGTTTTACGTTTGATTACTTCATTCAGTTTCTGTAGTATTTCTTACCTGAATAGCCCTACTACTCTTAGACCTACCTGAAAAACTTTAAGCAGTTTATTTTTATTTTCATCTTTATTCTGCTATATTCATTTGTGCTATTCTTAGTAATTTGTTTTATTGGTGACTGTTTACTTGTCTTTTTTTATTCACTGTTTAAAATCAAACTGTCTTGTGGATTGCAACAAAAATAGCCCATTGTAAAAACACAAATACATTGAGTGACATTGAGCAAAGTTTATAAATGAATAAAATCCGACATTAAAATCTGTCATCGTATAAAGTGATCTCTTTAGAAGAAATTATTGATTGCCTATAGGTTTTCAATGGATGGACTAAGAAAATGATATAATATTAAAAACAATGATACTATGATGGCAGCCACAGTACACCGGCGTCAGTGCGCTCACCACACACCCGCTATAGGTGAAGAGGAGAGAGAGATGGAGTCAGTTCAGTGGATGGGGATTTTTGGAAGCCATGATTGATAAGGGAATTTGGCCATGACACCCCTACTCTTTATGAGAAGTGCCATGGGATTTAGAAACTTGGTAAGAGTCAGAACCTTGGTTTATCATCTCATCAGAAGGATGGTGCTTGTTAGAGCATAGCGTCCCTGTATACTGGGATGTTAGGACACACACAGACCACAGGGTAAGCGCCCCCTGCTGGCCTCACTAACACTTCTTCCAGCAGCTTCCTAGTTTTCCCAGGAGGTCTCCCATCCGGGTACTGACCAGGCTCAACCCTGCTTAGCTTCAGTGGGCAACTAGTCTTGGGTTACAGGGTGATATGGCTGTGGCTACATCTTGCTGAATCTAACAGGAGATTAATCATGTGTGCTCTGCTTCACTCCAACTGGTATTGCAGAAAGTCACTTGGACTAGGACAAGGAAACCCGGCGACAAGGTCGGATACAGGGCTAAACAATACTCAGCAATGGGTGTGTGTGTGAGTGTAGCTTATAAAGGGTCACTGATAGGAAACAGGTGTGAGTGCATGATTGGTTCCTAGGTGAGGGATTGTGGGAAATGTAGTCCAGAGTGAAGTGACTGCGTGTGTGCACTGAAAAAGTCTTAATGTTGAAACAGAGACCTCTGGTGGGGAGTGGAAGAAGACAACAGTGGGCAGAAACGTGACACAGACATCTGAATACCCCAGTGTCAAATGTCCTAATTCAGTAAAGTGTGATGTCCCTTATGGAAAGAAAATATATTTCCCTATATATGAATGATCAATATATTACATGATTTAACAGTATATTTGAAAATATACAGAAAAAATATATTGCGTAAATATATTACAATATATTGAATAATACATAAGGAATTGCCACTTTTAATTTATTGAAAAATATGTAAGAATATATTTACTAATATATCATAATGTATGTAATTTTATATTCAGTAACATACTTCATAATATATAGATTTATATGTGATCAGATATGGTACTGCATGAATAATATATTGCAGATATATTTACTTATGCAGTATAAACACATACATGGTAAAATATATTGTGTAACATATTTCTTATATTTTATAATTATTTACATTTTACATGTTTCATATTTTCAAGTTAGTTAACAAAAGCACACCTGCATGTACTAACATGAGAGACTATCACTGTGCTATAGCTTCAGCACAGTGATGACCCCGAAAACTCACACAGACCAGAAAACCTTTTCAATTCCAAAATAATACAACTTTAAACACTAACAGATCTCCTCTTATATCAATATTGAGCAAAACACATGAATTAGCTCTGAATTTAACATTTTCTCTCGTTTAACAGTCAGAAGCAAAGCATGCTGGGAACTAGAAGTCTGTTGTAACTCATTCCATGAATGTGTGTATATGTGTGTGTACAATACATTCACATAACAAAGGATAAAACTTTATGAATGTAATGCTATTTTTGTCTTCATTTATAAATATTTTACATGTATCAATATATAGCCATACATGCTCAGTGCATATATTGCAGAATATTGAAAAATATAAGCACTAGTTTCCCATATATGGAAATGTATTATGTAATATATCGCATATATTTAGCAGTATATTCCCATATATTTTTGTTCCGTAAGGGGTTTATACTCTGCTTGCATAATTACAATAACAGTACTATTCTCTGTTGTTTAATAAGCTCCTGTGATTGGTTCAGGTAGTTGTGAGGTTGTGGGTCCAGAGATCCCGGAATATCAAGTTCAAGGCGAGGCGGTTATCATCAGATTCCCATTTCTTGAAGATGCAATTAATTACAGGAATTTACAAGTGGACCACAGCTCAACATTCCACATTGATCACACCAACCTGAGGAACCAGAGCAGTCTGAAGAGCTGCCGGGATCGGGTGAAGCAGAGCGGGCGCGGCGTCCAGCTCCTTCCATCTCATCCGTCAGACTCCGGGACATTCACCTACACTTTGAGGTCAGATCTCATTCATTCTTCAATTCCTGTTTACTTTCTCAATTTAAATTCAGGGAAGGAAATCAACATAAATTAAATACAGTTCAACAAATACTACCATAATATTTTTTTACAATAGTACTTTACAACACACTTTATCATTTAAATGACATATTATTATTAATATATCATGTTTTATTTACAGAAAGCTAAATAGAAATGTTAATATGTCAAAAAATAATGTTAAAAAATCTTTTTAACTTTTGATTTTGGGGTGAAATATGAGTCCAGCATTCCTTAACTCTAACTATCAGTCTGATGTATTTCACACCACTCTTATATTTATAAGAGCAATTTATTTTCTTAAAATGTTTGATGTGATTTATGCAAAAAATAAACATGCAAATGAATTTGACATATTAAATATAAGCCCGGTTTCACATACAAGGCTTAGATTAAGCCAGGGTTAGGCCTTAGTTCAATTAGGACATTTAAGTGGCTTTTATAAACATGCTTTAGAAAAAAAACATTACTGGTGTGCATCTTAAGACAAAACAATGACACTGACATATTTTAAGATCTGTCAGTGTCATTCGGCAAGTTGCTTTCAGTAAAAACAGCTCAAACATGCATTTTAGTCTAGGACTGGCTTAAGCCTTATCTGTGAAACTGGGGAATAATCTATAGACCATTTAATACCATTTCTGGAGGTCCATGACCTGCAGAATTTAGTTCTGACCCTGATGAAGCACAGAATCAAGGTCTTGTTTAATAATATTACTTGATTCCAGACAGGTGTGTCTGATTAGGACGGGACCTAAACCCTCTATGAACACAACTGAATAGTCCTAAATGCTGGAAAGTTGAAAATAAATCTAGTATGGAAGTTGCTCTATGGAAAGCTTTAATCATTAAATAAAAGGTGTGAAGGAAACATTATTGGAAACTGGATTTGAAATATGAATGAAATGTAGTAATATGGAAACACTATGATTTATGCACTAAATCCAGCAGAAACTCCAGCACAATCGGCAAATGTGTTTGCATGTTTGTTTTTTTATTACAGTTTTAAAATGGTTTAGATAATTGAATTAAATGATTACATTTGTTTTAGTTAGTCTACATATAGTCAATAATGCATTTTTCACTCAGGAGCAACACTTTCTGTCTCACTGGGAGTATTTCTGTAACGATTTACGAGGCAGAGGAGCCAAACACGATGATGACCTACAACGCACATGTAGGAGAAGATACAAAAATTAATTGTCCCCATTTGAGATATTTCACAAGGAAAGAAAATCTTATGTGGTACAAGGTAGGTCACTACACATGTAAATAAATAATCCAACTGAAATGACAAAAAATGTTTCTAAGATGGCTGTATTCTTAAATTCACAGGATTTTCAGAGCACAGCGCTCCCTGTTGGCAGAGGACAGTATACAATAGAGAGTGGCATAATTCTGTCCATCAGAAACATGTCTGTGAAAGATCAGGGCTTCTACACCTGTAGGCTAAATGTGATATTCAACAATACCCGATACAACGTGAGCCGGACCTGGAGAGTTCGAGTGTCAGGTAAATACATTCCCTGAGTCATATGGATGTTGTGCCACTGTTATATGAGCAGCATGCTACTTTTCTCTCTTTCTGAACCTGTTGGACAGTTGAACAAATGATGACTCTAACATTTCTTTAGCCCCAGAATCAGAAAGTGCCGCACCAGAAGTTGTCACCTCTAACAATCTCAATGCTTTCACATGCAAGTATCACAGATTCCTTTTAAATTATATAAATATTTAACCAACATACTGATCTAAAACTGATTAAAATAACAATTTAATTTTACTCCCTAATACTCACACAGCATCAAGTTATTCATTCCCCTATATTGTGTTTCCTGTGAACGGATCCTTCATTGAAAGTCATGTTGGTGAGTCCACACTGCTAACATATTGATTTATGTGTTTATTGTCAGATGTTTAAATAATATGTTTAATTTAAGGTCATACTTTTCATGCCACTGTCCATAATATAGTATGACAGTACTGCATAATTTTAATAAAATGCACTGTACTTAATACAAAATGAAACTTAAAAAAAAAAAATCAGCCAATTGTATTGTAATTTTACACGCTGTTTAGGGACACGTTTACACCATAATAATGGACATATGACAACCTCATTCTACAGAGCCCTGGACATGAGTTTTGTTCTGTTTAGTTCATGTTTAGAGTTTAGTTATGTTCAGGTGTGTCTAGTTTGAGTTCCTTTGTTTGTTCAGTGTATTTAAGCCTGTGTTTCAGCCTGTTCTTGGTCAGTTCTCTGTTATGTTATATATTAATGTTCTGTTCCCTGTTCTGGTGATTCTGAGTTCTGTCCATTAAAACTTGTAAATTGCTGCCATTAGATCCTACATCTCATCCTTTGCTGCAACAACGTGTGACAACATACAGGAAAAAATGATCGTGCACATGATTTATTAATCAGGGAAGGAAATAGTAAATCGTGTGCACAATTTTCATTTTTGTCCTGCATGTCATGTGCGTATCATTCAAATAAATCCTCAGCGGTTACTGATCATAGAAGTGTAATGCTGGGCAAACTCAGAGACGAGGGTGAGCTGGATTCAAATGAAAATAAAGTTTAATAATGAAATAACAAATATGAAAACACCAGAACACAAGGAACCGAACAGAATAAATCCATAAGAAACTGAACTGAGGATCCACCAACTTATAGACATAGAATGACAATGAACCTGCCAATGAACACAGGAAACACTGGGGTTGACACACACACAGGGTAACAGACTTACAGACACACCTGGGGACAATCAGGGAGTTAAAAACTACACAGGACTTCAGAATGACTCGAGGAACAGGAAAAACTTCAACACCAGGGGCAAACACAGGGAACATGTAGTAAGAAGGCAATGAAGATATTAGCAAAAGTATTTGACAAGGTCATGTGTTAATATAATCTTTGAGTAAAGTTATAGTAAACAGATTTGGTTTGTCCTTCATGACGGTGGACTTCAGTTATTCAGACTACTATGAGTAATAAATAGACATAAAGCAAACATTGCTCATATTCGATTTCATTCACTGTTAATTGCAGCTTCTGAATTTATGTTGCAGAAGTTAATTCTAAAACCTTGCTAAAACATTCCCACAATTAGTAAATGAGGCCCAGTGTTTGTTTGCTCACTGTGATATAGTGATTATCAAACAGCTAACCCAATCTCAATGACTCTGCTGACCTTCAGGCTCACGTTTGGAGATCAGCTGCACGGTGTCTGTGGGAAAGCCGTCAGCTCAGTCCACGGATGTGACATGGCTGGTTAATGGCCATCCCGTGGAAAACTCTCACCTGGGGGGACGTGCATTTAAAATAAAAGGTAACATTCATGTCTGCAGCGATCCACTTGGAAATTGTGTCAGGAATGGACTCAAGCACAGGGTGAGAGGAAAAATGTAGTTTATTGGAAAAAAGGACGGATTCAAATGAAGATGACAGCAAACAGTCCAGAGCACATGAGAGAGAGGTCAGCGAGTTCACCTTAGTGAGGCAGAATCGAGTCTGTGGTCAGGCAGGGGTCAGCAGCAGTTACAGACGTGTGGAGAACAGATATGACTAAGATAAAACCATGATCAGACCTGCCGTCGCCGTTACACAGCTGTCCATGCACAATAGCACTATTTATATTTTAACATATTTAGATTTGGAAAGTTTAGCACGTACAAATACATTTATTCATTTAGCAGACACTTTTAAATACAAACGCTTGATAATTATTTGAGATATTGCAGCCACCATTTACTACCATTGTACCAACAAGCACAAGCAGGACATATATTTTAAAACAAAGGTCATAAGGTCATAACACTTCAGAAAAACATCAGGGTGACTAAATAATGTCTAAGTTTTCATTTTAGTGTAAATTTTCCCTTTAATGTGCTAATAAGCAAGAGAGTGATCGCTTCACATCTGGGGATGGAAACTTTACTGAGCAGCTGGACAATGAGAAATCTTTGTTGGTTTGCAATCCCTTTTGAATTATTACTGTGTACCACATCATAACTGCGTCGTTAACAGATTGCTTTGTGGCAAACTTACATGCCTGAAAACAGCCAAGCGTATCTTTATGTTGTTGCAGAAGAATTCAATATTTTAATCAGGTTAGAAATTGATTTTTAATCATTCAAATCCCTTTATCTAAACCGTCAGTCTCGCACATCTGCAACAGAGAGCATCATAAGAAGCGCGAGAGTGACTGGAGAGCAGAGCTGCTCGAGCAGCTGCTCCGCTATTGGCCAGATTCACCGATGATGATGATCATTTCTGCTAATGCATACAGATCTCTTTACAAACACTTTTTGTGTAATCTTTATATTGTGACATACTTTTCAAAATAAAACCGATAAAAATTAGTCAACTAAACTCATGTTAATTTTAATTTAAACTAATTAAACTAATATTTATTTAAACTAATAAATTAATCTGATTTATTAGAGTTGGCATGAGTTTCCTGTGCGTCCTCCTGTTTCCTCCACAAACCAGAGACGTGCAGATTAGCCGAACTGAAGATCTTAGGAGGAAGTGAGAGTAGGGATGTGTCTGAGATGCTCCAGCACCCCCATGACCCCACACAGGACAGGTGGTTTGGAGAATGGATGGATGGTTTTCAATGAGAGTGATCTGATGTTTTGCGCCCTCAGCTTTGGAAAATGTTTATATCTTCTTTTTTATTTTCATTTTCTATGTTTTTCTAAATGATTTAACAGATGTTTTGTGTTTCGTGGAGCAGATGTGTTATGATAACTTGAGGGTACAGCCTCTTTCTTTTCAACAGGTCAGGTGACGTCTACCTCAAAAAACGTTTTGTGTCGAATCATGATTCGGATCGCGTGTCAAACCGCCAAACTGCTGAAATCACGTGACTTTGATTCGATACACTGATTCATAACGCTCCGAAGCTTCCTGAAGCAGTGTTTTGAAATCGGCCATCACTAAATAAGTCGTTATTTTGTTTTTTTTGGTGCACCAAAAATATTCTCGTGACTTTATAATATTAATATTGAACCACTGTACTCACATGAACTGATTTAAATATGTTTTTAGTACATAATGGATCTTGAGAGAGGAAATGTCATTGCTCAGGCCTCACTGAGCCATCGAATTTCATCAAAAATATCTTAATTTGTGTTCTGAAGATGAACGAAGGTCTTATGGGTGTGGAACGACATGAGTAATAAATGACATTATTTTCATTTTTGGGTGAACTAACCCTTTAAGAAACTTAAGACATAAGAAACTTTACTGGCCATAAATATCTTTTTCACCAGCCATGAAAGTTATGACACCAAAATTTTAGATACCAGTGAAAATTCACAATTCCGACACCACTGCTAAAACTACTAGCCTAAAATAAATTTAAAGGGAACCTATTATGCAAAATTCACTTTTACAAGGTGTTTAAACATAAATGTGTGTCAGCAGTGTGTGTTCACAACTACCTTATAATGATAAAAATCCACCCACTCTTTTGTTAATCCCCATGAATCATAAGCAGTGTCTCAGAACAAGCCGTTCGCAGATTCTGAGCAAAGTGACGTCACAGGCCCCGCCCACTGCTGATGGACTCTGCCCTATTAGCATCGTTTCCGCCCTGAGCGAGTCGTACACTGTCCGCCGTCGTCTCTGTGCTGGAGCAGCTGGAGCGTCAGAATGTCTGGTGAGCAGTTGAGCTGTTTTATGTTTTGTTGTTGGATGTAAGAGTGAACATAACAGTCTCTACATAACGCAGTGGCTCAGATTTCAGGAAGGGAATGAGCCACAGATCTAATATTCATGCGGTTTCTGTCCCTGCTGTTTACGTTCACAGGCATAACAGACTGTTTAATAATAATACTGATAATAAATAATAATAATAATAATGATGATGTCACAGGCATATCAACAAAAAAGAAAAAAAGAAAAAGAAAAAAGATAGCTTTTTTTGGTAGCCCTTCCCAAATTATTTTTCTGCTTACAACTCAGGTGCCCATACCAAGAAGATCCATTATAGGTCAGCACACTCTCAACCAATGATTTCTAAGCAATCTCCAATATATTCTGGCTCACTACAAACCTACTTATTCTTCGTATTAAAAACAAGTGTTGCATGCATTTTTTAGAAATATAATTAATATTATTAATATTATTAATATAATTAATATTATGCTTTTTGAATAAGTCCTACCATATTGCCTGCATACTTAAAAATGTTAAAATTAGAAGTGTAATTCCTAAAATAATTAATATACAATGAAAATAATACGGGCGATATAACATTCCATGAGGACCCCCATATTACCAATGACATCTGACCATTATACCACACCCTCTCTGTACGCTGCAACAAAAAGTCTTTAATCCGCAATACCAAATACCCATTAACACCCATAGTTAATCAGCCGTTCTAACAAAATATCAACCCTCATTGTGGTAAATGTTGTAGTAAAATCTAGAAATAGGATTCTGACATATGCATTCGAATTTTGCTAATGATTAGTTACATAATTCATCATAGTTAATACAGCATCATCAGTACCCCTTTTTCATTTGTAAGCAAATTGTAAAGGATCACACCTTAAACGTACAGACGACATCAGATTTGTAACAATAATCCTTTCCATGGTCTTACATACCATAGAAGTTAAGGCTGTTGGGGGGAAATCATTTACAACTCAAGCTGAAGGCCCCTTCAGTACTGGGATTATCACACATTTTTCCATACATGCAACAGAGCCTGGAAAAGCTTTGTTAATACATCAACTGATGACAGCAACTCTTTAACACTCATTCCATCTGGCCCCTGGCTTTACCAGCTTTTATCTTAAAAATGGAAGCAACCAGATCAGACTCTGTCAAAGTAATTGGGGAGCAATGTGTTATGGTCTGACCTACACTGTTACAGTTAAGAATGCCAATCCCTGTGGCAAATCTTCTAAAAAAAATATTCACATAATTAATAGGCATAGTAAGTGCCTATTAATTATGTGCCATTCCTGCCCATCATTGTTTTCAGAGCTGATCCATCAGGATGGGGTCCTCGCCTTATATCCTTTATGGCCTCTAGAAATTGTTGATCCTCAACAGAGCCACGATACACCATAGATAACAGGTGTAGCCTCGCGCATATCAGCGTGTTGCTCCCCGCCAGCTGCACGCGGTTAATCAGGCACAGGAACAGTGCTAACTTAAGAATCTCCATTTCACATGTTACGCAAATATTAAAGATTTCAAATTTTACTTAGGGTGCGTTCACACTTGTAGTTCGGTTCGTTTGCTTAATTTGGTCCGGACCAAAAAAGAAAAAGTATAATTTAGTCCTCATCCGATTAGCGTTCACATTGGCAATTTTATCACCGAACCAAAAGATACCGAACCTAAAGGCATAGGGACACATTCACAACACGATTGGTTTTTTCGATATATTTTGAGACGGAACTTACCGAACATCAAATCAATGCTGTGTGCTGAGGTAAATGCGCTCGTTGTGTGTGTGTAGCCTGCATGTGATGGTATTTTGGCCAGCTGGGAACTCGTGAAGAGCTTATAAAACAGGCCTATGTGAAGGAGTCAAAACAGCGTCAGGAATCCCTCCGTCACACAGACGCGCGTCTGATGCCTGTGATGGACAAACTCACGACTATGATGAGAAAAAGCAATATGCGTGTGGATTCTGTCCTTTTTTAGGGTCTCGTCTTCCTGTTTTTGGTTCGTTTACATGTATATGGTCCGTGTTGCGTTATCATTTGAACCGCACCAGAGTTCGTTTGGAGGCGGACCGAGGGCACAAGCAAAATAATCTGCCAGTGGGGTAAGCAAAATAATATTATATCAAACCAAAAATAACCGATATAATCTTGTTTTCAGTTTGGATTAAGATTATTTTGCTTACCCCATTGGCAGATTATTTTGCTTGTTTTAAGGAAAAACTTATTTAATTTTTACTTATTTTTCCTAAAAACAAGAAAATAATTTTTACTTGTCAAGAAAATGCTTCTTGATCTAAGAAATTTTTAGATATTTGGAATAGAAACAAGACGACAATTCTAAGTAAGAACAGCATTTTTTGCAGTGTAAAATAAAAGAGATACAGAAACAGCTGTCATGAGAGTGGCCACGACCAGTCTGAGTCTAGACAGAGACCTGTGTCTGAGTGATTCAGTGTAAATATGCTTTCCTTTAGGATGTGGTTTCACATCAGCATCATGCAAACCTCCATAACACACACAGAGTGTGCTCCAGTTCAGAGACACAAGAGTACAGAGCATTAAATCTAAAAACGGCATGACCACATCAAGACCCAAACCATGTTTTCATGGTCTTGTCCTGGTTATTTAGCAGTTAGACTGGGAGTCTGGTCTCAAGTACTACAACACTGCGATAGTCTACTATGCATCTCATCACCACAATAAGCAGGCTGTGGGCCAGAGCAGATTACAGTGTCTGATAGCCATTCATCCGTTCCCCAAATCATTTGTGCTCTGGAGGGTCGTCGGGATGCTGGACCCCACCGTAGGAGAAGACCCTGGAGAGATGCTCAGTCCAGTCCACATGTCTGATATCATTTGTGCCATTTCACACACCTCTTAAAATTATATTTAGGGATCTCCTTCACAGCCGATGCAGAGAAGCTGATGTACGTCCTAGCAGCTAAATGTGAAGAAGAGTATATACGATTATTATTATTTTTAATTATTGCAGCATTTAAATCTTGTGTCAGAAAACTTCAGACCAAAAGAAAGAAGTCAGTTCAACAGAAACTTTCATTCATTACTCACTACTAAGTGTAATTATCATCACACAGAGATTATGTGTTTTCAGAATCACAGGAAACCATCTTGAGGTGCAGCTGGTTATCCTTGAGCTTCAGCAAGAGGACAATTGGACAGAACTGAAGTGCATATGTCAAAACCAAGACCAGAAACAGGAAGTTGTCGCTCAAATTAAACTAGAAGGTGAGTAACCTTTGGTCAGAGGGCTATTGCATGCTTCTCTTTTTTTAAAGTGCTTGTTTGAGGTTTATGTACACTCACATATCACTTCAGTAGCCAAATCAAAGCTGTTTTACTCTACACAAGCGGATTGCCTCATTCTGCTTTGATCACATGACCAGCCAAATTCCAGTCACTTTACTGTGGTAACCACATTGTTATTGGACATTCTCTCTGATAAATTAATCTATTAATCTTACTAATAAATGAATCATGGCTGACTGTATTTCTATAATGCCATCAGTGTTGTAACACATTACAAAGAAATATTTTTTTTTGCACATCTAACTTCAGTCAGTATTTTCACACATATTCAGAGCCTGAAGTCTTTCAGGGTTTTTATAAATGTGATCTTTAGAACTGCCTTATGGTCAATTTTAAGGTTTGTATACAATTTATGTTTTTGAGTTTATTAAATTAATTGATTAGTTTATAGTTTTTCACACTTTGTTTTGAAGCAGATTTACAGCAATTCATAATGTTAATGTTTATAAAATGTAAATATCTTTATGCCTTAATTATATTTAGCAGAGCCAGGCGATAATATATTTTACATTTTGCAATGAGAAAAGCAGTCAAGCAGTTGAGATTCGCTATATATATTGGATTTTTCCTTATTCATGAGTTTTGGTCATGCTGTTGTAATTTTTTGATGTCTGGGCCGGTTCTAGAAAGAAATTATAAATATCTGAAATATTACACATGAATAAAGACATGTATAGTCATATTATATATGTACAAAAATAAACATGTATTTATTTTAGTATTGAATTCTTTTGACTATTAAAATGTTAAATGCTTGAGGCTCCACTAATGCTGCTAATCTAACTGTATGCCATATCTCTTTCTTTCTGTAGACTCGGAGCCGTTGTGGTTGGTGATAGCTGCTATAGCCTCCTGTTTTATACTCGTGGTGTGTGTTTTCTTGTATCATTTGTGCCAAAAGCCACAGAAACAAGGGGACTACATTCAGGCACGACAGGACAGCACCATTTGAAGATGGCTTCCACCTTACATCTTTAACAATGCAAATATTTTTGTCATGTTTTATTAATGTTGATCTTCTGTGTTGAATTGATATTATGCTTTATTTTCCTAGTTCTTTCAATCATTGCTCCCAGTGTACATACCCTCCTGTCTCTTTACTTCTTGTTTGGTCTTGTCCTGTATTCACATTGGTAAGACTTGGTTCCTTGTTTTCTTACAAATAGCTTTTAAATAAATCTGCACTTGAATCCTTACAACCTCTACTTAAGCTATCATTGTAAAATCTGTGCAGACCTTTTGTCTTTTCTTTTTTGTGTGAAAACACCAACTCATGAGAAGCCATAGAATAAAATAGAAAATGATTTTATTCGACATGTCAATTCTTGGAAAATTCTTCTTTTCAGTTCATATATGGCCTTGTTCAGATTGTCAGTCCAAATCAGGGCCCGTATGTTGTAACGGCCACCTAAATTGTTAAATACTGTTCATGATGTTAATGTTGATGTGCCTTTAAGATACGTTCTTCTATAGCGTACGTTGTAGTGTGCACGCTGTTCTCATGTTGAGTTGAGTTGATAGAGAATGCTCGTGTGACGACTGACTGATGTTACAGTGTAATAATGTTACTTTTCCACTTTGATTCGTAGCGTTTATCAGAGTGCTTTCTTTTCCTGTTTATCCCCGCTCTTTTGCATGTATGTGAAGTGTGCTATATTGTGCGAACCATCTATAAAGACTCGTGGGACAACCAGTTCATTTGCCTTGGGTTTTTCTTCTCGCCTCCTGTTTTCTATTTTTCATCTGGGCAGACTTCAAACCCTCTGGTAGACGTTAAATGTATGAAGCTGCTCAAGTCTGAAGTGTGTCAAATTTCTAAGAATGACATAATTTTACTCTTATTCCTAGACTTAAAAATAAGTATGATTCATAAAGGTTCCTAAGACTAGGTCTTAGCTCCTAAATTATTTAGGAGAGCTGTAGAGGTGTCTTAACCTGGTTAAGAGTAACAAGATGGCAGCAGAGAAGAGGAGACACACGCTTTCCAGTGAATATATGCTGTATTGGAGTTATATGATGACATGGAGTTGATAAAATGATATAAACTTGATTGTCAATTCTTTTTGTAACTGCCCTAATAAGAAATGTAATAACTTTAAATAAATGTAATAAATATTACTTAAACAATAATTAATGTTTAATGCATTTAATACATTTAAAGGTGCTGTTGATATTTGAAATCAACCCAAACAAACACACCCCTCTCTTCATTGCACCGCCTCCAAAACTCACACTCCAATCCTAACCACCCTGCTCTGAGTCGGTCTCGAACCCTGGCCCGATCGCTGCTGGCGTGTGAGGCGAATGCACTACCAATGATGTTAAACACCTCATTCTCTAGCAGGCGTTAGTGTGCAGTGGTTTACATGCAATACTCTCAGAGTCTGGCCTCTGTTACACACGTAATGAGAGTGGATGTCTGTTCATCACAGCTGACACGAAACAAAATGCTTCATGAAAAATAAAGTGCAGATGATGAACAAAAGACAAGGAAGCACAAAAAATGAGCATACAGTACACAAGAGCAAATACAAACAAGAGTTTCTTGTTAATCGCAAACAATTTTCCTTAAACCATCAAAATATGAGGAAAATATTTGTATTTTTATATTATTTAAATTTTTTTAAATATGGCATTGACTGCAATATAATCAGCATTTAATATTTTATTGGTTCTCTCTTGTTTTGCATTTCTTTGCATGACCGCCTGGACAAAAATAATTTGAAATAATTTTAAATTTAATTTCATTATCACACATGAAACGATTGACTCCAAGCACAGCTACACGATATGCTTACATCTTTTAACACATTTTTTTTAAATATTTTAATTAAAGTTGAAGATGTCAGTTTCATATGGCTGGACATCACATTTGGCCTATACTCTATGGCAGTTCATTGACTTTTCAACTGACCATCAAACCATGCGGCAAAAGAAAGCCACTTTTATGTTGACTGTGGGCTTCCCTGCAGTTGTTGGAGCCGTTGATGAACTCATGACACATCATTGCTCTAACTGTAAATGAGGAGACACATATCAATAGAAAAAGATTCACACCATCAATACTAATTTGTGATAATTTTGCACAATGCAAAGCTATTTTTAAAAATAAATTAAAATATTAAAATGTTTGTGGGTTTTTTTTATTATTGTTATCATTGTTTTTTATAATAACATTAAATGATTGGTATTGTACTGCTGTGACTTCACCCTTGCAGACTCGCTATTGGCTGATTCAAAGTTTGAGGGCGGCCATTTTGAGTTGACATCATTGTAGTCCTTAGTTCACAACACTTAAAGGGTCATGAAACCCCCGTTTTACCCTGGTAGTTCACACCTCAAAGCTCAAAAAAGTCTGTGAAAATGGGCATGTAAAGCTCTGGAAAAGTGGGGGTGTAGAGGAGGAGAAGAGAACAACCAATGAAGCACAGACACTAAACACACTCATTATACAGCATAATGAATATTAATATATGAGCATGGAGAAAATGACGACAAACTCCCAAGCACAAGGGAGAAATGTGAACGGATATTTAATAAGGCTAATAATAGGTTACTTTGATTAGGTTTACGAGCACTGCAGTCTCAAAATCAGTCTTTTATAATAATCGTGTCGTCGCGTTCAGATAGGCTTCACCACTGTATCAGTGTCCAGTTTGCACATATAATTCATTTGAAGAAGACTTGATGAATGTGTGCATAACTACAGCGTGCTGGTTAATGTTTGGTGCAGGAGAATGTGTGAAATAAAAACTTTAAACACGGATACTTTATTCTGTATGAGCTGTGTGCCACGTGGCTAGTGTTATTAAACTCATCGTGGAGCTCCGCGCTGAAATCGATCATATGCGCCTGTATATCATAAAAACAATCGTATTTTTCATGTGTTCGTATTCAAACTCCAGTTCTGACCGCATCGCGAGCAAAACACAAACACACTCATGTGCTGCTGTGCTGAGGGAAACAGCCTACGGCTCGCGTGTTTGAACGCAGCTAGAGCAGGCAGAGGAGAACGAGCCGCACTTTTGTGACATTTCAATTCTCTGCTGTAATGCGATCTCATGTGAACATATTTTCCATTTGTGCTGGTAGATTACAGCAAAACAATCCACATGCACACAAACCTCTGCTCTGGTCGCGTCTCAGGAAAACACATTGTGTTGCAGCACTGAGGAAACGAACACCAATGAATGACAAGAGACCGAGGCGAGAGAAGTGATGCTTCCTCATGCATAATACTGCAATTATAATCTTATGCATACTACAGCGCAGTGATTGGATTAAATGAGCTTTATGTCATGAATATATGTCGAGAATCGCTCGAAACGGTCTACGTCAGCATGTTCGACCAGCCTATACTTGGGCCGAAAACACACGATTACGTCAGATTTTGTGACGTTGCTCCGACTCATCTTTTCAAACCGGAAGACAGAAATTGCTCTGAAAAATGCAAAAATAACTATCTTTCACTTATGAATAACATTAATGAGTACCTTTAGTGTTTTCAATGATGTGCAGCCTATACATATCTGTTTACATCTCAAAAAAAGTGTTTTGGGGTTTCATGACCCTTTAAGTCAGCACTTAAGAATCAGTCTTATACTTTACTAAAAGTTGCTTTGAGCTTCTTTATAAAAGTCTCCTACTCTTAGAAAAGTCCTACTCTTTACTAAGAATTTTTTGACACTTAAGTCAAAACTTAAGATTATTCTTAAGAGCACTTCTGAGAAGTCTTATACATACGGGCCCAGAACGGGCTGTGAAACCGCTCCCAAGTCTCCGCCCCTAACACACCCCCAAACATCGACGTCATCATCCCCAACACGCCCCTCAACACCGGAGGGGTAGATTGCGCATGCGTCTCTCTTGCGGAGGGTGTTTAAAAATGATTCAGCAGTATGCCTAAATGCAACATAGGAGACTTGTGATTTTACATAAACAGAATACTAATCTGTAACAATGGCTGAAGCCTCTCTACCGAAAACTCCTGAGAGAAGCATTGATGAAGCAATGGGGGATCTGTCTAGTCTGGCTATCACCAGACAAGCTCAATTTAAAATTGAACATTGGTCTGGGGAGTTTGCTATGTATTTCCTACTGCACAAGAGGCGTGATCAACTAGCATTAGTCACGCAATTGGATAGTCCTTCAACCAATCAGATCAACGATCCGGGTGACGTACTTTGCAGAGCGATGCGAAAACTCCAGTGTGTCTCAATCAGCATCGAGCGATTTTTGCAGGTTGTGCAAAAAAACATGAAAGTGATCGGTATTTACACCCACTCGAGCGATTTGTTTGCTAAACTAAAGAAGTCATATTTAGCATCGTCGAGAGTTTAAAAGGCAACTCTGATACTGTTCTGGTTCAGTGTAAATGAACGCGGAATATAGCCGCCCTAAACTACGTCATTGTCATGACAACCAAAAAGAATTCCAGTCAGCTCAGGCGGCGCGAGATTCAAGAAGCAGGGAGACGAAACATATAGAGCAAATAATAAAAATATTGTCTACCATCAAGGGCCATTGAAGTAAAAGAGTCCTGTACTCACATCGTGAAGCAAACCACCAAAATAACAGCAGAGAATCGTAGTGTGCCATTAATCGCTGTTTGTAAGACTGTCGGATCAACGCTCTGCTACATTTCTCTCAGATAAGGTAAATGCTTAACACAATCGGGGTCACTGTGATTGTGCATTGTTATTTTGGAGAGACGGGTAGATCAGATAGAGTTTGAAAGCTGCTTGCCGTCGCTTCTCTATCGTCATCGTGTTATACCCGCCAATAGCGAGCAAGGTGGATAAGCCCGTCTGTGATTGGTTCCCGCAAAAGTGTAACAGCGCAGCAGAAGTGAATGCACGGGTTTCCAGACTGAGTTGCCGAGCGAAATCAAAATTTGCTGAAATATTGTCCTCCCCCTAATGAAGTGAACAGGTCCTCAATGCGCGGTAACGGATAGTGTTCAATGTATAAGACAGGGTTTATCGTTACCTTAAAATCACCACAGATGCACACGTCTCCGTTTTTCTTTTCAACAGGGACTATTGGAGTAGCCCATTCACTATGCTCTACCGGTGACAATACTCCAATTTCAGTGAGACGGTTCAGCTCTGCTTCGACTTTTGGACGAAGAGCATACGGAACGACTCTGGGCTGGCAACACTCAGGTTTGTGTTCAGGTTCCAATGTTATTTTAGCGTTGATGTTCTTCATTTCTCCCAAATGTTTAGAGAAAATAGCGGCATGTTTCTGCAGCACGGCTTCGAGCGTCTTCAATTTGACTGCTTTTATTTCTTTCCAGTTCAGTTTGATCTGACGCAACCATTCTCTGCCATAGAATGGCGGATAGTCTCCCTGCATGACATACAGTGGAAGAACAGCTGTCTGCTTGCCCAATTTCACATGCACATTAATTACTCCTTCCGGACGCAAAGCTTGCCCAGTGTATGTTCGAAGAACAATGTCCGTTGAGCATAGGGGCAGGTGTTTCAATATTCGATCATAAGTCTCTGTTGAAATCAATGACACTGCTGCGCCCGTGTCCAGTTCCATTTCCAGTGGTGTACCTTCAATTTCTGGTTTCACAGTGATACTGGACTTTTCTCCTGGCTGCGACAGTTTATACAGAGCTAAATCAGAATCTGTGTCAGTCTCATTGGACACTGCATCAGCATCAAGGCGGTGTACATTTCCTTTTTTTATGTTGCCTTTCTGCTTAAATGCTTTCCTTGGCCATGCAGCTTTTGCTGTTTTTCCACTCTTTGTTTTTCTGTCATCGTAAACGTCACTTTTCCTGCAAACGCGACTGATATGCTCTCTGAAACGTCAGCGTAGACTCAGTCAACAAGCGCTTTTGAGTAGCCTCACTCTTCAAGCCACACACAAATCTATCGCGAAGTGCATCATCCAAATGTCCCCCAAATTCACAGTGTTCTGACAATCCTCTAAGCACTGCAACATACTGTGTCTCCGACTCGCTCTCCTCTTGATTCCGCAGATGGAAATGAAAATGCTCCGCGATGACCAGGGGCTTCGGAGAGAAATGCTGCTGTAGCGTGTCTGTAATGTGCTTGAAACTTTTCTCCCCCGGTTTGTCTGGCGTGATAAGGCTTCGGAGTAGTCTGTATGTTTTTCCTCCGATCACACTGAGTAGCACAGGCACTTTCTTTTCGGCCTCAATATTATTCGCTTCTATGAAGTGTTCAAAACGTTCGATGTATGTGGTCCACGGTTCGACGCTTTCGTCAAAAGCTTCCATGTGGCCAATGGTAGCAGCCATTCTAGCTAATCTAAACACTTAAGCTACGCAGAGAAAAGAAAATTTATAGTAACGTAATGCCTAACTACGATTCACTGTAGTTAGTAGCTTCGTGGTAATTTTAATCCACCTCGTCGCCAATTATGTTATGTTTTAACTGACAAAACATATAATAAACTCTTGGGTTAAACCACGTTCAAATAACACAACCAACATTCTGGGATACTATTTTTCTTCTGAATTTATTTCTTTAAGGAACACAACTCACAATTACAAGTAGCAGTGCCACCCGCAGGCACAATGGGGAATAACGATATTACATACATAACAGTTCTCCAGAAAGATCAGTTCAGCTCTCGTGTGTTCGTGTTCGAATCGTCAGTGTCTGATCTGAACCGTGACGGTGGCTGCGTCCGAAACCGCCTACTCAAAGAGTAGGTACTTAATAGCCAAATCTCGTTGAGTATGCGAGATCCGAGAATAATCCGCCATGTTGACGTTATCATGTGACCTACGATGTTATCACAAGCGCAACAACTCAAAAGATATGAGTGACAGGTTTAATTATTCTATCTGTAAATATCTTGATATTGATCAAACTTTCTTTTTTGTGGTCTTGTTGAAGAAACAGCTGCCAGTAATTTTGTGATTGCACTACAACTAATATATATTTGGGTGAGTTTATTTTTTGTTACGAAAACCCAAATTCGCGTGAATATGTTATTAATTTCTTTATTTTACATGCAAAAATGTTCATCCACAGGCAAAAGTGGCATAAATCTCCTTTGTTTTCCTCTTTTTCTTGTTGAATTAGCTCTAGTTTCATCCCTCAGGCTTATAAATAATAAACAAATAAATAACTTTTATGTATTATCATGTATTAAAAATATTTAACCATGTCATCATGCTTTATGTCTGTGTATATAATCTCAAACTATGATGTATACAAACCCATATTTGTTTTTTGTCATTATTATTGTTCATTGTTAAAGATGCAACCATGGTATCTTCCCTGATCTGGTATGTTATTATAGGTCCTGCAATAAAAATAAAGATATGAGTGACAGGTGCACTAATGGAAAGAACCTATATGTGGATATATGCGCATATATGAAACCTATATGCAGTGTATATATGCCACATATAGGCAAAATTGAGGTGCATATATGTGCATATACAGGAAATATAGGTCTCCTGTATTGCTGCTTCATATCCACATATAAGCCCTATACATACAAGATATGTCTTCTATATAGCTAATGGCAGGATCTGGTCATTTTGTAGCTCATATCTCATTTTTGACTGTCATACATGATGCCTAGCTCATATTTTCTATTATCAAGGCAAAAACTAAGAATTAACGAAAAAAATTATGCAAGAACTTATGTATGTGCGAACACGTGAAATTGGTATCACATGTAATTGGCATGTTATGGAATTTAACTATGGCAATATATTAACATGATATATTAACTATGATATCTACACGTTTTCCAGAAACATTTACAAGGTCAATTCTTTCTTGTATGAAGATAGTGGAAAAGAAGGAAATGCCCATATGGAAAAGTTTTGTTAAAAACATATGTGATTCTTATATGTTCCAACAGAATATTATAAGGGACATATATGCTGCAAAAACCGCATATACAAATTGCATAATATTTATGTGTTTTCAATCCTGTCATATATGTCCCACATATAACTAAAGTCTTACAGATTTTCATGATGTAACAACATAGGAAAATAATGCAAATTTAATAGGCCTATGAATGTGTTATGTCTTCATGTAGACAAGAAGCACAAAACTGTGTATTCCTCTTATGAAACTTTAATAACTAATTTGAACAAGCAGGATAACATGCATGCACATGCTCAGCATACTTTCTCACTCTTCTCACTTACTTCCTATGTATATATATAATTCAGGAAACTCGAGTGCCATCTAGTGGTGCATTAATGTAAGGACATCACAGAATGTTCGCTATATCTCTGAAGATGTGTATAAAACATAGTGCATCAGTATAAGGCTGTACTTCACTCATGCCCTCGCTCTTATCTTGTCCTAAGTGGAGCCCTACATATATTAATTACAAAATTAACATTTTAATTACAAAACTAATTAATTAGATTAACATTTTAACGTGGGATGACACTTGGTGACTTTAGTCGCATTAGCTATGTGAACACAAAAATCATGGACATGATTCAGATATGTTAAAGGGTCAGGAGAAAAAAGTCACACTTTGCTCCTTCACGGTTAAAAATGACTGCCATAGGAAATTAATGGAAAAAAACGAAAACATACAAAAACTCTGAGAATCTTTTGGTGGTACAAACTACAAATAAACCACTGTGCAGAAAAAAGTGCACAACAATGAAGGGGTCATGCTCTAAAATATCAAGAGTGCAAAACAGACACATCCACCCCACACTAGTGTGACTATAAAACTGAGCAAGTTTTTACAAATGGGAAATAATCAAGAAAATCAAGAATTCAGCCGCTCTGCAGGAATATGCACTATGCAAAAAACAGCAAGAAGTTTACACACGCACACAAATGAACTGGTGTGGCTGTAACAATTATGGTAACATTGAGCTTTAAAGACTTTAAAAAGAGGTTGAAATCAGATCTGATTCTGGCCCAGATTAATTGATGTGTAACCCGGGTAACCTAAGAAAAGGAAAACAAATTCTAGAAGAAAAAGAGATTCATCCAATCACTGATTCGTGCTGCAATGAGAGACACCCCTAAGAGCCAATAATAGTTCATAAGTCCCGCCCACTGGTCGCGCCGATGTTACAGTATATTCGGTTTCTGAAATATTCTGTTCCACTGGGTGGCGCTTACGCGAATATTCATGATATCCTCCTTTTGTGGGCGTGTCCTTGAGACAACACGCAAACGAATGGAACTGAAAATATTAGTAGACGCTTCTCAAATCGCATCGGTTTAATGGATTATTTCGAAAAGGTAATAAAATATTCCTTTGGAACTTTGTTTTGATGACAGTCTTCATGCCAGCAGCTACTTAAAGAATGCTATTTTTGTTCAAAATATTATAATTATGATAGGAAATTATAGTTTCATTATATTTAAAGTTTGACAAGGCAGGATATTGCAGCACAAAACCCTGAAATGTGTCAAATATAACACATAGGCTACTCAAACAACAACCTTATGTAGGCCTACCTGATTTAAAACAATTTAAAAAGCAGTCAAATTAAATAATTCTGATAATAATATCATTTATTTCTGTGAGGTAATACAGCACAAATGCACAGAAAAAAATAAACAGTATAAATAAACAATTGGGTAGCTCTGGCAGTGTGTGATCCAGACATAATGAAGGCCCTGTTTTAATATTTACCTCAGAACCTCA
This sequence comes from Megalobrama amblycephala, assembly GCF_018812025.1. Taxonomy (NCBI): domain Eukaryota; kingdom Metazoa; phylum Chordata; class Actinopteri; order Cypriniformes; family Xenocyprididae; genus Megalobrama; species Megalobrama amblycephala. Next base: position 7,726 of record NC_063059.1, on the reverse strand, counting down.
CATTTAGCATTTCTTCTTTTCACATATTGTTTTGAATGTCTTTTCAATTTGAGTTACATTCATAGCAATTACTACTGTACTTGTTATAACATTTAATGTAATTAATATTTATATGATTTGTTTAAAAAAAAACACCAAAAAAGAAAAGTCAATTTTCAGGATAATATTTTAAAGATAATTTTGTGCATTCCAAATGAGCTTTACAGATCTTTAGAAAGGGTTTTAACAATGTCTGTCATGTTTTTCAGTTATTGTCAAGTCAAGTCAAGTCAAAGTTTATTTATAAAGCACTTATTTTAAAACAACAAGTGTTTATCAAAGTGCTGAACATACAAAAGGAAAACATATTCAATAATACAAACAGTCAGCACCATAAAAAAACACTTAAGACACAGTAAAACAGTAAAAGAAAGCAGCTCTCACATGGCATTGAACGCCAGACTATAAAATTAAGTTTTTAGGCCAGATTTGAAGACCTGAAGTGATTGAGCCTGTGTGATATAGAGAGGCAAACTGTTCCAGAGCTTCGGGGCCGCCCCTGCAAAGGCTCGGTCCCCCCTGCTCTTCAGTTTTACCCTAGGAACAGCTAAAAGCAAAAGGTCAGCCGACCTTAGTGCTCGTGACGGAGAATACAGATTAATCAAATCTGATAAATAACTTGGCGCCGAACCATTAAGAGATTTAAAAACAAGCACCAAAATTTTAAAATGAATCCTATAATGGACAGGTAGCCAGTGAAGGGACGCAAGGATGGGAGTGATATGTTCCCGCTTTCGTGTGCCCGTCAATAGGCGAGCTGCCGCATTCTGGACCATCTGCAGTCTGGAGAGAGAGGCCTGACTAATGCCTAAATAAAGGCTGTTACAATAATCAAGGCGACCTGAAAAGAATATATGCACAACTCTTTGAAAGTCTTTGGAGGACAAGAAAGGTTTCACCTTGGTGAGTTGTCTCAATTAGAAAAAACATGATTTAACTACTAAATTAATCTGTTTATCCAATTTAAAATCACATGCACCTATAGGTCAATCAAGGTCAGTTAACTTAGGACACTAAAGAGACCTTTCTACTGTCTCTGAAAAACACCAGAATAAAGAAGCCCAGTGTCTCTGATCACCTGTGTGAACGTGCCTTATTCCTGCTGCAGGAGACAAGAGGACTGCAGATGAGAACAGAGCAATAAACTGCAATGTCTGTAATGTAAGATGCCTGAGACAGTGGTAAAGGGAGACAGAAGGACAGCTGATTGTCCTTCCAGTGCTAAACCACATGTAACCATAAGTCCCCCCAGACATGTTTGAGAATGTGAAATGCCTTGGTGGAAGATTGGAGTAACATCTAGGGCTGTGTTGAAAAAATCGATTCACCAATTCTGAATCGATTTTCATATTAATTTCTAAAGATCGATCCGTAACTCAGAGGATCGATTTAATAATAGGCCTACATTTTCCCCGTGAATTTTTATTTGCCGCGTCATTGAATTCACGCATGCGCGCGAGGTGGAAGGAACATGGCAGCTTTGAAAACTCCAGAAACGCTAAAAGCGACGATCTGGCACCATTCCGGGTTCAGAAGCAATAAAGAGAACGAGCTTGACAAAAGCAAAGCAATTTGCAAAGCCTGCCAAATGGAGGTGAAGTATTGTGGAAATACTACTAATCTCAGGAACCACATGATGCGACATCATCAAGACATCATATCCAAGCCCGCCACCGGACCGCAACAGATGACACTGAAACACACTCTACAACTGCCAACTAATTCTGCACGCTCTGTCAAAATAACTGAGGCGATTGCGGGCTTCATTTGCAAAGATATGCGCCCGTATTCTGTTGTTGAGAATGTGGGATTCAGGCGGCTAATGAAGGTAATGGAACCAAATTATGTCATTGTGTCTCGCAAACGTCTGTCTGAAGAAGTGATCCCCAACATGTACCAGACAGTAAAAGATGGTGTAATGTGTAAGCTTAAGACCGCAGAGAAGGTGGGCATTACGAGTGACACCTGGACATCCGTAGCTACGACTCTTACATGAGTGTGACAGCACACTACATAGACGAGCTCTGGAACCTCGTGTCTTACGTGCTGCAGACAACCGAAGTTCAAACGGACCATCGCTCTGTCAGTCTAGCTGAAATGTTAACCAAAGCTATGGAGGAGTGGGGGCTGCTGAGTAAAGACCCAGCCATAGTCACTGACAACGCGGCGAATATGATCCGTGCGGTTGAGATTACGGGGCTAACCCACGTCGGCTGCTTCGCGCACATAATCAACCTGGCCTCGCAAGCCGGTCTCAAACTGCCGAATGTTGCACGCCTTCTTGGGAGAGTAAGGCACATCGCAAAGTTCTTTCATCGCAGTACAACGGCCACCCGTATCCTCAAAGAAAAGCAGAAGCTACTGCAGCTGAATGCACACAAGCTCAAAATTGATGTGGTGACTCGTTGGAACAGCAACCCGCAATCTCTGCCGCTGAAAAGGAGCTTTGCAGCCTGAAGGAAGAGGACATAACAGATGCAGAAGATGTGGTCAGAGCTCTAAAGCCAATGAAGACAGCCACTCAAGTGATGTCAGAAGAAAAGTGCCCAACTCTCTCAGTGATAGCATCTCTGCATGCTCTGCTGCTGAAAGAGATGACCAGTCTCCCAGAAGACTCCAGAGTTAAGGACACGAAGGATGAGATCAAGAAAAACTTAAGCACAAGGTAGGCCTCTGTGTGTGTGTGTGTGTGTGTGTGTGTGTGTGTGTGTGTGTGTGTGTGTGAGAGAGAGATATGAGACTATTTTACTGTATATATATATATATATATATATATATATATATATATATATATATATATATATATATATATAAAGGAAACTTCATTAAAGACATTATTGTCCTCCTCAGGGGGGATAAATTGATCAAAATGTGTGAAATTTAAATTCCAGGTATGTAAACCAGAAGGACATGCTGTACGTAGCTTCAGCTATTGCTCCACGTTTCAAAGCTCTGCCATTCCTGAATGAGGAGGAGCGAGACAGGACCTTCTCCAGACTCCAGACTGAAGCAGTGTGTGGGATGGAGGAAGATGCATATAATGTAAGTAATCATTTTAAAAAGAAACTCAGTGGAAAAAGTCCACTCTCTCTTTCACTCACACACACCTCCATAAAATACAAATTCTCTCTCTCTCTTCTTACACAGCAAGATGCTGCTGCTGATGAAGTTGATGGAGTGGAGGAAGAGGTGGAACCCCAACCTCCGGGAAAGAAGTTACTTACCCCTGGGCATGTCCATGAGCTACTGTCCCTGCAGAAGAATCTTTCCATTCCTGAGAGATGGCAGTTCACACTCTGGGTTAAGACAAGTTTAATTTCCAGTTTATTTTTATTTTCACTTTAATAGGCAAGGCCTTTTCCAGTTTTTATTTATTTTTATCTACTATTTTAGTTTAAAATGACCAGTTTACACAAATACACTTTAAAGGCAATTTAATGTCTTATACCTGGAGTACTTGAAGGTTTTACACAAAACTGTGACACAGTTGTGTTTTCTAAAGGTTTTGTAAGTTCAAATTGTATTTACATTCTGTGTAATGTTGTCTGTTTACTGTGAAGCCAGTAACCAAATGTGTTCTAAATGTTGATCATTAAAATAAAAAATAAAGGTGCATTTGCATCTTAATGTCAATTCTTAATGTCATTTTTAATAATACATCAGGTTCACGTCTAAATAATTGGTCTACTGCTGCTGATATACCTCTGCGTCCTCTGTCGTCTACACCAGTGCAAGTTTGTGAAAGCAGTTGTATCAACACTCTGGAAGGGGGATTGTTCTTTACAACCATCAATACTCCATTAATTTGCAGTTGAATGTCTATAATAATAGTATCAATATGTTGCATAACTACAGTCCTGTAATTCAGGTAACAGCTGGAAAAAAATGCTTTCTTCAAAAACACTTATCTAAATCTCGAAGATCGGATCGGATCAGATCGGATCGAATTGAATAATGATAATCGATTCTTGAAATTTGAATCGAAACCCAGCCCTAGTAACATCTCACAGCAAGAGCTGCAAATCTGGTGCTGAGGATGAGATACTCTAAAGCAGCTGGTGCCACTTCAGACTTTCAGATGTTCATCAAACGTCTGTGAAATTTGTTCAGTTTATGTCTCAGTTGTTCAATCTTTTTGTTTGTACAAATACTTTAAGAAATTTGCTGGGGGAAAAAAATTTGTTGAAAGTGAAAAACTCACTTTGTTGTTTTGCAACAAAAATATGTGACAAATAACATCAAGTATGCATTTGCTTGTTTGACTTTAATGATAATTTGTCATGATATACAGTCAAATATGAGAAAACGGGAAATATTTGTAGTTTAGAGTTGATAAGGGTTAGGGTTAGGTTAGTGGTTAGTGGTTAGGGTTAGGGTTAGGGTTAGGGTTAGGGTTAGGGTTAGGTATATAGGTAAAAGCGAGTTTCACCCTCATTAATTCGACCCTCATTAGCATATGCGATCTGATTGGCCGAAGCTTACCTGGCCGTATCTTTTGAAGCGGAGGTCCGACGTGCACATAAGTGGTATCGTTGGATTCAGAAATCTGTCTTCTTTCAGGTAGCGTGGATGTCTGGAAGACAGGTATATAGATAAAAGCGAGTTTCACCCTCATTGGTTCCATCTTCATTAGCATATGCGATCTGATTGGCCAAAGCTTACCTGGCCGTATCTTTTGAAGCGGAGGTCCGACGTGCACATAACTGGTATCGTTGGATTCAGAAAGCTGTCTTCTTTCAGGTAGCGTGGATGTCTGGAAGACAGGATGTTGCTAGGGTAAATTTTAGGTCGGGTTATCCTGAGTAGGTCTGTGAGACGGTTAGGTTTAGGGTCAGTTTTAGGTCGGGTTATCCTGAGTAGGCCTGTGAGACGGTTAGGTTTAGGGTCAGTTTTAGGTCGGGTTATCCTGAGTAGGTCTGTGAGACGGTTAGGTTTAGGGTCAGTTTTAGGTCGGGTTATCCTGAGTAGGCCTGTGAGACGGTTAGGTTTAGGGTCAGTTTTAGGTCGGGTTATCCTGAGTAGGCCTGTGAGACGGTTAGGTTTAGGGTCAGTTTTAGGTCGGGTTATCCTGAGTAGGCCTGTGAGACGGGTTGTTTGATTGACCGCCGCAATCTGTTTGTTTGTTTGGTTGTTGAGCTTAAAACGTTCTGTTCTTAGTCACTGCCCAGATTGGCTTTGTTCTGTTGAGTAGTTAAATATTGTATTAAATTGGATGCTAATAAAGTACTATAAATCGAATCCATCTTGAAAATTCCACTCTAAGTGGCCAAAAGGTCAAAGGTCAAGACTGGCGGATATGGCCTGGTTGGCATCTTGCAATAATAAAACGTACGTAATAACTACTGTAAATCAAATGAAGTCTAAAAATCGAAAGATAGGCCTAAGACGTTCCCAAAAGGTCGAAGGTCGTGACTGGCGGATGCAAAGAATAAAAGGTAGCAAAAAGGTAATACAAGTCTTTATAAAAACAGTTTTCCAGCCAGTTTGTGTGTGTGTGTTTGTGAAAGAGAGAGAGAGAGATAGAGAGAGTGTGTGTGTGTGTGTGTGTGTGTGTGTGTGTGTGTGTGTGTGTGTGTGTGTGTGTGTGAAAGAGAGAGAGAGAGAGAGAGAGAGTGTGTGTGTTATTTTCTGCTAAAATATTGGAATTCTTAGCAGTTTCTTACACATGGCTATTCACAGTTTTATCCAGGAGAGGGCGACGAGAAGCCAAGGGTAATATCCTGGAATAGATAGATAGATAGATGATAGATAGTTAGTTAGAGAATAAAGAAAAAAAATAGATAGAAAATAGATAGAAAAAATACATCCAAATGAAATAACCTGTGAAATCAATTGTCTTTTTAGCAAAAAGGAAATGCAAGTCTTTATAAAAACAGTTTTCCAGCCAGTTTGTGTGTGTGAGTGTGTTTGTGAAAGAGAGAGAGAGTGTATCATTACAATTCAGAATTGAACAATTTAAGATAAAACAGCAGATAGGCTTGAGCAATTTAGACTATTGAACATGTAAAGGAAGAACATATTGTTCCTCTCAAAGGTTGTGTAAAGTGTTGGGTGCTGGTATGGATGGATGGATGGATGGATGGATGGATAGAGATTAGTTTTACGATATTTCTGTGCAGAGTTTGATGAAGTTTTGTGTTAATGAAGGTTTATGGAGCATAGGGACTAGCATGTTTAAAGTTGGTGGGGTGAGGAGTTAATTGGGTTAAGGGTTAGTGAGGCTAGGGCTAGCAGCTCTGAGGTTTGGGTTAGGGGCTAGTCTGGGGTTAACTGCGAGTAGGTTAAGGGTTAGTGAGGCTAGGGTTAGCAGCTCTGAGGTTTGGGTTAGGGGCTAGTCTGGGGTTAACTGCGAGTAGGTATATAGGTAAAAGCGAGTTTCACCCTCATTAATTCGACCCTCATTAGCATATGCGATCTGATTGGCCGAAGCTTACCTGGCCGTATCTTTTGAAGCGGAGGTCGACGTGCACATAAGTGGTATCGTTGGATTCAGAAATCTGTCTTCTTTCAGGTAGCGTGGATGTCTGGAAGACAGGTATATAGATAAAAGCGAGTTTCACCCTCATTGGTTCCACCTTCATTAGCATATGCGATCTGATTGGCCAAAGCTTACCTGGCCGTATCTTTTGAAGCGGAGGTCCGACGTGCACATAACTGGTATCGTTGGATTCAGAAAGCTGTCTTCTTTCAGGTAGCGTGGATGTCTGGAAGACAGGATGTTGCTAGGGTAAATTTTAGGTCGGGTTATCCTGAGTAGGTCTGTGAGACGGTTAGGTTTAGGGTCAGTTTTAGGTCGGGTTATCCTGAGTAGGCCTGTGAGACGGTTAGGTTTAGGTCAGTTTTAGGTCGGGTTATCCTGAGTAGGTCTGTGAGACGGTTAGGTTTAGGGTCAGTTTTAGGTCGGGTTATCCTGAGTAGGCCTGTGAGACGGTTAGGTTTAGGGTCAGTTTTAGGTCGGGTTATCCTGAGTAGGCCTGTGAGACGGTTAGGTTTAGGGTCAGTTTTAGGTCGGGTTATCCTGAGTAGGCCTGTGAGACGGGTTGTTTGATTGACCGCCGCAATCTGTTTGTTTGTTTGGTTGTTGAGCTTAAAACGTTCTGTTCTTAGTCACTGCCCAGATTGGCTTTGTTCTGTTGAGTAGTTAAATATTGTATTAAATTGGATGCTAATAAAGTACTATAAATCGAATCCATCTTGAAAATTCCACTCTAAGTGGCCAAAAGGTCAAAGGTCAAGACTGGCGGATATGGCCTGGTTGGCATCTTGCAATAATAAAACGTACGTAATAACTACTGTAAATCAAATGAAGTCTAAAAATCGAAAGATAGGCCTAAGACGTTCCCAAAAGGTCGAAGGTCGTGACTGGCGGATGCAAAGAATAAAAGGTAGCAAAAAGGTAATACAAGTCTTTATAAAACAGTTTTCCAGCCACTTTGTGTGTGTGTGTTTGTGAAAGAGAGAGAGAGAGATAGAGAGAGTGTGTGTGTGTGTGTGTGTGTGTGTGTGTGTGTGTGTGTGTGTGTGAAGAGAGAGAGAGAGAGAGAGAGTGTGTGTGTTATTTTCTGCTAAAATATTGGAATTCTTAGCAGTTTCTTACACATGGCTATTCACAGTTTTATCCAGGAGAGGGCGACGAGAAGCCAAGGGTAATATCCTGGAATAGATAGATAGATAGATGATAGATAGT